>NC_091820.1:104032500-104657500 GCF_041296235.1 Equus asinus | reverse complement strand
TGCCATGAATGGCAGTCGTTGTAGGTTTGTCTCATGTTTGCCTAGAACATCCATAACTCATGGAGTCTCCATTCCGATGATAACCGAGGGCCCTAACAGAAGTCGGCAAACACTACAAATCAAGATACTGCTGTGAGATGCATGTGTCCAGACTCCTTTTCAGTGTGGCTGAGGATAATAGAATGATAGCACCATGCCATGGAAAGGTGATCTCCATAATGACCTGTCCATTTCCCTGCCACCGTAGCCCTTCAGGACTGCCACCCCCAAATGAAGACACTTCATTGCCATGGGCTGACTATTATACAGGCTCCGGGACTAATCCTCTTCTGAGTCATGGGGACTCTTAGTAATGGAAGGCCAGCAACTCAGCAGTCAGCATCCAGTCAGCCAAGCTGACGGTCCCCTCTGAATCTTGTGTTTCAGTCGCTATCCCTGAGCCCTTGCCTTGTTGTCACATAACCAAGCCTCTGCTTTACACTCTACTTTAGTGGCTGTAAACTGTAGGCAATTTTTCACCCCAAAGGGGCATTTGGCAATGTCAATTGCACTTGGGGAGGGAGTGCTACTGGTATCAAGGGAGTAGAGGCCAGAAATGCTGCTAAATCTCCTGCAATAAGCAGGACAGCTCCTCACAACAAAAAATCATCTGGGCCAAAATGTAAAGAGTTCCAAGGCTGAGATACCCTGAACTAATTCCAGTAACTGAGTCCCTATTTTACATCCTGCCCAGTACTCCCATTCTTGTTGCCAGACCTCTACAATATCAACGCCTCCTAGACCTCTGCATACATCCACACTCTCCAGAGACAGTGTTCTGCCCACATATTGAGAAACCTCTCTCTTATCCGCAACTAGCATGTCTAGGTTGCTTCTGATGCCAGGTAACCATCATTCCACCTGACTACCTTGAGTCCATATCACATGCTTGTTAACAACACAAGTTCTAGATCCAAACTGCTTGGATTAAAGTCATGCCTCCTGCATTTGCTAGCTGTGTAAGTTTAGACGAGTTACTTTACCTTACTGAGCTCAGTTTTCTTATCTATAAAATACAAATAGTGGGGGCCAGCCCCGTGGCCGAGTGGTTAAGTTTGTGTACTCCACTTCGGCAGCCCAGGGTTTCGCCGGTTTGGATCGTGGGCCCGGACATGGCACTGCTCGTCAGGCCACGTTGAGGCGGCATCCCACATGCCACAATTAGAAAGACCCACGACTAGAATATATAACTATGTACTGGGTGGATTTGGGGAGAAGCAGGAAAAAAATAGAAAAAAAATATGAATAGTGGTAGTTCATACCTCATAAATGAGATAATACATGTCAAGTGCTTAGCAAAGTTCCTAGCATGTTTCTAAGTATTTGGTAAATGTTAGCTATTACTCACTGCTAAGGTATTTCTAGATTGCTTCAACAGGCCTCTCTTGTCCAGTGATTATCAACCTTCTGGGGCAGCACTGTCCAATAGAACATTCTGCCACAATAGAAATGTTTTCTAACTATGCTGTCCTCTAAGGTAGTCATCCCATGGCCATTGAGTGGTTGAAATTTAGACAGTGTGATTGAGGAACTGGATTTTTAAAGCGTTATTTAATTTTAATTAATTCAAATTTAAATAGCCAAATGTCGCTAGTGGTTATCATAATGCACAACATACTTCTAGAGTTTTTCAAGCTTAATATTCCACCAAAAAGAAAATTCCAATAAACTCTCCTGGGGAAAGAAAGGAGGGGCATTCCTACTTTCTCTCCTTCCAGACATTGAGAAACCTTGTCCTGGTGAAGCCACTGTGCTGATAGGAGTGTGTTGCAATCCTCAGGCGTATTGGGATAGAAGAGCCTAAGACTGGCATGACTAATACTAGCTGGCTCTGTCGCTCCCTGCTCCAGTCAGCCTGATGCCAAACAAGCCTCGGACCCTGAGCAGTGGTTCCCAACTGAGGTGATTTTGCCCCTAGGGGACACTTGGCAATATCCAGAGAGACTTTTGGTTGTAAAAACTAGGGGATGGGAGAGCTGATACTGGCATCTAGCGAATAGAGACCAGGAATGCTGCTCAACATCCCACAATGCACAGGACAGCCCCCCACAACAAAGAATTATCTAGCCCCAATGTTGAGAAACTCTGCCCTCGAGGGATTCTTAAGCAATCTCAGACAGGGAAGCATCTATTCTGCTCTTAAAAGCCTCCAAAGACAGGGGGGTCTCTAACCTCCTTGAAGAATTCAATGCAATGTTTACACTACACTCGGTTTACTCCCTTAAAATTACCTGGAAGGAAATTGCTCCTTGCCATATGAGGGATAGAGTTTTAAAAAACAATTCTTCAATCTGGAAACATGCAGAGAAGAGAGTTCTCTAAGATGAGGAAGGCTGTAGAGAAAGAGAACTGGGTCTAGTTCAGCAATTGCTAGGATATTGGAAGGAAGAGAGCATTTGAACCTGCCGAAGCTTTAGGATGAATGACATGATAATTTCCGCAGGGTGTAATAAAGTGGCTGACCTCCTTACTCCATAAGATGATACAGTGTAAAAGGGTAAAGGCATTCTCAAAAGGGATTGAATTTAGATATGTTTACAGCTTCTGAAACCATAAGAGACTATTTAGAGGAGCCAGAAATATTAGGGCTATGCTTCTTTGAAATTGAGAACATGGAAGGAATTCATGCTCTCCCCTAACACCTCCTCCTGTGCCTCAGAGACAGAAGTCTGAGCTGTAAAGCCCGTGGGCCTGAGCCAGTCATAGGGCTAGAGCCTATATTTTAGGCCTCCTGAATTTCTCCAAGCTGCAGTTTAGGTACACTTTCTGATGTGCTGTCTTAGGGGAAAAGTTTAGGAGCTACTATGTTTACTACAGAAAACCAAACTGGATAACTCAGATCATAAATCCAGGGGCCGGCCTGGTGGCCCAGCAGTTGAGTGTGCTCGTTCTGCTTCTCGGCGGCCTGGGGTTCACCGGTTCGGATCCCGGGTCCAGACATGGCACTGCTTGGCAAGCCATGCTGTGGTAGGCATCCCACGTATAAACTAGAGGAAGATGGGCACAGATGTTAGCTCAGGGCCAGTCTTCCTCAGCAAAAAGAGGAGGATTGGCAGTAGTTAGCTCAGAGCTAATCTTCCTCAAAAAAAAAAGAGTCAGATCATAAATCCACTTCTTCTTCTTCTTGTAACTCTGAGCTTGAGGAAACTCTAAACTATCCTAAATAATGGTCCCCTACTTTTCTATCACTTTGTCTAACTATATACCAAATGCCTCTATGTAGCAGCGATCAGCAGAGCCAGCTATGCAAAATGCAACCCTGCAAATGTTTTACCACTATCTGGCAATTTGGAGGATAGAAGATAGTTGATGACTTTATAACGTTTCCTTTGCTGAAAGGATCAAGGATAGTCGTGCAAAGAGCAGTTAACCGTCTCGCCCCCAGGGACTATGCCCACGTTTAAAGTAGCTGTTGAGCAATAGTATTCTACCTCAGGAGACTCGTGCCAGGTGCCAGGCTTGCCTCAGGTGTGAATAACTGAGAGAAACAGGAATGTGGGTCTCAATACAATCGCCTCTCTGAAGCCTTGTCTTCCAATCACGTAACGCTTGAGTCTGATGCCTGCATTATGAACTGAGCAACTTTAAAACAAAACATCATTTGGCATGTGTATGGGGCATGAAATGAAAATGATGAGTGGCAGAGGGAGTACTCTTGACATTATTTAAGGTGAATTTTGCTTCTAGATTTCTGCTCTGGTTGCCTTTATACCTTTAAAAAGTTATCTTACCTACCACAAGCCGACTTTATGCCATTTTCTTTATTCAGGCTTATCCTACACTGCTTTTGAGAGTAGTGAGTGGTAGGAATTACCCTTTTATTACTTTCCTTTACACTCTGAGAACCAACTGAGCTTAATGTTTATGGCCTGAGTTCTTCTAGGCCTAAACTGGGACTCCTGGCAATACCTACCAATTTTCAATTGCATAGCAATAAACATACTTTTCAACTGTACATGTTAACTATTTAAAACAAAATAGAAGTTCTCAGCTCTTTTTGCATGAAAGACCCTCTTTTTGTTCATTCTGATTTTGTTTTGCTGGCAAATGTCTCCTATCAAGATCAGCGCCCACTGGGGGCCGGCCCCGTGGCTGAGTGGTTAAGTTCACGCGCTCTGCTTCAGCGGCCCAGGGTTTTGCCAGTTCGGATCCTGGACGTGGACATGACACCGCTCATCAGGCCGTACTGAGGCGGCATCCCACATGCCACAACTAGAACGACCCACAAATAAAAAAAAATACACAACTATGTACCGGGTGGCTTTGGGGGGAAAAAAAGGAAAAATAAAATCTTTAAAAAAAAAAAAAGATCAATGCCCGTTGGAAAAATTATAAAATAATAAATGGCTATTTGTATTGAATCCTAACATAGAGTTGACGTCAACCTGATTATCCTGGCCCTAACGTGATCTTGTGCCCTGGTTCGATCACCAAGATTTCTGCATCTTGGCTCTCAGCCCTGTCTAGAAACCTTTATCATGCTACCCAAACTCACACTAGTCACATGACGAGCAATGACATGGAAAACTCTAAATCAGCTTGGCAGCATCCTTTTTCCAGTAAAGCAATCTAAAAGAGAAATTTAATTTAAAAATCACATGGTGACCTATAAAAAATGAACCAAGAACAATGGCTTTTCTAAAGAGCTATTTGTATCAAGCTGCACCATAGAGCTACATGCAAAGTTGACTGTACACTCACACCGGCAGATCAGGGCTCCATTCCTCTGTGCAGTGCTAGAGACAAAGTGACCAGACCCTCACTTCTGACATTTTCCCAGTCTCCATAATAACCCACACCTCTGATCTACTTATTTTTTGACTTGTTGCATCATTTTCACAATTTCCCAGGAAATGTCATATCTTAACTGTATACAGGACGCCTTCGCAGGGTACTGGTTCCCCAAAGGCCACCCACATCATATCCCCTTCCAACCTTGGCTTCTTTTAGCTCTTCCTTTGTTTCTAGCATCCATCCCAAAGCTCACCTTACTTTTGGAGTTGATGGACCACGTTATTCATTATAACCCATATTTTGCAACGGAAAATGTATAGAATGGTTCATTTAACACTTTGTGACAACCTAGATTTGAGAAAAATGGCTTTCCAAGTTTCCTCCAACTAGAACCCTGAAATTATAAATTCTCACAACTTATGGAGTTAGCCGTGTATTATTTCCTCATAGACTTAGCTCCTGTCCTTTGAAAAATTAAGAGCCCCCATCTGATGAGAAAGAATAGTTTTGTGGGCTCTCAAACCTTTAGTAATGCTATATAATGTTGCTCTGAATTTAAGGTAGAACATTAGGTGATGAGGTTAATTATTACCCGATAAAACCTGCAACCCATACTTACAATATGTCTGAATATTCAATGTTGTTATTGTAGATTTGTTGATGTAATAAATGGAATTGTTGGTCTTTTGCTAGTTGGGGGTGAAGTACCACAGTGGTTAATAGTACAGGCTTTGGAGCCAAGCTGCCTGGGTTCAAGTTCTGGCCACTTTACTTCCTAGCTATGTGACCTTGGGCAAGGCACTTAGCTTCTCCATGGCTGAGTTTCCCTCAAGTGTAAAATGGGGATAATTACTATGCCTATAGCATAGAGTCATGGTGAGGACTGAATGAGATACTCTAGCATGGAACCTGGCCTATGGAAAGTGTTCAATAACTAACAGCCATTAGTGTTATTTTTTTAAGATTGGCCCTGAGCTAATATCTATTGCCAATCTTCTTTTTTTTTTCCTTTCTTCTTCTGCCCAAAGCCCCCCAGTACATAGTTGTATATTCTAGTTGTGAGTGCTTCTGGTTGTGCTATGTGGGACTCCGCCTCAGCATGGCCTGATGAGCCGTGCCATGTCCGCACCCAGGATCCAAACTGATGAAACCCCGGGCCACCAAAGCGGAGTGTGCAAACTTAACCACTCAGCCACGGGGCCGGCCCCATGTTTTAACACCTGCTATTCAGGCTAAGGCAGCCCTGATGGTCTAGTGGTTAAGATCCAGTGCTCTCACTGCCACAGCCCGGTCAGGGAACCACACCACCTGCCTGTCAGTTGTCATACTGTGGCAGTGGCATATTGCTATGATGCTGAGAGCTATGCCACAGGTATTTCAAATGCCAGTAGGGTCACCCATGGTGGACAGGTTTCAGTGGAGCTTCCAAAGTAAGACAGACTAGGGAGAAGGACCTGGTCACCCACTTCCGAAAAACTTGGCCATGAAAACCCTATGAATAGCAGCAGAGTATTGTCTGATACAGCGGCAGAAGGTGAGAGGATGAGGCTAAAAGACCGGGCAGGGTTCAACTCTGCTGTACACAGGGTAACTGTCTGAATCGACTTGACAGCAGTAACAACAAAAAAAACCTCAGGCTAACGCTGGCCACTGTTGTATACGTTATTATTTTTACATATCAATGTTGACTTTTTTTTAAAACACCAGGTGGGTTTTGTGACATTATCTCCAAATAAGTTTTGTCCATTTTAGTCTTCCAATCTAAATTATATACATGTTGGCCTTGAAATCAGCTGAGATGATTCAGTAAATACTAATTCTGGTGGTTCTGTTTTCACCAAAGTCTGGGAAACATTATTTCCCATCTGATGCTAATAGTTGCTCCAAAGTAGCTCATGCATCACCACTCCTAGCTGACTGACCTAGAGGTAAGGCAGAGTGGGCAGCTGGTAATGTGACGTGATCAGATGCTGGTGTTCTCCATTTCTGAGTAATACTGAGAAACGAAATTTTGTTTCCAACAGTCCTTTGGACTGCTGAAAAAGATTGAACATTAATTTTTTCTGGTATGTTAGGGTGGGGAGATAGAGACCCAGCATGTGAAAAAAGAGGTAGTGTGATTTCACTAAATCCAGGCACAAGATGGGAGATTCATTTCCAACATGATGCTATCAGGCCAGCTGTGTGAGGAAGTGCCAACAGGAGAGGTTCGGCCTATGACCAGACAGCATTGTGGGTATGAAGGAGGTGGCTCCTGATAAGGGTCTATCCATTAATTACAAATGGGGAGTTTAATTTCAGAAGCCTGTGATAAACTCGAGCAAGGGTGCCGAAGGCTGGTAACAACAGGGTTCAGAAAATTTTCAATTAGCAGATTGTGTCCAGTGATGACGTTCATGGAAATGAATATATCATTCGGGCCCCTTGAGAACAATAACCTTGTAAAAGCTCTAGCAAGTCCTAAGAGTAGGGAAAGTGGAGCGTCATCTATTCCTCTGTTGTGTCCTCTGGCAATGGAAGTTAGGTGAAAATATGAAGCAGCTGACTTTAGCTCACTCTTTTCACTGTGCTGCAAGTGTTTTGTGCGATGAGCTTTGAGGCGGGTGACTGTTCCAGGCTCGTTAATCCAGAAGGATCCTAGAGTATAATGCTAGCTTTCCACAGGGAGACCTAGGGCAGATCCAGGAGCAAACTCATTTGGGCCTGAATGCAAAGCCCCCGGGAGAGGCAGGCAAGGTAACTTCTTTAGTGGCCATGCCCTAAGCCCACATCATTGCAAATTTTAAAATTTAATCAAGTCCGTCCATGCACCAGCTTTCTTTAGAAGTACAGTTGAAGATAATGTGGACCAAATCTCATTTCTTGGTGTGTTGATTTCCTTCCCTTCCCCCACCACCACTCTTTTTCCTTTTTAAAAAACACGATTTTTAATGGGAAGCCCAAGATCATTCAGTATAATTTTGGAGTTCAAAGAGAAGGCAAAACTCGATAAGAAAAGAATAAAATTGAATTTTCTACCTGGCCTCAATCTGAACACAAAATGGCTGTAAGTGGATAATTTTTTTTAAAAAAAAAAAAGCTTAAATCATGGTCCTCATACAAATTTAAAGTGAACACATGTCAAAGATTCTGTTTAACTCACTAGTGAGGGAACCAGGAGACCAGAGATCTGCAAACTATGGCCAGCAAGCCAAATCCACTCTGTCACCTCTTTTTGTAAATAAAATTTTAGGGAGTACGGCCACACCCATTCATTTACATATTGCCTCTGGCTGTTTTCCTGCTACAATGGCAAAGTTGTACGGTCCGCAAAGCCTAACATGTACTGTCTGGTCTTTTACAGAAAAAAGTTTGCCGATTCCTGACATAGGCCATCAGGAATGCTGAAAGCAATTTACAAATAGATGCACGGGGCAATAATCAATTGCCTTTGGCCAGAGGAGAAATATTTGCATTACAATTTACAGAGTTGTAAAATAACTCAAAGACTATCAAAGGCAGGGATAATCCAGAAAATATGCTAGACCTGGGCTATTAGGCCAGTTACATGAACAGAAACTCAGACTAGGGATCCAGGGAGGAATCTTGTTTTACAAACTAGGGCACAAGTGGGGAAGAAGCTGGGATTCAGAAACTAACAAAACAAGGAGAGTGCCCTAACGCAGAGCCCCAGTGATTGGAATTTCGAATGGGGGAGGCTGACGCTGGCCGCTTGAGGGCTTCCTACTTCAAGACTCCATTGCTCTGGAAACTGGGGCAGGGCTGAGTCCTTGGGCAGATCAGCCGCCCAGCTCTGGGGGAGCCAGGGCAGAGTGGGCAGAGGCTGATCCTATGCACTCTCTTAGTTTCAACTACTATTATAGGCTGCAGACTCTCACATCTGCATTTCCAGCTCCGATCTTTCCTTCAAGATTCACGCTAAAGTTACACAATTTCCTGCTACTGTTATCATAGCTACTTCAAACTCAATACGGCCAAAATTGAACTTGGTTTAACCCTGAATCTGCTTTTTCTCCTGTGTTAACTATCTCCATTGATGATACTACTATTCCACTAGGCATGCAATCCAGAAACCTGACATCCTTGATTTCTTCTTCCAATGAAGAAGACACATCCAGTGAATGTCTTAAATCTGTGGTTTCCTGTCTATCTCTAGAATCACTGTCTAGTTTAAGATGTCAGCATCTCTTCACCTGGACTAATGATATCTTTTAACTAGTCTTCTTTCTGAAACTCATCCAGTGGTGTGCTGGAGCTGGCTTACATCAGCTGGCGAGAGCTGGTTCTATGCATCTCGTCCCAAGGCTTTGTTCCATGATAACATATTGGTAGCTTGAAATTAGCCACAATGCAAGTACTTAGACCACAGAAATTGGCAAGCACTACAAATCAAGATTTTTTTTTAATGGAGAGATGCTTGTTAAACATTTACCAGCACATTTACCACTGCCCATTCCCCACACTTTGGCCAAACTGATCTTTGTAAAACACTTGTTCAGCTATGCCACTCTCCTGATTAAAACTCTACAGTGGCTCCCCATGGACAAGAGATAACATTTTTTTCAACATGGCATACAAGGCCTTTTATCATCTGGCCCCTGCCTAAATGTCCAGCCTCCTCGCTTATCCTTCCTTCGTCTCACAAATTATGTGCTAGCTCAAAAGTCACAAAATGGCTCACTCAAGCCTAAATTGCCTCATATATGTATTTTTTTGGCCTGTACACTGTCTTTAAATTTTTTGAGCCAACATTTCAAACTATAAGAGATTCTCAACCAAATCCATATTTCTGACTTCTTTTGAAAAATTACAACATTGGGCCTTCATTTGTTTTTGTTGTTTTTGTTTTTGTTTTTGTTTTTGTTTTGAGGAAGATTAGCCCTGAGCTAACATCTGCTGCCAATCCTCCTCTTTTTTGCTAAGGAAGACTGGCCCTGAGTTCACATCCATGCCCATCTTCCTCTACTTTATATGTGGGATGCCCACCACAGCATGGCTTGCCAAGTTGTGCCATGTCCACACCCAGGATCCGAACGGCAAACTCCGGGCCGCCGAGAAACAGAACAAGCACACTTAACTGCTCCGCCACCGGGCCAGCCCCCCCTCATTTGTGCTTATAACAATTTTGTAACAATAAGGAGCTGAGCAGCAGATGCCTCCTTTGAGAGGGTGTGTGCTCTACAGTTCACCAGTTCCCACTATTTACTCATCCAAATTATGCATATGAACCCACACACAGCCTTCATTTATGTTACCCATTACCTGTTCGGCCCCTGTTGTAGACCATATCACAAAGTCCAGATTATTATCAGAAACCTCTGACACTGGTTATAGAATCTCTTTCTTTGCCATGGCTGTCCTGATGATAGTCCATGATCCCTGAACAGTCTAGGAAAGGAAAAGCAGCAGGAAGATGAGAGGCAGAAGCAGGAAGAGGAGTAGAAATCTGTGGTCTTTGGATCAGAGTCTCCATCTCGAAGCAATAGAATTGAGAAATTACAGGCAAGAACTCTCCTAGGTTTTTGTGACCTCAGGGTTCTTCCCTATAGAGCCCATCTGCTAACCTTCCTTAGAGTTTGGAATGTCTGCCTTCATCAGCTGGACATGAGAAGGAAAGACCCAAGGAAACTAGCTCATATTGACTCACATTGTGGGAGCCAGGTTTGTAAATGAGAGTCAATTCCTTATTTTGAGAATAGAAAACTTAATTCCTTTTTGCTGAGTGCCTGTTGTGTGTCTAGCATTGTGCTAGATGCCATGGGGAAAATAAGAGCAACATAAGACAGCTCTGCCTTCAAAGAGCTCACAACTTTATTGAGAGGGCAAGAAATCCATTACGTGAAATAATTAGAGAACAATATAAGGGATGGTTCAGAAAAGTGAGATCTGGGATGTAACCTAGTGCCCACAACATCTGCGTGGTGGTAAGGGATGGGATCTAGTTAAGAGGAGGAGCTATTGAAGAAGCCGGGGTTTACAACAGCCCTTCACTGGCAGAGAAATGGTGAGAGACCATTCCACATAGGGGATACCACAAGGACCTACACACAGAGACCAACGAACTAGGTGGATGTGGCAACTTGTGAATGGTAAGTTTGACTGGAGGAGAAAAAGCAGTCTGGGCAGGAGGACACGGTTGGTCATTGTAGACCAGTTTTCTTTCAAATAGATTTCCTCTCTGGTGTCAGGTACCCAGAAAGCCAAATGGAGAATCAGAGACTCCTTTTTGAGCACCAAGTCAAAGACAACAGAATCAGATGACTCCAGAAAGCATTTCATATTCTAGGCATAGACAGCAACGTTTCAGCTCCATGACACAAGTGGGGCTAAGCAATATTCAAAAGTACCATAGTATATCTTGGACAGACCCATCAGCAATGACATAAAGGGAAAGAGAAAATAAAAAGAGTAAGAAAGTAGAAAGAGCAAGGAAGTGGAGAGAGAGAGAGGACAGAAAGTGCACCATGGTAGGGAGCAGACACGTACCTCCAATCTAACCCAGGGAATCCTGTGCAACAGACTATCCTACTTCCACCCCTGTCCTCCTGCCTCTAGATCATGATAGAGATTGATGAATGCCCCTGCCCTCTGAGAAGGGGCAGATTCCCAGATCTGAGCGCCTTTCTTCTTGGGCAGACTGTGACACATTGCTCACTTACTCTCTCTCCCAACTCTAGGCTTTATGCCTATTGTTGTGTTTTATGTTCACTACCCATTCAGACCTACTTCTTCCTTAGTTGTAGGCTTATGTTAATTTCTGAGATTATTCTTTCCTGTGTCCAGTTTATTTTATGAGCCAATTGCTCACTTCCTGCTGTGTTGTTTGTAGCTGCTCCCTCTAAATGTTTAACAATGTTTTCTCACTGCTACACCCAAACAATTGATGACCAATGTGCAACCAGCTCTCAGCCATCCAAAGGCTGATGCGACCACTCCATGAAGGAAACAGATTTCTTGCAAACTCCTCCCCCTCCGTCTCCTCCCCTTTTCTGGCCACTTCCTGTTTGAGAATCCTTCATCTAAGGTGGGAAGGAGGCAAAGATGATGAAAAACTGTAGCTCATCCTTTTGTTAGTTCGCCAGCAACTGTGGGTTTCTAAAAACAAATTTTAAGAGCAAAAAGAAACTATTGATTAAAACATTTGTCTATTCTGTGAGACTCAGTTATCCATGTTTTGTTCTCCCCATTTAAAATGAGTGTTGGAACTGCTGTGTGTTTTTTTTTTTAATTGTATTAAGATCAATATTTCACAATCTGCTGGAGTCCTACTCATGGTTTGAATACACAGCTCCACCCCTCCATGAGGCCTCCTCTGACTAGTCCAGTCCTCTTTATTCTCTAGATCTGGATCCTATCACACGGAGATTCTCCTGTGGGTCTAACAAGCTGCCTCTGTTTCCCTATTAGACTGAGAACAGACTGGGTCCCAAAAGACACATTTTAAAGTTGAAAGATTTTTTTATTCATTGATCAGGTTCTGCAACCTCACCCAGAAATGCTCCAGAATACCCAAAGAACCCCTCTACCTTTCACTTGTAGCTGCTACTTACACCAAGCATTACATCATGGACAAAATTTTATCAAAGGCCCTTTGGCCCTCCTCCAAGCCTAGAGGTCCTCATTTAAAGAGTACTTCTTCCTTTGGCACATATGTTAGCTCAGCGACAATCTTCCTCAAGCAAAAAGAGGAAGATTGGCAACAGATGTTAGTTCAGGGCCAATCTTCCTCACCAAAAAAATAAAAATAAAATAAAGAGTACTTCTTCCTGACAATAACAGATTCTCTCTACCTTGCTAAGACCTACAGAAAGTTGGAGGAACACAGTCTGGCCTTGTTCTTTGGTCCCCTGAAGTCCTATATACATACAAAGTCAATGTAACTATTTGAGAGTGTCTTCAGTTTCCATGGCTAGCTTTAGTGGCATGGTCTTTAAGATTACTGGTTGTCTTTAGCCTTTCAAGCAACTATTTCTGCAGTCTCTAGTGCTCACTTAGAACTGAATACATACTACTACGTACTCCTACTTACCAACTTTATGTAAGTCTCCTCTACCCAACTCAGCTCCAGAAGGTCAGGAAAAATGTCCTTTACTAATCATTGAAACCAAAAATTGGTTCTTTGAAAAGTTCAGTAAATTCAATAAATCTCTAGCCAGGTGAACTAAGAATAAAAGAAAGAGGACACAAATTACTAATATCAGAAATGCAAGAGAGGACATCACTACCGATCCTATGGACATTAAAAGGACAATAAAGAAATACTCTGAATAACTCTGTGCCCATGAATTTGATAACCTAGATGAAATGGACCAATTCACAATTGTAAAAAGGGTGCCACTCTGATGGGAGATGTTGATGATGGGGAGGCTATGCATGAGTGGGGGCAGGGGATATATGAGAAACCTATGTACCTTCCCCTCAGTTTTGCTCTGAACCTAAAACTTCTGTAAAAGTTACATTGTTAAAAAATAAAAGATAATTATAATCACAGAAAAAAAAAAAAAATGTCCTTTACTTCTCTGTATCCCCCATTGTGCCTCAGACAGAACTGGGCATGTTGTGGTTGCATAATTTTAAGAGCCAAGCTCTAGAGTCATATTGCCTGGGTTTGAATCTTTGCTCTGCTACGAAAAGCTGTGTAACCTTAAGGTATGTTCTTTAACCTCTGTGTGCCTCAACTTCTTCATTTGGGGAGAATATTTACCTCACAAGGTTGTTGTGGGGATTAAATGAGTAAATACATGTAAAGTGCTGTATACCTGGCACACAGTAAGCAATCCACAAATAGCTATCATGGTCAGAAAAGGAATTGACAGAAGAATGGCGACTCTAATTCCTGAATCACTACCATTTGATGGGCCCCATGCTCCCTCTCCCTCCAAGCCTTAATCCTGCCTTTTTATGCTTTTTCATTTTATTGTATCTAGGTCCCCACTCTGATGATGGACACCCAGTTCTCCGAGTTCACACCAGACATCACTCCCATCATGCTGGCTGCCCACACCAACAACTACGAAATCATCAAGTTGCTTGTGCAAAAACGGGTCACTATCCCACGGCCCCACCAGATCCGCTGCAACTGTGTGGAGTGTGTGTCCAGTTCAGAGGTAGACAGCCTGCGCCACTCCCGTTCCCGACTGAACATCTATAAAGCTCTGGCAAGCCCCTCACTCATTGCCTTATCAAGCGAGGACCCCATCCTAACTGCCTTTCGCCTGGGCTGGGAGCTCAAGGAGCTCAGCAAGGTGGAGAATGAGTTCAAAGCTGAGTATGAGGAGCTCTCCCAACAGTGCAAGCTCTTTGCCAAAGACCTGCTGGACCAAGCTCGGAGCTCCCGGGAATTGGAGATCATCCTCAACCATCGAGATGACCACAGTGAAGAGCTTGACCCTCAGAAGTACCATGATCTGGCCAAGCTGAAGGTGGCGATCAAATACCACCAGAAAGAGGTAAGCTGAGCTCTTCTCTGCTTTCAGGGAAGCTTAAGCTCTCCAGAGCACCAAAGCAAGAGTCAGCATTTTTCTACCGCTTAGCCCTCTAACAAACAAATGTTTAGACAGACCTCAAAAACAGTTAGGTTCATTTATCCAAGTCACATGCAACCTCTGTATATTTTCTTTATGGTCAGTTAAGGAAGGAAAATACTGATCATCTGATTCTTTGATGGTAAAGCACTCATTCATCCAACAAATGCTTGTTTAGCACTGTTCTAGGTGTTTGAGATGCAGAAAACAGGCAGTGACCCTGCTTTCATGGAGCTTACAAGCTAGTGGTGGACACTAAGTAAATGATCACATTAGTGGATATATAATTACAAACTAATGTAAGCGCTCTGAAGGAGAACTTTTATGAGAACACATAACAAATGATCCTCCCCTACGTACTGGAGACATGGTGGGCAGTGATCATGGAGGGCTCACTGCCTGGATCCTGTTAACTGTTGACAGAACTGAGTCCTTGGCAGCCCCTCAGCAAGAAGGCTGAGATATGCATTTGAAAGATGGAGTCATACTCAGGGTGTGTAGTTCTGTGGAAGGCTGGAGCAACATCTGTGATGAGGTGATCTCCAAACTGTTAGGGTTACCTCTTTGAGGGAGGTCAGCCCAAGCAGATCACAGGAGAGGCTTTGCTTTCCAGCTCAGCCACATTTACAATCTAGTCTATGCTGTTCTATGCCATCTTATCCAACAATTTTGGGGAGCCTCCTAGCAAGCCTAATTTAGCTCTTTAAGGAGGCAACACAGTACCGTGGAAAGAGCCGGGACTTTGGAGCCAGAGAGACTGAGGATGGAATTCCAACTCACCAGCTGTATGACCTGAAGAAAGTCACTCAAATTTTCAGGACATTAGTTTTCTCATTTATAAAATGGAGATGGCAATAGTTCCTCTACTTCATAGGGCTATTATGGGAAATAAATGAGAAAATGCTAGTGGACAATGCATGGCACAGGAAATACTTTAATGTGCATTTCTATCTCTCTTCCAATGCTACCTGGAGTCAGATTCAAAGAGATGGAACCAAGAGGTGCTTGGTATCTGAAGAGCAACCAGCAGTGCCATCTCTTCATGGGTCCGTGCTCTGAGGCAAATCACATTGTGCACTAACCCAGGCCCTTTCTCTCAGACAAGAAAAAAAAAATACTATGCCTTTGTAATGAGGCAAAAATGAGTACCAGGGGCAACCTCAAAGGGGATAAAAGATGACAAAAGAGCAACAAGCAGATTGAAAGGGCTGCATTTGGGGAGATAGTAAATGAATAGGCCCACCTCTGCATCTCCTTATCCTGGTTTTGCCACTACTTGCTTTGTTTCACTAAGCCTGAAAAGTTACTTAACCTCACTTTTCTCTTCTGAAAAATAGGATAATAATGGGAGTACTTACCTCCCTGGAGAAATATAAAGTTTAAACAAAATAAAACAGGTAATATGCTTATGCACAGCACAATATTCAGCATACATTAGGCATTCAATAAATATTAGCTGCTGTTATTAATTTTCATGGTTACACACGAGGGACCCATGGTATGTGGTCTGATTCTGTGTACTAAAACTGTGGATAATAGATACACCAATGGCCCGTCCTCTCCCTTACCCTTCCCTCCCTTCCACTGCCCTGCTGTTGATGTGTAGTATCAGTTGTGTTAAGTAATCTGCTGGAAGGTCTAATTGACTTTTCTTCACTTTGATATATGTGTATATTTCCATTAATTACGTATATTATGGTTTTAATATGTTTTTCACTTTACATAAATTGTTATAATACTGTGAGAAAAAAAATCACAGATAGTTTTAGAACATGAATTGCTTTCAGGTAACAAAATGGTTAATGGGAACAGAAGTGTTAAATAATAGATATTGGGGGCCGGCCTGATGCCTCAGTGGTTAAGTTCGCACACTCCACTTCAGCGGCCCAGGGTTTGCAGGTTCAGATCCCCGGCACAGACCTAAGCACCGCTCATCAAGCCATGCTGTGGCAGTGTCCCACATACAAAATAGAGGAAGACTGGCACAGACGTTAGCTCATCAACAATCTTCCTCAAGTAAAAAGAGGAAGATTGGCAACAGATGTTAGCTCAGGGCCAATCTTCCTCACCGAAAATAAATAAATATAAAAACAAACAAAAAAATAGATATTGCAGAATATAACTAAAGTCTGCATTCCTTACCTTACTAGATAGCAGATAAACTTCATAAATCTAGGTCCCCATCCCCCTGAAAATTGACAAAGTATTTATGTTCAGTTTCACTGCAATATTTTATCAATTTTGTATTGATAGATCATCTCCCAACTACTTATCACTTGACCCCTTCTGTTCCTGTAATCTTCATTGGCCAATTTTAGTTAGTGCTCCATTTGTAAACCCTTGTGATGACTTCCTCACTCTCATGGGAATCTGCTTGGTATATGACCATGGAATCACCCTTGGATTCTACATTCACTGCCCTCCAACTTTCATTAACCTTCTCATCAGTTTTTCCCTCATGTTTTAGTCCTTTTACTTTCCTGAAACTTTGTCCCCTAGTCCCTTATTTCATAATTTCTCTTATTATTGTTATTACAGAATATCTCTGTTACTATATGTTCACATAATATCTTTTTCAGCTATTATATACCAAATAGCTATTATACCAAACTGAATGTTTCAAGGGGTTATATTTCTTTTTTTAATTACTTTATTGAGGTCATATTGGTTTATAACTTTGTGTAATTTCAGGTGTACATTATTATATATCAGTTTCTGTAGAAACTGCATCATGCTCACACCAATAGTCTAGTTTTTATCAATCACCAAACATATGTGACCCTTTACCCACAAGGGCTTATATTTCTTTTTGCCCTCTTAATTAGGCATCAGATATTCCAAAATTGTTTTCAGGGTCCATTTACCGTATGCAGTCAAGTGGAAAGAGTTATTTGTTTTATTGTGGTAAAATATACGTAACGTAAAATTTACCATTTTAACCATTTTTAAGTTTACAGTTCAGTGGCATTAAGTACATTCACGTTGTTGTGCAACCATCACCACTAGGACTCATTTTTTGAAGATGTCCAAATTTTGGGGTGTCCACTTTTCTTTCACTAGTGAGTCCATACAATTAGTTTCATATTTTGTGGACCACATTATTTTTAACCCATAACACTAGCAAAGGAGTACCTTGTAACTATTCAAATTTATGGATATTCAGCAGTAATACAAAAGCAATCCAAAAAGCACTGTATTTATGCAAAGATCAACAATTTTAGGCCTGGTGGTATTCATCCATCATTGTGAATGGGAACTCTGGAATTTAATAGACTGAGCTGTTTCAGCGAGAGTACATCAAACTCCAATTCCAGGTTTGCAGCAAATGCAGCAAGGACAGTGAGTGACTCTCAACTTCAATGTCCATAATTTCATGAAAAAGAAAATACTTTCACAGAGCCACATAAACCCAAATATGGCCCAAACTTTAGTCTTATAACTGGAGACTTCAGAATAATTTTGGGATTTATATATTTAGCTCTCAATTTTCCAAGATAAATTACCTTAACAATGGCCATGGATCAATTTTAGTTTAGTTTCTCTTCAAACTAAGCCACACTGAATAGCAGGGGAGGCTTAAGAATTCAGATATACCTTAAGGTTTGCACTCCAAAGGCACAGCTTCCAGAATGCAAAACATGATTTATACTCACCAAGATCTATAAATCTCTTCTGAATTGTGACTTCATTTCCACTAAAGAACTCAGTAATCCTTCCTAATCTGTGAATTACAGTTTTTAAAAATTCTGTGATTCCATTGAGGTTCTAATGAGTATAGTCTCTAATTGCTCTCTATTCAATCCACATATCTAGTTTAAGACTGAATAGTTTCATCTCGAACAAATCAGCAATGTCCTTACTTGGGGGGTGTTTTTGTAATTTCAAGTTTACTGTGCTTGGATAAGGAACACAATCCTGCGCGCTACTGAGGTTCTCACAATTCAGCTGTCTGTGAGCACTTCATTCTCAGAAGTTCTTGAGCTGAGGAAAAAGACTGATAGGTCTGGACAATAAATATCTAGAATCTAGTCTTAAAAAAAGTGAAACATACACACAGCACTTAAGGCCACAATGTAGGATATAAGGGAACTCGGCAAACCGATCTTTTCTTCAGACACAAATAAATGAATGAAAACTAACTTTATCTTTCTATTATATCTATGGCAAATGAACTCAGCTTTTCTATGTTAGATAAAATTCCTCAAATTCCTTAGAGGTATATAGTAGTTTATGTGTGCTTACTCATCAAGGAGAAAAATATATTAACATCTTACATGAGTTACACCCCAGAGTTTAGTGGAACACATTCAGTTTGAAGGTTGCATGTTGGGAGCCCTTAAACAAGTTGACGATATTTTTCAAAAGGCCAGCTTTTCCAGATGACCTTTAGGCCCTGAAGAAGGCTAGACAAGAATTATCTCCTAGGACCAGAATTATTCAGAGGGGAAACAACCTCTAGTTGTGAATGGGACAACTGAGCTAAAAGAGAAAAATAGTCTTTTTTGTCTTACTTGATTCCATACTTGACTCCAGTTGGACCATGAGGTTCTAACCTCAAGGATGGGTAGGTTGCTTCCTCAGTGTCTATACTCAGAACAGGACTCAGAACAGGAAAGAGCAGATGCACCACTTCTCCACTTCCTCGTGTCATCCCTGCTGACACCCTGTTCAATCATTTAAAGCATGCTGTGATTCCAACCGGGCAGAAGTACGTAGTACAAATGGGAACTTTCTCAACAGGGGAGGGTTTGTAAGAGGGGAGCATCGGAGACTCCTGCACCAGGGAAAAGTACCCAAAGATAAGCTCACGCACATCTAAATGTTTCAAACAAACAACACGTCTGTCTCTTAAACCTTGAGCCAAAAAGCTGTATTCCATACACACACACACACACACACAAAAACAAAACCAGACAATATTTTTCTCTATAAAATGAGCTGCAACACAACAGATTTTCCAAAACTGGAAGTTAGGGGGCTGCCAATATTTAAAATTTAGAAGATATAGCTTCAAGAAAGGCCAATGTATGGCTGTTAGCTCAGGGCCAGTCTTCCTCAGCAAAAAGAGGAGGATTGGCAGTAGTCATCTCAGGGCTAATCTTCCTCAAAAAAAAAAAAGGCCAATGTTTCCCCAAGTTTAAGTAAGAATAAAACTATTTAAAATGATCAATTTTGCCAGAATTTGTTATAATCTAGAGGCATGTGTTTTCAACAACAGATTTTGTTAATGGCATCATTGATTAAAGGAATCTGAAACACTAAAGTTGCATCTCATAACTGTGGCTCCATAGTCCACTTTACATGAATATTCACGTTAAACAAAAAAATACCTCAAGATGTTTTCAGCATTTTACTAGGGTCTTTAAGATGAAATTGTGACAGGGCTAAAGAGTTCAGTGGTTTTCCTTACGTTGCTAAAATGCAGTTCCATTCTTCAGAGATGTAAATGGAGATCACTTTCGAACATTCTTTATTACCCTGGAGAGATGTCACATTTGAGACCAATGGATAGTTGTATCTGTCAATCCATGTAACTCCCAAATAACTTCAGGAACTAAAGGCTATTCTTTTTGTTTTTTTAGGGCTTTTTGGTTGGTTGGTTAGTCAGCTTGTGAGCTAAGGGTTATATAGGCAGAAGACAAACAAGTTTCAAATGCACTGGAGGGAATAGGGTCCTTGAAAATATAAGAAGTATATGCAAGAGGAAATGGCTAACTACCTCCAGTCTATTAAGATAAGCCTATCAATACAAGAACAAAATAATCAGCTTTGACATAAAAAGCAATTATTAAAATCCAGTTGGTTGATAGTGGGTTGGTTGATAGTGGGTTGGTTGATAGTGAACTTTATTGTTCAGTGTTACATAACCTCCTCAGGAACAAAGTCTTAGCCTTAAATGGAATATAATCCAGTATTTCCTGAAAGGCTTTTCATTGCTGTTTTTTCCTCATTACTATTCCTATTAGAACTCTAGCAGACTCCCAAAAGGAATTTAACTTTGTAAAAAAAAAAGAAAAAACAAGTTCAGAAGAATGAAACAAAAGCTTATTTCAGACTATAACTTTGACATGGAGTAAGATAAAGGTCTAACCTGTTAGAAAACACAGGTAAAACTATTGGATAATCTTTTCATGACACATAGACTTTCAGGTATTGTCATATAGACATGTTTCAGATATTCCTAAAAAGTCCTGATTTCATATATTCCGTCCCATTGTCAGATATATCATACCAAAGGCTTTGAAAACTCTATCATTTTATTTGTTCCTAATTGCCATTGATGGTAGGCAGAAAAATTATAACTCTCATTTTACAAACAACAAAGGACTATATTTCAGAGATTTGTTCAGGATTATCCGACAAAGCCAGAAATAGAACTTCAGACTCCTGGTACAATACTCTCTCTGAGTACACTCCACTTCTGTTGAATTGGGTCTTTTACGCCAATTTGGTAGCCTCCAAATTCACCACCGGGTAATTTAAGATGACCGCAAGTTCTCTGATTTTTGAATGAAAGTTTATTAGTTAAAACCTGTTAAAACATATAACAATAAATTGGTGTGGATCAATAGCTAATAAGAATTAGATTCAAGTGTAGTCTAATAACTGGCAGTAATAATCACACATAAGGATGCAAATATGTAGTCACAAATTCCAACACACTTTAGCCAAAGCACACAGAGATGAACTTCCTAATTCACTGCCATCCACCAGCCTATCTTCCTTGGTTTTAACACCTTTAAGTTTGTCTCAGAATTATGAGCCTGTCTCCCTCTCTATCGCTCCATGTCATACAAGAATTGGCTTTAGTGTTGGTCTTAAGAAGATCCAGAAAAGGGCTAGTTTGGATAAAGGACTAGCCACTCTCTCCATCCTCCTAGAGGAAAGATGCAGGATTTCAATCAGAGGTATCTAATCAGTGGACTGCCAAATTCGTTAACATATGTCCCTTTAATTGGGCTGGTAAGTCCATAACTTGTATCAGTTGCCAATCAGCTATTTTGTATCAACATCAACAACTCAGGGTTGCCTAATTTGCATATGACAAAAACAGGGCTTGGGTTCATAACCTGCTTAGAAACTAACTCTACACCATGGTTTTCCACCATAAACAGCTGCATAACTGTTGACAACTTATTACTTTTCTTCTCTCCCTGGAAAATACCTTCCCTACTAACGCTTGTTCCTAAGTATTTTCTTATTTCCTACACTTATTTCTTATCATTATTAACTCTATTTCTAATTCTGTTCCATAGAGCAAACATACTTAATATAACAATCTATTGCTTAGGGCAGGGTTACATCTTACCAATTCTTAAACAGATATAATCACACAATCAAAACAAACATTGCAATATATTTTTTATCTAGTCCTGAGATGCCATTATAGTACAATCTTTCCAGGTGACCCATCTAGCCAAGAGGCTAGCCAGTTTCACATATTATGAGATTGTAGTGTCTTCCTGCTTGGACTCATAAGGACCACGTTGACCATTAGTTGTTTTAGAGGCTGGTTCAAGCTTTATCTTGTTTCAAGGTCTAGAGCGGTCTCAGATTTCTCTTGATGATTTTGATGACTTGCTTGAGTTAGTATGGTTGTTTGCGTTGTCTCATTAATACTAACAGTTTTAACAAGCTCACATTAATCTGTTGTGGAATTGCTGTAAAGTCCATATTCCAGAGTTCTACTTGGAATAGCTACCCTTCAGTATCTGCCATACTTCAGGAGCACCACACCTGCCCGTACAGTTAAACTGCTCACCAAATAGAATTTGTAGCAGACTGATGGTCTCTCCTTGGATATGTTTTCTGATCTTGCCCAAGTATTTACACTTTGAGTTTTATTTTGACAGAAAATGATAGCCCAATTTCCTAAAGTCCAAATTCCTAGTGGAGAGTGTATACCTTCCTCGGCTGTTTCTAAATCTTTAATTAAGGCATAGGTTCTAC
Source organism: Equus asinus (assembly GCF_041296235.1). Lineage (NCBI taxonomy): Eukaryota > Metazoa > Chordata > Mammalia > Perissodactyla > Equidae > Equus > Equus asinus. Next base: position 104,635,253 of record NC_091820.1, on the reverse strand, counting down.
TTTTAACTTTTATCCAGTTCCTCTGTTATTTTTCTTGGTTGGTACATGTATGGATTTCCTTGTTTAACTGTTAGTACTAATCTTCCTTGTAAAACTGCTCCTATTGGAATGGTGGGATAAGCTGATTATTCTAGCTTTCCCACTGCTCTATTTAAGTTAATTTGGCCTGGTCCCTTTACACTTGGGCTTGCCGAAGTGTATATCTACAGTGTATGTCTAGAGTCGCATACTCGGGGAAAGGCAGGCTCGGTTTGTCCAGTCATTGCAGCAGGAAAGTCCCTCAATCTCCCGTCTGGTATGGCTTGTAATTATGTACACTAGTTGCTTGATGATACAACTTTTTTTTTTTTAAAGATTTTATTTTTCCTTTTTCTCCCCAAAGCCCCCCGGTACATAGTTGTGTATTCTTCGTTGTGGGTCCTTCTAGTTGTGGCATGTGGGACGCTGCCTCAGCGTGGTTTGATGAGCAGTGCCATGTCCGCGCCCAGGATACGAACCAACGAAGCACTGGGCCGCCTGCAGCGGAGCGCGCGAACTTAACCACTCGGCCACGGGGCCAGCCCCTTGATGATACAACTTTTATTTCTCCTCTTTGTGCCTCTGTTCACCTCCCTAAGTCTCCTGGATCTTCATCTACTCTATAAATTTTTCCACATAGCAGTCTATCATGGAACTTTCTCATACTAAGACGTTGAGTAGCTCCATAAGTTCTTCTGCTTTTCCAAAAGGTCTGTGGTAGCTTTTCTTGATACAGCAGTCTCTTTTTCAAATTTGTTAAATAAACTTATTCTGAAATTTAGTGAAAAAACGGACATGTTTCACCTGCTAGTGCTCATCCAAATAAGACCTGGTTATATCATCTATAATTTTCCCCGTTTACCTTTAAAGATAGCTAATTATCCGCGTATGCAGACCTCATTTAGCATTAGATGCAGCATCTGTTATGTTGGTTAGCCCTGAAGTCATCTGTATTAAATGTCTTTTTAATCTCTCTGATTATAATATGCTTTAGGACTCTATCTGAATTGGTATAGTCTGGTTTCCACCACTGTGGATTAACTTATACATGTCATTTTTTCACAATTCGCATACACCATTTTATCTAGTAGTACACTTTTATGTCTTTACCTAGTTGTTGCCCATGTCATACGATGCAAAAGCCATTCTGCAGGAGGGAGGACCATAGTGTCCCTCGGCTTGTCTGAAGGGTGGCTATTCTTCCAGAAGGAAGTGACTGTACTGTATGGCATGGAATTAGCAGGATTGGTGAATTTCCTGCACATTTATTTTATCCCTCTCTGTTTTGATAGAGGGGTCCTCCAAATACTGCATTTCCTCTTCTGGTATCTGTAGAATTATTGCGGCTGAATACCAGTCCACATTTGAAGTTCATTATTGCTCCCATCTCTCGATAGTTAAGATTTCTATGTCAAGGTTGTAGGAGGTTCACAATAATAAGCCTATCAGCTATTCTTTATAAACTTAGCTATACCCAAGAAGATACAGTTTATCCACTTCTACTTGTGGACCATCGTCTCTAAGCCTGTGCCATAAGTGTTTGACTTTCCATCGGTGAATAGTCCTTGTAGGGCTTTGTCTAGCCCTCCAGTGTTATTTGGTATAATTTGCCATTTCCATTTTGGGAACAATATTGCAGAGTAGTTGTGATGTGGGTCAGCTTTTGAGGGAACAGTCCTGCATTGGAACCTCTTGGCCTCAGCTTTTTCAAAGGTTTCTCCCTGGCAAAAGTTCTCTGAAAGCCTTTCTGCTGTTTTATTATCTGATAGATGCTGCTTTTTCAGAGTTATTTCCCCTGGTCTGCTATAGCATCCTTTGGTTGACTCATTATCTCCTGAAAGCCTAGTAAGGAGTTATACCTTTTCAAGTAAAAGTGTCCCAATATTGTTCTGTTAATGTGAATGTATTCATTATAATACCATCCCAGGGGATATTCTCCTTTTGGTTTCCATTCATTGTAGAACAGTCAAACTGGGTCCAATGACGTGATAGAGTTCATCAGGTCTTCACTCCATTGTTAGGTGAGGAGTTTCTTTTCTTTGCTATTGTTTGCTCCTGTTATCAGAAATCCTAGCAGGAGAATAAGTACAGATAAAGAAAGAACCATATAGCAAAAGTCAGAACATTTTATAAATTCAAAGAAGAAAAGAGCCCAGCCTCTGCTGGAACTAAATCAAATATTACTTGTTCTATAAGGTATTAGTAATGAAATTAGTAAATGTGCAGAACTGGGAGAAAACTCACATTGCTAACAACATTCAGAAAAATCAGAATATATCTGAAACAGGGAAATGATCAATTCTCACATTCTCAAGGGGGAAAATTAGGTCTTATTCATTTTTTAAGTCCTCATTTATCCCAGAGAGTATGTCTTCAGATAATTCACCTGTGTCTAACATAGCTTGATCTATATCAAACATTAGGTCTTCATCTTCTCCTGGCGCAAGTATTGATTCTAAATCTGAGAGTTCAGCAAGGTCTGGCAGTGGAGCTTCCTCGAAAGGAGATGCATTTGCTCCTATCGGTTCTGCTCTATCATTTTGCTGTACACAAGGAACTTGTTCTTGTGAAATCAACTGTAAAAGCCCTTCAGCTATTCTTATTAACTTGGCTACACAATCAACAAGTCCATCAATTAGAACAGGGAGTGACACAGACTCCATGGCTCAGTGCTCTTCTGAGTAGATAAAATATTACTAAAAGCTATAGCAAATGGGCCCTTGGTGACAATGGATCCTTTTGGGCTAGCAATGGTTCAGCGGTTGGTTTGGTCGAAAAATAAGACTGTTGATAAGATTATGATAATGATTAAGTACAGAATGAGGCCAGTGGTCCTATAGCACTTTTTGATAAAGTTGGTGAACTTCCCTCAAAATTTAGATATGGTATTCTTGTTCGTATTGGTAGTGAACTGCTATTTCAATGACCATCAGACAGATTGCCACAGCCAAGAGAAAACAGCAAAGCAGATCTAATAATAGAAAAGAGAAATATAAAGATTAGTATCCTTTGAGGCTTTACCCATCCTACAGGTTTTGGCTCTAGCATAAGGTTGAGAGGGTAGCCCTAGCTATTGCTCCCCCATCTCTGATGGCCTTATGAGGATCTACCACCCATACTCTGTCCTTTACACTTCTCATGTTCTTTACCTCTTCTAAGGAGATTTGAGAACAGTGAGCATAAGTAGTTTGTATATCTTTCTTGAACATCTCTGTTCAGGAAGAAACATTCACTCAGTCTTTCAATTAATTCCATCTTTCTTAGAACCTTTGCCTCATTGCCATTTATATCTGGTGCTGCTAAATTCCTTCTGTGTTTTTAATAATCCATTCATTAAAGTTTCCAATTGTCCCAGCAGCCTGGGGAATTTATGGTAAATGAAAAGTCCCACATTCTCTGTCTTTTGCCAAATTTTGGACAACTTCTGTTATAAAATTAGTCTCTTGGTCATTTCCTATTACTGCCAATATTCCATATCTAGCAGCTCGTTCCTCCAACTTCGTTCAAAGCCATGGTTGTACCATTCTCATCTGCATGTCTAGGGTGCTCTGCAAACCTTCTCTGTGAGTAAGTTTACACTTCTGTAAGGCAATATTCTTTGTTTAAAAATCTATAGATTGGCCCAATATAATCCACCTGTCACATCTGTCTGGTTTACCACCCCCCACTTCCCTTAAAAATGAGTTTGTTGAGTATGCAAGTTTTTAGTAATTTGATATATCTCTTACAGCTTACTTACTCGTTTGATTCAGTTTTTTTTCACTGTCTCCTCTGCTTGCCTAGGACGTTCATGTTCATATGCCTTGAGGCTTCACATGCCCATTCTGCAACCTTAAATTGAACTGACAGGGGAGCTGAGTGCGGACTTGGAGTTTCCCAAGACTGCAGAGTCTACATTAGTTTTGGGGGGCAGGTTGTCTCCTCTTTTATTCTAAATAAGTTATTCTCTCTTTCTGTTCCAGTGAGCTGGTACGTGTCCTACATGAATTGCTGAATTCCTTTCATTGATTTCTTTCCATATCTCTCTTCACCAGATTGTTTTTCCTACAATAGTCTAGTCTGTAATTTTCCATTTATTAAAGCATATATCTCCAGTCCATGGCTGATCAGTGTAGCTATATACCTTTGGCCATTTGTTTTCTTGGGAAAATAAACACATTAAATTTCTAGTGACCAGTCCTTCAAATTGGGCTTAATTCCTCTCTCCAGCCTAAGCCAAGCTTTTCCTAGTGGGAGTATTAGGAAGTAGCCACCCATCTCACTCCTTTAAGATACTGCCAAATCTATCACTGCTCTGTTTACAGCAGTTCTGACCAGAGTGAAGGCCCAGCAAGCCACAGGCTTTACCTCCCACTAACTGTACTCCTTAGATCTTTATTGGAGAACAGAAAATCATCAGTCAGATGGTCTGTGATTTTCACATGGAGCTTACTGGTCTCCAGAGAGCCTGGTTTGACCCACTCAGTTATATATCATCTCCACTTAGCATAAGTCCTGTCAAAACCACACATTTTGGGGCTAGCCCCATTGCCTAGTGGTTAAGTTTGGTGCACTCTGCTTCAGCAGCCCAGGTTTGGTTCCCAGGTGCAGACCTACACTACTTGTCTGTGGCCAAGCCGTGGTGGCATCCCACATGCAAAATAGAGGAAGACTGGCACAGATGTTAGCTCAGGGCGAACCTTCCTCAAGCAAAAAGAGGAAGATTGGCAACAGATGTTAGATCAGGGTGAATCTTCCTCAGCAAAAAACAAAACAAAACAAAACAAAAACTATTTTTTGTCTAAAATCTTCATAGTAGACATGCAGTTTGTCCTGATGTCATGTTGTCACAACCATGATGACCAGAAAGCATGACTTTGGTTGGAGGCAACTTTCCACCTGAAATATGGGAGAATGGGTACTAGTGGCATAGCAATTTATTTTATTAACTCAAAGGATCTCTGCATTTTTTTTTTGAGGAAGATTAGCCCTGAGCTAACTGCTGCCAATCCTCCTCTTTTTGCTGAGGAAGACTGGCCCTGAGCTAACATCCATGCCCATCTTCCTCTACTTTATATGTGGGATGCCTACCACAGCATGGCTTGCCAAGTGGTGCCCTGTCTGCACCCAGGATCTGAACCAGCGAACCCCACACCACTGAAGCGGAATGTGTGCACTTAACAGCCTACCCACTGGGCCGGCCTTGGATCTCTGCTTTTTTGATTAGAGGAAAAAGCAGTCTGGTGGAAGGAAATAACGGAAAGAAATCCTGAACACAATTTGGTATTAATGTAGAGCATGACTCAGCTCATCAGAAGGGAAACACAGGAGAAAGGGATGTGTTAAACATTACCAGAGAGCCCCCTCACATTTTTCAAAGGAAGCAATAACCAACTATTATGGTGCTCAGAGCCCAAGGGCACAGAGGGTGACAGGAACACACTCACGCAAAATCTGTTTAACTTCTGGCTTCCCTTTCACCAGGTTTTGTTTTCTCTCTCAGCTTCTCTACCTCCCTCTAGGACTCTTTTATTCTTCCTCTTGGTCTATATACTTCCATCTATTCACCTACGTGTTTCTTTCTATTTCACTTTCTCTGTATCTCCATCTTCTACTATCCCTTTCCATCATCTTTCCTACCATCTCTCTCTAAACTGGGAAAAAGCTAAAAATAAATTATATTCCATTTATCAACTTGATAGTGTATTTATAGAGTTTTACACTATAGAATCTAAACATAAAAAGCAGAGAGGTAGGACATTTCATATTTTGTTATCTTATAAAGACAAATGTAGTTACTTATTACTTATGCAACTCGATTTATTTTTTCTATCACTTGATCCCCTTAGATGGGAAAAAAAATTCCTGACCTAGCCTTAACTCTGTTGACCATTGTGCTAGCTATTCCACAATTCCTATCTTCAAAGTTTCTTGGAACCTAGGAGCTGGAGGTTGCAGGAGGGCAGGGAAGGTGTTGAGAAAATGCTAAGTAGTGCAGTGCTAAGAAAGACTAAGCGTATAGCACCTGCTTATTCCAGTTACCCCAATTCCCAAAGCAACCAACCCCTGACACCTTAGTTTGCCTAAAAGGGTATTTCGGGTAGTTTGTGCCTAGTCCCAACTCACCTTAAGGGCCTTTTTATTAGACGTTCTCTTTGCCTGGGATCCCCCTGAAAAAAAGCAGTTTATTGTCATTCCGGTCTCAGCTTAAATATCATCTCCTCAGATTTCTGACCCTCCAACCTGAAGAAAGCCCCCTAATCATCCCTTTCTCATTATGTATGCAGTGCATTTTTGCATTATGGCACCTATAATTACCTCATCTTTTCTTGTTTATTTATTTGTTTTTCTGTCTCCAAACCCACCCCCACATACATATAAACTAAAATGCAAGCACCATGAGATTAGGAAGCTTGTCTGTTTTGTTTTCTGTTGTGTTCTCAAGGCACAGAAGGGAGGCTGCCACATAGCAGTTAATCATTAAGTGTCATTGAATAAAGGAAGGAAGGGAAGGAGGGAGGGAGGAAGAACTTTTAGATCTTTCATTCAGTGAATATTATCGTTTCAATCATGCATGAGGATAGCAGGGGATACAAATATAAACCAATTCATCAAAGCACACAGTTAATAAAATGAGCAGCCGATCCACAGATTAAGAGAAAATATTTACGAAACATATATCTGACAAAGAACTTGTAACCAGAATATAAACAGCCCCTTCAACTCAATAATACAAAGACAAACCAACCAATTAAAAAATGAGTAAAAGATTTGAACAAATATTTCACAAAGGAAGAAAATAAGTAGCTAAAAAGCACATGAAAATATATTCCACATCATTAGTCATCAGAAAAATGCAAATTGACATCACAATAAGATACCACAACACACTCACTAGACTGGCTAAAATTAAAGACTGACAACACCAAATGTTGACAAAGATGTAGCGCAACCAGGATTCTCACACGTTGCTGGTGGGAGTGTAAAATGGTACAACCACTTTCAAAACATCTGGCAGTTTCTTATAAAACTAAGCAAGTCCCTATCTAGTCCCAGCAATTCCACTCCAAGGTATTTACCCAAGAGAAATGAAAATTCACAAAATGACTTTTACGAGAATGGTTATAGCAGCTTTATGCATAACAGCCACCAAAAAAAAAAAAGTGGAAAGAGCCCAGATGTCAATCAAAAGGATAATGGATAATCTGTGGTATATTCATACAATGCGATACTAATCAGCAATAAAAAGAAAGCCACTACTGATAGGGACAACAGCACAGGTGGACATCAAAAACATTATACTCAATGAAAGAAGCCAGATACAAAAGAATACGTACTATATGATTTCAAAATTCATATGCAACTCTAGAAAATGCAAAATGATCCATTGTGGAAAAAATCAGAATAGCACTTGCATCTAAGGGAGTGGGAATGGATTAGGAAGAGGTAAAAGAGAACTCTCTGGGATGATGGTAATGATTACATTTTAGAATTCTGAGTCATAGAGGAGTATGCGTTTGTCAAAACTCATTGAATGGTACTCTGAAGATTTGTGCATCTCACTGTATATAAATTTTACTCCCCCCAAAAAAGTAACCAAGCACAATTCTCAGCCTCAAGAACTATATCTCAGATGGGATGACATGGCCATAAATAATTATTCTGATAAATGCTCACATTTATGGAAGACCTATTATGTTTCAAGCACTGTGAAACCCACTTTTCTTGCATTAGTACATTTAATCCTCAAAATAATCCTATGAAATTACAGATGGAAAAACTGAGGATCCGAGAAATTAAGTAACTTGCCTATGGTCACATGGTAATTAAAGGTGTAGAACCTGAAGTCAGCCCAGGTCTGACTCCTAAAGTCCTATGCCAGAGGGCACAAATTCAAGTACCTACAGGAGCAAAATTTGTCTTATTCGGGCCACAGCTGACATCTCATTGTAAACAGGAATACAGTTGAGAATGTTAATCTCATTTGCCATCCTTGGAAACCGGCTGAATTCCAAGATGGCTGTGAGGACCAAGGCGGAGAGAGAGAGAGAGCCTGATCAGTCCCCTTAGGGATCCCCATTATTTGTGATGGAAATGTGTCCATTTTATCTGCTCTTCCACTGACCTACTGAATGGGCCCAAACACTCAGAAACTATTCACCAGTGACAGAGCTGAGATGGATGAGAGGGTCAAGGTTTTGCCTAGTAAATGTTTTCTGGACTTTCACTTTCAAGCGAGATGTGAATTCTCCCATCGCAACTAAAAAACCACCACCAAAAAAAAAAAAGAAAAAACGGATAAACTGCAAAATTGATAGGTTTAAAGATATCTGCAACCTTTGGAAACAAGGACAAGAGTAACTAAGATTTCAGAGAGGAAGAGCCCTTCCTAAGTGAGCTGATAATCACGGTCTTTTTTCTTCCCCCGAGATATTTGCTAATTCTGGGAACAAGTTGAAGATAAGGTTTGGCCCAAAGGCAGAGGGTCTCTACCAAGGAACGAGAAATCTGCATAAAGTTTGAGGCTAGCATAATGGATTGTAAATTTAAGAAGCCTTAAACGCAGGGGTAGCTTTACTCACTCGAAGAAGTTAGCTGAGTTCTAGGCTGGCGCCCGCGCGGAAAACGCAGAGTGAAATGTCGTAAAGTATCGCAGTATTTCTGAGACAAATTCTCACTAGAGGGAGGGGGACTGCCGCAAATACGCTGCTGGTTTCTCGCTCAAAACGTTACCTAGAAATTGAAGTTGGGAGGGCATGGGGAGGCTGACTCAAGAAGCTCAAAACTATTCCCAAAGGGGCTTTGGGCAACGAGATTCTAAAACTTATAAGGATATATAAAGGGCTTAGTATAGCCAAAACATCTTGAAGAAAAACAAAATTGGAGGACATACACTCTCAGATATCAAGACTAGCTATATAGCTGTAGTAATTGTGACAGCATGGTCCTGGGACAAGGACAAACAAATAAACGAATGGAACCGTGACCCTTACCTCACACCAGATACCAAAATAACGATAATAATAAAAATAATAGTAAAAATAATGATAATAATTTGAAATGGATCATAGTCCCAAACATGAAAGGTGAAACAATAAATATTCTAGATCAAACCACAGGTGAATATCTTCATGACCTTCAGTAGGCAAAGGTTTCTTATTTGACATAAAAAGTATTAATTATGAAAGAAGATTGACAACTTGGATTTCATTAGAATTAAGAACTTCCATTTATCAAAAGCACCTTAAGAGAGTGAAAAGGCCAACCACAAGGTGGGAGAAAATATTCATAATACATTTATCCAACAAAGGAACTGTATTCAGTATATACATATGTTTTTAAACTCCTTCAAATCAATAAGAAAAAGACAATCCAACTTTAAAAAATAGAAAGAATTGAATGGCTCTTCACAGAAGAGAACATCCAAGTGGCCTACAAGCATATGAATAGATTTTAATCCTTATTGTTCATCAGGAAAATGCAAATTAAAACTACAATGAGATGCACAAAACCCCACCAGAATAGCTCAAATTGAAGAAACTGAGAATACCAATCATTGAGAAGAACACAGAACAACTGGAACTCTCACACATTGTTGGTGAAAGTGATTACTGGTACAACTAGTTTGGAAAACCGTTTGGCAGTATCTACTGAAACTCAACATACGTCTATCACACGACCCTGTGATTCTAATCCTAAGTACATAACCCAAATAAAGGAGTACAAATATCCACAAAAATCCATGTACAAGAATGTTGAAGAAATCAGATGCATAAAGGTACATATCATATAAATCCATTTTTATAAAATTTAAGAACAGGCAAACGAAACTATAGAACAGAGGTGAATGCAGTGGTTACATCTGGGTGGGGGGTTATTGACTGGGAAGGGCTATGAAAAGCCTTATGGGATGCTGGAAATGTTCTATGTATTCATATGATTACATATATAAAAGAAAAAGCATTCAACTATATACGCTATATATCAAAAAAAGTTTTATTTTTAATTTCGGATCTCCTTCCTATAAAACCAGTAAGGACAGCAAGATAGTGATGAGAGTCTTGCCAGAGTTCGGCAAGCCAGTTACCACAGCCAATGAAAATAGAATGAAGTCTGAAGGTACAGAGAGGGTCCCTTTGGCCTGTGTGGCTCTCTACTTCATGGCAGTGCTAAGCAGAGCAAGAAGCCCTTATAGCTAGACAGAGTTGTAAACTGATGCAAGATGAGATAACCCACATCTTACGAGTCCCTCAGAAAAACAATTGGAGCAGGGGCTGTGCCATCGATCCAATAACTAGGATCTTTAACCCCATAGATTTTTACCAATCTCACTCTTAGGATATTTTCGTCAGTACAACTAATCAAAGGCCACCATTTTTCTTTTAGCCGATAGTCCTACCCTGCTGTTTTGTGATGCTCATAACTGGCAAACTGGCAATAAATGTCTAACAGTAGGATGGAAAAGGAGCAAAGCAATCCAAATCCTCTGGCTCTATGTTTATAGGCGATAAGCTTCTCTGCATCAGGCAAGGTAAATTAGTTCATATCCAGGGGGAACAGAGGCAGTTATGTGGGAGAGATTAAAATGTGCCTTTGGTGAGGCTAGGTGCCGGTTTCCTATTTACAAACAGTAAATTTTTCCATGATGCTCCCTTCTCTAGTGCTGCAGTACCGTTTGGATACATGCATTCAATAAAAATTTTTTTAAAAACACCCTCAGACATTACTTCCCATTGCCTTCCCCACCCCTGAGGAAAACATCAAGAGGTCCTTGTCCCCAAAGAGCAAGTTTTATCATTTTGACATAGCAGGAGCTCTCTGGGGAGGAGGGGGATGACAATGAACAAAGCAACAGGATTTACCCTTTAAACTCCTTTTTTAATAAAAGCTACAAACCTTTGCCTAAAAAAAAATGTATGCAATAAGGCATTCGCCTGTTATAGGATCTGACATTTAAAATTCCCATGAGCCATCTTTAATTTATCAAGAAAAAAAAGAAATAATTGTGTGGTTGAGGAGCTAAACATGGCCCCTTCTTAAAAATACATGAAAAATTCAAAACAGAAACTCAAAAAAGGGGGAGTAGGAAACGTCCTTATGGTCAATTTAAACCGAATTCTGAATTTCTTCCCTCTTCCTCCAGATTTGCTCACTGCTGCAGAGAGAATCACTTGCTTACCCTTCAGTAAAACTTAGTCACTGGAGAAAAACAAGCACATCTGAAAATATATCTCTTGGCTATTTTCCTCGACAGACAAATAGTTTCTTCAAAACACTATTCATACATGAGGACAGCCACTCCATCTTGACTTGGTGGGACCCTGCACAGGCTTGTTCCTGAATCTTGACTGTTGTGGACACCCACAGGCCCCCAGAGAGCCTGAAAAGAACTATAATCATTCTAAAAAGATTCTCGGCTTTTAAATATTACCAGTGCAGAGGACAAGATCTAAAATAAGGGAAATAAAAACAGAATTTGGAGGTAACAGGAAAAGGGATTCTATTCCGAAGTCTTTCCTCAGCTTTCTGAGAGGGAAGAAGGAAAGTTGTTCTGTTTGTTTGTATATTTTCTCTAGGAGAGACAGTAGAACGATGCTGATTCTCGTAAGGGTAAGATCTGTGTCAAACATACCTAGGTTCAAATTTCAACTTTTCCACTTACTAACTGGAAGGTTGCTAATCTACTTTTTGCCTCAGTTTCCTCATCTGTTAAATGAAGATAATAACAGTTGTGAGAATTACATGAGTTAATGCATGCAATGAGTTTAGAATGGTGCCTGGTATATAGTAAGCCCTTAATAAATGCTAGCTATTATAATTGTTCTGGAGAAGTTCCAGGATCCAGGAAACAGTGTGTGGGACATCTTGGGTACTGACTAACAACCCCTGGAGGATAGGAGGGGAGACAGCTGCAGGCATTACAAAAACTAGAAGAAAGTACCAGAGATAAAATTCATCTCACAGTTAGAACCAACGTGACTTTGAACTTGGATAAAGATGTGAGGGAGTAGAACTGTCTTGTGGCTCTAGTTCATATATAACCCTTTCAGGAGACCTGACGCCCATCAGGTAGGCAATCTTTGAGGATTTGTGGGCCTTCCTAGCCTAATTCCTTCTCACCGTTGAAGTACCTGCACACTCTCGCCCTGGCTCTGGCAGGTAAAAGCTGACTACACTTTGGGCTGCTCAGTGCCTATTCCTCTAATACATTACCAGCTGCATGCAGAAGGCCCTTCACTTGGTATTACGACTATGAATCTTTCAAAGCATTAATTAGCTATTCTTTGGAAACATCTACTCGCAAAGGAATTGGCAAAGTCTTTGAGGCAAGATAATGAAGGCTGTTACCCTGTGTCTAGTGTGACATTACCTGAACCAGCCCAGACTTTCACATCTTCCTATGTGAATCATTTGGGTAAGAAAGGGAACGTGATTCAAATATCTTTGTAGACTTTTTATCCCTTACGATCCTAGCCCATATTTAGTCCTGAGCTTCAAGAGCACCTCTTAGAAATTTAACAAGAGCAGGACTAAGCACCAGTGGTGGCCTCCTCTCTGTTTCTGTGGCAAAAGCCAGCTTGCCAGGAGACACTCAATTAGTTTATTCTACCACCTGGAAAGAAGACCAGAGGTCACATAGTTCTTCCTTCTGCCTGTAGATATGCCTACTGCTTATCCACCAAATTAGGAGTGCTTCTGGGTTTTTTTGTTTGTTTTTTTTTAAAGATTGGCACCTGGGCTAACAACTGTTGCCAATCTTTTTTTTTTCTGCTTTTATCTCCCCAAACCCCCCCTGTACGTAGTTGTATATCTTAGTTGCAGGTCCTTCTAGTTGTGGGATGTGGGACGCCACCTCAACGTAGCCTGATGAGCAGTGCCATGTCCGTGCCCAGGATCTGAACCCTGGGCTGCCGCAGCGGAGCGCACAAACTTAACCACTCGGCCACGGAGCCAGCCCCAGAGTGCTTCTGTTTTTAATGATCTCAAAATAAGATTCCATAACCTCCCTTGGTATCTCATGCCAGTGTTTTATAGTTTCCTCCTTCTGCTAATTATATCCTCAAGTACCTTCACATACATTAACGTATTTAATCCTTATAACAATCCTGCGCAGCAAGGATTATCCCTATTTTACAACTGAAGAAGTGACAATGCAAAGAGGATAAGTGACTTGCCAAGATTACACAGTTGGTTACTGGCGGAGCAAGAATAAGAATCCGATTCTTCAGTCCCTAGGCCCTCTGTGCTGTCTCTTACACTGTGGTCTGCCTAGTGATGCTCTGGGGAGCTCCAAATCACCAGCAAAATAAGAAGCAGTGTTAAGATGTCAGCAAGAACACAATTTAGCTGTGGTGGGTGGCTTACTAAGTAGATCATAGGCCACCAGTCCCCTTGAGGATAAGAATTTCATTGTCCTCATCCCAACAAACTACTATTCCCAGAGTGCACCTACAGTTAGAATGCTCTAGTAAAAAGGAAAAACTACCGAAAACCTAAATGAACATTAAAGTCATCTTAAGACCATATGCTGACCTATGAAAATAAAAAAGAAGACAAGAATACTTGGTCTCCTGTTTTCTAACTTCTCCATTTTTGACCTCTGAGATAGATACCATCAGAATAAATCAGAGGAAGTGAGACAGAAAAAACATCTTTCCTAATATCCTAAAAAGAAAAATGCTTTGTCCTTGGGCATGAATTTATTGTTTCCTTCCTCTCTGAAGATTTCATTCCCCTTCCTCTCAAGGTTCATAAAGGGGCCAAAGATTAGCATTTTAAGCATGGGTAAAGAGTGAATCCTATTGCCTATATGTATGCTTGGCATTCAGAAAAGCACACCAGGGCCACAGCCCTGTCCTCTGGCAAGAGCCCTCCCAATACCAGACCAGCATGCTGCTCAAGCTAAAGGCTGGGTGGACTTGTCTTTACAGGATTCCTTACAGGATTTCTTTTTTCTTTCTTTTCTTTTTTTTTTCTTTTTTTGAGGAAGATTAGCCCTGAGCTAACTACTGCCAATCCTCCTCTTTTTGCTGAGGAAGACTGGCCCTGCGCTAACATCCATGCCCATCTTCCTTTACTTTATACATGTGATGCCTACCACAGCATGGCTTTTGCCAAGCGGTGTCATGTCCGCACCGGGGATCCGAACCGGCAAACCCCGGGCCGCCAAAGCGGAACATGCAAACTTAACTACTGCACCACCAGGCCGGCCCCTGGATTTCTTTTTTAATATTAGCTAGAAGTAGGGGAATTTCAAGGCAGGTTTGTTCGACAAAAACAAAATCTCTCTCTCTCATCTCTTGTGACTGATATTACCAGGTTAAATATTTCCGTTCTAAAACACAGTTTTAATTAAATATAATGGCCACTCTACCTAACCACCCTTGTCAAAGTCACCAGTGACTTACTTACACACTACTAAATCCAATGGTCAATTCCCAGTCCTTATCTTACTTGTCCTATAAGCAGCATTTGACATGGTTGATCACTCCCCAAGTCCTCTGCCTCTTCATCTAGAGTCACCTCCTTGGTGATTTCATACAGCTGTAAATAATACCTATATGCAGATGACTCCCAAATTTATATATCTAGCTTAGGCCTTTCCACAGAATCCCATGCTTGTGCATCTACTTGCCTTCACATTGATTTTTGGTTATCTAAAACTCAGTATATCCAAAACTTAATCCTTGGTCTTCCCTCCAAAACCTACTCCACATACAGTCTTCCCCAGCTCAGTAGATGGCAACGGTATCCTTCTAACTACTCAGGCTGAAAAATCTTGAGTTTATTTTTGACTCTTTTCTTTTTCCCACAATCCACAGCCAATCTATCAGGATATCCTGTTGACTCTGCCTTCAAAATATATCCAAAATCTAATAACTTGGCATTGTGAGCCACCATTATCCACCTCTCACCTTGACGATTTCAACAGCCTCCTAACAGGATTCCCTTTGCCTCACTCCAGTCTCTTCTCAACACAACAGCCAGAGTGATCCCTTTAAAACATAAGTCAGATCATGGTATACGTCCATTTAAAGCCCTCTTATAGCTCTCCATTTCCTTCAGAGTAAAACCCAGATCCTTACAATGGCCTACGTGGCCCTCCATGATATAATCTGCAACATTATCTTCTACTTCTCTCCCCCTCCCTCTGTTCCAGCCACTCTGGCCTTTCTGCCATTCCCCAAACTCACCAGGCACACTTTGTTGCACTGGCTCTTTCTTCTGCCTGGAATGTTCTTTACTCAGATATCTGAAAGGCTGAATCCCTCACCTCCTGCCAACCCTTTGCTTACATCTTATGTTCTCAATGAGAGCTACATTTACCGCTCTCAAGAATTGAAGCTCCTCCTCTCAAC
Organism: Equus asinus; assembly: GCF_041296235.1. Classification (NCBI taxonomy): domain Eukaryota; kingdom Metazoa; phylum Chordata; class Mammalia; order Perissodactyla; family Equidae; genus Equus; species Equus asinus. The sequence continues at coordinate 104,619,897 of NC_091820.1, read as the reverse complement.
CTGGCACTCCTGAGTCTTTTTTATTCCGCTCTACTTTTTCATTTTTCTTAGAATTTATCACCTTCTATATACATTGTATAGTTTACTTTTCATTATAATTATTATTTATTTTATGGCTCTGCTCTCTAGAAGGTAAGCTCCATGAAGGCAGTGATCTCTGTTCTGTTCAAGTGCAAGAACAGTGTCTGGTACAAAGTGGGTACTCAATAAATATTTGTTAAATGAATAATAGGGCTAATAATTCCTTACACTTTTATAGGACTTTATTCTTTTTCTAATGTTTTCAATTCATAGCTCATTTGATCTTCACAATTACCATATAAGGTGGGTAGGGCAACACAGAGTTTACATACATTTTACATTTAGGATAATTGACATCCAAAGAGGCAAAATAATCTACCCAAAATCACATAGCTGGAATATCAAAGAACCAGAAACCTAGTTCTGTACTGTTTTCCCATAGCCTCCAACATTATACTGCAAAGCCCCTAGTCCTTGAGAAAAGACCTTCCAGATTTTTTGTTATGACGGAGACATGCCCTGCTTTTGCTATTAACCCAGTGCCTTGAAGCCGAATGTGTTCCACCAGTTCATTGGGATACAAACATGTGAAGTTATCTAAAGACCTGATTTTATCTGGAGAATCGCCATGTGAATGTCAGAGAAAATGATGCCATTCCCAAATGGCGCTCTCTCCAAGAAAGAAAGCAACATTTGAATATACCAGCTGCTCAGTGGAATAAATCACTTGTTTCTTCCTAAGCAGCTCTGCCTTCCTCTTGCATTACACATTAAACTAAACAGTTCTCCAAAGCAACTTAGCACAAAGTGGGAAATTACAGTCCAGGAAGACATCTGCTACCTAAAGTATATTCTGGTGGCCTCTTCCACTGTGCCGCCATCTAAGCCACTGACTGCCCATGTTGAAAGCTCTCCCCTACTGCCACTGCCACACAAGAAGAGTGGAGACTGTCCCTTTAAGTGTACCACTGAAGAGGAAGCTGGTGTTTATTTGGCGGGGGGGGACAGGATACTGCATGCTTGGCATACTGCTACCACTGGCAGCCAATCCAGAAGCTGCTACATTCTGCAGGGGTGGCAACTATTTTGTCGTCAGGATAACATAGTGGAAGATACAGCTATATTTATGTACGAGCTTTTTAAGAGAGATGCCTGTCACCCCTGGTAAGCTCACAGGAGGTGACAGAAATGGCATAGCCAGGAAAAGGCAAGCCAAGTCCTCAGTGCCTTCTGGCAGCTGAATCCATAGTACCAGAGAGGGAGGCCTGATCTCTTTCCTTGGTTCCCAGAATGTCATTATAACAGGGATATATGTATCCAGCAGCCCTCTCAAGAATTACTAAGTGGGCTGTGTTTGTCTTCAACACCTTTGTCCTTTGATTACAGCAAATCAAGTGGTTGAGGCTTGACTTTACTACCAAGTCAGCTCTGCTGCCAGGTTCAACAAACATCCCCTAATGAAACAGCTAGCATCAGTTCAATAAATAAACCTCAGGCTGAAAACGGAATTTTCAGCACAAGTACAGTCTACCAAATGTTTGGTGGATCTCAGATAACACATGGATGCAAACAGCACTGAAACGTGAAGACATGTACGACACCCTCAGCCACACAGACACGTACAGAAGTATTTGACACTGGGGAAGTAGGAAGGATGGAGGAAAGACATTATTCTTAAGAGGAAAAATATGGGATTTGGAGGCAGAGAAACCTGCGTTCAAGCCTGGAAGTTTTCTTACCTTTGGGGGGCAGGTCACTTAAGCTCGCTGTGACTTGCTTTCCTGATCTGAAAATAAGGTGATGATAATACCTTGAGCAAGTATTGCTTTTGTGATATAGACAACTTTGGTTTATGGGCAGATGCCCCTTTTCTTGAGTTTAAAAAATAAGAGTGTGGCTTTTGAGTTCAAACATAGATTTAAACTTTACCTCTGACACTTACTAACTATGCAGCATTGAGGAAGGCACTTATTCTCTCTAAACCTGAGTTTATTCATCTGTATATTGGGGATGATGATGACACATCTCTCAAATGGATGCTGTAATAATCAAATGAAATAACATTGAAAATGTGTTTCGTAAACTAAACTCCAAGGAAAGAAAAGTTGTCTTTAAAAGGCCTTGACTAGAGTGAGCAACCAATCTGGTTTGCCAGGGACCAAGGGATTTCCCAGGATCAAGGACTTTCAGCAATAAATATGGAAAGTCTTGGGTAAACTGGAATGAATTGGTTACCCTAGTCTTGACTAGCCCTTAACAAAGTTGAGGGCCTGAATAAGCCTTAATTGGGATGACTAGGTCTTAACTAGACTCAGGCCCTGGCTTCACCTTAACTACACTCTGACTAGGAAGTAACTAAGTTTAATGCCTTCTGACACTTAACTAGGCTAAATAGATCTTAAATAGGCTCAGACCCTTGCTGGCCTCAAGTGAGACTGACTACACCTTCCCTAGACTTAGGTCCTGGCTAGGCCTTAACTATACTCTGACTAGATGTTAACTAGGCATAGTCTTTCGCTAGGCTAAATGGGCTCTGACTAGGACTTAACTAGCCTTAGGGCTGGCTAGAGCTTAACTGGGCTGGTTAAACCTTAACTAGGATGACTAGACCCTAAGTAGGCTTAGACCCTGTATAGGCTTTAACTAGAGTCTGACAAAACTTTTACTAGGTTTAAGCCCTGACTAGGCCTTAACTAGGCCCAGGCCATGCTTTAACTAGACTCTGACTAGGTCTTCTCTAGACTTAGACCTCAGATAAGCCTTAAATATGCTTTGACAGGTTATAAATAGTCTTAGTTAATGGCTACACCTTATCTGGGATTTGAATAGATCTTAACTAGAATTAGTCCCTGACTAGGCATTAACTAGCTGATTAAGCCTTAACTCATATTTGATTCTGACTAGGCCTTAGCTGGGCTGACTAGTCCCTAACTCTGCTGACTAAGTCTTAACTAGACTTAGGGCCTTGCTATTCCTTAACTAGCAAGACTATACCTTCTCATGATTTAGGCCTCAGCTAGGCCATAACTAGGCTTTGGCCCTGGTTGGGGCTTAAATGTGTTCTAGCTAGGCCTAAATTATATTTAGACCCTGATTAGGCCTTAACTTGGCTGGCTAGGCCTTAACTAGTCATAGGCTCTGACAACGCCTGAACTGAACCCTGACTAAGCCTCAGCTGAGCCCTGACTAGGCCTTAACTGGGCTGATGAAGCCTTAACTGGGCTTTGGCCCTGGTTAGTCCTTAATGGAATAAATAGGCTGTAACTGGGCTAACTAGCCCTGAACTAGTCTCAGGCCCTTGCTATATGTTAACTAGACTCTTACGTCCTGACTAGACCTTCACTAGGTTAAGTCTCTGGCTAGGCCTTAACTGGGCTCTGACTAGACCTAACTAGTCTTTGGCTCTAGTTGGGCCTTAACTGAACTGGCTAGCTTTTAACTAGGTTTAGGCTCTGGGTATACCTTAACAAGACTCTGGGTAGGCGTTAACTAGGCTCTGACTTGGCGTTAATAAGCTTAGTTTCTGACTCAAATGTAAGTACATTTAGGCCCCACCTGAGCTCTGACTAAACATAATCTAGGTTTAGGCCCTGGCTATACCTTAAGAAGACTCTGGCTAAGCCTAACTAGGCTCCAACGAGGCTTTAACAAGCTTAGGCCCTGGATCTACCTCGACTTGTTTCTGACTAAAACATAAGTAGATTTAGGTCCTGACTGGGCTCTGACTAAACATAAGCTAGGCTTAGGCCATGGCTAGTCCTGAACCTACTCTGATGAGATCTTAACCATGTTGGTTAGCTTTTAACCAAGTATAGGTCCTGGCTATACCTGAACTAGTTTCTGACTAATACTTAACTAAGTTTAGGCGTCATCTGGGCTTGAGTACACCTTAATTAGGCTTAAGCTCTCACTGGGCCTTAACTGGACCCTGCCAAAATATAAACTAGGCTTATATCTTGGCTAAGCATTAACTGGGCTCTGATACTTAACTATCAATCACATACTCAACCTCAATCATACACTTCTTTCAGCTCTTACCTCCCCTAGTTTGCATCTGCTATTACCTTAGTTTTTATGCAGTTTCAGGCTGTCCTCAGGATCATAAAAAGGAAATGGACATACATGACCCCACCTTACCCCACTGCAACAGGAAATAGACTACTTCTAGCTTCACTTCAGCCAGACGTATTTATAGTCTAATACAGGAAGCAGTCACTGAATTGACACCCCTCAAGAAACCAGGGGATACTCTTTTAGGTAACACTCTACTCGGAAGTATATTTTCATTTCACCCAATCAACATGGTCAGTAGACTCCTTCCAGGACATCTATATTTTGTAACAAGTTTGTGACAGATGTAGAAGAAAGCGTTCTCAAGCACAGCAGATGCACCTACAGCTTTTGCCCATCCTGTGCAATTGGCAGATAAGAAAAGAGACAGCTGATGCCCTACAATTACAATAAATAGAATGTAAGCTTCACAAGGCTGAACTCTGAGCATTTGTGGACCCTGTGAACTCTCCTCAATTAGTTTATTAGGCCTAATGTGAGGAAATAGCCAGTCTGATGTATATATACTGGCTTGGACTGTTAAAGGAGACTGAAGTTCTCATTTCATGACTCAAGAACAGGATGATGAATGCAGCTCAGAGCATCAACCATGAATTTCTGTCTAATGGTTTCATCAGTATCCTAGTGATGAGACACTGGTAATTGGTTCCAAAACCCAGCAATATTATTTGATTTGGGAGTATATGTTTGTATACATTCACTTTCTAGTAAAATACATTTGACTCATTCCTCTTTGGGAGTTCTCTTTGGCTCAACTAATCATTTTTGTCATCCTTCTCAAGTTCTACATTAAACTTAAATAGACCTGTACAGTCCTATTAACCCCTTCAAGTACAGGGTGACTCAGAATCAGCCCTGCACAAACTAACTGAATTTTGTAGGTATATCCAGGGAAAAGCAGGTAAGTAGCCCTGCTCACAGAATAGGGCCTGAGCAGGACCTGGTCCTACAGGCTGTAACCACTCCTTACATTAAGCTGTGCGCAGCAGTAGGTCAAAGGGACTGATCTGGGCACCAGGATCAGGGAGTTTATGCATCCATACATTCGTCCCACAAATATTTATTCATCACCTACCATATGCCAGATATGGTCCTAGGTACTGGGAATATGAGTAAGCACCAATAACCACAGCCCTTGCCCTCATGCAGCTTTCATTCTACAAACAAAATTGAGGGAGGGTCTGCACAGCCATGAGTTGAAGCCTAGATTAAAACAATCTGTACCCTATGGATATCACAGGGCAAAGTCAAACATGATGGGCAAAGCTCAAGATGACAGAATAGCTGTAGGAATTAGGGGGAAGAACCTAGGGAAATGGCCATGTGGTCAGGAAAACAGGCAGCAGCAACAAATGAATATTATCCTCACATTATAAATATGGAAACTGAATTGCTGGACATCACTTGGCTAGTAAGCGGCAGAGATAGGATTCCAACCCAGAACTGACTGACTGCAGAGTCCACGTGCTTTCCAGTGCCATCACACTACAGGACTGATGTCTAGCCCTAGAAATCTCAGAAGATGAAGCAAAGAACTTTAAGGATCCTCAGATTCCTCTACTAAAGCCACTCATCACCAGCTCAGTCCTTCTTCCTCAGGTCTGCCTGCTTCTTGAGGATGGAGCGGGGAGATGGCTTTTTTGTTTTTTGAGGAAGATTAGCCCTGAGCTAACTACTGCCAATCCTCCTCTTTTTGCTGAGGAAGACTGGCCCTGAGCTAACATCTGTGCCCATCTTCCTCTACTTTATACGTGGGACACCTACTACAGCATGGCTTTTGCCAAGCTGTGCCATGTCGGCACCCGGGATCCGAACCTGTGAACGCCGGGCTGCCGAGAAGCGGAACATGCGCACTTAAGCACTGCGCCACCAGGCCGGCCCTGTGGATATGGTTTTGATGGGGAGGAAGGCATAAAAATCTGGTGACAGGCCTACAGGAGTATGGCATGGGCAATGGCTGAAAAGAAAGAGATTGTTACAATTGTATGAAACCTCTGGGCTATGACCACTTTTGTGGGAAAACAAACAACAAAAAAAGGATACTTCCTGAGGATTCTTTTGTAATAAATTATCGAGAGAGGGTGAAAATAACCAGAAAGTTTGTGACTATCCAATGCAACAAAATTCTCTGAGGATTTACAGTAATCCCTGTGGTTGTAAGGAATGGTAATGCTTAATAGTCCAGATTCTGCCAACAAAACAGCAAATTCTTGCATATAAATATGCTGTCTATATCAAGCAAAAATAAAATTTAGCCTCTTGGAAGCATAAGATTAGTCCCATCCCTCTGATTTATTCACCTTGCTCCAGTGATGGAAGGGAGTTTACTGCACAGGGGCATATAGGGGAATTCCAGCTGAGAATAGAAAACCAACCTGCTTCAAGGCAAGGGAACTCCTAAGGTTGTTCAGGACTTCCAACCATCACTCAGTGAAATCTTGGAAGATGTCAATTGGTTCTGCATCTCTTCTCCCTCCCTCTCTTAAAAGTGACTCAGAAGCAACTTAGTAATGCTATAACGGACCTCTTTTTTTGTTGCAGCTACATTCTCTAGCCCAATTCTCTGGTCAAAATGTGTAGGATATTCTTTGGTCTCCTCAGTCCCTCTGGAAGATCCTGCAAGGATGCAATGTCCTCTCCTCTCAAAGTCTACCAGCGGGTTGGGTATAACCAATGACCTCCAATGGCCATCGGGAAAGAAAATGGCTCCATCATTTGATTTGTCAGTGCCACAGAATTCAGAAATTTAGTGTCACACAATTAGTACAGACTACCTTTTCTAGTTCTTTAATTATTTCCCAGAATGAGAGGTGTCTTATCTTCTGAAGTAGGAAGAAGGTGGTAGGTAGAAAAGCACACACGGTATAAGGAAGAAAGCATGTTTTGTAGCTCTTCCTTTTGCTTCTACCCCTACCATCACTACACGTCATCCTGGGGAAGTCATTTATACTTTCTGGTCCTCAGTTCTTCCTCCTATAAAATGGAATAGCTTAGTCATTTGAAAAAAATGGAGGGAAATTGACTAGATCAATGAATCATATTAGCATAGTGAATAAGAGCACAGGCTTTGGGATTGTACAGATTGGAGTTTGAATCACAGCTCTGTCACCTTATAGCTATATGCCCTTGGCATGTGATTAAACCTTGCTGAGACTCACACTTCTGTCTCTGTAGAAAGAGGGTGTGTAATGCCTGTATGATGGGGCTGTCGTTGGACCAAAATCCAAGAATACACAGAAAATGCTTAGTTAAATAAATCAACATGCTCCATTAAGAACCAGGAAGAATGATCTATCACTTGTGCTACCTCACTCCTTTTTGGTGTCTTAAGAGTATTTATTAGGCACTTGATAAAAATATACTGATTGGTTTATTGGACTTCCCTGTAGAGTGGTAGGAAGATTCACAGGGCAATACCACGGAACCTCAGAAGCCTGGAAAATGGTGATAGAACAGGGCAAGATATCAGAGTGTTTCCTTATCCTCACCCCCAGTCCAGCTCAACTCACATCTATTCATTCCTTGTAACCATAAGAGAAATGCATTCCTTGAACCACAGGCCCACTTGGGATGATACCTAAAAGTGTCAGGAGACACTTCAGGTTCAACCTGAAGGATGAGAGCCAAGGACTCCTGGGATCTCTGTTCTTCTTGGGCACCAAAACTTTCTGACATTTAAAACGTTTTAAAGTTTTTTTATGTACTTTTTAAAACTTGCTTTATTCTATACATTCCCTTTTTCTCTGATTTCCCCATCCTCTGGCAAATCTCTGAGGAGACTACAGACAGAGTTAGAATATAATATCAGAAAGATACTTTGAAAAAGAAAAGTATCGTAAACCACTAGTTACCCTTTGTGAACAACTTAATAAATGCTTCCCTTACAGTTGCAGAAACATTACAAACCACTGCTGTAGCTGTAATTAGATATATTCAGTATTACTTTTGTACTCAGGATCATAAAGGAAGTGTGTTGGCATCATTTCAGTACTTCCTTTTTAAGCGCAAGTACTGAGCCATTCACTCACTCCAGGGAGAGCCAGAGAAATGAATGAGTTTAAGGGTCTCAAAGCTGAAAGTGAGTAACCAAGGAAGCTTATACGTCTCTTTCTGGAGTTTGTGAATTGGATACCAATGTTTCTCAATGAGAGATGGCTTTGAATTGCCCCTGCTGAAGGACAAGGGGATAGATAAGCTAGGCCCAACTCACCTAGGGCAGTGGATTTCAAGTGAGTCGATTTTCCCCCCAGGGGACATTTGGCCATGTCTGCAACTACTTTTGGTTGTCACAACTGTGGGAGGCAGAGAAGGAGACGCTACTGGCAATTAGTAAGTAGAGGCCGGGGATACTACTAAACATCCTACAAGACACAGGACAGTCTCCCAGAACAAAGACTTACCCAGCCCAAAATGTGAATAGTGTCAAAGTTGAGAAAATCCAACCTGGAGAATCTTTCCATCCTTTGCATCCTAACAACGAGCAAATAAATTTGAAGGCCTTTCTTGTGGGCACTGTGGGAGACATAAGCTGTGGTCTCTGCTCTAAGGAAGCTTAGAGTCTAATAGGGAGACCAACCGAGCACACTGAAGCTACCAGAAAATACAGAAATATATCATATACTTATTTTTTTTCCTATATAGTGTGGTATAGCCCCTGGGTGCTATAGGAACTTTGAGGAGGAAAACAGTGGGCATGGCAGTTGTTCAGGAAAACTTAAGAAGAGTTGGATCTTGAGCTGATATTTGAAGGAGAAAACTACTCCTTCTCTTCCCCTCATTGTTGGGAGAAAGATGAATCTGTGCTTACTATCCATACTTCCTTTCTTCCCGTTCTCTATTTAATCAGCATCTTGTAATCTGATTTCAGGACTCCACAGAAAATGTTCTCTTGCAGGTGACCAGTGACACATTAATCACCAGAGACCTGTCCTCAGTATTAATCTTCCTCAACCCCCAAATTTTTGAGATTCTCTTCCTTCTTGATTTTTATGACATCATCATCTATTCTGGTTCCCTTTAGATCTCTTGGGGCTCAGCCTCAGGTTTCTTTCTACAGCCAACCTATGCTGGTAGGTGTGCCTCAAACTCCAGCCTGCTACCTTTTTCTCACTCACCTTTTCCTCGTAGTCAATTATTTTATTCACTCATTTATATCCACAAGGATATATAATTCCACAAGAGATTTGTGGTAGTTATAATCTCATGCTATGCATTCTCCCTTAATTATCATACCCACACCTATGGTTGCACCCGTCGTCTCTATATAGGCAACTCCCCAAACTATGCTGCTGACTCTGATATCCTTTCTACACACCACTCCTACTGTCTGACCACCTGCTGGATACTGCCTGCAGACACCTCAGCTCCAATATATCTTAAACTTAGAGGGACAGATTCATGGTTTGCCCAGGACTTTCCCAGTTTTAGCACTAAAAGTAGCACGTCCTGGAATTCCCTCAACAGCAGACAAACCAAGATAGTAGGTCAGCACACTCAAAATGAGCTCATTAGTATGTATCCCAAACCCAGTCCTCCTTCTAATCTCCTGATCCCCTTATATAATTTAATAGCAGAGATATCCTCAACTCCTCTTTACCTTCCACTCCTTCATGCAATTGATTTCCAAATATTGTAAATTCTATTTCCAAAATATCTCCATTACCATTGCCTCCTTTCAACTCCCACTGCTCTAATTCAGGCCTTTATCACCTCTCATCCAGGAAGTTACAACAGACTCCTAATCAGTCCCCCTGCCTCCAGTCACTCCATCACCCCACTCCCATCCCTTTGCCAGTTCAGCTTCCGTACAGCCAAGACTGATCATTCTGAAACACACATCTGATCATGCACAGATAGTCATCTCATCAATATGAAAGTCCTACAGACTGAACCCCAAGAACAGTATTAAACAAAGGCTCCCAGGTATTTGAGCATGATGAATACACAGTGTGACACCTACAAAATGCTGCTATGACTGACTAAAATGCACCAGGTAAATAATATGAGCTGTAAGTGAAAGGTAAAAGCAAAAAAAACCACCGTACCCTTGAGAAGCCAGGAATTCTGTGTCTGTCAGTTAGAGTTTTGCATCTTCTCATTTCTTCAGAAAAAATGTATATGACAATCACACTTGAGGCAAGCAAGTATTGCCTGGGACCTCTGGGTAGTATAGAACAGTTATAGCCTTAATATTCATCTGAAACAGAATCCACTGGAAGTTACATTATGCAGAAACTAAGATAGCTTCAGAGAGAATCCACTTGCTCCCTTAGGCTCTTAGGTCTTAACTTCTCTGTGGCCCTACTCCCAAATAACCCCCGTTGCAAGAGCCATAGGCTTTTTACCCCAGGCTGGCAAGAAAAAAGAGAATTTGCTTGAATGATGTTTATATCAGTGACAGGAAATATGTATCACATTTGAATAATGGTGGGGGGAGACTCCAAATATAGATTATGAGAAGTAAAAACTGCCAGATGACAGAGAAGGCAAGTGCTTTCCCTAACTGGGAGAGAGAGCTTATCCCTTCCTCCCTCAGCAAAACATATCTACCCTCTATGTCTCCTCTCAGACACTTGCAAGTGGTAAATTGTTTATGAAGCCCTTGGAAGTGAAGGGCTGACCTTCACAGAGACGTTAGGAAAAGATGGCTATCAGAAATAGCAGTGCCATACACTGGCTTACCTCTCTAATGGTAGGAATTTCCATCACATTGTAGGTAAGCTCTTTCCCCATCTGGGTAATTAAGAGATGTAGCCACCCATCAGAAGGCTCCCCCAGTTAGGGTTCTGCCTTTTTTTTTTGCCATGTTCATTCTTCTAGTTTTCCTCTGTCACTTAATAGGACATTGAAATATTTTGTTTCTCTCTCAAAGACCTTGCTTCTGAAATTCATTCTCCCTTCTCTATAAGGGACCTCTCCAGTCAGGAACACACAGACATCACATCACAAACAAGCACACATCTCTTCATTGTTTAATAGCAGCAACACCCTCCTTCTCCCTCAGCGTAGGAGATGTAAGCCATGGTCTCAGCCCTACAGGAGTTTAGAGGCTAATCAGGGAGACCAACCGAGCACAACTGAGAACAAAGAAGTATATAGCATAGTCATTTTTTTTCCCATAGTTGCTACAGGAACTTGGAAAATGGGGAGGTCAGCACATGCTGGAATGTTTAAGAAAACTTCAAAATTTTCAAAGAATGGAAACAGAGTCTATTCAAGTGCAACACATGGATTTTGAAAATACCAAAAAAAAAGAATTGGGAGCTATCCCCCCCAACACACACACACCCCTTCCTTTGGTCACACAGTATGGTTCGGACTTAAAGTATTAAACAGTTTGTTCCAGAATAAATCCTCTGCTGTCAACCCATCGAGATCAAAACCGCTGTGTTCACTGCCCTGTTCTGCTGATCCCCACACCTCTATCTCCATCCCTCAGTCTTCTTCAGCAACTCAAGGCCCTAGAGAAGTGAGCAAGAACAAGACAAATATTTGGTGTTTAAGTGAACATTCACCATGTGCCAGGTACTGAGCTAAGTTCTGTCTATCTGTTGTCATTACTACTTCAAATAATTCAACTGCTATTTTTTAAGAGTTTACTATGTGCCAGGAATCCAGGCACTGTGCTGAGAATTTTTCATGCCTAGTATCTTATTTAATCCTCACAAAAACCCTAGGAGATAGGCAATATTATTATTCCCATTTTACAGATGAGGAAATTGAGGCACAGAGAAGTAAAAGGACTTGTCCAAGGGCACACTGTTAATAAACAGCAAAGTCAGAGAGTTTGACCTCAGCTCTTTCTTACTCCAAACTCTACATCCCAGAGACTATGTGGTATGGTGGTTAGAGCTGGGCCAGTCGGCAAACTTTTTCTGTAAGGGGCAGATAACAAATATCTTAGGTATTGTAAGCTATATGGTCTCTGTTGTAATTAATTGCTCAACTCTGCCACAGTAGCATGAAAGCAGCCATAGATAACATGTAAACAAATGAGTATACCCATATTCAATAAAACTTTATTTAAACAAACAGGTAACAGGCTGGATCTGGCACCAGGCTATTGTCTGATGTCACCCCCTGCCCCCCCCCCCCCCCGCCCCGGTCAGAGCATCAATGGTGTACTCAGATAGACCTGGGTTCAAGACCTGGCTCTCACCACTTACTAGACAAGTTCTTTAGTCTCTCTGTGTCTCAGGTTCTTCATCTGTTGAATAGCAATAATACTTCCCTCATAGGGTCATCATGAGGAATAAGGATTAAAGGAATGAATAAATACAAAGTACTTGGCACATAGTAAAATGCTCAATAAGTCATTATTAAAAGTCCACCACAAGACTGGGCCCCAGAAGGAAGGAGAAAGGACAGAGGTTAGGATAAGTACCACTCTCTTTAAAATCCAGCCACCATGGCCCCAGTGATCTTGATACTCAGCAGCAATAATTACTCCCTCAGGATTCCAACTAATTTTCTTCTCCCTTAAGCTCCACAAACCTTGTTCTTTTGTGAGTTTACATTCCTGTTTTAGTCATTAGTGAGAAAATCTCCTGGTTCCATTGTCACTCTTGTCAGGCCCTAGGAACCCCGTCATAGGAGGGCAGGAATATGATTTTGTCCTTATTTGTTAGATTTTTCTTTCAGGAGTGAGATTCTGGCCACTGGAGTCATGCCTGTGTCCTGAATACCTGGCACAGTGCCTAGCACAAAGTAAGTGCTCAGTAAATGTTGCTGGCTTAATTGAACTGGCTTCGGAGCGGTCCTGCCTAGAAGCAGAAGAAAAGTGACTTCTGAAAAGCCTTCCAAGCATTGAGGATCCATTTCTCCAAGAGAGAGAGAGAATGCAGGGGGAGGGAGTGTAGGAGTGTTAGGGATGGTTGGGGGGGGGGGGAGTAGCGAACATCCTATTCCTGGGTTACATTAAGCACACAGGAGCCAAGCTGCATTGGTCTCTCTAGGCCATGCTTTTGAATAGTCACCCAGTGAAAGCCACTTGGAGCAAGTTTTTTGCTTTGAGCCAAAACCATACTCATATATCTCATACCCTGAAGATACCTTAGCTTGTCAGCCAGCCCCAAAAAAGCCACCCTTCCTGCAATTCTGACTTGCCAGTCTTTCTCAATGAAAAATTCTCTCTTTTATCTACCAAGTTGTCTCCCTTCCTCTAAAATATGTCTTGCATAACAATCCAGTTTTTCATTCTGGAAGTTGTTAGAGTTATTTACAGGATCTGACTATATAATGAGGACCATACTGACTCCAATTGGATGTACTTCTCCAATGCGCTATTCCTCCCCACCTCACCATCCCTAACCTTACTACCATCACAGTCAGTCTCCTTTCCAGAATTCCAAGCCAGTAATTTGCATGACAGAACACACCCACAGAACATTCAGAGGAACTGATAATGGAAGCAGTGCTGACACGTGCAAATGGCCTAGGTGAGGTGTGTGCCAAGTTACACAAATAGTCACTTCAAGGCTGTCTATCCAATAAAGAAGATGTGGTGTGTATACACACACACACACAATGGGATAGTACTCAACCATAAAAAAGATGAAATCTTGCCATTTACCATAAAAAAAGACAAAATCGTCCCATTTGCAACAACGTGGATGGACCTTGACTGTATTACGCTAAGCAAAATAAGTCAGACAAAGACAAATACTGTATGATTTCACTCACATGTGGAAGATGAACAAACAAACACAGAGATACAGAACAGATTGGTGGTTACCAGAGGGGAAGGTGGGGTGAGGGGAGGGTGAAACAGTTAAAGGGGCACGTGTGTATGGTGACCGACGGCAGTTAGACTTTTGGCAGGGAACATGATATAGTCTACACAGAAGTTGAAATATAATGATGTACACCTGAAATTTATATAATTTTATAAATCAACGTGACCTCAATTTTTTAAAAAAGGCCGTCTATCCAAGAAGCAACAATTCTCTATCTAATAATAATAATGGCCATATGATGAAAATAGCTGACATTTATTGAATGCTTCCTCATCTAATTCTCACAAAAATCCACAATGAAAAATGATAATAATATCTGCTTTGTTGTTGCTAGGCATTGAATTAACTCTCTTAATCTTCATAATGACCCTATGATGTGGGTTACTAGTATAATCCTCATTTTTCATATGGGGAAACTGAGGGCCAGAGAGATTAAGCAACTTGCTCAAGGTCACCCAGCCCAGTGGTGGGTCATCCACCCAGTGGTGGAACTGGAATTTGAACCCCAGATCTGCCCAAGGCCAAGACCGTGCTACTACTCTATCTTATTAGAAGTATCCTTGCGTGTACAGCCTACATTGCACTGTTCAGCTAACAAAGATGTATGAGGAATGCCATCTTCCATTTGTTTGGTGTGGAAAATGTTTCAAAACACTTTCCCACCATGATCCACTTGATCGTCATGGCAGCCCCATGAGGAAAGCGGGGTGGGTGGCAGGACCACCATTGCACAAATAAAGACCCAAACACAAAGACTTGTCCAAGTCCCACCACAAATCAGGGGCCAAACCAGAGTCAGAGTTCAATATATTTGCTTTTAAAATGTGTTCCTTATTATAGTGAAGAGCTAAGTTTCCTTCACCTCCTTTTGTCTGATTTCATGCTGAAGATTTGAAAGGAAGTGGGCAGCCCACAGCAGGTCATGAAAGCTCCAGCCAAGCCTTCTTATAAATGTGAAAACTACATGGGCATGGGTGACTTAGTCTCCGTTTCATCCCAAACCTTCAGGATCTACAGTATCCAAACACATCCTATGACCTAAAAAGGGGGGGAAACTTAGCCTTTAAGAACTAGATACACTGAAGGCATGAACATATCTCACCACAGATCTCTTCATTTAAAAAAAATCATTTATTAAACAATTACAGGTCCGTGATTCCAAAATACGCAAGTTCTGAAAATAAAAAAAAAATTAATAAATTGTCTGTCAAAAGTCATATGGTGGCAAAATCCTGAGATGAATTGATGTGAGGCAATTTATGGTCTTTATTTATCCCACTGAGTCTAAGCATTGATAGATTTCCATGCTGAAATAGTAACGTGATTGATTATAGTAGGACCGCCAAACTACAGGATACATTTAAATTTCAGATAAACAATGAATAAGGTTTTAGTATAAGTATGTCCCTTACAATATTTGAGACACACTTAAACAAAACATTATTCATTGCTTATCTGAAATTCAAATGTGACTGGATGTCTTGTATTTTTATTTGCTAAATTTGGCAAACCTAATTATGAGTGCTGCCAGAAACCCCACTGGGGGTGTTACCTAATATATGGCACAGGCAGAATATTAGTGTTCCAAAATCTGACAAATTTAGAATTCCAAAACACATCTGGCCCCAAGGGTTTTGGACTAGTGACGGTGAATCTGCATACCTGTAGCATCCTCTGAGTGCTGGGCTCGGTACTACCAGAGCACCCAGCTCTCCAAGACTTATGCCATCAGAATCGGTTGCCTCTTTGACTCTCATTATATTTCCCCCCTGCTCTGTTCCATGTGTCATTAGCTTGATCAATGGTTTATTTCTCTCTAATTTGATATTTTTCTTCCTCAAGGTATTTCCTCTTCCAGCATAGGATTGCACTCTCGGCTGACCTCACCACACTTCTTACTTGGTTTTCCTGAGTTTCCAGGTTCTCCTCCTCAATTGCCCTCACATGCTAGGTCACTTGCTCCCCATCTGGTGATAAGTTTTCCAATACAAGCTCCTCTATCCTTCTAGAACCCCACCTCTTTGGCTAGGAAGGGAGCTCCCACTACCCTCTGCTGCCCTCTCATGGCTAGAATAAGCCATTGCATTGGACATAGTGCAACTGCACAAGATGCTTTCAGAGCCCATCACCTCCAACACAGGAGACTTATAACATCTGCCAGGAAACTCCATTTAGCTAATACCAGCTGCTGTGTGTACTTGCAAATTGAAAATTATAGTTTTTAAGATGTGTTCTAAAACAGAGTTTTCAGCATCTAGCTTCACCTTCCTCCATTTAGTTCAAATTATTGAGGCTTACCTCTAGTTTGAAATTAGAGGTACGACCACCAGTTGACTGACTTTGTGAGTTTGCACCTGTATTTCCTTTACTACTGGTAGCCCAGCTCAGGAACCAAGATTTGCTAGCTAATTGCAACAACAGCCGGCTGAATACAAAATGACTCAGGGATCCCTGGGTAAACAGGCGTATCCTTTTTCCAAAAAATTCACCACGGATTAGTGACCTGAGTGAGTAAATATCCAATTGTGTTAGAAACTACATGGAAAATGTAGGGGCTACTTCCAGTCATGATCTGGGCCTAAACTACTTGCCAAATTCTATTTCTTTGTCCCAAATTTCTGCCGCAGTGGTAAAAAGCTGAACCGCTTAATGAAAGTACAGCTCAGCAAGCTCACTGCCATGGTGAGCAAAGGAAGGTGTTTTCAACATTTCTCCTCCCTCTTCAGGAAATTTTGCATTGCCACCGATTTCCTTTTTGAGCATTTTCCTCCTCATCACAGTCAGCTTGATTGGCAACTACAAAACAAACCAACAAAACTCGCTCTGTCTCAGGTCATTTCTGTTGGCTGGCCTTTTAAATATACCCTTACAGACAACCGGACTCTCTTTTGAAAAACTGACATCCGATGCAATGGAAGCTGGGCCAATGTACAGCCATTCACTGAGGGAGCAGAAGGAGGTTCTTGAAAGATCAGTAGACTTTTTCAAACTACTGAGAAAGGCCCTTATCTCAGATCCTGCCATAGCCGGGAACTCGATTTTTCTTCCCCATCTCAACTCCCCTGGGGTGGGGGTGGGGGTGACTCATTCTTACCTTTCAGATTTTCTTTTCCTCTAAATGAACTAAAGAAGTGTTTACAGCTGTAAGTCCCCCAGCTTGAAGTTAGCTGATCTCTTTTAGGAAACACACAAAGATAACTCATCGCCAATTACTACAGAGAACAGGCCTGTACTGCTTTACAAACCTCTGAATGTTAAATGGATGTCAAAGTGACTTTTCTTCCAGTCTCACTTATTACACTTTTGTGCACACCCAACAATTTAAAATCATCTGAAAATAACCAGTTAGGTGACTCAATGTGGGACTGACTTGTTTTATCCTGATCTAATTTTTTCCTCTCTGACAGCCTCCATGGCAGGGAACAGGGTGGATTGTGGAAGTTAAAGATGTTTCTCCTCTGACTGTTGCCCATTCCTAGTAGAGCCACTGGAAGCTCACTGATACTGGCTTTCTTTGTCTGTTTCATATCCTGGTTTGCTTCTCAAGAGCCCACCCCAACCTCCAGATCCTCTGCTCCTACCAGGGGACTTTCTCTCATTTTCTGTTGCCTCCTCAGAGAGTTGGGACTCAACCAATAAACAGGGAAGCCTATTCTGAGCTCACTACTCTGAACTGAGCACTTACTACAGTGCTTGGCACACAGTAGGCACTCAAATGTTAATTGTTGTCGTTATTATTACTAGTTAACCTCTCTGAGCCTCAGTTTTCTCATCTGTAAAATGAGTATAAATATATTATTAACCTCCTGTGTTTGTTAATACACATAAAGTGGTTTTTTTCCTTCCTATTTATTTTTTCCAGTTTTATCGAGATATAATAAACATGTATCATTGTATAAGTTTAGACATATATTACTGTATAAGTTTAAGGTGTACAGCAAAATGATTTGACTTATACTATTGTGAAATAATTGCTGCTGTAAGTTTAGTTCACATCCATCATCTCATATAGATACAGTAAAAAAGGAAAGCAAAAAAAGAAAACATTTTTTCCTTTGTGATGAGAACTCAGGATCTCCTCTCTTAACAATTTTCATATATACCATAGAGCGGTGTTAACTAGAGTCAACATGTTGTACATTACATCCCTAGTACTTATAACTGGAAGTCTGTACCTTTTGACCACCTTTCTCCAATTCCTTCTCCCCTCACCCCCACCCCTGCCTCTGGTAACCACAAATCTGATCCCTTTTCGTTAAGTTTGTTAGTTTTTAGATTCTACATATAAGTGAGATCATACAGTATTTGCCTTTTTCTGTCTGACTTATTTCACTTAGCATAATGCCCTCAAGGTCCATCCATGTTGTTGCAAATGGCAGGATTTGCTCATTTTTTATGGCTGAATAATATTCCATTGTATATATGTACCATAAAGTGCTTTTAAAAGTATCCAAAACATAGGAAGTTCTGGGTACATGTAATCTGTGACTATTATGACTACTACTAAAGAAATGCCTTGAGCACGCACAGAATACAAGGTGAAAAAAGAAACGCACGTGTGCGTGTGTGTGTGTGTGTGTTTCGGGAGACTTTAGGGGGAAAGAGTTGAGTTATGTGTTTGAAACGCCCACTGGGAGTTAAACATTCAGGCCTGAAGTTTAGCAGGAAGGCAGAGATGAGAATTTTCTCACTTTAACAAATATAGTAAATGCCTGCAAAGCCCTTTGGAAATGACACATACCTAATCATTCCTCCCCTTCAGAAGCTTACCATCTAATGGGAAGGCTGAGTCGCAGGTTCTATACGTAAGCAAGAGTAACACGAGGCAGGCTCTGAGAGGTACCACAAGGAAGAAGCAAAATGATCTGGGCTCAAGGAGGCAGGATCGCCTCTGGCTGGGGCAATCAAGAGAGGCTTCCAGAAGGAAGTGAGGTTCTCTGATTTAATGATTCTCTGCAGCCTTTCCTTCTGACTCTAGTGCTTGCTGATTTGTCCCACCTCTGAACACCCTGAGTTCCTAAGTTGGGATGCCTTGTACCAAACTAAGTGGATCCAGTTTGAACAACTATACTTTATTCTGACCCTTCTTCTTATAAAATGATGATAACAGGAGATCGAAGGGGCCTGGGGTTTTTTCATGTCCTTACTTGGCAAAATCTCCCAATTTGGAGGAGAGCAGCCTTCACCAGTCTATGAGATTCAACCATCTGGGAACCTGATACTTTTACCATCTGTGCCGCTTATGTGGGCATCTGAACACAAATATTATTGTCTTGTTACTTGTTCTATGTGAGTTTGACCGGTCTCTCGATGAGATCCTGCAAGCCAGAATCACCCTCAGTCTCTCTTGTTGCGACCCTCTCCTCACACGCCACACAGAACTGGGCACAGAGCAGGTGTATGGAAATACTCACTGAAATGCCTAAATTGAATCACATTGATCTTGTATTCTCTTGGCAATGAACAAGTCAAATTTTGTTCTGCCTTGGGGTCAGCATGTGAATCAGGCACTAAAGCCACACGATTATTTTGACAGCTGTAGGAACAAAAGTCGCGTGCAATGGACTGGTAAGGAGCTAGGGAGGTAATTTCCTCACTGAATGAATGAAATCAGAGCTCTGCTGAGGTGAAATCAAAGTGTTTTTGCTAGTTGTCTTTGGGAGGGATGGGTTCTTTCCGGTAGAACCTGAGATTATTGCTATCAAGAATTGTTCTTTGGAGAGGCAAAGAGCTATTGAGCCCCTCCATTCAAAACACAGCTTTATGTCAAAGGAAAAAAAGTCAGGGCTTTTCCAAAAGTCCTATGCAGTAAAGAAAACATTAATTGTCAGCTCTTCCCTGGGAGCATTGGAGAAACGAAGCATTGCAGAGGAAAAAAAAAAAAACACAGTGAGGGCCCCAGCAGGTTTATGAAGAAAAGATTTAGACAGGTCAAAAAGGTGGGTGCCGTACAGATCTGGCCTGGGGCTAAACCAGGAGGCTAAGATTTTCAGTGTCTCCCCCATGTCCTTAGCTATGTGTCACTCTTCCCACCTTTCCTAGCTACCACTCAGGAGCCCAGACTTGGAGGAGGCCCCATTGCTTCTGGGATTTGCCGGCGAGCAGGCCCCTTATAGCTACATCACTAGCTAATACGATATACTCACTTTAAACTGTTATGGGTAGTTGGTAGTTTTGTATATTACTACTTCCTACAAACATGAATATAACTTAAATGCCTTAACCCAAGGCAATCAGTGATGTGGGCATTTCACTCACTGTGGCAAGGCCAATGGGGAAGACGCTGGCCTCAGACCTGCAGGCCTCTGGTTATACCATCCATGGATTGCCAGAATGCAGTGTTTAAGAGCTCAGTCTATGGAGTCAATCAAACTAGGGCTCCAGTCCTGGCTTTACTACTTAGGAAGAATGTGAGCTTGGGCTCCATCCCATCATCTGTAAAATGGGTATAATACTGATATCTGCCTCTAGGGTTGCTGTGAGATGATGCATGTGAAAATATGGTACAGCGTCTGGCACATTATAAGAGCTTGACATATGGTAGTTAATCTGACTCTGTGAAGAGTAGTTCCTATTGTAAGTCACAGGAGACTTATCTTAGCTACCAGGGTTCGCCCTCTACATACACCAAAGAAAGAAGGCTTTGGAGAGAGAGTATTCCACCAAGGTTCACCCAGCACAGATCTATTTATTTAATCACTCATTCAACAAATATTTATTCAGTGTTTACCTTGTGCTGGGCATTTTGCAAAATATTGGGAATATAATGGAGACTAAGACATGCTCCCTGTCTATGAGCAACACCGAGGCTTCTGGCTTTTAAGAAGCTCCTATTCTGCTCAAACTTTGTTTTATTGAGGCTCCTGGGGGATCGAATCCAGGAAGGAGGGAAATGACTCTATCATTTGTGCTAACCTACACACAAATACAATATCACTTCCCATGAAAAGTTAAAAAGTCATAAGGGAAAGTACTCCCAGAACGATAGAGTAAGGACTTTTGAAAACTCACTCCTTAGAAAAACAAGACATTGGAAAAATTTTCAAAATCTACTTTTTCACAATTCTGGAAATTAACCAAAGTCTTGCAACAATCAGAGGAGCATTATTCAGAAAAACAGCTGAATTTGGGTAAGAACAACAAGCTTGTGGTATTGTAACTTGCCCAATTCCTATCTACCTTTACCTAGCTCCACAGCGGTTTTGAAATCTACCAGCCCTGGAACCACAGTTACTGAAAAGCAGCAACTTGACAGCCACTGGATTTGGGGAAGACTGGGTTTGAAGCTCCCCCAAAAGACTCATCCCCAGAGAATTGTCATTATTTGACCTGCCTGACAACTCCCTAGAAAAGATCCAGGTTGTCTTTAGGTGTTCTGACTCCGGACCAACAGCCCTTTCCCTAGGGGTATTTGTTGAAAAAAATCAGCGGTAATTGTTTAACATCAAGGCTGCCTGAGGCAGTGGATAACAGTTGAGGCAAACAATAGGCTTAACAGAAAGCAATCTGAATCCAGCAATAGATAAAAAGGATTATACACCGGGACCAAGTGGAATTTATCCCAGGAATGTAATAGTGGTTCAACATAACAAAATCAATCAATGTAATACATGACACTAATAGAAGAAAGGAAAATAAAACATGACCATTTCAATTGACACAGAAAAAGTATTTGACAAAATCCAACACTCTTTCATGATAAAAAACACTCAGAAAACTGGGGCTAGAACTTCCTCAACATGATAAGGCCATCTGTGAAAATCTCATAGCTAATATCACACTTAATGGAAAATGACTGAAAGCCTTTCCTCTAAAATGAAGAACAAGAAAAGGACATCCACTCTCACCACCTCTATTTATCATTGTCCTAGAGATTCTAGCCAGGTCAATTAGGCAAGAAAAAGACATGAAAAGCATCCACATTGGAAAGGAAGAAGTAAAACTGTCTCTATTCACTGACAATATGATCTTGTATATAGAAAATCCTAGAGAATCAACAACAACAAGACACTGTTAGGGATAATAAACAATTTCAGCAACATTGCAGGATATAAGATCAACATACAAAATCAATTGTGTTTCTATATGCTAACAATGAACAATGAAAAAATAAAGTTAAGCAAATAATTCCATTTCCAATAGCATCAAAAAGAATAAAATACTAAGGAATAAATTTAGCAAAAGAAGTATAAGACTTGTACACTAAAAATTATAAAACATTATTGAAAAAAATTGAAGAAGATCCGAACAAATGGAAAGACATCCCACACTCCTGAACTGGAAAACTTAACATGGTTAAGAAGGAAATACTCCCAAACTGTTCTACAGGAACACAATCCCTATCTAAACCCTAGGCTTCTTTTTTTGCGTAAATTGACAAGATGATCATAAAATTCATAGGCAAATGCAATGGAGGCAGAATAGCCAAATCAGTTTTGAAAAAGAAGATCAAATTTGGAACACTCATGCTTCCCAATTTCAAAACTTACTACAAAACTACTGTAAACAAGACAGTGTGGTACTGGCATAAAGATAGACTTACTGATAAATGGAATAGAATTAAGAGTCCAAAAATAAACCCTTACATTTATGGGTAGTTGATTTTCAATAAGCGTGCCAAAACAATTTAATGGAGAAATAGTAGTCTTTTCAAAAAGTGGTGCTGAGACAAGTGAATATCCACTCGCAAATGCTTGAAGTTGAACCTCTTCCTATATGCAAAAATTAATTCAGAGTGGATCAGGACCTAAATATAAGAGCTAAAGCTATCAAACATGAATGAGAAAACATAGGTGTAAATCTTTGCGACCTTGGATCAGGTGATGGTTTCTTAGATACGGCAGCAACAGCACAAGCAACAAAAGAAAACATAAATTGGACTTCATCAAAATTAAAAACTACTGCTCTAGGTTCTGTATAGTTTGGATTTCAATGCAATCAAGTGTACAGCGAATACACACTGTGTTCTTTTTTCTACAATCCCTCTTTCTGAGGAATTCTTGAAATCAACTAGAGATTGATTAAATAACCTGTCAAATTTGAACTTCAATATGCAGGCGGGAATCAAGATTGTGCTGTCAAAGCTCACAGATGTTTTTGGATTAGATACTACACGGTAGATTAAAAATTCCTTTTATAATATTCTAATTGCAGTTTGTTCTGGCAGAATCCACACCACCATACACTACTCTTGTCACATATACAAAGAGAAAATAAAAACCGGTCCAACTTTAAAATTACCATCTTCAGCCAAATCGAAAATCAGAGCAAAGGCATTGAAGAGGATGGTTGGATGGTAATATGCACTATTAAGTGAAGCTTCACCTCTGCATGCATTTCTGCTTAGGGGAAAGTGATTTCTGGAGTCAGAATTCTTGGGGATACACAAGGGAAAGTCCCAGGAGGTCAAAAAGCCCATTGCTGAAAGTGGTCCAAATCTCTGGTTCTGGTAGCAGCAGGGAGCAATACCATAGAACAAGGATTAGCAAATCACAACTTGCTGCTTGTTTTTGTGAATAAAGATTTATTGGCACAAAGCCATGCCCATTCATTAACATATTTACACATTGTCTGTGGCTGAGTTTGTGCTGAAACAGCTGAGTGGAGTAGTTGCGACAGGCACAGGATGGCCCACAAAGACTCAAATATTTACTATCTAGCCCTTTACTGAAAAAGTTTGCCGACTCCTGCTGTATAACATCAGTACATCAATCTGTATGTCTCCATTTAGATGTCCCACAGACAAATCTAACTCAGCAGGTCTAAAAACGTATGCATCTTCACAAACCTGTTCCAGCTTCAGTGTTCCCACTCTCAGTTAATGGCGCTACTACCCACCAATTCACCCAAACGAGAACCTCTCTCCCCTTTACCCTCACACCTCGTCTATTACTTCACTCCATCACTGCATCCTGCCAATTCCACCTCCTTACTATATTTTGAATCTGAGCATGTCTCTCTATTTCCACTGCCATTTCTTTAGTCCAAGTCATAATCATTTTGTACAAGATTGACAACGGCTTTCTAACTGGTCTTCCTGCCCTCTAGTTTTGCCCACCCTCTACCCCTGATCCATTTTCCACTCGATAACCACGAGGATCTTTCTAATGTCTAAATCTGATCCCGTCACATGCATAATGATATACACCGCTAAGATTTAATGAGGCCTTACTATGTGCTAGGCATAGTTCTAAGTGCTTCATGTGTAGTAACTGATTTAATTTTCACACCAATCCTATATGGTAGATGCTGTTATTATCTCCATTCTTCAGATGAAGATAATCTTCCTCTAAAGAAATAAGTAAGCCACCATGTAGTATCTAATCCAAAAACACCTGTGAGACTGTGAAGTGACCTTCACAGATATATTAACAATAAAGTTGGGCTAGTTTACCTTGGGTGTTGGGTAAATGATGGAAGAATTTTATTACCTTTGTACCAGGGCTAGTTTACTTTGGGTGTTTGGTAAATGATGGAAGAAATGTCTTTCTTTCTTATTAGTAAGCTGTATGGTGCAGCTCTATTTAACCTTTCCCATGGGGAGATGGAGTAGTCAAATATAGGCAGTATATAAAATCATGGCTGACAGTTGAACTCCCTGTTGAGTTGCTTGCCAGGAAGTAGCAGCTGGAGGGTGACTTGCAATGCTGATGATTTTTTAACTATTAATCACTGACACTTTGTAGATTGCCTTTAAGTAAAATCCCAGCTGAGTTAGTATACAGTGTTGTAATATTGGTCCCCAAATATTCTTTCCTCCTTTGCATGTTTAGACTAGAGAGGGTGTTAAATAGATGGCAAAGTAGCAACCTGATTCATTGCTAGCCAACCAAGAGGTGCTCAGAACCAAAGGGGCAAAAAGACAAAATTAAATAGGGAACTCATTTCCATTCCAAACCATAGCCACAGGCATGAGTTTATTCCCTGCCAGTTTGTGTTTGTCCAAAGTGAACGTTTGTTGATGACCTCACATAGGCTGGGGCAATGAGTAAAAGTGAATCTATTTGAAATGAAAGATCCCCATGATTCTCTGCTAAGAGGTGTGTCAATTCCCAGGAGAACTTTGTAAAACAGCTGCCCAGGCTCTGTCCCACGGAGAGGCTCATTTAGTCAGCCTGTGGTGCATCCTGAGAAGCTGGATTTTTTAATGTTCCCTGGATGATTCTGATGCAGAGCCAAGTTTTGGGAACCATTTCTCTAACATGATGGAACAGGGAATAGAGAGGCATGCCAGAGCACAAACTGAACAGAATGATTTTGTTTAATATATGAAACAAATAAACAACCCTAAGGAAAATCTAGTGTCATAGCTTGACATGTAGAGCTCTCTCTGGGGCTGGACCCATTCATGGGAACCTAAAAGTCAGACCTCTTCTGGGGATTGGCCATGCAGCTGGCTGTAAACTAGGAGAGGCATTATAAATATAGAGTTCCTCCTGGACATCCTAGATGCCTAACTTGTTCTCTTCTTTTCCCAGTTTGTAGCTCAGCCCAATTGCCAACAGTTGCTTGCCACTCTGTGGTATGACGGCTTCCCTGGATGGCGGCGGAAACACTGGGTAGTCAAGCTTCTGACCTGCATGACCATTGGGTTCCTGTTTCCCATGCTGTCTATAGCTTATCTGATCTCACCCAGGAGCAACCTTGGGCTGTTCATCAAGAAACCCTTTATCAAGTTTATCTGCCACACAGCGTCATATCTGACCTTCCTCTTCATGCTTCTCCTGGCTTCTCAGCACATCGTCAGGACAGACCTCCATGTCCAGGGACCTCCTCCAACTGTCGTGGAATGGATGATATTGCCTTGGGTTCTCGGTGAGTCAAAGGGACTGGGAGCTATTGCCAGCCTACCTCCTGGTCCTTGCTAAAGAAACTACTGGAATAGGCAATTGGACTGACCCTGAACTAGGGCAACTTCTCTCTGTGCAGTGGAGTAGCCCTTTGTTGGGTGTCTTGGAAATGTGGTTCCTTCTTCCCCAGGCCCCGATCACTCAGTATTGCATGGTTCATAGTGAGATTGGCAGTGTACACAGGGCTTGTTTCTGCTAACTTATCATCAAAGAGAAGGAAGTTGTCTGTCAGTTGGTTTAGAAGGAAAGCCAAATGTCAGTCAGAATGGGCCTCAGGTAAGCCAGGCAGGGCAAATGCTGATGAGTCTAGTCAATGCCCTCTTTCCCATAACTGGGCTGGAGGGCACTTGGATCTGCTGGTTTCTCATGGCTACTCCACACAATCCTAGCACTTATTCAGGGTCCAAATCCTATTTGGATATTGATTTCACAATCAGGAGGGTAACCTGGGAAATTCACACAATTCATGGCAAAAGCAGCCTTACCAGTAGTCTCCAGGCATAATTAGATTGCATTGAACCCTCCAATGCATTGCCACCCTCTGAGTCCTTACTACTCAAACTGTGGTCCCCAAACCAGCAATGTCAGCATCACCTGGGAGCTTGTTAGACATACAGAATCTCAAGTCCTGCCCTGGATCTATGGAATCAGAATCTGCATTTTAACATGATACCTGGGTGATTAATATGTACTTTCAAGCCTGAGAAACACTGGCTTTGACCACAACCACACCTTCTACTGCTTTTCACATTCCAAGGCTAAAAAACATCTGTGTTATCAGACAGAATTCCATGAAACCTCCACACAATGAGAGGAGAAAGGAGAAAAGAGAATTCTAAATTATTTTGGGCCCCACTGCCTAACTTCAGCCCCAACAACCAGTAATTTGGTCCATGGTCAGCTTGCTCACCTCAAAACTCATTGAGAAGTTTTCCCCCTAGCACGTAGTGGAAACTAAGGGTTATGGGATAATATTAATCTAATTAATTTATTGATGAAATTACTCCTACTCTAAAATTGAAAGAGGGTAGAATCAGGCACCCAAATTTGCAACAGCATTTCAGTAACTATAGTAACAATGCTTAAAGTGAGTAGTATCCAGAAAAGTGTAACATATGGGCATCTTCAGGTTAAGCCTCTCAGGTTTGGCAAATTCAAGACTGGGAGATGAGGTAGGAAAGAAAGAGAGGTAAGTAATCATTATCTCTAGGAGCTTCACAACACTGATCCTAATTCATTCACTGATTTCATCTTTCTTTACTTGGGGGAATCCTACTATGATGACTATTCTGACCCTATGTGGAGATAAACCTATTGCCTCCATTCTTCAGGTTTCATTTGGGGGGAGATTAAGGAAATGTGGGATGGTGGATTTACTGAATACATCCATGACTGGTGGAACCTGATGGATTTTGCAATGAATTCACTCTACCTGGCAACTATTTCCTTGAAGATTGTGGCTTATGTCAAGGTAACTTGGAATGTCTGCCATTTTTCTTAAGTAATGATTTTGGTTACATTAAGCTTTAGCTCTGGAAGCTTAAAGAGTTTAGGGGAAAAGTGCTGATAACAGTCCAATCCATGTAGGAAAGTACCATATAAACAGACATTCTTTCAATGGATTGTAAGCAGTGTCCACCAAAGCAAAGAAAGTGGAGAATGGAGCAATTTGCAAATGAATCCTTAGCTTCTTAAACTCTGAGAGGAAAAGGGTCTTCAGCCACCCACCCATCCAGTTGGTGTTTAAATTCTTTTTACAATATCCTTGCCCAGAAGATGGCCCACTGACATTTGCATAGAACAAGGACAGAAAATTCCCTGAATTCACTATCTCCAAAAGCGTTTCTCAATCCTGTCACTTCATTAAAAAGTGCTACTTTATATTTTTCTAATATTATTCTCCCTGTGACATATCCATTAGTAATCCTTCTTCCCTGTGGGGTCAAACAGAACAAGGCTGTTCCTTCTCCATAATAGTGCTTCCGATATGAAGTCATCCCTCCCTAACCCGCTGAGTTGTCTCTTCTCAAAGCTAAATATTCACACTTTCCTCAAGTGTTCTTCATATGATAGGTAGCACGACCCTAGAAACTTCACTGCAGGAGACATAGATCTTTAATTGTCTCTGCCACCAGGATGATCATTCAAGCTGTTATGAATTTGGCTTTTTGAGTATCACCCAACCTATGTCTCTCTACCAATTCAGATAATACACACACACACACACACACACACACACACACCACCCTGATGCTTTTCCCACATAATATATAGCCTGAACTATTCTGAAAAATAGTTTCATGTCCAATACCTCACATTGGGTAGTCACGGGCTCTGAGTTCAGGTTTGGTGCTTATTAGATAATGGAATGTTTGTGCTCCTTCTATCCTGAATTGAACTTTTCTAGCATGAGGAAAGGCTGACAATTCAGTCTCCAAGATTGTCTAGTCAGTCAAGCTTTTTGGCGCTAAATCCTACATTAAGGAGTTTTAGAATGAGAATATGGCTGTTCCCCAAATCTCCAACAACCTAGTTTATTTTTATATCCCTAATATGCATATTGCATAAATTTTAAGACCTTGGGAGTTAGTTATATGGAGCATGAATATTGAATGCAGTCATGAAACACTTTCAAAAGAAGCCCAAGAGTGTGCCTTATACTTGTGGTGATCGTTTAACACATAGTTACAACTTCCTTACAAGAAAAAGCTGGTGAGGAAAATGTTTGAATCTCTCGTTAATGTGCCTGGATGAAATCCATGTCATTCTGGCACTGTGCTGACTAAGTAACACTCTTTGCCTAAAAAAACACTTCTTCCTTTGGAAGTGGTATTTATACATTGGAGGGACAATAAATTATCAATCTAGAAATTGGTGGGTTTTGCTTAAACAAAAAAGTTTAGAATAAATGATCAAGAAAAGAAATAACTCTTGGGGATGTGAAAATGTGTCTATAGATGCCCAACATTAGCTCATCACATAGCCTGTCCAGCTTTCCTGGCAAGGCTTCCAAGAAGCTACACACCTCCCCACCACAGTGTAAGGAGAAATCAGCACTACTGAGCTGAGCAAATGCCCCTCAACCGACACTTGACTCAAAGGAGACATTTGCCAAGAAGTTGGAATCCTTCTCGAAAAAGGAGAATTTACAAAGCAAGACTCACCACATGCAGACTTTGGGGTTGCAATGAGAAATTGTAAATGGGCAGTCTGGCCCTCTCATCCACACATGCACACCAGTCTGAGATGAACATCTCCAAGTAGGTTGAGACAACCTCTATGAGGTAAAGCCAAAAGAGCTGGTCCCCAGGCCCCTTGAAACATTTCAGATTACTATTGTACTGAGGCAGTACAGAAGTGCCATGAGATAAGCTGGCCTTAAAGAAGATGCTTTATTAGAGCTAAAATTAGTCAACAATATATATCCTCCACCTCACGTGGTCTTCAACAACAGGAACCAAAAGGCACACACAAAGTACTCAAAAGGCACACATACACATAAGATTGGCCCTCAGTGCTCCCAGATAGCCCTACAAATGGAGAAAAATTGTCTTTCTGTTTTCTAGGACAGCACCACCTAGATTTATCCCACTACCACCTTATTTCCACAAATACAGACTAAATCTGTAACTTGATGCCAACTGATTTGTGGTCGTTTTTTGGTTGAAGACACAGTTCCCCCCATCCTTATTACTACTGAGTCCCCACATTAGGCTGTCCCTCTTCATATTTTGCTTTTGAGTGGACAGAGTTCAATTCACACCCCTTTGAAAGGCCTTGAGGCCAATTTTCAAGCTGCATTCCATCTCGAAGAATATAAGAAAAATCACTTGCCTCCAAATATCACTAACTCAAGAGTTAGAAAACCAAATTTAATCTCTGCTCTGGTACTCACATGTTGCATTACCATAGGCCATCCTTCTTACCTCTCCGAGCACTAGATCCTGCCTCTGAAAAATAAGAAGATTGGACTAGATCAGTGGCTTTCAACCTTTTAATTTTTTCCATGGAACCACATCTTGAAGTTAAAACTTATGCAGAACTTCGATATATTACAGAGCTCCAAGGACTGCATTTGGATTGAGGAATGAATCTTCTAGGCCTCCTCTTTGTTCCCACAGTGGCCACTAGATGCCGCCACTGAATCCTCAGGCTTCAAGGGGCACCGTTTGAAATCCACTTGTGTTAGATCAGGGGTCAGCAAACTATGGTCTGCAGGCCAAATTTGGCCTGCTGCCACATTCATTTGTTTACATATTGTCTATTAGTTCTACAAGGAAAGAGTTGAGTAATTGCGACAGGGACCAGATAGCCCACAAAACCAAAATATGTACTCTCTGGCCCTTGACAGTTTGCTGAGCTTTATGCTAACTGAGCTCTACATTTATTCTCTGCTCTCATATTCTAGAATATCTTTCTACAAAGGTGTATATGCAAAGCATAGATTTGCTACACGAACGACCTTTCACACTTCTGAGTATTCTGCAAATCCAGATCCACCATCCCATGAGCAGTAGGCTTCCCCGTAGTTACAGTTGTGGCTATAGAGAGAAAAAAAAACCCTAAATTATGAGCTATACACGTTCCAGTTGACAATTTCTAGTTTTAAAATATAGGTCTGTTTTGTTATCAGCAAAGAGTCTCCATTTCTCACATATACCTCAAAACCTTTAAAGGCCTACCTAACACATGTGCTGTCATATCAAGTATCATATAAGCAACATTTAATAGAAATATTGCTAGACTGAGTGTTTAGTCCTGGCTCTTTCAACAACCTGCTGTGTGATCTTAAGCAAGTCACTCTGCCTCTCTGGATTTCAGTTCCTCCACTTGTAAAATAGGCATAACAATGCCCACCCCTCACAGCAATGCAGCAAATGTTTTTTTTGGAAGGAAAAATGTAGAGCTACAAGATTTGGCCAAGAGTACATAAAACTGATTGGCCACCTAGCGTCTATCTGAAACAGAAGCACAAGTGTGGCAAAGATTCTCCAAACTCTTCTAACAGTAAAAAATATTGGGGACTGGCCTGGTGGCACAGCAGTTAAGTGCACACATTCTCTCTCGGCAGCTGGGGGTTCACCAGTTCGGATCCCGGGTGCGGACATGGCACTGCTTGGCAAGCCATGCTGTGGTAGGCGTCCCACATATAAAGTAGAGGAAGATGGGCACAGATGTTAGGTCGTGGCCAGTCTTCCTCAGCAAAAAGAGGAGGATTGGCAGCAGATGTTAGCTCAGGGCTGATCTTCCAAAAAGAAAAAAATTTGGATACACATAAATGATTTTACCAACACCAGATTC
Organism: Equus asinus; assembly: GCF_041296235.1. Lineage (NCBI taxonomy): Eukaryota > Metazoa > Chordata > Mammalia > Perissodactyla > Equidae > Equus > Equus asinus. Next base: position 104,588,921 of record NC_091820.1, on the reverse strand, counting down.
CTCAGTTGTTGGAACTGAAGCACGTTTTAGAAATGCTAACAATATAACTTAGTTCCCAATGCAACATTTTCTCAGAAAAGTTGTTTACAGTTAGTCCTGAGAAATTTTGGTATTTAGATGAGAGCTCAAAGCAATGTGCTTTAGATTGAATTCGAGGCAAAATCTACTTCTGTCTTGGGGAAGGTAATCAGCAATTTCTTGTATTTCCATAACATCTCCCCTTATGGAGTACACAGGCTTTCACATATGGATACATAATCACAAATGTGTGCAGTGGGTAGTAGATAATATTCTCATTCTGTGGTGAAATTGAGAGATAGAGGCAGTTTTAAGTGACAAAACCCAAATTGGAGCTCAGGTCCCACAATGAAGCTGTCTTTCTACAAGGCAACCCCCAAATTCCAGGAGCTGGAAGTCCAGGATAAGCTGGAAAATGGGCCCCAGCCCCAGAAATACTGAGTTTTCCCCTCCTTCAACCCTCTGGTTCTTCATTTGTGCTAAAGGGACATTCGAATTGGTAGGGCTGTTAAAGTCACAGTAAAATACATGCATACACCACTGTGTGGACATTTCCAAATTCACTACCTGGAAGGTTGACATGCCATTTATACTAGTATGGAGTACATTACAGACTGCTAAAAATTCAGCAGAAAACTGAGTAATGACCCTCTAAGGATGCTCCATCAGCCCCAAACTGCAGTCAGCAGGGCAATCAGGATGAGCGCTGCACACTGAGGAGGCTGAAACTACCCCTTGTCCTTCGGTAATTACAAGTTGTCTGTGATGCTCAGAATGAAATGGGGGTTGGGAGGTAAATCTAATTTGAAATCTCAGTAGGAAGCAGAGTAATTTGTCCCCACTGCCTTGGGCATACCAGTGGCCCTGTTCCAGTGACACTCCCCAACAATCTGATAAACACACAGTCAGAAAATATCTGTTGATAAACCACAGGTGGTTGCTCCAGATGATTGCTTCGAAATTCACTTTTCTATGCTTACATGCTGGGCATATATTTGGATGAGAGTGGGAGGAAGAGAATTATTAGCATCATGTTTTGATGGAGTGGAAATAAAAGACAAATAGTGCCATGCACGGGGCCCATTGTATAAATGAATGTTTAATGCTTACTTTGGTGGCTTTATTTGGGTGCAGAAGGGAGGAGGAGAGGAAAGTTTTATGAATGCTCACTGTACCTCTCATCTTGTGCACTTATTGTTTCTTTCAGTATAATGGTTCTCGTCCAAGGGAAGAATGGGAAATGTGGCACCCGACTCTGATTGCAGAAGCACTCTTCGCAATATCCAACATTTTAAGTTCACTGCGTCTCATATCCCTGTTCACAGCCAACTCCCACTTAGGGCCTCTGCAGATCTCTTTGGGGCGTATGCTACTTGATATCCTCAAATTCCTCTTTATCTACTGTCTGGTACTCCTGGCTTTCGCCAACGGATTGAACCAGCTTTACTTTTATTATGAGACTAGAGCGATTGATGAGCCGAACAACTGCAAGGGGATCCGATGTGAGAAACAGAACAATGCCTTCTCCACGTAAGTCTCCCCTCTCTCCTCTTTTGCCTTTTTTCTGCCTTCTTCTTCTTTGCCCTATTTTCGGTCCACAGTTTCATCACTGCCTCTCAACTGTGCCCACAAAGCTCATTTATGGATCAACCCAAAGTGTCTGAAGCAGAGGAAGGTCCTTCCCTCCTGACAGAAGACTAAGAAAGGAAGTGAAGTTACGTGAGGGAGGAAACAGACAACACACACATGGGTTCCCAGGAACTCATCTAAAGAGTTAGTTCTGACTATTTTGGTAGCATCTCATATTCTTAAAGGAATTAATGGGAAGGGGGTAAATAATTCCTCACTCTGAAAAGCATCCCTAACCAAGGAACTGAAACAGCAAGGCTATTCCTCTGAACAAGTGATTACCAAAGCTAACTTAACTATTCTGAATCAAGAACAAAGAAAAAGGAAGGATGCAAAAGTATCGTAATGCATTTTGTGATATTATGATTTATAATAAGAAATATGTATTTGGTCTTCATTCTGGTTCTGGCACAGAGCTCCTAAAAGTCTTGGAATGTCCTAAGAGATGGGAACAATAAAGATGTCTTTTGTTGTGTTAATGAGGTGACTTTGGGAACGCAGCTGAAGAGGGGGACTGGTTGCCAGGAGAATCACCACGTGAGTGGAGGATTGGGACTTTCAGCCCCACCCTCGACTTCTGGGAAGGGGAGAAGGGCTGGAGATTGAGTTACATTACCAATGGCCAAAGAATTTAATCAGTCATGATTATATAATGAACCCTCCATAAAAGCCCAAAAGGACAGGTTTCCAAGAGCTTCCCAGTTGGTGAACACAGGGAGAGTAGGGCACCCGGAGAGGGCGTGGAAGCTCCATGCCCTTTCCTCCTACTTTGCCCTATGCATCTCTTCCATCTGGCTGTTCCTGAATTATATCCTTTTATAAGAAACTAGTAATCTAATAAGTAATGCATTTCTCTGAGTTCTGTAAGCCACACTAGCAAATTAATCAAACCCAAGAAGACAGTGGTAGGAACCTCAGATTTATAGCTGGTCAGTCAGAAGCAGGGGTGAGAGCCTGGACTTGTGATTGGCGTCTGAAGTAGGGGGGAGGTAGTCTTGTGGAACTGAGCCCTTAACCCATGGAATCTGACCCTATCTCCTGGTAGTGTCAGAATTGAGTTGAATTATAGGACACCCAGCTGATGTCTGAGAATTGGTGGTGTAGGGGCTAAACCTCCCCACACTCACACGTTCGAATTGACTTCAGAACCCCTTAGTTGGTGTCAGAGAAATGTGATTTGCTAGAATAGCGCTGGCTCACAGAAGTATGTGGTTTGAGAAAATAAAGGATAAATGGGCAGGGATGTTGGACCTTTGATCCCGGGATGGCTACCTAATCACCCATGGTATGAAACTGCAGCTGTGCGGCAATCAGTTACTAAAGATAAAAATTACCAATAAAATTTAGAAATGGCAGTAAACCCAACTCCCGAGGAGTTGGCTCATTGGATATACAAGGAAATACGAAATAAGAAGAAGCATGCTGAACATATAATCCCTTGGTTATTATCATCTGTAATAGCTAAAATGAAAGTAAAAGAAAGTGCTGGGTGGGGCCCTGATGCGAAATCAAACTCAGATATGGGTTGGTCTGAGCTTAGGCGACTAGCCTCAAAGCCACTCCCCAAGGGAAAAGTTACGCAGGGACAACAGAAAATACCTCTAAGACCTGTGGGCATCAAGAAGGTGGTCAACGTAAGTGGAGGGCAAAACCAAGAAACTATTAAAACCTGAGGATATAGTGGAAAGGGATTGTTTCCTTTTGTAGATCAATATCATCAGCTTCCTGAGGACCTTTACTGAAACGGGTTGTCAGAGTAACCAGTTTGGGAGCTGTGTCTTTGGTTCTGAATGCTGCAGAGTGGAAGAGCATGTTTGGGTTGATACAGGACCCACAGCTCACTATGGAACAACACAGATGGCTATATGTGATCCAGACACACAGGAGGTCATTCCTGAGGGAACAGCCAGCCTGGTGGCCTAGATAAAAGCCACAGTAAGGCCTGTTTGCCCTGAGAAGGGGGACTGTCCATCTCCCCTTATGAATGCCAAGTGGAACACCCAAGATGAAGCAGCCAATATGCTTCATATGCAAGCCATGCGGTACAGGCCTTATGATGACCAGGATATTCATCCACTGAATATGCCCATTACCCAGGTCACGGTAAATGCTATGGTTAAAGGGGCCCCTTTCACATGGGCACCCCCATATAACCTTATTGTTGCAAAACCCAAAAATACTGGAGGAAGCCCTGTTGAATTTGCTGTCTCAGCTTCCTCTCATAGGTCTTACAGATGATAATAAAAACATTAGGTTAGTTAACAAGAGAATAGGAAGAGGCCAAAAAGATGGAAATTTTTAAATAGTTATTAAGAAATAAAGTGAACATAGCAAATATTGATAGGAGTGAAACAGAAAGGAAATAGAAAGAGCAGAGTCATAGGACTCGTCCCAGCAGGGTGGAAATCTTTAGATGGTTATTAAGGAATGGGATGAATAAAATAGTCATTGATGGTGTTAACACCAAGGTTTTAATATAGCATTACTAAAGGTTGGGTGGGACAAAAGGACCCCATGCTGGTCCCCCAACATTAAGGGGCTCCAAACAAGTTCACTCAATTTATCCCAGTTTGGAGAAATTTAAAAAGCTAAATGGAAGAGATTACAATGAGAAACCTGACCAGCAATCATTTGTGGCAGTGGTTAGGCAGATTAATCAAGTTGAAGACTGACAAGACCGCCAGGGTCCCTTGGCTCCACCCCTCACTGAGGACACAAAGCCTTTTGCACAAGAGTGGATAAAATGATCAGAGGGTGGAAAAGAGAAGTTTCCAGGACTCCACAGTACGAACTGTGGTACCAAAACCTCAGTGGTGGAGCTCTGACTCAGGCTACAATTAAATTGAGAGAATATAAAGATGTAAGCGTTGATAGGATTATAAAAGATGGACTATTTGAGCAGGCTTTATGTAAACAAGTTGTATCTCCTTTACCTGGATGTTTTATGGGAATGGATATTATGTCTGGCTGGGGAACACATCCCCTACCTAGTATTATAAAACCAAAGCCTGTTGATGACCACCCAATGGAGGCTACAGTTAGGAATGTAAGGATTAATGGAATTAAGGTAAAAGTTTGTAGGAGAATTGATACGTTTGAACAGGCTTTATGTGAAACGGTTGCATCTCTTTTACCTTACTGTACTGTGGGGCTGGACATTGGATCTGACTGGGTAATGTTTCCCCGAGCTGGTATTGTAAAACAGAAGGCATGGAAATCTGCCCTTCAAGCAATGCTAATTGGACATGCTACATGGGAATCAGTAAGATGGCTCGAGCCCACACGGTGTAGAAGAGAAGCTGAGCGCTGGCAGGGACAAATTCTCTGTGCCATAGCCCTATGTAGAGCGTAGACTGGGGCTCATGGCAAAAGCCTCTGGGCACCTCCCAGTGACCAGTGCACCCTCTTTCACAGGAGTAAGCTAGAGAGGGGACAGGCTGCAGGCAAGATTAGAGTCCACTCACCTTCTGAGATTGATTTAAGGTTTCAGGTGGGCCAAAGGGCACCAAGCACTGATTGGAAATATCTCCCATTCCCACTTGGGACACAGGAGACAGCTCATGACTCTCTGTCCATGAGTCTACTGCCTCCAGACACATTGAACCCCTGTGTCTTTTCTTTGTAAACTCGACACCTACTTCTTTAGGACTTTCAAGGCTCCAGAATGGCTTTTATTTTCTGACAAATCACTGTTAGGGGAAATAGACAAGAGAAAGAAAATAAGCACATGTCAGGAAATCTCTTAGGTTTCAGAAGCAGTCCTGGGCTTACTGTGGACTCAGTATACTCGACCTTGTCCGTCTCTGTCCCCAGTTCTAGAGAGTGCCGCTCATCACTAGTATCCACAGCAATGACCCCAAGGTTCTGAGAGATTCTTAGTCATTAAACCAAGATAGAATTTTTCTGTTTAACTCTATAAACTAAGGCAGTTCAGCAGACTCAGACATTCTAGAAATGTGTTCAATAACAAAGGCCAGGAAAAAAAAGAGTTTTCTATTTGACCTCAAGTTGCACCAATAGAGAGGGGAAAAAAAACAATGCTATGTAGCCTACCCCTATTATTTGCCTTTAGCAGCATTTCCTAAAGTGGCTTACAGATAACCACAGTTCACAGAGATATTAATAGATATGAAAACAAGATCTATGATGGAATGAGTTTGGGAAATGCTAAGACAAAATTAAAAAGGTTTCTTCAATGCAGGACTTCTCAGAGACATTCCATTGTGAATCTCCAGTGTAGGGAGAGGTTTTCCCAAATGTATTGGCCAGGATGATATTTTAATGAACAGAGTTTCAGGGGCTGGCCCGGTGGCGGAGCGGTTAAGTGTGCACATTCCGCTTCGGCGGCCTGGGGTTCGCCAGTTCGGATCCAAGGTACAGACATGGCACCGCTTGGCAAGCCATGCTGTGGCAGGCGTCCCACATATAAAGTAGAGGAAGATGGGCATGGGCGTTAGCTCAGGGCCAGTCTTCCTCAGCAAAAAGAGGAGGATTGGCAGCAGATGTTAGCTCAGGGCTAATCTTCCTCAAAAAAAAAAAAAAAAGAACAGAGTTTGAAAAATGTTGGCTCACTCCCTTGCCCATTTTGCAGCACCCACCCCCTCCACTAGGCCACAAGCCTTGCCTCTCTTCCCAGAACTCAGGGCCAAATCTTGGATGGGAGAACCAGACTCAGCTGAAAGGGAAAAGAGGCCAAAATGGGTTGACAAAGAGAGAGTACTATACAATCAGGAGTGTATAATGGCAACTGGTCACCTTGCTAGTGCCTCTTGACTAGGAACTGCTTCCTCTCCTGCGTTACTCTAGACTCAGAACTCACATCAATCTGTTTTCAATATAAAGAGCAATTTTGTAGTGGCTTGAGCACCAGGAGACTGCATTTGTTCCCATCAAAGCCTTTGACAGAGTTGAACACCTGAATGCAAGGTGCTTTCCAGGAGGCCAGGTCCCTGCCAATTACCCTTTCATGTGAACTCTGCTAAGGAAGTTTATGAAATGCTTCCTTGCAAGTTTGTAGTGATTATAAACACCCTGTTGCCAACTGACATTTTGCTTCCATCATTTGCCCAGCAGGGACAATTGACAAGAATGGGCATCTGTCATCCACGAAATTCTATCTTGGGGTGTCAGGTATGAAGAAGCATCATAGTGCTGGGGCCAAATCAGCAGTAATTTTACCACAACTTTTCTACTGCTAATTATTTTTTTCTTCATAGAGGTCTGACTCAGATTTATGCTTTCTTTTAAATGCCTCATCTCTGGCATTTATAATGTCTGCTAAAATATATGCTACTCAGAGCGTCAGAAAGACTCAGCTTTTAGACAAGGAGAAAGTGAGCTCATTTATTTACCTGACATAAATTACGGCATCAGCTTATTGTCATCCTTTTCCTTCTGACTTTCCAGAGATGCCATTTCTATTCTTCAGCTTAAATATATATACATATGTATTTAATTTATAACAATGTATTTATATTTGTACATATGTATACATATGTACAAATATATATATGTATATATATTTCCCCCTGAGCACACAATTCAAGGGGACCTCATTGTCCTTGTTGACAACCACATGACAGTACTCTTGGTTGGAGTTCAGTATTCCATACTGGGAGTACCTTGCCTACATCTGCTATAGAGGGAAGCAATTGGAAAAACATCATTCTGAGAGCACGGGACTCGTGAAAGAAAAAGATGGAAGTGGCAAGAAGCTAACTTGCAGTCCTGCATCTCCTTCTGAGGTCCTGGCCCTCAACTGCAGATGCCTCCTGAATACACCTGGCTGCACCACAAGCCTCTCAGACACAATGCCTACAACTAAATTTCTTATCTCCATATCTCCACCCAAAAAGTTTTTCCCCTTTAATTCCTCATCTTATTAAATAACACCTGCCAGAATCCTAGGAGTCATCTGAGACGCTCACTCTTTCCCTCATGTAACACATCCAGTCTCTCACTCAATCCTGTCAGTCTTACTTCCTAAATATTTCTTGAATCCATTTTCTCTATACACAAACACACACACACACACACACACACACATATACACCCCACACTGTCTTGGTTCAAGCCTAAATCATCTCTTCCAATAACTGTTTTATGCTTAACTGGTCTTCTTTCCTCCTGTCTTATCTTTCCTCCAAACAATTTCCCACCTGCCACACAGAAGTTTCTTTCTAAATACCAGCCTCGTTCTGTCATCCCTGGCTTCATGCCCACCAGGTATCTGAATCTTCTCCAGTGTAAAACCCACCCCTTTTCCATAGCACACAGGGTTTGGTAATCTGGACCCCACCTCTCTAGCCTCTCACTCCTTTCCTCCGTAGTCAACATCTTGCTCTTCCCCAACTACAGGAGAACATCTCGGCCCTAAAGGCCTTTGCGTATCACACGCCATTTCCTCTACCTAGAATGCCCATCCCCACCTGGCTGGCCTGGAAAATTCTTACCCATCCTTCAAGCCTCTGCCAAAGCATTTCCTGCTTTTTTAAGACTTTTCTTACCCACTCCAAACCCACTCTCAGTTACAGGCTCCTTCTGTGTTTCCTGTAACATTCTAGGCACATCTCCATCATAATAGATAACCTGTTGTATTTTAGTCATCTGTTGTCTCTTTCACCCACCAGACTGAGACCCCCACCTTAGTAAGCCTTGCACCTACCATAGAGGGCCTAGGGCATAAAGGTGTTTAACATGCCCATTTAACAATTAAGTGAGTGAAGGATGAAGTCCAGTAGCAATCCTGTCTTTAATTCTAGAAGATTTACTTCTGCTGCTGCCCTTCTTGTATAGCTGAAGTATCTGGCCAGCTCTGTCACTCTGCTGATCCACTTTGAAATTGCTGTCAGCAAAAACCCTTGGCCTTTCTCCTACCTCCCTCATCCTGTACTTGGCCACTTACCCTGAGAGTAAAGCTCTATGTTGATCCCTATTAAACTTCATCTTGTTAGTTCCAGCTCATTGCTCAGACTGTTGAAATCTTTCTGAATCTTGATCCTGTCATCCAATCTATTAGCTATCTCTCCCAGTCTTGTGTCATCTGAAGATCTAAGAAGCTTGCCATCTATTCTCATCCAGAGCATTGATAAAACTGTCAGACAGGCTTGGTAATTACTGGGTGGAACATTGGGCAGCTGTTAAACCGATACTTATGAGGACTCTGTATATATGCAAAATATGTAATTTTTAAAAACACAGAAATTATGTACACTATGATTGCAACTATGTGCAAATAGATATGCAAAAGGATGACAGTCTGTAAAGACAATCAAGAAACGGAACACAACGACAAGGTTGTATTTAGGTGGAAGGTTAATAATAGTCATAAAAATAATATTTGCTGAGCGCTAAGTCCAGGCGTTATTACAAAATGAGCTTTACATAAATTAACGCATTTAATCCTCACAGCCATGCCATAAGGTAGGCACTGTTACTATTACCCATTTTACAGATGGAGAAATTAGGGTACAAAGCAGTTAAGTAGGCTGCCCCTAGTCACATAGACGGTAAGGGCAGAGGCAGGATTTCAATCCAGGCATACAAGCTCCAGTCTGTGCTTTTATCCAGGGATGCAAGTGTAAGACTGGTTTTGTAAAGGTATGTAAAATTTGTTGTGCAAAGTTGCAATAATCATGAATACAGGTAAAGCTAAATAGGACAGAGCCATGACCTAGCCAGTCACTTGGGACTTCCTTGTAGACCATTACCATTCATTTGTGACTATTCTGACTTAATCAGTGGTGACTTCTCTACCCAACATTCAGCCCATAGTTTCCCATCTTATTTACATGAATACAAACTCAGTCCCCGTTAAAGGCCCTTCTTTTTGTTCTGACTAGGTTTTAAAGGTCCTTATTGTCTCCAGCTTTCCCCCCTAATTTCAGTTCATAGCCTTCCTGCTACAGTCATCACAGGAAATTGCCACTCATTTGTACTTTCCTTAGTTATATTCTTCTCCTGTTATCTTTTCTAGATTTATTCAACAAACATTTATTCAGCAACTAATATGTGCCAGGCAATGACGATACTGAGTAAGATGGCATCCTTGTCTTCAAGAAGTTCATAGTCTAATGGAGAACACAAGTAAACAATTATAATAGCTGCCATTTTTAATGCTTACTGTATGCTGAGCACAACGCTGAGTGCATTACATGCAGTATCTTATGTGATAGAGTAAGGTGGTTAAGTGTGAAGGCTTCAGAGTCAGAAAAGCTGGGTGCATATCCTACCTCTGCTATTTCTTGCCTGTGTGACCACTCTGTGCCTTATTTTCTTCTCTGAAAAAACAGAAGAATAATAGTAGCTAATTCATGGGCTTATTCTGAGAATCAAATATTACAATACATGCAAAACACTTGGGATGGAGTAAGAGAACAATAAATGTTAGCAATTAGTATTTATCCTATCAATATCCATTTTAGAGATGAGGAAAAAAGTTGAAAGAGGTCATGTAACTTTCCCATAGTCAAATAGTTAATAAGTGGAGGAGTCTAAAGTTTGCTCTTAGCCATTTCCCTCTACTGCCTCTATAGTGTGATATGTGCCTTTATGGAATAAGGCTAAGATGCTATGGGAGGACGAAAGAGGAGCATCTAACCCCACCTCGTAGGAAAGGACTCAGGACAGCCTTCTAGAGGAGGTGGGGCTTCAGCTGAGCCTGGCAGGTCAAACAGGAGTTGGGCAGAGAAGGAGACAGGATGGAAGTGGAGGCTAGAGGTTGGGAGCAGGGTAGGAGCATTCCATCCAGACTTAGAAGCTTGCCAAAGACATGGTGAAATGAGAAATTGCAGATCCAGGTACTGCAGAATGGGTAGGGATGAGGCCCAAGTGATAACTGTGCCTTTGCTCCATTTGGGTTATCACAGCACAACTTGTGATATAAGGGTGAGGTCACTGCTTTCTCCCAAGGAGACTTTCTCTCCCAGTACGCCCTCCCATACTTCTTCAGTGGTCTGCGTTAAGTCCAGAGGGGTAAATCCTCTCCATACTCCTTCTACCTTTTGAAAGATTAACTCCTCATCTCACAGATGAGGCATTCAGCAAGTGTTCAGAGGACTGCAGTTCCTATCTCTATTCTGCTGTGTCCCTCTTTGTTTTGTGAACTATTTATGGATGGCTCCCAACATGCACAAATTCCCCCTTAACCATCTGTCACAGATTTGGCTTCCATACATTTAATATCAAGTCCTCTTGAATCTTTGTATCTTTACTTTGTGTCCCTTCTTGAGCTAGCATGTTCCATATGTTTGTTTACTCTCTGCTAAATAAAAATGGACTGATGGTTTTCTCTAAAATCATTTCCTTTCAAATCAAAAAGATATTTTTTGGTATTAGGATTCTGGGGTTTGATCAACAAGTCTTTGCATTCCTGTGATGATTTTATTATGGACCTGGCCACCAACTAATGGCCCTCCTAGGTAGTGGCTCTTTCTCTGTGAATTCAATTGAATCTAGAGGCCACAGAGTTTCCCATAGAAGTCTCACCAAATTGCTTTTATCCAGCCCACTTGCCAGTTGCCCATTTTACCTGGCCATGCCTTTCAACAAGCCAGCTTCTCCTAGTGGCCAGACCACAGTGTAACATTTTGTGCACCACAATGAAGGCATTCTCACTACTAACCACCCAAACTGAGGAATGATCTTTTCTCCTTTTTTCCTCTCTTGTACAATTATGTCTCTAGGGTCTCCCTGACTAGAATATCACTGCAGTTGAGGGCAGATTTTTAAATGCCTGGACTTTCACTTTAGGCATCTTTGTATCGGTCATTGGAACAGCTAGTAATAAACTCTACCTCAAGCATTAACCATCGCAATTTTAACTATTATGGAGGTGGGGATGAAGAATGTAACCATTCTGGAGAAGCAACCAATTAAGTAAGACCCTAACAACATGTTGATGACATACTTGCCCTGGATTGTGGCCTTGTTGCCTGTCGTGCAATCAATAAACACTTATTGAATGTTTTCTGTATTCAAGGTCATTCAACTTCCAGGGACTCTGGTTCTTCAGAATGTCATTTCTATTTGCTGCAGCTGCTTCTGTTTTGTTGAATCGCATCTGCTCCTGCTTTTGTTATCCAGCTGCTGGACTAGCTGCTTGTGCCATTGCTGGACTCCTGCCTGCCCTAACTTCTAATGGACACTACCAGGTCCTGGCTCTGCCCTTCTCATCAGACCAGACTCCTGAACTCCATAATTTTTTCCATTTTTTGATCCTCTGCCTGGCTCTGTGATGCATTGTATTGCCTGGCCCTGACTTGCAGAGTCTCCTGGAAATTCAGATCCTGTGATAAGTCTGACTTGCCATGTTCTGGTTCTTGTGCCCTGGCCCCTGAACTCCAGACTCTCATCTTACTGTAGATTCTCAAATTCTTCACAAACTGGCACTTACTTTCATCAAACAAAAATCAAACTTCCTTCTAGGCTAGCTCGCAAGCAATGTGATGCGGAAAAGATCATAAGACATTACCTATGATGATCAGAGAAGAGCCGTTCAACAGATTGAAAAGAGCCATGTGCATTTTGCCCAGGCAGCCCTGTAAGAAGGCCCCTGAGAGTCAGGCCAGCGCAGACCACAGCCTTCATCAAAATGAACTAACCCTGGGGTTGGCCCAGTGGCACAGCAGTTAAGTTTGCACGTTCCGCTTCTCTGCGGCCCAGGGTTCACTGGCGCGAATTCCGGGTGCACACATGGCACCACTTGGCAAAAGCCATGCTGTGGTAGGCATCCCATATATAAAGTAGAGGAAGATGGGCATGGATGTTAGCTCAGGGTCAGTCTTCCTCAGCAAAAAGAGGAGGATTGGCAGCAGTTGGCTCAGGGCTAATCTTCCTCAAAGAGAAAAAAACATGAACTGATCGCATTGTGCAGCCTACTGACTGTGCAATTGTCAATGGGACCGGAATCTTCCAGACTTTAATCCATTGATAACAGTAATAGTAATAGTTAACATGTATTCATTCATTTATTCAACAAATATCATTGAGTGCCTATTTTGTGCCAGGTACATAGAAGCTGTATGTCTCTGCCCTCATAGAACTTACATTCTAACAGGGACAGGCAGAAAATAAACATTTAAACAAAATATTATTTAATAATATAATTTTAGGGAGTGTTTAGTGCTACAAAGAAAATTAAACAAAACAATGGGATAGAGAATAATTGGCAGAGCTGCTTTTGGTAGAGTGACCAAGGAAAACCTCTCTGAGAAAGTGACATTTGAGCTGAGACTTCATTGATGATAAGGAGACAGCCATACAAAGATCCTGAGGACGACCACTCCCAGACAGAAGGAATCTTTAAAACATTTCCCACACACCCCCAAAATGAACCCAAGAACAAACCCCTAAACCTCTCAAAATACACTGGACTCTGAAAACAGCACATTTTGAGCAATTGGAAAAGTACATATATTCTTAAAGTAGCATTTCTTATGTTCTGCACCTCTTCTGTGTGTTTGGGAAATGGTTGATTTGTGCCACCCATAAGCTAGCAGCATTTTATTGCTGTATGCACAGATTTCTGAATATAAGACAAAGGAAACCCTAGACACCAAAAAAATCATTGCAAAGTTACACATTTGGATGAGGAGACTATGAGAGGAAACAGTAATTTGTGAAGCCATCTAATATAGAATAATGCAGTGATTTGAGGAGGTCAGACAGACCTGGATTTGAATTCTGGCTTAGCTCTTGTGGCAGGATGACCTTGGGTAAGTCACTCAGTCTCTTAAGCTCTGTTTCCTCAGCAGTAACGATAAAGTTTTTAGAAGGATCATAATGACAATGTGTGTAAAAGTGCCTAGTATGCTTATATAGTAAGTTCTCAATAATGGTTAGTTCATGTAACATTAAAAATTATTCAGGGGGCCAGCGCCGTGGCCCAGTGGTTAAGTTCGCGCTCCCCACTGCAGTGGCCCAAGGTTTCGCAAGTTCGGATCCTGGGCATGGACATGGCATAACTCATCAGGCCACGTTGAGGCAGTGTCCCACATGCCACAACTAGAAGGACCTACAACTAAAATATGCAACTATGTACTTGGGGGGGGGGTGGTTGGGGAGAAAAAGCAGGAAAAAAAAGATTGGCAACAGTTGTTAGCTCAGGTGCCAATCTTTTAAAAAAAAATATCCATATAAAGTGTTAATTCAAGAAACCTTAAGCTTCCTCCACTGAGCTGAGCACCATTCTGGGCCCTGTGGGAACCACAAAAGAAGTATCAGAAATGTTTACTCAGCAAGTGTCAGAGCTGAGATTTTAATCCAGAGAAATTTAACCCAAGCACCATATTCTTAACCACTGCATTTCCTGCCTCTATGTAATTAGAAAGGTGGTCTGAAGAAGAAGGAGAAAGTTTGGTAGCGGAAGTAGCCCTTGAAATACGTTTTTGAAAAATTTAGGCTCTGTGTAGACTGAGAAGAGGGAAATGGTATTCCACGTGGAAAGACACAGCATAAGACGCAGAAACAAACTGACCTGGCTGGTTTGTGTTGGAGAAGAGACCAAAATGTGTGAGATCCTCAGTCTACCCGTTGAGGTGCCAATCTGGCAGCCCCCTCGTAAAGCACATCACTTCACGTTTTTGCTTTCTTTTCTTACTCTTCCTAGAGAATTAACTAATCTGCTCTTTGATCTCTTTCAGGCTCTTTGAAACCCTTCAGTCACTCTTCTGGTCTGTATTTGGCCTTTTAAATCTCTATGTCACCAATGTGAAAGCGAGACACGAGTTCACAGAGTTTGTGGGAGCTACCATGTTTGGGACGTACAACGTCATCTCCCTGGTAGTGCTGCTGAACATGCTGATCGCCATGATGAACAACTCCTACCAGCTTATTGCTGTGAGTAGCTTTGCTTTACAAGGGTAGTGACCTTGGTTTCAGAAATGGTTGTGTTGACATGGTGCCCATTGGAAGCTCAATGAAACAGCCTGTATGCCTCAATTATTTTACACTAGCTTTCCCAGTTGTTAGATTGAATTTTTTCTTTCCAAGGCAACTCAGTTTGGACTCTTAGTGCTTTGAATCTCAGTAACCTAGAAGAAGAAGTTCTAGTTAGTAAGACTTTCTGGTTACCTGTTAAAAATATTTTTAAATCTCTGAATCCATTTTCTTGCCTTAGTAAGGAGAGCTCAGGAAGTATGAGCACAGTTTGGCTACAACTTGTCATCTCACTAATCTCCAGGTTTGATTGAGCTGTTCCGGTTCTCCAGGCAGGAGGGCCTTATCTCTCTTCACTCCAAACATCTCCCTCCCCAAATTGAACATTTCATTGCCAAGGACAACCTTCTCAGACAGAGAGTAGCTATTTTTTGATCAAGAATATATGAGTAACTGCAATCCACTGTGAGACACTCTTAAGTAGAGTCCATCACTGAATCTTTTTAGACCATCATGTTACCATTTGGATCAGCAGTGTTTATTACTCTAAACAAGAAATGGCAAAAGTATTAGGACATGGGATCTGTCCAAACTCTGCCCTGGTTTTTGATGCCGATGTAAATATCTAACTTTAGCTTATTTTCTTATGATCTGCCTATCATTTATAGAAATGGAGTATCAACAAAGGAGTTCTGACTATCTGAGGTCCTGTTTAGTTGAGTACCAGTGAACTTGGACATTTAGCCCATATCAAGTAACTAGATCATCCCCGTGGGTCCATCTGTTGCTGAAAGTTTTTGCTATAGCAGAGAAGGCATAGAAAGAAAAGACCTGAGTCCTTTCTTCTTTCATAGATGCTATTTCTCAGATTTGTTTTGCCACTGAGGAGTCAGTTAACCTATAGAAAAGAAGCTTAAATTATTGGTTACATACGTATGTATATGTGTGTGTATATAAATACATATGTACACAGATATTGTCCATATTTTATAAATATTATTGGTGGTAGTGAATATCTGTGATCCATGTCCACTAAGGACAAACCAAAAAGGAATGGGTTTATGTTGTAGTGGGAGACTTTGGGGTCATCCTAGCCATAAATGGCAATGAAGTATATTCCTCTAGGTGGGTTTGTAGAATTTCTCTCACTGGAGAGTTTAAAAAATCAGAATATAAAATTATCGACTAGGATGGTTTAGATCTTAGGTATTTAGGTGGGGAATAAGGGAGGGGAGTATAGTGAAAAAATGTATTAGGAGCTAGAAGACCAGGGACTCTAGTCCTAGTTCTGTCATTTATAACTGTGTGACCTGGGGTAACTTACTTTCCATTTTTGGACCTCAGTTTCTTCATCCAAAGAATTAGGGGGTTGAAATGGATGGTGTTTTTTTAGTTTTATTGAGCTGTAATTGACATATAACATTGTGTAAGTTTAAAGCGTACAATGTGATCATTTGATACACAAATATATTGCAAAATGATTACCATAACAAGGTTAGTTAAGACATCCATCACCTCACGTAAATTACTTTTTCTTGTGGTGAGAACACTTAAGATATGCTCTCTTAGTAACTTTCAAGTATACGATACAGTCTTGTTAGCTATAGTCACCATGTTGTACATTAGTTCCCCAGAACTTATTCATCTTCTAACTGGAAGTTTATACCCTTTGACCAACATCTCCCCATTTCCCTCAGCCCTAGGCCCCTGGTAACCACTATTCTACTCTCTGTTTCTGTGAGTTTGGCTTTTTTTTTCTTTTAGGAAGATTAGCCCTGAGCTAACTACTGCCAGTCCTCCTCTTTTTGCTGAGGAAGACTGGTCCTGAGCTAACATCCATGCCCATCTTCCTCTACTTTATATGTGGGATGCCTACCACAGTGTGGCTTCCCAAGCGGTGCCATGTCCACACCCGGGATCCGAACCGGCGAACCCCGGGCCGCCAAGAAGCAGAACATGCAAACTTGACCGCTGTACCACCAGGCCGGCCCCTGAGTTTGGCTTTTTTAGGTTGCACATGTAACTGAGATCATACAGTATTTGTCTTTCTCTGTCTGACTTATTTCACTTAGCATAATTCCCTCCCGTTTCATCCCTGTTGAAACAAATGGCAGGATTTCCTTCTTTCTCATGGCTGAATAATATTCCATTGTGTACATATATATATCATATTTTCTTTATCCTTTCATCCATTGATGGACACTTACATTGTTTCCATGTCTTGGCTATTGTGAATAATTCTGCAATGAACATGGGGTATCTCTTCAAGATAGTGATTTCATTTCCTTTGGATATGTACCCAGAAGTGGAATTGCTGGATCATATGATAGTTCTATTTTTAATTTTTGAAGGAACCTCCAAACTGTTTTCCATAGCGGCTGCACCAATTTACAATCCCACCAACAGTGTGCAAGCGTTCCCTTTTCTCCACATCCTCACCAACACTTGTTCTCTCGTGTCTTTTTGATGATAGCCATCCTAACAGATGTAATATGATATCTCATTGTAGTTTTGATTTGCATTTCCCTGATGATTAGTGATGCTGAGCACCTTTTCGTGTACCTGTTGGCCATTTGTATATCTGACTCGATGGTTTTTAATATCCCTGCCAGCTCTAGTATCCTGTGAGTCTGGGTGTCTACAGATGAACAGGATAGCCTTGCAATGTCCTTTCTAGCTCTGAAATTCTATTCATCTGTTGCTTTGGAAATGTAATATAGTTCAATTTCATTCTTTCCCCAAACCAGATAGTTCAAACCCAACTAGACTAAGAACTCTGAAATAATCTGTGCTCACTCTTAGTCTGTCTCTATAAGGGAGATAGGCATAGAATCTCAGGGGGTTATTTTTCTGCCCCTATGTCTGGCATCCTAACCCCCTACTCCTGTCAATGATGGCAGTATTCATGCTGAGGCATTTGTCATTTTCTCCTTGGGTGTCTTGCAACTGAATGCTCCTAAGGGCAGTTGAAAAGGGAGAGATTTTCTTGTCACCTAATGCAGGGCTGTAGTGTCTCCCACAGAGCTCAGTGACATTTTGCTAGGAAGGGTGGCAATCATCAACTCCAGCTCTCTTGTCACCACCTGCTGGTAGTAAGTTGTGTTTTAATGCCACCTATTGCTGCACTTGAAGAAAACACCTTGGCTTGGGGAGAGGGTAGGTTGTATGGAGACGGCCTGAATGGGGTCTTGAATACTACCTGATGCCTTGGGATCCTCTGGTAATGTGTCTTTATCATTTGGAACTGAATCCGGTGGGATCCTGATATGGGACACCCTGATTGCAAAAATATCTGCATCTGTTTAAGTGGTAAAGCCCAGCAAATAGGTTTGACTGATATGGGGGAAAGGTTACAGGAAGGGAAGCCACTGAAGATAAATCTCTCCTACTTCAAAAGGTATCATAGGCTGACGCAATCTAAGTAGAGGCTCAGTTGTTGACTTGCTTCACTGTGACCCTGTCCAGTGTACATTCTAGGACAGGGCTCAAGAACACCAGGTAATAGCAATCGCTTGAACAGTTGAGCCGTTTCTCAGTGTTCTGTGCAGGCTGCAGAGCTCTTGGTGGAGTGGATATATGGCTCTATGGCAATTTGTATTTCTACACCAGAGAAGGCTCCACTGCAATAGTGCGTAGAGTCAGCCTCAAGATACGGGGAAGTAGGGAATCACTCCAAGCCTGCGCTCTGTGCTCGCAGCGAGCATCAGCAGGTGAAGCCAGCCATATTGTATATTATTATTGTTGTTTGCAATTAGCAAACATTTATATCTCCCTCAAGCTGCTTATTTCCCTCTGTGACACTTCTTTCAACAAACCCACCTTGTCACTGATGTTCCTGATGTGTATGCTCCCAGTTCCATCAAGTGAAACTGCCCCTGATGCCATTTTAATCCAACTCACCCATATAAAAATATTAGGTGGAAGAGAGAGATCAGTCCCACAAAGTTCATTGACCTTAGGCCCTATTCCTACCCCCAACTCACCCACACGGGGCATCTCTGTTGCCTGAGGTTGGTCCTTCTAAAACATGAGGCTCATGATGATCCGTGATATAGCCTCATTCAGCAAGTTAATAAGAACCCTCGGTT
This sequence comes from Equus asinus, assembly GCF_041296235.1. Taxonomy (NCBI): domain Eukaryota; kingdom Metazoa; phylum Chordata; class Mammalia; order Perissodactyla; family Equidae; genus Equus; species Equus asinus. The sequence goes on along the minus strand of NC_091820.1, from coordinate 104,570,310 downwards.
TCTTTGGTTGCTGTGGAGCATTCACTCTAACACTGAGAGTAAGTAAATAGCACTTGCCTCACTGAGCCACATCTGCTGGACGGCTTCAGAAGAACCCAAATACATAGGATTAGTTGTCTCCCTTAGGGTGGCAGCATTTGGAGGCTCAGATGATACATGGGCTCTCCCACTGCAGAAGACAGCCATGCAAATGAAGACATTCATCAGAACAGACCCAGCACTGCAAAGACAGCAGGCAAGGCTGGAAGGGGCTGCTGTACATCATCAAAGAGCCAAGGAGGGCAGGTGGTCACCCTGCCCTCCCCCAGTCATCTGAGACCAACCTCAGACTCTCAGAGCATAGAGAAGAAAGCAGTGCTTCACACACTACACCATGATTTGTAACCCTCTAACCAGGCAGATAACAACTGCTATGTACTGATAGAGCACACAGTTGTCAAAATTTTGAAATATTTCCATACCAGTTATTAAATAGCTGTCACTCCAGCTGTTCCCTCTGGGACACTCCCCCCCCCCACCACCACCTCACAATCCAGCAAGTAAAGGGTAACACCTGGAACTGCAGGTATTTTTCATGCCCCTGCTCCAGTGCTATTGGTGGCATACATTCTGATTGGTCAGTTTCTTGAATATCATTGTGGTAGGCAGAATCCTAAAACGCTTCCCCAAGATTTCCCACCCTAATTGTCAGGACTGTGAATATGATGAGATAACACACTTGCACATATGTTGCTTTACATGGCAATAGGGATTTTGCACATGTAATTAAGTTTACTAATCGGAGAGATTATCCAGGTGTGCCTAATCTAATCACATGAGTCCTTTAAAAGACGAGTATTTTTCAGCTGGTGGCAGAAAAAGATGTCAGAGATTCGAAACACAGGGAGGATTTGATGTGCCATTGCTGGCTTGAAGATGGAGGAAACCATGTGATAAGAAATGCAGATGGTCTCTAGGAGATGAGAGTGGCCCCCAGCTGACATCCTGTAAGAAAATGGGGACCTCAGTCCTATAACCACAAGGAAATTAATTCTGCCAACAATGTATGTGAACTTGGAAGCAGATTCTTCTCCAGAGCCTCTAGAGCTCAGCCACGTTGACACCTTGATTTCAGCTTTGCAAAGAAGGCCAGTGTGACTGAAGTGGAGTACACAAAGCAGAGAGAAGTAGGAGATGAGGTCAGAGAGTTAATAGGCGTGAAGAACAGATCGTGCAGGGCCTAAGAGACCTTTGTAAAGACTTTGGCTTCTACTGTGAGTGAAATGGGGAGCCGTGGGAGGGTTTTGAGCATAGGAGATACATGATCTAACTTTCATTTTCATAAGATTGCTGTGGCTGGTTGAGAAAAGACAGAAGTGACGCAGCAGCAAAGACAGAGAGACCAATTATAAGACCTTCGCATTAACCAAAACAAGAGCTGATGGTGGCTTAGACCAGGGTGTTCATGATGGACTCAATGAGAAGTGTTGGATTCTAGATATATTTCAAAAATAGATCCAGTTTGCTGATGGATCAGATGTGGGGTGTGAGCAAAAGAGAGAAGTTAAGGATGACACCAAGATTTTGGGCCTGAGTAACTGGAAGAGTAGAGTTATCCCTTACTGAGTTGGGGAAGAGTGGGAAAGGAGCAGGCTTGGGAGGGGGCAGAGATCCAGAGTTGAGTTTTAGGCACTGGAGTTGCAAATGCCTGTTAGACATCTGAGTGGAGATGTTGGGTAGGCAGCGGTCTACAGGTCTAGAGGAGAGGTCCAGGCTGGAGATAGAGATCTGGGAGTCATCAGCATGTGCATAGTATTTAAAGCTGTAGGACTTGGTAAGATCACTAAGGGAGTGAGTGTTGGTAGAAAAACAGAAGAGGTCCAAAAATGAGGCCTAGAGCACTTTAGTGCTCTAGGAAAGAAAGGATAGATCTCCCAAACAGACTAAGAAAGAACAACCAGAGAGGTAGGAGAAAAATCAGGATAATCCACTATATTATAATACTGTATTATTCCCGGTATACTGATAAGGTCATGTGCTAGAGAGTGGTAGAGACTGGATTTCAATTGAAGTAGTGTAACCCCAAGACCCAAACACAGAACCACTAACCTATCACATAGATGCTTACCTTGAGGCCAAGAAGCACCCGAAATGCACTTCATTACAAGGTCCCCAGCACACCTTCTTTCCTTCTCCAGTTATATCACAACTCTGAACTATCCAATCTCCTTGTCCTACCTGTTCCAGTGACTAAAGATTTCATTAGGATAGGAGTCACTGACGCTTATTCCAACCTACCTATGTCTGTCTCTTAGCTCCCAAGAACTGTTTCTTAAGAAAACAGAACAAAACAAACCCTGTCAGCTTTCAGTCCCACAGAACAGTCCAAAACATGGAAGCTGTAAGTCTATGGGATAGCATAGCCCTATTCCAAGTGAAGGAGTTGCTCAAATCAAGCTATAGAAATTTTATGACATTGGAACAGAGCCATTTCAAATTTTAATAACTGTCTCTTCCCTTTGAGATACGCTCAAGCAATCTAGATATTGATTGTCCTCATTGAAGCTTGTGCTTTTCCCTGTTGCCACATCATTGTCTGGACTCTGATGAGGGATTGCTACATTTCTCTAACAAGAAAGCAAAGATTCAGAACCACAGAGGACATTGCCCCCCGCCCCCCCACCACCTTGGGTAATGTGGAACCTGTGAAACCCTGCTGAAAATCTCATTTCAATCTACAACCTACATTTTCTGGTAGGTTCTGAAAAATACATAAGGGCTAGGTGCTATAAATGATATAAAGGGAAAGATACAGTTGATGCCTTTAAAAGGGAGCTTAAAGTCTAGTTTAGAGGGAAAAGTCTGACATGAGTAAAGTAACAATAGTGCTATTATCGTGAGTATATAGTAGCAGTGATTACAGAGAGCATGGGCTCAGGAGTAGTCAGACTGCCTGGATTTGAAACCTGGACTGCCACTTAGTGTGGTTTGGGGCGACTTGACTTCCTTCTGCCTTATTTGATTGCTCGGTAAAATGGGGATGATAATTAGGCTTATTCATCTGCTACTTAGTCTTATTCCCTGTCCATTTCCTGCTCTGCTCTGTCTCAAGGAAACTACATTCCTCACAGTCCCTTGCCCTTTGGCTTCTAGGTAGGGTTGACCAACCAGAAGGTAAGAAGAAAATGAAAAGCTAGAATATTGCTTTCTCATCCCCAACCTCACTTTTTGTGGCACCTCCAGCAGCAGGTGTATTTCCTATGGGGCTCACCTCAAACTACCACCAGGCATCCCCTCCCTCCCTGGCCTCAGCTTTTGCAGCTTTTGCAGCTTTTGCAGCTTTTGCAGCTTTTCCCCTCCTTGGCTCTAGCTGCCGCCAGATAGCCCCAGTCTTTGGGCTCTTGTAACACCACTCGCCACCTCTTCCTGTTGTCCCTCCAACTCTAGGGACAAGAGGGGCTTCCTGTTGTTGCTAATCTCTGAGTTGCCTCACTGTTGCCTGTTTGGCTTCTTAGTTCTTCCATAATCTGTGTACCAATCCATGTATGAAGTCTCCTATTTTTTTTCCTAAAGATTGGCACCTGAGCTAACAACTGTTGCCAATCTTTTTTTTTCCTGCTTTTTCTCCCCAAATCACCCCAGTACATAGTTGTATATTCTTCTCATTGTGGGTCCTTCTAGTTGTGGCATGTGGGATGCCGCCTCAGCAGGGCTTGATGAGAGGTGCCATGTCTGTGCCCAGGATCCAAACCAGCGAAACCCTGGGCCGCTGAAGCGGAGCGTGCGAACTTAACCACTCAGCCACTGGGCCGGCCCCTATGTTTGAAAGACCTAGAGTGATTTCTGTTTTTCTGGCTGCACCACAACCAGTACCTATCTAATTGGGTTGTTGTGAAGTTGGTTTAGGAAGTACAAATTGGATTGAGCCTTGAAGGTCAAATTTGGCAAGACAGAGGAGTGGAAGTAACTTTCAGATCTCATTTCTGGCAGGGAAATAGCTTGCACACCAGCAAGAATCGGCATGATGTTTATTGGAGGCAGTAAGAGTGTAGGAGCTGGCCTCACTCCTTTCTGCCTCCAGTCCTTTGATTCTCCACAAAAATACCTTCAAATCAGAATGAAGTCCTCCCCGCACCAACAGAGAATATGCCCCAGCAACGAGGAGAAGCACGTAGAGGAGTCACGTCTCTAAGAGCTGGATGACAAAATTCAGAGCCCACCTTTAGAAAATTAATAAAAAAGAGATGAAGTCTGCTTTTGTGGCTTCCCACATCTGAGCCTTCATTCTGTTGTCTACCTGGCTCAGCACAGCACCCCGAGCTAACTGCCTTACCCAGATAAGCCCCATGCCTCCACCTCTAGGCCCAAGCTGAGCTCTTTTTCAGTTCTAAGGCTTAGAGAAGTCAGTAAGAGCAGTACAATGAATAAGAATATCTGGCATATAAACAAACCTTTATTAAATGCCAGGCACTGGACTGTTTTCCGCCTATCATCATCTTAACTAGGATCAATAATAACTACCATTTATTGAGCACTTATGTGCCAGACACTATACAAAATACTTTTCACACATATTATCTCATTAAATCCTCACAACAACCTTATGAGGTATGTACTGTTATCAATTCAATTTTATAGTTGAAGAAACTGAGGCACAGAGATCAAAGTGACTTGCCCAATGGTACACTCTTAATAAGGGCACTGTTAAGTCTGTCTGACCCAAACTTACAATGATACCACACCTCCTCTTTTCCAGCCTACATCCCAACCCCCAGACCCTGATGCACACCCCCTACCCCACCCCCACCCAACCTCAGACTCCCCCAGCTTCACCCTTCCTGTTGGTTCGCTGGCCCCCTGACTATCCCCTGAGTTCTAACCAGAGGGATCTTCTAAGGAGTCTTTCCCTTGGTTCTGGAGACTAAGTGCCTTATCCATTTCCCTGAGCTCAGATTTCCCCCACTCATCCACCCAGTAGCTCTCTTTTTCTCCTTTAGTATGCTCACCAGACTTCAAACTTCTGATTTCTTCTCAGCTCTGCCCCTAACTCCCAGCCTCCCCAAATAAGCATTCAGACAATTCATCGGAGATCACCACACCCACAAAGGGTAAAAAGTTCTGCCCTACCAAGCTCATTTGAATGACAAGAACTCTTCATTCAACTTACGCATCCTGCCTTAAGGCCTCTCAGCCCTGTTCCTTCCCAGACAGCTCTTGCATACGAAAAGCCTCTCTTGAAATTGTATCCGCAGAGGCCAATGGGCTGTCCAAAGTCCAGCTTTAGGGGAGGAGGGAGGAGCATTCCCTCTGCAAACACTGCAGGGGGCACCAAAGGCTGACTTTTCAGACCTGGCAACTTGCCTGGCCCGGCACTGGCCCTCCCCCTGGTGGTCTGACACAGAAATGGATTCCTCCATTATTCTGCGTCAATGCCCACTCCTGGTTTTGTCAGCAAGCTGTCTGAAGCCCGTATCTGCTGGGGATGAAAGCTCTTCGCCTCAAAATGCTGAGGGTATACTTTGGCAGGTCTCTGCTGCCTTTGATGCCTGCTGCTGCCTGGTAATGATTTTGATGACTGACAAAGATGCAAGTGAGAATGGGGAGAGGACAAATGAAGGGAAGTGGACTGTGTTTCCCTGTGCTAAAGGGCAACCAAACAGGACAGATGCCTGGGCTGCTCCTCTGCATTCCAGATTCACCTGTCCTGGATGTTCATCAGGAACATCAGTAGTTGTCATGGAGACTATCTTGCATAACTCAAAATGAAACAGGACCAACTATGAGAATGACAGGAAGGACCTAATGCCCAAAGAATACCTCTGCCCATCTGCTGGCTGATGTCCTTAACTCTTTCATCCATTCACTTAGTAAATTGACAATAAATATCTCTTGGATGGATAAACGAATAACTTTAACAAATATTTATTAAGTGACTACTATGTACCACACTATGTTCTTGGCGCTGGGGATAAAATAGGTGACAGGTGAAGAAGGCAGATGCAGTCCCAGTTCTCATGGGGTCTATAACCATGGAACTACAGTTTCAAATTTCACTATTTGCATTTCATTTCTTTACCTTAAGATTGCCCTTAATCTTTTTTGGATCATGGGTTGCTTTGATAATCCAATCAATATGGGCAAGAAAAATGCACATATGAGCAAAAATGCATAAAATTTAGCGTAAAATCTCAGAGGATTCATAGACATCCTCCCACTGTCAGAAATCCCTCAACTTAAGACCTTGTCCCCAGTTATAAGGCAAATACATTTTGAGCTGTTAGTAGGTCACTTAGTAGTTAGTAGAACTCAATACAAATGAGTCCAACCCCTTATTGAGATCAGGTTTTCATACGGGGACAAGCAAGTGAGAGATACCATGGGGGAAATATATCTGAAGAAGACTGGGGAGAGGTACCAACAAGAAAAAGAGATTGGAGGCACTGAAGGAAAATGTCACCATCATCAAAGTTTTGTAAAGAATCAGGTCTGTGCAAACAGTCCCCAAGCCAAAGGTGCCTTCAGCCCCTACATAAAATAACATCAATGGACAATCTGAAGATAAAAATGATTGTGTTTGTATTTCAAAAGATTTCAGAGTTGAGACTCAAGAATTGTTCTTTGTGGAAGACCTGGCCTTCCTATGGATTGCTCCCTGAATGTTCTCTTCATAGGCTACAAATGATATTTGTGGACAAGTCAAATGCCCTTGACCCAAAGGTCACTGTCGGGAAGTGTGATTCTTCTTGGCTTCTACCTTATTCCAATTATTCTTGTTCTGGGCACCAGGAATCAGTTGACTGGAAAGCTAAGTGATACAAATGTTCTTTAATTTCTGAGCAGCTTGAGGTTTACAAACTAAATGTGAACTCTGAGTTATTAATATTAATAAGCTCCCTCTCTTCCTGCAGTCACAGGAGCCCTATGTTTTAGCCCAGCTCAATGTGAGAGACAGCATGGGCCAGGAGGTGTGCTTTAGCTACAACACAGAAGTCAAAATACCCAGAAAGAGCATCAGAGATTACAACCCACTGCATTACTCTGCCTTTTACTTGAGATCTGACAGCAAAATTACATTGTCTCAGCTGTCAAGGTAAATCTGCTTTTGTTTAAAAGAAGAAAATAGAGGAAATCTAAGAGTAAAAATGGGGAGGAAGGGGAATTGTATTTCTTTCCTTCTTATTCTTTTTTCTTCCATGACAGGATTTTGCTTTTTCCTCTGTTCTCTTTCCCAATTTGGCCTGAGTGGTTGAACTTATAGAAGTACTTGGGCCTGTGAAATTACGAGCTAATCATGAAGGTTTGATGAAAAATATATTTATCTCAAAGCTGCTTTTAATAAATGTGGCATATCAGGAATTTCCCATAGTGAGAGAAAAGAAAGTATTGTAGGCCTCCTCATTCATTAGAAAATCAACACCAATTATTAGAGAAGGCTTGGACTGCTGGAATTAGAATCGTCTCAACTGACTCCTAGCCCTGAAGCTTTCTGGAGGTACAGAGAACTTTCCATCAGTCGATGGATCCGCTAGGAGGTTATGCCACAGAGTTTTCTCTTAATACTTTATTTCTTACAGGAAATCTAACCAATGCAAAGATACTTCATGCTGAAGTTCCTCCATCCTTAACCAGGATACACTCTCTGACACATAGTATGCCCTCACTTAATATCTATTGAATAAATGAACAAATTAATAAATTTTTAATGCATATGACTTCCCGGGAGAATATTTTGAAGTGTGAAAACGGCAACTGACAAAGCTGACCAAACCTAAGCTTATTGTCCTCTAGTGCAGGGGATGGCAAATTTTTTATGTAAAGGGGCAGATGCTGAATATTTTAGGCTTTGTGGACTGCAAGATCTCTGTCACAGCTATCCACTTCTGCTCTGATAATGTGAAAGGAGCCATAGAAGATACATAAACAAATGGGCGTGACTGTGTGCCAATAAAACTTTATTTATGGGCACTGAAATTTGAAATTCATGTAATTTTCAAGTGTCAAAAAATATTATTCTACTTTTGATTTTTTTCAACCATTTAAAAATGTAACAACCATTCTTAGCTCCCGGGCTCCACAAAACCAAGAGGCAGGCCAGATTGGGCCTGCAGGCTGTAGTTTGCTCACTCTTACTCTGTTTCCAAATGTGTCTCTTTTCTATCTTTGTAGACTGAAGCTTCCTGAAGACAGGGGTTCTGCTTTAGGTTTTCTCTATGTTTCCCTGGTACCTATTGAAATGTGGGACACATAGTAGGTACTCAATCCTTTCTCATTGATTGCTAGGGAGAAGCTTGGGGAAATTTCTGATCTATAGTTTGTCAACCATGTAAAAAATACAAAATGTAAATTTATATCCATTGCAAGTGGTTAGTGTTTGGAGATCAATAAATCCCATGGCTGGGTAGGGGCATTTTCTAATTGAAAGCAATTCTGCCTAGAGGATGGATTTCATAATTATAGTTAATATAGGGCTTTATACTTTCCAAAGCACATTTGCATATATTGTCTTCTTTGATTCTCACAAGAACTCTGTGAAAATAGGCACTATTATCTGCTTGTTACAGAGGGGAAACAGGCTTCCAAAGGTTGAGACTTGCCCAAGGTTATATGGCAAGTTAGTTCATTCATTCATTCATTCATTCTATAAGGACTTGAGAGTCTGCTATGTGTAAGGAACTAGGTCAAAGTGAACTCAGTCCAGTGACTCCTCAGGTGATGAAGCAATCTAAAAATAAGATTTTATTTCACATATAAATAAAGCAGCTTGAGGTTTAGAAACTAAATGTGAACTCTGAGTTATTAATATTAATAAGCTCCCTCTTAGAAGTATGGCCTTGGAGGTTAAAAGTAAGCTCCTGATAAATGAGGCTGGAAGTTAGAAGACATGCTATGACAATCTAAGTACGTGAGACCAGTAACAACTCCAAATGGGGACAGACTTATAGATTTTCCCATGCCCAGGTGATTAAGACGCACCCCTCTCTTCTGCCCAGGCTCAGAAAGGAAAGCTTTGATTGGCTTAATCCCAGTTATCTCTGAAAATTGCAGGGCAAGCTCGGCAAAGCATCCCTCTGACCACCATCTGATTGCTTCTGTCCTCCCACAGGAAAAGATTCCCCCACTCCCCAACTGAGTCAGGCAGTGAGGCAGAACAATCTGTGTCTCTTTTAAGGGCTCAATTTACATTTCTGGAGACCCCCAGAAAAGGTGACAAGCAGTTCAGCGGGCTTCAGGACTGCCACATCTGTCGTGAATGATGCTCCCGGAATTGTGCAGTGTATGACCTGCACAGCTGAATACCCAAGTCCTTGCAAAGGTCTCTTCTGAAGCAGAAAACGCTGAAGGAAACAAGCAGGAGAGAAACCCCGGCAGACAGAGGCCTGGCCAAGTTTATACAGGAATGTTTGTCAAAAATCTCAGAGCCTTGATCAGGCTGTTTCTGCACATTTTGAAGGTGCCTTTTTGACACACAGGAGTGAGCATGTTGCTTATTGTGAAATCCCACTCAGTGCATTTCCCAAAGAGACAGTATACCTTAGTGGTTAAGAGCTTGGGTTCTAAAGTCAGCCCAATCCAGTTTGAATTGTGGCCCACCAGTTTCTACCTGTGTGTCCTTGGGCAACCTTCTTTGCTCTGGTGAGCCTTATTTATAAAAAGGAAATAGTAATAGAACCTACCTCATCAGGTTTTTGTGAAGACTAAACAAGATGATATGCTTGAAAAATGATACATAGTACTGATGCCCCCTTCCTTTACATATCTGCCTTGGGATCTTCGATTAATTCCTTCTACAAAAATCTGTTGTAGACCTGCCCTCCGCCAGGCTCTACAACTGGGCTCTAGGACTACAATAGTGAATAAGTCAAAGTTCCTAACCTCAGCAGGCTTTCCTTCTAGTGGAGAGCCTAAAAATAAGTAAAGAGAGACAAATCCATTCGTCATCTGTGATGACTGGTATGAGAGAACAGGACAGGGTGGTGCGAGATAGAGTAATGGGGAAGCCCACTCTAAACTGGTTGCTCAGGCCAAGTCTCTTTGAGGAGGTGATGCCTGAGCTGAGAACTGACAGATGAGAATAAGCCAGCTCTATTTTCTTGTCTAAGAACAATAACAGTTAAAAAATAAAAGGAAAGATTTTCCCCCAATCCCTCCCCTTTTATCCAGGTCATTATGCCTTCAGTCACTCTAGGGAGGCTCTTGGAGGAGGAAAGCCTCGAGTTGCAGTTCAACTGGGCTGTGAGAGAGGACCTAAGGAGACTGTTCAGTTGGTATTGACGAGCCCATACCAAGGCTCAGAAGGGCTAGCAGGAGAGTGGGGAGCAGACGCAGGGATTTGGAAATGAGGACATAAGAAGGTCAGGCTACTTGGAGCTTCTGTTGGGCGGGTCGGGGGTGGGTGGAGTGTGGCAGGATGTTAAAGAGAGATTGAGCTTTCCAGGCATTATCTCACTGAATCCTGTGAGGGATGCTCCTGTATGAACATTATTGCCATAGACAATAAGTGAACTAAGTATGTGACAGATTTGAGTGGAAACAAAGGTCAGAAGACTCAGATTCCAGATCTACTTTACCACTAACTAGATGTGTGACCCTCAAGAACTAATTTCTCTCTCCAGACCTCAGTTGCTGCATCTGTATGAGATAATAATTGGTGTCCTGATAACTTAGCAGGGTGAGTGTGAGGATCAGATGAGAGAAAGTATGTGAAAGCACTTGGAAAAGTGTAAAACTAGAAAAAAATGTGAAGTACTAGCTGTCTGATGTCCCTTTCCCAGGGGCAAGCTAAAAGGTGAAACCCTTGGCATTTCCATTGTGTTTGAAACTGGCAAGAGATCACTTATGTAGGGGAGACAGTAGCTCCAGAAAGCACAGGGAGAATCCCCATCCCATGACAGCCCGCACCCCTTGTCGGGATGTAGGGAGGACAATCGTCCCACAGTGCCAGCTCAGTGGGGCTGAGAGGCCAATTAGTGCTTATTTCCTTTGAGGACCACCTGAGATATCATCAGAAGATATTTTGCAATGATAAACTAGAGACCTAGAATAAGTAACATCGTTTATTTTCCAGTCTTAACTATGATATACTTATTTTATGTTACCCAGAGGCTTCTATGGTGCTGTTCCTTCTGACCTTACACATGGCATCCTGCTCCCAGTTTCTCTCTCCATTCTATTACACAATCAAAACTTATCCATACGGTGTCCTACTCCATTGAGGCCCCACCTTCTTCAGATAACAATGGAGAGTAGTGGTGTCTATTGGGAGAGAACCACAGTTTTTAATATCTAGCATCCAATTACCCTGAGCCCTCTTATTTTCTTCTCACACCTCCACCCCACCTTGTGGTAGGGTAGGGAGGACAAGAAGAAGAGAAAAATTGAAACTGGCAAGGTGACTACTGAGGAGGTAATGAGGGACTGAAGAAGCAGTGCGATCCTACTGGTTGATTTCATAAGAAATTATGAATTAAAAACTGCCCACATTTCATTCTGACTCTCAGAAAGTAGCTGATTTCTTTGAAGGCAATAGAGTGAGTCAGAGGTGGATCACAGAGGAGGGAAGGAAGCCTGAGAACCCAGTGCTCTCACTGATTTGTTTGCTACTTTTCCCGCTACCTCCCTTGGAATCAGAGAGGGAAAGATAATTATGCTCCATTGTTTATGACCTGTATTGTTTTTCAGTGCACGTGTGTTCCATGTACCAAATAGTCTCTAAATAAAACCAAGTGATGTTTGCAGACGTTGCAGGACCATTTTAGAAGATGGAAAATAAATCCTTCTGCAGTCTCAGAGACCTAATGCACTGGATCAATTTGAAATTGTCATTTGTTCTACCACTTTTATTGTCCTCAGTACAAGGCAGCTTGCTTCCTTCTCATTAGAAAGACAACATGGATGGACCTTGAGGGCATTATGTTAAATGAAAAAGTCAGACAGAGAAAGATAAATACTGTATGACATTATTTATATGTGGAATCTAAAAAAATAGCTCATAGAAAAAGGTATCAGATTTGTGGTTACCAGAGGCAAGGGGTAGGGTATGGGGAAATTGGATGAAAGTGGTCAAAAAGTACAAACTTCCAGTTCTAAGATAAATAAGTACTGGGGATGAAATGTACAACATGATGACTGTAATTAACACTGCTGTATAGTATATATGAAAGTTGCTAAAACAGTAGATCCTAAAAAGTTCTCATCACAAGGAAAAGAACTCTTAAATCTTTTTTTTTGGTATCTATACGAGGGGATGGATGTTAACCAAACTTATTGTGGTAACCGTTTCACAATATATGTAAGTCAAGTCATTATGCTGCACGCCTTAAACTTACACAGTACTGTATGTCAGTTATATCTCAATGAAACTGAAAGGAAAAAAAATTCTGCAGAGAGTGTTAAACAAACATGATCAGCAACCCCTTCATAAAAAAGAAAGAGCAGAGAATGCCAAGCCTGAATAACCACCAAATATCCTTTTTCTCCCCACCCCCCACTCACCATTCATCAGGAAGGTCATCTTTTTGGCTGTACTGTGCCCACATTAAGAAAGGCAGGGGAGACTATCAGTTACTGATTCTTTGTCCTTCCTCCCCACTGTCTTCTTTCCGTCGTAGCCTGATAAGCCAGTCTTCTTCATCTTGCTGGATGGCCTGATAACATTATCTTCAGGAGGTGCACAAACCATACCTACTTCTCACTGTCCTGTCGATGGAGGAATAGAGGGTGGGTAGCCAGGGGCAGACAAGGGGGAAGGAGGAAGGGCTGCTGGCCTGCTGCTTTGGCCTGCTGGATACATCTGGACCAGCAGGTAGAATCCTTGCATTAGTGTTTCTGAAGGTGTCATCAACAATCATCTGTATCAAAATCACCCAAAGAAGCTTGTTAAATAGTCAGTTCTTGAGCCTCCCACCTGCACAGCATGAGTTTTTGTGGGTCTGAAGTGGGACCCAGGAATCTGCACTTTGGCAAGCACTGTATATGTGTGTAATCCCCAGTGAAGTTTGAGAACCACTGATGTAAATGAATCCTCAGCACTTCATTCAGCTTCAATGGTCATGCTCAACCTCTCTACTTTTCCTGACTTTGTATACTGCTGCTTCTTTCTGAAAAGTTTTCTCTCTATCTCTGCCAGGAGAAATCTTGTCACTTTCTCAAGGCCCAGCTCAAATATAACCTCTTTTGTAGTGCCTTCTCTGCTTTCTAGTCCCTATCTACAAACAGCTGGGATCACTCTTGAAGCAACAAGACAGGATATTGGTTGGTATCAGTAATGGAATGTGAGCAGAGTGAGTTGGGAGCATGAGGATGGGAGAGCCAGAATGGAGCTGGAGCGTGCCTTCTGAGGTTTAGCACCTGAAGTTGTGCACTGGAGCTGGGGTTGTTACAGGGCTGGAAGCTGGGTAACCAGTAAAAAGACACACCGAGTCTTTGAAAGGCCAGAGCAGTAATTCCAACCACCCAGCAACATAATTGGGGAGACAGATGAGCAGCCGTTTCGTGCTTGGGGATGGGGGGGTAGGGTAGAGGGACAGACATCATGGCTGCCCACTGGACAACTGTACATGTTCAGCAGGGAGAAGAATCTGTTTATAGCACCTACTGAAGGAGCTTTTGCAGTTCCGGAAGGCTAAAATGGGCTCTTGGGGTGCATCAGTCCTAGGGTGCAAGGGAGTATTGGAGGTGATGAATGGGCAGTGAGTTGATGCTGGAGGGAGAGCTCTCTTTTTTGCCCTGATGTTTTGCAGCTGAGTTTGTGTACTTGCATTAAGGTTGCTACAAGGGCTCTAAACTAGATAAACCAATCCCAAAGGCACTCCTGGCAGGTGTCAGAATGATTAGAACAGGGAATTCTAGACACCTGGCACCCTTGGGGAAGATAGGAGAATTGCTGGCTGTTTATATTATACGGGGAATTGGCTCCCCTCTAGACCACTGTACATGTGTAAGGAGGTGAGGGCGTGGAGAGGTATGGCAGTGCTCCCTGAGGGGACCTGCTCTACTTCAGGCCTCCAAGTGGCTGTGGGAGGCCCGGGATACTTCCATATTTTGAAGGTTCTTGTAAGTTTTTAAATTAAATTAAAACAAAAATAGAGGTACAAAAACTATGGTATATTTTAAATGCTTACATCTTTTTAAAACTGCATTTTTATCCATGAGGCAAAACTACAATACAAGGTGTAACGTCTGGTGAAATTCAGAAACCTGCCTTTTCCACAAATGCCCCATATGATTTTGATGCACACCAGCATTTGAGAAGCATGCTCTGAATTCTACCAGGCGAAGAAAGCAGTCCAAGTGAGGTAGACTTTCCTTGAGATGCCAGGGAAGTGAATTCTCCTGCCTCAATTTGGGACATGTATGTCACAGCGATTTGTGTTGCTTTCCCATCATAGGCAAACAGAGCTGGTCATATGCCCAAATGAAGTAAGCAGCTACTAGTTAATGTGAAGCGTGCCAAAATATCCCCCTCCCCAAAATATCCCTCCAACCAGCCTGCCATCTGGCCTGAGATTCCTGGAAGTAGCTTTTTTCCTTAACAGTTATTATTAACTCTGCTCTGCTATGTCTGTGCCTGCCATTCTCCCTTTGCATTACGTTATAAAGCTTTCCAATTTGCTACGGCAAGACGGTTGCTGGCAGGAGATCTGAGAGAGTGCATAAGAATTTATCAAAAACTGGTAAGAAATTGGCATTCTGGCTTGTTTGCAAGGAAACTAACCTTGAGCTTGGATTTGTTGAGAAATGTGAAGTTGAACAGACGTGTTCGTTTGAACTAGCTGTGGCCATGTGTTCAGAATCTGAGCAAGTCAGCAGCTCTTGAAGGTATGCTCTCCAGTTACAGTACATTACGCTGGCACTGTGAAAGAAGCTGAAACAAACAGAAGCCCTGGCCTGCTCTACAGGACCTAACAAGCTCGAAGGCAATGCAGGGCACACGAACCAGAACACATATGTAAGGCTATGTGTCTTTAAGAGCACATTCTGGTAGCACAAAAGTCCTGAAACTTTTGGAAAGTTGAGAAGAGGAAGAACCACAGCCTATGGTTGTGTAGGTTATGTCTTACACAAAAGCACCCAGCCGGGGGCTGATCTTGGAGGATGTTCAAAAGCCATAGTTGGGTAGAGAGGGTAGGGCAGAGAGTAAGAGAGAGCATCACACCAAATACCGAAAATAAGCAAAGAAAAAGCCAATGTCCGATTTATCTATCACATAAAGTGAAAGCTAGCCCCATGAAGATGAATGAAAACCTCTTGGGCATCGTACATTTAGGGAAATTTTAGACAAATACAACTATGGAAGCACCATCCATAATCTTGCAATTCAAATTAGATCAAGGGTTGAAAATAAAACAGATTTCTACATGCCAAATCATCTTCTTATCCATATTGTTCACTGCTACAATCCTAACATCCAGCATCTAGCAGGCAGTCAATACATATTTGTTGAATGAATGCTTACCTTACTCATCGCTTTACAGCTCACACTGTTTAACCAGTTCTGCCAGGTGGTCTATTATTGCCCCATCTTCAGGATTCAGGTGTTACCTCTGTACTCTAATTGTGCCCTGTGTGCTATTCCCACCACCAATAACATTCATCTCTCTATATCCAGCACCTAGCAGAGTGCCTGAAATACGGTAGTTGCTCGACATAGAAATCAAAGCATGAAAGCATAGGTGGACGATGAATTGATATGTGATGAATGAACGGAAAAGGACTGTTGAGATGATACTTTTCAATATTTTTTCTGCTAAATTATTACGTAGTAATTCCCAACCTAAGCTCACCTGAGCACTAGGGGAATGGCATGGTAGCAACTGGGGTTCTTGAGCTGTTTTCAAAATGCTTAGCCAAAATCATGCCCTCACCTGAGTGGAGCAGGCACAATGAGGGGCACCAGAAAGCCTCCTAAGCTCAAAAAAGATGCCTATGGTTTATAACTTGGCCCACTTCATGGTTCTATTCTATGTCAAAATTAAATGCTTTTTTCTCCTCAGACCTTCAGAAAACTATTTTTTAAAAGGTACATAACTGCTCATTGTTTAAAACACAAACAAAAAGCTAAACTCACACAGGGATTTAAAAAAACAGTATTTCCAGATATGAGGACATCTAGCCAAGTTTATTAGAAAATAGCTAAACACCCATAGGCGCTGCATCATCATTCTCCCTTTTCAAATTTGTCTATAGATGGAATTCTGTGTTTGAAAATGTGACTCAGCTCATTTTAAGAAATGCTTCTTGGGGGCCGGCCCCATGGCCAAGTGGTCGAGTTCGCACGCTCTGCTTCAGCGGCCTGGGTTTCCACGGGTTCAGATCCTGGACCCACTCATCAGGCCATGCTGAGGCAGCGTCCCACATAGTGCAACCAGAAGGACCTACAACTAGAATATACAACTATGTTCTGAGGGGCTTTAGGGAGAAGAAGGAAAAATAAAAGATTGGTGACAGATGTTAGCTCAGGTGCCAATCCGAAAAAAAAAAAGACAGAAATACTTATTGAATACATACTTCATTTCAAGAGCTAGAAAACATTCCACAGATGAAAGACTGGCTATTCTGGGCTGCCAAAGAGTAAAATGAACATTCGAAGTTTGTTCCTGGTGTTATAGGCTCAGAAATGTAGAAGAAGGAACCAACAATTGTATAGGTCTTACTATCCACTAAGCAGTAGCCTAGGTATTTTACATTGACTTCTACAACAATTCAGCTTGGTAGGTATTTTCCTCTATCTTAACAGTTGAGAAAACCATGACTTGGAGATTTGGATTGACTGGTCTGAAGTCACACAGCTAATAAGTAGAGCAGTATTTCAAACCCTGGTTTGTTTGACTCCAAAATCCCTGCTCTTTCCACAACGGCAGGATGCCTCTCACTATTCCATACTGCTCTTACCTTCTGTCCTCTGCATCCCAAGTTGCCTACAGCATCATTGTCTCCCAGGGCAGGATTTCAGGGCAATGATAGTTACTATTCCAATAACTGTGTGTGTGTGTGTGTGCATGTGTGCATGCGTGCAACTTATATATTGAAGCTGTCTTAGTCCTGGGTCTTATCAAGGGCATTCAAACCTTTTGCTGGTATACCCTCTAATGAATTTGGAGGAAAAAAACATATTTTTGGGTTGACATCCAGATATTTCATTATAAGTTTAAAGAATTGTAAAGAATGTAATTTCTGGATTATGGTAAATATTGACATTTAGAATAAAATTATCCAATTACTCATTTCAATGTATCCCAATGGAATCTGAATCCATAGTGATTTGCTACTCATAAGTATGTTTTTAAAAAATAAATGGCTAGGGGCCTGGCCCCATGGTGTGGTGGTGAAGTTCCACATGCTCCACTTCAGCAGCCCAGGTTCGCGCATCCGGATCCTGGGTATGGACCTACACCACTCGTCAGCCATGCTGTGGCAGTGACGCATATATAAAGTGGAGGAAGATTGGCACAGCTATTAGCTAAGGGCTAATCTTCCTCAAGCAAAGAAAAAGAGGAAGATTGGCAACAAAGGTTAGCTCAGGGCTAATCTTCCTCAGCAAAAACAAAAACAAAAACAAAAATAAATAAATAAAAGGCTAAATTCTTCTTTAAGGGCAGAATGTTTACATCATTCCTTTTTCTCCTTGAATTCTTATTTCCATTCCACATCCCCACAGGATTTTATCCTCTTATAAAATTATTCTGTTTTGAAGTCTTTTATTATTGATCACCCTATCATATTTCTTCATAACAAAAGTACACACTGAATTTTAATTTTTATTTCCTTTGGCCAGAAGTAATAAATGTTAAAACATTTCTTCTGAATTTAGTTATTATTCAATTATTAGCTGTACAAAACTGCTTAAAAGAACATAAATACAAATTTTGGTAAATAACTATTAGATATAAAAGTACACTTTTATTAGAAGTGCATTTCTTAAAGATGTGACTGGGGCTTTTCTTCCAACTAGTTATTATATCCACAGAATATTGAGTAATATTCAGGAACCGGATTCAGCTTCAATTATATTTTTAGTTTCCATTTTTATAAAAGTAAGTTCTAAGAAACCTTTTTCATATCAATAAGTATATGTGAATGGATAGAGTTTTATTATGCTATTGTCACTCAATTTTCTTGAACTCTGAGTTATATGCCGAAAAGTCATATGATGATTATTCGTGAAATGCCATTTTTAACAATTCATCATCTGACAACTTTATTAGGTTATGCTTAAACTTTACTGAAGGCAAAGAATTAGAAACCACATGACTTAGAAAAGGATTTGTTGCCCAAGATTACAGTCATTCAGTTTTTCAATTTCTGGGAAGTAATACTGTCGTAGGAAGCCTCTGAGATGGCCCCTAATGATCCCCGCTTACTGGTATTTGAGTCCTTATGCAATCTCCTCCCCTTAAGTGTGGGCAAGACCTTATGCAATCTTCTCCATTTGAGTGTGAGCTGGACCTAACAAATCTATTATGGCAAAAGTGATGGCACTTCAGAGATTGGGTTAGGAAAAGACCATGGCTTTTCTCTCTGGCTCTCTCTGTGGGAAGCCTGCTGCCATGTTATGAGCTATCCTATGGAGAGGCCCATGTGTCAAGGAACTGAGGGAGGTCTCTGGCCAATAGCCAGCAAGGCACTAAGGTCCTCAAGTCCAACAGCCTATAAAAACCTGAATCCTGTCAACAACCATGTGAGTGAGCTTGGAAGAGAATCCTCCCCTAACCTGGGCTTCAGATGAGACTCTAGCTCTAGCCAATAACTGAATTATACCCTTGTAATAGATCTTAAGTCAGAGGCACACATCTTGCCCCACCCAGATTCCTGATCCACAGAAGCTGTGAGATAATAAATGTTTGTTGTTTTAAGCTGCTAAATTTGGGGATAAAACCAAAAAGTCTTTACTAAGACTATTCAAATAATTGTTAAATATATCAGTTACTCTTTTACTAAGAGACACTTTGTTTAACCCAACATACTAATATAAATTCATGATTGGAAAATAGAAATTTTATTAATTTTAATACACCTTTACCAATAGAACATTTTTTGTAAAATTCTTTTTTCTTATCAGATGTTTTAAAGACAATTTTACCAAAACTTTGGAGCTGCAGCTTTAGCAATTTTTGGAAAATATCTGCCACATAGCCTAACTGGTAAAACCAGTCATCGTTTCCAAACCAATTGGCTAAATCGTATTTCTTTTGTCTCAAAAAGGATGACTTCATTTTTCAGCTCAATAAATATATCCATACTTCTCCCTGTGATGACCATTTCACTTGTAAATTCTAACTCTAGGATGGACGGACAGATTAAAAGATGATGATGATAGATAGATAGATAGAGCATGAAGGCATGTTATGAGATTGTCATCTGAATGAAATAAGATGGTATAGAGTACAATATTTCTTCCACTGCTATCTTTTTTTTGCTTTGCTTTCACAGAATTCTCCCTCAGTAATGATGTATTATTTGACAATTGTTGAGGAATGGAGAGGGGACATCATTAAAATTGTCATCACTCCTGCCATCCCCGTATAAGTTATCAGTACCCCAATATCAGCCAAAATGCCTGTTTCTAATGTCAAGCTTTCACCCTTGATTTTAAAAACGGCCAAAAGATATGAGTAGACATTTCTCTAAATAAGATATACATGTGGCCAATGAGCACAGGATAGCATGCTCGATGTCATTCAGCATTAGGAAAATGCAAGTCAAAACCAGAATGAGATACCACTTCACATGCTCTAGGGTGACTACAACAAAAAACATGGACTGTAACAAGTATTGGTGAGAATGTGAAGAAACTGAAACCCTCATACATTGCTAGTGGGAATGTAAAATGATACAGCCACTTTAAAAAACAGTATGGCAATTTCTCATAAAATTAAACACAGAGTTACCATACAACCCAGTAATTCTACTCCTGGGTATATACCCAAGAGAATTAAAAGCATATGTCCACACAAAAACTTGTACACAAATATTCATAGAAGTATTATTCATAATAGCAAAGTGGAAACAACCCAAATTACCATCAACTGATGAATAAATAAACAAGATGTGGTATGTCCACACAATTAAATATAATATTATTCAGCCATAGAAAGGAATAACTTATTGATAGATGCCACGACAGGAATGAACCTTGAAAACATTATGCTAAGTGAATGGATTCACACACAAGGGCAACTATTATATGATTCCACTGAAATGCAATGTTAAAAATAGGCAAATCCAGGGCCCATACAAGTGGCATAGTGGTTAAGTTTGCATGCTCCACTTCAGTGGCCCAGGGTTTACAGGTTCAGATCCCAGGCAAAGACCTAGCACTGCTCGTCAGGCCATGCTGTGGTGGCGTCCCACATAAAACAGAGGAAGATTGGCACAGATGTTAGCTCAGTGACAATCTTCCTCAAGCAAAAAGAGGAAGATTGGCAACAGATGTTCGCTCAAGGCCAATCTTTCTCACACACAAAAAAAGACAAATCCATAGAGATGAAAGTATATTACTGGTTGACAGGGCCTATGGGGAGGGGATGGAGTACTGGGTAGTGACTGCTAATGGTCACAGGGTTTCTTTTTAGAGTGATGAAAATGTTCTAAAACAGATAGTGGTGATCATTGTTCAACTCTGTGAATATATTAAAAAATCACTGAATTGTACACTTTAAAAGATGAGTACAGCAACATTGCTATCTATGCAATCTAAGAAATCATTGCCTCACATAAGGTCATGAAAATTTACTCCTATGTTTTCTTCTAAGAGTTTGTTTTTTGGTAATAGCTTTATTGAGATATAATCCATATACCATAAAATTCATCTTTTTTTTTTTTTTTTTTTTTTTTTAAAGATTTTATTTTTTCCTTTTTCTCCCCAAAGCCCCCCGGTACATAGTTGTGCATTCTTCGTTGTGGGTTCTTCTAGTTGTGGCATGTGGGATGCTGCCTCAGCGTGGTCTGACGAGCAGTGCCATGTCCGCGCCCAGGATTCGAACCAACGAAACACTGGGCCGCCTGCAGCGGAGCGCGCGAACTTAACCACTCGGCCACGGGGCCAGCCCCGTAAATTCATCTTTTTTTAATAATGTCCTTTTTATTCTCCCAAAGGGACATTCACAACGAGTTTCTCTTTTTTCTTCTTTTTTGTTGAGGAAAACTCACCCTGAACTAACGTTTGTGCCAATCTTCCTCTATTTTTTAGTATGTGGGCTGCCAGCACAGCGTGGCCACTAACAGAGCAGTGTAGGTCTGTGCCCAGTAACTGAATCCAGGCTGCTGAAGTGGAGTGTGCTGAATTTAACCACTAGGCCACTGGGGCCAGCCCCTAAAATTCATCTTTTGAATTGTACAATTCATTGTTGTTTAAGGGTACAAACTTTCAACTAGTAGTAAATAAGTCCTATAGATCTAATGCACAGTATAGTGAATGTACACAACAATATTGTATTATAATCATCAAACATACTAAGAGACTAGGTCTTAATTATTCCAACCACTAAAAAGAAATGATAATTATGTGATGTATAGAGCTGCTAACTATCGCTGTAGTGGCAATCATATCTCAATACATAAGTGTATCAAATCAACGTGTTGTACACCCTAAATTAACACAATGTTAAATGTCAAATGCATTTCAATTAGAAAAAGATTAGTGGGCTAGCTCTGTGGCCGAGTGGTTAAAGTTCCCCATGGCCCGCTTTAGTGGCCTAGGGTTCCCAGGTTCGGATCCCGGGTGCAGACCTACTCCATTCATCAGCCATGCTGTGGAGGCATCCCACATGCAAAGTAGAGGAAGTTTGGCAGAGATGTTAGCTCAGGGATAATCATCCTCAAGCCAAAAAGAGGGGGATTGGCAATGGATGTTAGCTCAGGGTGAATCTTCCTCACACACACACACAAAAGATTAGCACAGCAAAAGCATAAGTGTCAAAAGAAAAAACTAGATAAATTGGGTTACATCAAAACAAAATATATGGACTTACAAAAGAAAGAAATTACATTACAATTCAGTTATCAAAATATTAAAAAAACAAATTTGTGATATGGTAATATATGTGCTTCTTTATTAACTCATTAAAAAAACAAAATCTAGTGGCGGGTCTAATAAGTACCTTAAGTTCCATCTAGAGTTTTATTTTTCCTTTGAACTTTCTGCTTACTTGACCCAAAGCCATTTAGTCCCTTCTACAGAAGATAAAAGTAACCTCAATGTATCCATTAACGTTTGGTTAGTAACTATTACTCAGAAAAATGCAATGAGCATTTCAGACATCAACAGAATCCTGCACTTCAGTGGTTCTTAACAATTTGGGGGGTGCTGACCCCTCTGAGATTGTGATGGAAGCCCAGAAGAATGAAAAACCTCCATATTTTACATACAATTTTAATAGATTCATTGACTCCATTAACTTTGTCCATGGAATCAGGTTTAAAAATCCCTATTCTACTGGATGCCATTCTTGAACTCAATCTGCTAATCTTTTAACATGATAGCTAAGCACTGCTACCTTGCAAAGCAAAATGAAAGCCGTCATGGAATATCTGAAAGGCCACGGAGCAAATTCTAGGATTCACTGACAGACTGAATGTTCACTCAGAAACCACTTTAAGCCAAACACTGCTAGGCATAGCTTTCCTTTTAAAGATCTCATGTGCTAGTAAAGAAAGATTTTCGTTTTCTTCCTTACACTGTACACTTTTGACAGTGGATACCATATTGTTTCCATATTCTAGAACCCATTATCCCCTAGAGTATCTGTAACAATGGTTCTAGAAAAAAATGTCTCCGCAGATACATTAAATTTCTTTTGTCAAAACAGCTAAAACTTAATAACTGATTGAGGCTGTTTCCCTTTTTATTTAACTTCCAAGAAAGTTTGGGCCAAATTTAATATCCAATAACATTACTATTTCTGTCTCCTAAAGGTAGTCTCTGTTCTCTTATACATAACTGTATTAGTTTCTTATTCCTACTGTAGCAAATGACCACAGACTGGGGCTTGAAACTACACAAATTTATAATTTTACAGATCTGGAGGTCCAACGTCTGAAATGGGTCTCACTGGGGTAAAATCAAGTTGTTGGCCTGCCTTTCTGGAGGTTTAGTGGAGAATACATTTTCTTGCCTTTTTCGGCCTTTAGAGGCTGCCTGCATGCTTGGTTCATGGCCCCTTTCCATCTTCAAAGCCAGCAATGGCCAGTTGAGTCTTTCCCACATTGCATCACTCTGACGCTGACTCTCCTGCCTCTCTCTTTCACTTACAAGCAAGCACCCAGATAATTCAGGATCATCTTGTCATCTCAAGGTCAGCCGATCAGCAACCTTAACTCCCCCTTTCCATGTAACATATTAACAATACCCAGGGATTAAAACAAGGACATCTTTATGGGCCATTATATTGCCTACCACACTAACCATCTTATTGGGCATTAAGTTAAAAGTTGGTGGATATAAATCATAAGTTAATGTGGCCACTGAAACAAACAAAGCTCTCACCACTATATACATATGACGGGGTCCAAGAATAATTTTTAGAAACATTTGAAAGTAAGTTGCCAATGTCATGACATTTCACTCCAAATATTGCAGTATGTATTCTACAAAATTATCACAATATCATGATCACATTCAAGAAATTTAACATCGATACACTAATAATTACTGATTTGGAGTGCATATTTAAATTTCCCTTATTGTCCCACACATGTCCTTTACAGATGATAAACTGCAAGAACATTGAAGCTGTGTCACTGTGCACACACACTATGCACACACAGAGCCCTTTATTAAATAGTAGGAGACTTACTGATTTGAGGCATTTAATGAAATCGTTAACTACTAGGCTAATTAAGCAGGGACTTCAATGGCTGCACATGACAAAGAATACAGACTTTACAGAATTAGTCAAAGAAAGTCACTAAACACATACTAAAAACCAAACCCTGGGAGGAGGGGATAAGATTTCTAGAGTAGTCACATATTGTTTTAAATGTCTAGTTTCAACAGCAAATTACAAAAAATGCACAAAGAAAACCCAGGAAAGTATGGTCTGTATACAGGGAAAATGATGTCATAGAAACTGCCCTTGAGGAAGCCCAGATGTTGGATTTACTATAGACTAAACCAGCTATTTTAAATATCTTCAAAGGAATTAAGGAAACCATGTCTAAAGAATTAAAGGAAAGTTTGAGAACAATGTCTGACCAAATAGAAAATATTGATAGTGACAGAAATTATAAAACAAAGGATCAAATTGAAATTCTGTGTTTGAAATGCACCATAACAGAAATGGAAATCTCACTAGAGGGGCTCAACAGCAGATTTGAGCTGGCAGAAGAAAGAATCAACAAATCTGAAGATAAGTCAATTAACATTGTCTAGTCTGAGGATCAGAAAGTAAAACAGGGTGAAGACAAATGAACAGAGCCTCAGAGACCAGTGAGACACCATCAAATGGCTAACATACACACAAGGGGAGTCCTAGAAGGAGAGAAGAGAGAAAGGGGCAGAAAGAATATTTGAAGAAATAATTGATAAAAACTTTTCAGAAATAATCTACACATCCAAGAGCTCAAATAATTCCTAGTAAGATACATACAAAAAGATCCACATCATAGTCAAACTGTCAAAGTCAAAAACAAAAAGAAAATCTTTAAAGCAGGAGGACGAAAAGATAACAACTCCATCAGAAATCATGGGCACTAGAAGTCAGTGTGAAGAAATTAATTCAAAAAATATATAGTAGAAGAAACAACAAGGGAATTAAAAGGTACATTATAAAATGTCTATTTAACACAAAAGAAATCTATAATGGAAGAATAGAGGAAGAAATAAAGACATGAAACATATAGAAAATGGCAAAACAGCAGGTGTAAATCCTACCTTATCAGTAATTACACTAGATGTAATTAGATTAAGCAATCACACTTTAGATTGAAAGATACACATAAGTTATAAGTAAAAGAGTGGGAAAAAATATGTGATGCAAACAGTAACCAAAAGAGAGCTGAGTAGCTATACTAATATCAGACAAAGTATAATTTATGATAAAAATTGTTACTGAGAATATGAAGGGCGTTTTACAATAATAAAACAAATCCATCATGAAGCTATAACAATTATAAACATTTGCACCTAACTACAGAGCTGAAAAATACATGAGGCAAAAACTGAAAGAATTGAAGGGAGAAATAGACAATTTAACAATAATAGTTGGAGAATTTATTACTCCACTTTCAGTAATGAACAGAACTAGACAGATGGCCAAAAAGGAAATAGTAGACTTGAGCAACATTATAAACCAATTAGACCTAACAGACATCTGTAGAACGATCCACACAACAGCAGAATACACATTCTTCTGAAGTGCACATGGAACATTCTCCAAGATAGATTATATGTTGGTCCATAAAATAAGCCTCACTAAATTTCAAAAGACTGAAATAATAAAAGTATGTTCTCCAAACATGCTTAGAATATAATGGAATTAAGTTAGCAATCAGTAATAGAATGAAATTTGGCAAATTCACACGTAAGTGGATATTAAACAAGAAACCCCAAAATAACCATTGGTTCAATCACAATTAGAAATTAGAAAATACTTTGAGATGAATGAAAGTGAGAGTATGATATATGTCAACTTTCCTTAGATGGAAATTTATAACTGTATATGCCTATATTAAAAAAGAAGAAAGAGGGGCCAGCCCAGTGGTGCAGCAGTTAAGTGTGCGTGTTCCACTTCAGCACCCAGGGTTTGCCAGTTCGGATCCTAGGTGTGGACATGGCACCGCTTGGCAAGCCATGCTGTGGTAGGCGACCCACATATAAAGTAGAGGAAGATGGGCACGGATGTTAGCTCAGGGCCAGTCTTCCTCAGCAAAAAGAGGAGGATTTGCAGCAGATGTCAGCTCAGGGCTAATCTTCCTCAAAAAAAAAAAGAAGAAAGATTTCAAATCAATAACCCTTACCTTCCAACTTTAAGAAGCTAGAAAAAGAACAGCAAATTAAACCCAAAGCAAACAAAAAGAAGGAAAACAATTGGTAAATTGTTTATTAGTAAAATGTTTTTAAAGTTAGCCCTTACATTCATGATCCGCTTTGAGTTAATTTTTGTATATAGTGTGAGGTAAGGATCAAGGATCAAGGTTCTTTTTTTTTCTTATGGAAGTCCAACTATTCCAAGAGAATTTGTTGACAAGATTATCTTTTCCAAGTTGGATTGCCTTGACACCTTTCCTGAAAATCAATTACATATATGCATGCAATTATATATATGCATGCATTTATTTTTGGACTTTCTTGTTTTGTTCCATTGATCTTTATGCCAATTTGTTTTTGTCAAAACTGTTTTGACTATTTTATGTCATCTGTATTTCTATATAAATTTGAAAATCAGCTTGTCAATTTCTTCCAAAATGTCAACTGAGATTTGATTGAGATTGTATTGAATCTATAAATCAATTTGGAGAGAATTGACATCCTAGCTATATTTATTCTTCCAAGTCATCAATACAGTGTATCTCTACATTTATTTAGGTCTTCTTTAGTTTCTCTCAGCAATCTTTTGTAGTTTTCAGTGTACATAACATGTACATTTTTGTCAAATTTATCCCTGCGTATTTTATATTTTAAATGATACTGTTTTTTAAAATTTACATTTCTCATTGTTCATTGCTACTATATGGAAATACAACTGATTTTTATCTGGCTCTTTTTCATAAAGTTTTTCTCCTCATTATAGGTCATATTTTCCTGCTTTTTGACATGTCTGATAAATTTTTATTGGATGCCAGACATTGTGAATTTTACCTTTTTGGGTGCTGCATATTTTTGTATTGTTATAAATATTCTTGAGCTTTATTCTGAAAACAGTTTGATCCTATGGAGGCTTGCTTTTAAGCTTAGTTAGGCATGACCAAAACCACTTTTAGTCTAGGGCAGCTCTGTACAATAAAAACATGATGCAAGTCACAAATATGTGTCACATATATTATTTTACATTTTCTAGTAGCCACATTAAAATACAGTGAAAAGAAACTGCTAAAATTAATTATACAAAATATTCCATATATACTATATTATATTGGTACCAAAACCAGGAAAAAAGTACAAGAAAAAAACTATAAACCAATATCCCTCATGAATATAGAAATGAAAATCCTCAACAAAGTGCATCAAATCTATCAATACATAGAAAGAATAATACACCATAACCATATAGGATTTATCCCAGGAATGCAAAGTAACCCATCATATTACTAGTCTAAACAAGAAAAACCCCATGATCATATCAGCTGATGCAGAAAAAGTATTTGACAAACTTCAACATACATTTATGATTTTTAAAAAATGTTTTAGCAAATTAGGAGTAGAATTTAACTTCCACAACCTGATAATAAGGCATCCACAAAAACTTACAGCTAACATAATGATGAAAGACTAAAGGCTTTCTATCTAAGATCAGTGACAAAGAAAGCATATCTGCTTTTAGCACTTCTATTCCACAATGTACTGGAGATTCTAGACAGTACAATAAGGCAAGAAAAAAACATTAAAGGCATACAGATTGGAAAGGAAGAAGTAAAACGGTCTTTATTTGGAAATGGTATGATCCTGTATGAAGAAAATCCTAAAGAATCTATCAAAAAACTTCCTAGAACAAAAAATGAATTTAGCAAGGCCAAAGAATACAAGGTCAATACACAAAAATCAATCATGTAGTAGCAGTAGACAATTAGAAACTGAAATTTAAAAAGATAGTACCATTGACAATTGTTGCAAACAAAATAAAACAATTGGGTACAAACTTAAAACATGTGCAGGACTTGTGCACTGAAAACTATAAAACATGGATGAAAGGAATGACATACTATGTTTGTGGATTGGAAGACTCAACAGAATGAATATACTTCCACTTAGCATAAGGTTTTCAAGGTTCATCCATGTTGTAGCATGTATTAGTATTTCATTCCTTCTTAACGCTGGATCGTATTCCATTGTATGGATATACCACATTTTGTTTATCCATTTATATTGTTTGATCGACATTTGGGTTGTTTCCACTCTGACTATTATGCATAATGCTGCTACGACCATTTATGTACAAGTTTTTGTGCGGAATATGTTTTCATTTCTCTTGGGTATATAGCTAGTAGTGGAATTGCTGGGTCATATGGTAACTATATGTTTAACCATTTGAGCAATTACCATACTGTTTTCGGAAGCAGCTGCACCATTGTATATTCCCACCAGCAGTGTGTGAGGGGTCCAATTTCTCTATATCCTTACCAACACTGGTTATTATCTGTCTTTTTTTTTTATTGTAGCCATCCTCGTGGTTTGAAGTGGTATCTTATTGTGGTTTCAATGAATCTCTCTAATGACTAATGATGTTGTGTATCTTTTCGTTTGCTTGTTAGTCATCATTTATATGCCCTCTTTGGGGAAATGTCTATTCAAGTGCTTTGCCCATTTTTAAATTGGTATATTTGTCCTTTTATATGTTTTGGATACAAGCCCCTTATCAGACATATGATATTTAATTACTTTCCCTCATTCTGTGGGTTGTCTTTTCATTTTCTTTATGGTGTTCTTTGAAGTACAAAAGTTTTTAACTTTTTATTTTTTTTAAAGATTGGCACCTGAGCTAACAACTGTTGCCAATATTCTTTTTTTTCTGCTTTTTTCTCCCTAAATCCCCCCAGTACATAGTTATGTATTTTAGCTGTGGGTCCCTCTAGTTGTGGCATGTGGGACGCAGCCTCAGCACGGCCTGATGAGCGGTGCCATGTCCACGCCCAGGCTCCGAACCAGTGAAACTCCGGGCCGCAGAAGCAGAGTGTGTGGACTTAACCACTTGGCCCCAGGGTTGGCCCCAAAAGTTTTTAACTTTGAGATGAAGGCCAGTTTACCTATTTTTTTTCCTTTGTCACTTGGCTTTTCGTGTCATATCTAAGGAACCATTGTCTTGTCCAAAGTCATGAAGATTTACCCCTAAGTTTTCTTCTTAGTGTTTTATAGTTTTTATCTCTTAAATTTAGGTCTGTGATCCATTTTGAGTTGAGTCTTATATGTGGTGTGAGGTAGTAGTCCAACTTCATTCTTTTGAATGTGGATATTGAGTAGTCCCAGCATGACCAACTGATGTTTGACTAAGGTACAACAGCAATTCAATAGTGAAACAATAGCCTTTTCAGCAAATGGCAATTGGATATCCATAGGCAAAAAAAAAAAAGCCTCAACGTAAAACTCACCACTTATGCAAAAATTAACTCAAAGTAGATCGTAAAGCTAAACGCAAATCTTACAACTATAAATCTTATAGAGGAAAACATAAGAGAAAATCGTCATGACCTAGGGTTAGGAAAAGAGTTCTTACATGTAATACCAAAAGCATAATCCATTAAACATTTGATAAATTTGACCTCATCGAAATTAAAAAGTTTACTCTGTGAAGGGCACCATAAAGTAAATAGATAGACAAGATGCAGACCGGGAGAAAACATTTGCAAGTTAATTTCTGACAAAGAGTTAGTATCCAGAATATGTTAAAAACTCTCAAAATCCACCTGTAAGAAAACAAACAACCCAATAAAAATGGGCAAAGGATCTGAACAGACACTTTACCACAGAGCATATATAGACACCAAATAAGCATATGAAAAGATGTTCAACATCATAGGCCATTTAGGAAATGCAAATTAAAACCGTAATGAAATCCCACTACTTATCTGATAGAATGGTTAAACTTTAAAAACCTGACAAGTACTAAGGAGGATACAGAGCAAGTGCTGGGAATGAAAAAACAGTGCAGCCACTCTGGAAAACAGTTTGGTAGTTTATTATAAAGTTAAACATACGCTGACCACATGACCCAACCATACCACTCCTAGATATTTAAGCTAGAGAAATTAAATTCATGTTCACACAAAAATCTGTACATGAGTGTTCATAGCAGCTTTATTCATAATTGCTAAAAATTGGAAACAACCCAAATGTTCTTTCATGGGTGAATGAATAAACAAACTGTGGTACATCTGTATAATGGAACAGCACTAAAATGGAATGGAATATTGATACAAGCAAAAACAGGTGAATCTCCAATATGTTAATATCGAGTGAAATAAGCAAGTCTCAAAAGGTTTCCTACTGTATGATTCCATTTATATAACATTTTTAAAAAGGTAAACTACAGGGATAGAGAATGGAGCTAGTGGTTGAGGAGGGTTTGATCTCAAAGGGGCAACAGTAGGGAATTTGGGGGATTGACAGAATTGTTTTGTATCCTGATTGTGATGATGGTTACATCAGTCCATCCAGGTCTTAAAACTCCTAGAAATGTACACCAATAAATGTGTGTGTGTGTGTGTGTGTGTGTGTGCCTGGTTATGATAGTGGTTACAGAAGTATACACACTTGTCAAAACTCATCGAACACTTAAAATGGGTGAATTTTACTCTGTAAATCATATCTCAATAATGTTGATTTTTTTTTTTTTGGAGGAAGATTAGCCCTGAGCTAACATCTGCTACCAATCCTCCTCTTTTTACTGAGGAAGACTGGCCCTGAGCTAACATCCGTGCCCATCTTCCTCTACTTTATATGTGGGACTCCTACCACAGCATGGCTTGCCAAACGGTGCCATGTCTGCACCCGGGATCTGAACCGGCAAACCTCAGGCCACTGAAGTAGAATGTGTGAACTTAACCACTGCGCCATCAGGCCAGCCTCTAACATTGATTTTTTTTTAAAAAAAAGAAAGCCTCTCTACACCAATCCCACTTATTAAAAATAACTACTGTTGACAGTTTAGTATGTACCTGTCTAGAATATGTAAGCGTGTAATATAAAAGCAAATTTTTTAGTTTAATAAATGGGATCGTAGTACATAACATATATTGTGCTTTATGTTGCTTTTTTCACTTAGAGGTCTTATAGATGGACAAATGCATATACACATATATATGTTCTATATAAAAAATGTTGATAGATCTACTATGTTTTTAATAGTTATATTGTAAGCCATTTTATGGATGTGATATCATTTATTTAACCAGTCTCCCACTGTTGGATATTTAGGTTGTTGCCAGTTGTTTTGCTATTACAAGCTACAGTGCTACAGTGAGCAGCCCTGTGCATACATCTTTTTGCAAGTATATTGATAAGATAAATTTCTAGAAGTAGGGGATTAGTGGGTCACAGGGTATATGTAATTTGAATTTTTACAGCTACTGACAGATTGCCCTCTATAGAAGTAAGTTGAACTTTTAGAATGTGCCACTGGTGCATTTTTCAGTTTCCCATCCTGAATCCTCAAACTTCTCTCTTTCATAGGATCATGCCGATATTGAATGGAAATTTGCAAGGACAAAACTCTGGATGAGTTACTTTGATGAAGGTGGCACCTTGCCACCTCCTTTCAACATCATCCCCAGTCCCAAGTCATTTCTATACCTTGGTAACTGGTTCAACAATACCTTCTGCCCGAAAAGAGACCCTGATGGTAGACGGAGAAGGCACAACTTGAGAAGCTTCACAGTAAGGCTTTTTAAAATTATCTTTCTTTTTAAACAAAACTGTTTCCTATCTTCCCTCATTTGTGATACTCCCTGTCTTAAGCATCATAGAATCACTCCAACCTACACATGTTTTGGGGGTTTGTCAGGCCAGGGGCTCCTGTGTCATCCTCTAGTCCTAATATTTAGAAATATATCCGGGGGGTGGGGTGCTGGGAGACTACTGATATAACCTCTCTGTCCATTTTCAATTATAGGAACGCCATGCTGACAGCCTGATACAGAATCAACACTACCAGGTAAAGCTTCCTCACAGGGACTAAGCACAATAGTTCTAGGTCGGCTGAGTAACCTTGGCTAAGTCACTTAATCTCACTGAGCCTGTTTCCTCACCTGTAAAATGGGGATGATAAAACAACTCACAATGTTGTAAGAATTGAGTTGTGAGTATGTATGTATGATTGTGTCTGTGTGTGTGTGTGTGTGTCCTGGCTCAGTGCCTGACAGATTGCATTAAGTGGTAGCTATCATTATCACCATTACTAATACAAAGCTTAATGACCATGTGTGTTCCATTCCCTAGAGTCTGTGTAAAAAGAGGCTATCCCTGTAAAGGAGGAGTGTAGAGGGACTCTAAGAAAAATATCTTGATTACGTAATTAATGGACATTGAAATCAGCAGACTTTGTGACACTGAAGAATGACTTTCTCAACTTGATAAAAGGAAGAAAAGCTCTCATCTTACAAGGAGGGTTAAAGTTTAATCCAGGCTGAAGGGAAAGGATATTGACTCTGACCATTCAAGGGTTATTCTGGTCTCATTATTCTATAAATGTGAATCTATGTTTACCTTATGCTTGGATGGAAAATTTCCCTCTTGGGTGAATTTTATCTTACTGGCCCACTCTGCCACCAAATTTGGATGCATAATAATTATTTGTTGAGCCAATGTTCTTAACTGAGTTTTTGCAGAAAATGGCTGGATTCCTGGGAGGATTTTCTATTGCAAAGATGGTCTAAGAATATTTTATTTCCTGTGTGTGTGTGTGTTTCTTATTTTACTGAGAGCCTGAGAAGGAAACTAAATGCCTCTTGATTTTTTTCCCTAATTCCAGGAAGTCATCAGGAATTTAGTCAAAAGATATGTGGCTGCTATGATAAGAAATTCCAAAACAAATGAGGGGCTAACAGAAGAAAATTTTAAGGTAATTTAATCATGAAGTGGTTTAATTTCTCATTTCACATTTCTTAAGCCTCATTTAGTCCTCATCGTGTTTGTGGTTTCTAGCGATGAAATTTCAACTGCTTATAATATAGCTACAGCAACTATAATTCTTATTCTCTCTCTCAGAATAGTCTGTCATCCAGTAGATGGAGAGATTTTACCAAAGTCTGTCACAAGAAAATCAGCTTTATGAATAAAAGAAATCTGCCCTATGCATTCTTTTAATATTCTGGGTGTTTCTCAGTGTGGAAATTGAGTGCTTTAAATGATGTGGCAAGGATGGGTGGCGAGGGGCAAGGTAGCAAAGGGACGATGCCTGGAGATTTAAAGGCCTTCTTTACTTAAAAGATATAAGGTAAAGATCGGAAAAATCTAGTATTCAATCTAAGATTTCAAAAACCCTACCATTAAACATTAAAATTCTCCTAATACTAGCATTAGCCTAAAATAGTGATTCTCGATCAGAGCAAATTTTGTTTTCTGGAACACATTCAACAATGTCTGGAGACATTTTTGGTCATCACACTGGGATGTGTGTGCTGTTGGCATCTAGTGGGTAGAGATCAGGGTTGCTACTAAACATTCTACAACGCACAGGGCAGCCCCCCTCAACAAAAAATTATCCAGCTCAACATGTCGAGTGATTGAGAAACCCTATCATAGAACACATGTATATTTTCTAAGGAATTTAGGAAGGCTGTTATCCTAATCCATAGAAATAACTCCATCTATTGAGGGCCTGCTATGTGCCAGGCACTCCACTAGGTGCTGGGGTACAGTGATGAGCAAGATATAACCAGCCCCTACTCTCATGGAGTGACATGAAAACAATAATAATAGATGGTGATGAAGTATTCTAACAGCATAAACACAAAGTGCTATGAAGACACAAAGAAGAGGGACACTCAACTGGGACTTGGGGAGTCAGGGCAGGCTTTCTAAAAGAAGTGATGTTTAAGCTGAGGCTTGAAGGAGGAGCCAGATAAAGGAGAGTTGCAGAGAAGAGTGTTCTAGACAGAGAGAACAGCATAGGCAAAGGCTCAGAGGCAAGAGAGAATATGTCCACACACATGGACAGTAGAGAGCTTTGAGAAAGAGTAGGAAGAGATGAAAGGGGAGAGACTGACAGGTACCAGGCCTTGAAAAACCTTGTAGTTAGTGGTATGGTGTTTCTTCTTTTACCTAAGATCAGTGACAAGTTACTAAAGAGTTTTAAGCAGGAGAATGGCATGATCCAAGTTAAGCTTTTAAATGATGATTTTTTTAAAGGATCAATCTAGTATCTGGGCAGCCAGTTAGAGATAGAAGACATTTCATAGAGACTTGAACAAACAGGGTCCCCTGTCCCAAAACAGCAGTCTCATCACCTGACATTCTACTTCCCTGGTTTTATTCCTTAGAGTCCTAAAAGTCTTTACTTCTTCAGCAGTCCTTTTATATGCAGATACCTATGAGAGCCAGTGCTTTAATCTATTACCTTAATTGTTAGTTAACACTTTAGCAGACATTAGTCTGTTGGTGTGCTCCTGATGGGGAGGTTCTGAAATCAACTTCACCAATTGCACAATTTTTCCAATGGCCAGCCCTGCCCACATAATTATGAATATGTTTTTCCTGTGCTGGGATAATGTGAGATTTTTCTGGTAGTTTGTGTACTTTGTGATTTGCTATTAGACAAAACCTGAAACATTCCAAAGGATACCCAATGTACCTCTTTTGAACTAAAGACCAATCTTCTTAACATAACATGTCTTCTCTTTTGTCCTAGGAATTAAAGCAGGACATCTCCAGCTTTCGATATGAAGTGCTTGACCTCTTAGGAAATAGGAAGCACCCAAGGAGAAGCTTTTCCACCAGCAGCACTGAACTCTCTCAGAGGGATGATACCAATGATGGCAGTGGTGGGGCTCGGGCCAAATCCAAGAGTGTCTCTTTCAATTTAGGCTGCAAGAAAAAGGTCTGCCATGGGCCACCTCTCGTCAGAACCATGCCAAGAGCCAGTGGTGCCCAAGGGAAGTCAAAAGCTGAGTCATCAAGCAAACGCTCTATCATGGGTCCTTCTCTCAAGAAACTGGGGCTCCTATTCTCCAAGTTTAATAGTCGTATGTCTGAACCCAACTCAGAGCCAATGTACACAATTTCCGATGGAATCGTTCAGCAGCACTATATGTGGCAGGACATCAGATATTCTCAGATGGAGAAAGGGAAAGCAGAGGCCTGTTCTCAAAGTGAAATTAACCTCAGTGAGGTAGAATTAGGTGAAGCCCGGGGTGCTGCTCAGAGCAGTGAATGCCCTCTAGCCTGTTCCAGCTCTCTTCACTGTGCATCCAGCATCTGCTCCTCAAATTCTAAACTATTAGACTCCTCAGAGGATGTATTTGAAACGTGGGGAGAGGCTTGCGACCTGCTCATGCACAAATGGGGTGATGGACAGGAAGAACAAGTTACAACTCGGCTCTAAGTCAAGCCCCTATCACCTGTTCTGGAACTCAGCAGAAAATTTGTCATTTCTTTGCTCTCAGAGGTGACATAGGATATGATTCTCTCACTGCCCGCTCCCCCCCCACCCAGAAAGGAGAGTGAAACTCCTATTATTTCCACTGTCTTTTATAGCCACATTCTCCATTTTTTGTTCTTGTTTTTATTATTACTATTATTTGCCTTTTTATACCTATAACACTAAGTCCATTTCACAATCAACTGAAGGGGCGTTTGCCCCTAATCAGCAGAGGTGCAGTCGGGTGCTTAACCCTTTGGCTTTGCTTTTCTTACCCTTGCTTCCTTGAAGCTCCAGGTGCCACTTTGCTACTGTTGCTGCCGCACAGATTCCTGACCTTTCTCAGGATCTCACACCATTTCCCCACAGGGCTGAGGTATGTGCTCAGCAGTCCCCACCAGCTATCAGATAAGGCAAACTAACCTGCCTATCTTTGTTGCCCTTCAGTGCTCCATGCTGCCCATTCTGGTTCAATGAACAGCATCAAAGGGAGACTGAACAGACTCCAAAGAATTGTCAGCTTGTGGTTCTAGGTATAACTGGCTTTCTTGTTGTTTTTGCTTTTAAATGCTACAACTTCTCCTTATCATGGGGGCTGTTGGGTTGTTTCTTAAAGGTGTGTTAGTTTTCTCATGTGTGCCAATGAATATTTACCCCATAGTATATGTCATATTTAATAAGTTAGTGAATTCCTTTCCTGTGTTTGTGTATTTCAGTTAACTTACTACATTTTAAAATTTTATAGTATCGAGATTAGTATTTAGGATGTCTACTGATTTTAAAAACTTCTACTGCACTCTAACCAATAGTCACTACATCTCATACATTGGTAATAAAAAATAATTAGCTGGTATATTTATAGGGTCCTTTTACCATTGATAGTTTTAGTCATCATTGCTATCAAAAGCATTTCTAAGATAAAAGCCTGGATTTGAAGATATTTTTTTTTATCAGAAATATGACATCTCATTGAAATGTCAAAATCTGAAAAGAGCACCTATCTTCATTTTAATTAATTGCTTTCTGATAGAAAACAACGACAAGACAATTTTAGTTCTAGATAACCTGATTCAAGCTGAAGTTTTAATATTCATTGGGAGCAGTGGAATTGCATGTGTAAACTTAGTTAGATATATAACATAACAAGCCTAGTGAAATCATGGAACTATACACATGATCCAAATTCTACTGTCTTCAAAGAAAGCTGTATTTATCTATCCAAATAAATTAGTTCCCACAGCTTAAGAGGACCTCATCAGAATACAAAGGTGCGGGTTAAAAAATGAAGTCCCTAATGCATATGGTCATCATATTAGACCCAATAACCACCAAGTGATAACCTGCTGAACAAGGGTAGTTTTTTCCAAGGTTAACACAAAGTTTTCCCCAACTTGGACTCTAACATAAGACCTGAAACAGCCCTAGGTCTGGGTCCTGTAGATTAAATTAACAGTATGCAGCTCAGAGAAGTAAGAGTTAGTTAAATGTTGCCCTGTTCTTATAAATGTCAACAGCAATAGGAATCTATCTAAATTCATTTGTATACTTTCCAGTAAAAGTGAAGTGAAGAATTTTCAAATACTGCAAATATGCCTCCAAAACAGCTTTGACAGTGTAGTTTCTGTCATTTGAATCAGTTCCCATTTTCAGCCCTAGCTTCAGTGACTGATGGTCAAAATATTCCAGACGAAGAAGAGACAAATTCAGGGGGAGGCAGGAACAGGAGGAGGTGTTGAAGGAAAAGCTCAGATCCAGGGAAAAATGATCAAGAGAACAGGCTGTATCAAGACCCATTTGGCAAGGGATTGTCCCAAAATAATTCCTTGATCATATCTCAAGTGATCATTTCCTTAAATCTAACTTCTCTCCTGTTTCGTTAAGTGAGACTATCATCAATGGCCCTGACATCAATAACAGGTTACTTTCCACAAGGAAAGTTACTAAAGTTACAGATTCAACGTTCCCAATTGTCAAAATCACTTTGAATAATAAATAGAACCTGAGCTACATTCCTAACTCATATTGATGGCACCAAAACCCGATACATGGCCCTATTTTATCAAAAGAAAAAGATATGTCTTTCTCACAAATGCATGCATATGTGATAACCCGGGTATAATTGTTCTGGCAGTTATTTTCTCAATTTGTCAGAAAACAAGGGTAGCCAAACATAGAACCATGATTCAAACTACAGTCTTCTCTCAGTTATGTTCTAAAGAGAGAACATGTATAAGTCATAGTAGCCAATCTCTACTACTGAAAGAAACCAGTGTCATATTTCATGGGCAGTATTCTCCTTTTCAGATCTTCTCAGGGTTATTTTCTTTGTGACTTGGGCTTAAGACTTCAGTAGCTATGCTGAGGCCTGCTTATGTTGGGAATTGAGGCCAGTTAGCTGTTAAAGCTAAACAGCTATTGCCCTAACTTCCATGTTGGTGACACCAACATTTTTATTAACTTTAACTCAGTAGAAAGTAGGAAGGGAAAGAGATTTGTGTTCACCTCTCTACTCTCTGGATCAACTACAATCAGGAAAGTTATTTCAAATCACATGCTTAAGTATGTCCTCTGACCCCAGAGAAGGTATAAGCCAACTTGAGAGTAAATTTATAAACATAAAAAGTTAGAGCTAAAAGAGAACCTTGGAGAGAATCTACTCTATTCTGACCTCTTGCTTTACAAATAGAAAAAAAAAAAGGCTCAGAGAAGGATAATGAATTGCTTAAGGTCACAGAGCCAGTCAATAAACCTAAATCTTCTAGATAACAGAAACAGGACATTTATTATGAAGCATATATATTTTATATTATACATAGGAGATGTAAAAATGGAACAGCCACTACAGATACCTTCTTGTTAATTTGCCCCAAGTGCCGTGAACTCTACAAATTTCAGACTGACATATTTAAAGTTAAAAATGTACTCCAAAGTCAAATATAATTATAAATGGTATAAGAATCACTTACAATTTGTCTAAATATCTATACTACTTCCATTACAATTGGTTTTCTTATCACTTCTAGACTTCTGTATTCATTTGTTTGATTCCACCATAAAGTCTCCCTGATAATTAATAAGGGTAAAAATATTACAAAGAAAATGTCTGAATTTTATTAGAAAATGACCATTGTTGAAGCCTCTCCTCCACTTTTAGTTTTAAGTCCGGTGGAGTAAAAAGATCCAGGAAAGATTCCAAACTCAAAATCATCATTTTGGGAAGATGCCAAATTTTACAGGGATTTAAATACTTCAAGCTAGACTTCTGTCCACTTACAAGGGGATATTGAAAATTTCCCAGTTCTTTCTGCCTCCCATAGTCATTTATCATTCCACTCTGATCTAATTTAGGCTATTTTAGATAAGTCTAAAACATCAAAACATCTGTCTGCAATTTGATTAAAGAAGTTAAAAAAAAAGTGGGCCTTCACCTTTTGAATGACAAATAATAAAGAAATACTTCTTCAATAAGAGCTTTATAGTTCTTATGACAGTGCAAAACCCCCCTGCAAATTTCATTGGGAATTTCAGTGAAAAATATGAGTTGATACCTTAGCAAGAAAATATAAATAACCATTTGACATTCATATTGCCTTGTGGGTGAGACTCAAGTGGTGGTTTTGACTAACAGTTTAAGCAGTCCAGAACTTGGTTTGTTAAACCATCATGTAAAAAGTACTTGAACTTAGGCAGATATTCTTTCCTGCTTAAAACTACGTAAGAAAAATTGAGCATATTATTTTGGTAATCAAGTTTTCAAAATAGGCTAATAAACAGATTGCTTGTATGGACATAGCCAATATAAGTTGATGTAATTGTTCATATCACCTAAATAACCTCTTCATACCTACTTGTCAGCTCCCTCCAACCCCAACCCCTGCGGCTTTGCCTCAAATCTATGGACATTTTAGATTGTTTCTTTGGCTTGCTTTATCTAGATAATTACTCCAAATATCTACTTTGTTGGTGTAGAACTAGCCATTGGGAACTGAGTACACCAATTCAATGTGAGCATTACTTTAGTACAGAGAAATGCTATTTCTACTGTATTTCCAATTACCTTTTCTATCACTTTTTCCAACAGATGTGGGGTTTGGCTTGCATTGCTTTTTGGTGGATGTTTGTAAAAGTGGGACTCTTGCCTGTGTATACACATGCACACACACATATGCAATGAAACTTAATAGCATTTGAATGCTCTGGCCTTCGCCCTTCACCCCTTGTGGTAAATACTAGATCATTTTGAAAGGAAGGGGAGCAGGAATAGCTTCAATGGAAAGAAACTTCCTGAGATGTGGTGAGGAATTGCTAAAATAAACTGCTATGACAGCATCTACTGTAGCACAACTGTTAATATTGAGGGCTCTCAGAATTTGGGGTTTCTGGTTTGAAGAAAAATAAAGCATTTAGGTCAGAAGAAAAGAACTTATCTGTAAAAATAAAAGCATACATTCTTGGTGAATTAAGTAAATCTGCATACTTGAGATATTACTATTCATATGTTGATATACCACCTAGGATTTCCATCTATTTGCTGCATGGTGGTCTAGAAAAGGTGTTGGTAGGTGGTTTTGAGAGCTTTATTTTTAGAAAGCGAAATGTTTATTAAGAAACAAAGGAGTTAATTGCTGGAATGATACAGGCAACAGGCCAGGGGGCTCTAGTATTTTTAAGCTCAGTATTTGCTTTATTGCCACTCTAGAGTGGATTTGTATCTGATACTTGTTAGTTTATTGGATCTGAGTTGTGGTCTTTCTTTTTCTAGAGACATACCATCAGTGTTTGTGGTATTTGAGAGATATGTACATATTAGGAACTATAATATTAAATATAAAATTAAGTGGAATACCCTTATGACAAAAGCTATCTTTCTTATCTAATGTGAAAAGTTGTGAAAGTGCTGTAGAAAGTTCCTGTTACTACACAAATGAATGGTAAATAATTTCTGTAGTAACAGAAAGAGGCTACAACTTTTGACTATTGTAACCAAACTTCTTAAATCCATGATTGCAGCACACATCTGATCTATCTCCGTCCCCACCCTCAGAAAAAAAAGCCTTCTTTAAAACTCCAAATGACTTGATAGAACCAAAAAAGACTAAATGAAGAAGTAGGTAAGAATGGCCTGCAGTGTGAAGGTCGTTTTCACCAATTTGCAGCATATTTTGCTCTTTGACTCTATGAGCAGGTTTCAGGGCAACCTAACATCCTAGGAGCTGAATCTCAACACATGCACACACACATACCAAGGCACCATGCTTGGTGGTACTTGAATGAGTAAGTGGCAGTGTGCCTTTTATTTTAGTCTAAGGTGGCCAACCATTTGCAAGTACAGTTAAGCCGCGCTTGGCCATGTTAGGTCTTTTCCCACAAAATTCAATATATACCCCAAATACTCATTGCCACCAATTTCCTTCCAACCTAGAAACCCTCTTAACAGTTCTCTGGTCTTATACAACCCTTAAAACTGACCCTTGGAAGACACAAGACAACAAAGAAGCTTTGGATTTTTGAGGGAAGTACTTGATGTATTTAGATGGTGGTAGTAAATAGATGGAAAACCTTTCAAAGTCAGCATGAGTATGGATAAGCACTTTAAAACATAGGGCTAAACTACCAAGTTGTCCAACTTTTTAGGTGACCACGTTGAGATGGAGTTCCCCAATTTAAAAAAATGTAGTTTCTGGATTAAAACATTAACATCACCATTTTCTCCCTCAACAAAATCCGGAAATGCAACAGTATATGAAAACTAGCTCTGAACAACTTGTCAATCATTTTTCAAAGGTTGGGTCATATTTAGGTTGAATTTCAGATTGCAGAAAGTCCTCACCTTGTGATCACAGTATTCCTAAATTCAAAGTATCAGACTCATAGTAAAGTTGCATTTTAAATTGTACAATATTATTGACTGGTTTTTATAAATATGCACATTTGACCAATTACAGGAAGGATTGATTTCTCCAAATCTTATCTAAGAAATAAAATGAATTTGTCAAAACTTTACATGAAAAGGAAATAAAAAGTAAAGTTGGAGGAGGGTAGTACGGACGAAAGCTAGATTCTATATCTGATGTCGTATTTTAGCCTCAAATTTGAAATAAACATGCTAAAATGAGATAAAATAATGAGACCAGTATTTTCATGAACATGCTGGAATTTATGTGCCCAAATGAATGCTGTTGTTAAAAGTAGTCACCTTAAGAAGCTGCACCCATATTCAAATACTGCCGTTACTCAAACCACTGTGGACTTCTGCTTTTGGGAGGAATTCCAAAATCCACAAAACAATCTCTGAATATCCTCCATGGTAGAAAATCATGAATCCTATAAGATTAAATTTTTAGAAATAGTCAAAAGTAATTTTAGATTCATATTTGGTAAAAAGTTGGGTGGTCAAGCTGAGTGTTACTTTTTCTGGTAAGAAATAAACATTTTTCAAGTGCTATTGCACAATAGGCACTTTGATAGGCACCATTATAAGATAATGAGACAGTTTCTTGTGTGGTTTGTAAAGTGACCTGAAACTGTTTTTTGGAATCCAGTTTTTTTTCTTATCAACCTTATTGAGGAACAATTATGCACAATTATCTACATTCATCTAAAGTGTACAATTGAGTTTTCAAAGTTGTATATGCCCTTGGAACCACTGCCAAAATCAAGATACAAAATATTTCCATCACATCCAAAAGATTCCTTGTTCCTCTTTGCAGTCTGGAACCTGGTTTCAAACATGCTTGGAATAGTGGCAGCCTTACTGGAATAAGCGAATAGCCTCCAAAACCCCATATTTAGGTGTACAACCTCCACTAATTTGGGAAAAACCATAATGACTTAACCCTTGAAACATTTGTGTTTAAATAGTAAAACACATTCAGAGTTCCAGTAGGTTATGCTGTAAATAAACTCAGAATTGGCTTCCTATCTGATCTGTAGGAAATGACACTTTATAATGCAGAGGCTCTGACAACTAGCCCGTTAGCAGGAAAAGGGGCAATTAAGAAAGGTCCAAGCTTTGTAGAAAAATGGGAGGGTTTTGGACTCAAAAGGAGCTCTGGTAGCAGGAGGAGGCGGCGGCTCCAACTGGGAGAATGGCCGCAACTAGCTGAATCTTCAGGTCACTTGAAAATCATGTTTAGATCAGGTATTTCCTGTATAAGATCTAGTCACATTTAAAGTCTAGCTTCATCACTTTGTGGTCACATCTTGTAGGACTTCCTTTTACAATATATATTAAGCGGTCATTTTAAATAACCAGTGTAGCCTGTAGTCCAATAAGCAGAGTGGTAACTGTACTTAGTATACTTGGGCAGGAGAAGCAGATAGAATTCTCAAGTGTCTAACAAGATCATTGGAACCAATGGCACTAAAATGAATGTTGTGTGAGCTCATGAGGAAACTTCTAAACCCAAAGGGTTAACACATTATTCTGTGGTTTTCTTAAAGGAAATCCAATTTGATAAATTATTAACTTCAACTGTTCAAGTTTCTCCTTTAATATAGTAAAAGTAAACCCATATATTCTCTTATTTCAACTATAAAGACAAAGACTTTCTCAAGGACATTTCAGTTCAAATAAGGATAAACAAACACATCCTTCTCAAGTGAAAGCATTTTAATTTCTCTTTGTTTACAAAAGAGAAATTTCTTACAACATAAGAATGCACACCAGTGGTAGAATTCAAGAAAATATCAATATTTAAACTTGTCACAGGATTCTATTTCATGATTTC
Source organism: Equus asinus (assembly GCF_041296235.1). NCBI lineage: Eukaryota > Metazoa > Chordata > Mammalia > Perissodactyla > Equidae > Equus > Equus asinus. The sequence continues at coordinate 104,527,379 of NC_091820.1, read as the reverse complement.
TCCAAAATGGGGTTGACATTGAGGATGAAGAGTTTCTTCCTATTCAGAACAATGAATGTTGTTCAGAGCTATCACTTGATAGAGGAAAAAGAATACTAGAAAAGACAGGCGGTGTTTAGTTCACTTTCTTAGCCTAGTTGGTGGCCCCAATCACACATCACCACACAGAAAATGTTTGCATCAAACTTAAGGTTAATTATATCTCCTGAGCTCAATCATGAAAAGGGGAAATTCCAAATGTGTTTATGTAAATCACGTTTTGGCTTTGCAGATTACTATTTTAATAGCTAAAACCTCCTTGAGTAACTATGACTTTTATTTAAATACTTTCTGTAAGAAGTGCAAAGTTACTGTCATCCTTAAATGTGTTAAAAAGAATCTTGTACAATAAAATGATTTTGTGTATTTTGAGCTTCAGTATAAACAAAAATAAAGCATTTACTTTGTCCCCCCAAAATGTATGACTGCTCAGATTTAAGGTGTTTTGTTCCTCCCTTTTCCAATGTAATGATTTATAGCCACCTATTATTAATAAACATTTACGAACAACAATGGATTTTACACCATAACCAGTAGAAACACTTAAGGGAGACCTCTACAGTCCAATATATTTTTAAAAGATGCTTGAGAATAAACATTATTAATATTCTAACCTTTATATTTCCCATTAAACAAAGCTGTGACTATTAAATATTTAAAAATTGAATAAGCATTCATAAATAAGTTTGAGATGATGACATAAAGGGACCAATACAGTCATAAAGTTATAGGTTACAACACTGAGAAAGCTTACAGGCCTTATCTTGGAAATTTCTTATTCCTTATCGAATACCCAAAGTATGATGTGTGTTGTACAGAACAGTTTGACTCTGTTGGTCAGTGAGAAGACACATAAAGTGAGCTTAAGCTGGTCATTATTAAACTAGTAGGAGCTGAGTTGGGCAATATTTCCTCAAGTATAAGTTGACATTTCTAAGATTTTTTTATGGTAATAGGCTTTTCAGCTTAGCTTTACCCTAATTAACTCAGATTCTTGAAGTTTTATTGTCTTTTATTCCACTAATTAACATTAACTTTTAGGCCACCAGAGCACTGGTTAGCCTACCAGAACAGCTTAACTTTCAGCCAAATAACTCACTTGCAAGTCCTGGCCTAATTATTTTAAGCATGATTGGGTGTATAACATTTACATATTGTTTAGGTAAGGACAAGAAAAAAGGCAGTAATATATCAGAAAAAAATTTGCAACCAGCATACACAAAGAAATCCTAAAACTGAATAATAAAAACATAAACGATTTAAACACACTTCAAAAAGGAATATATCCAACTGGTAAATAAGTACATGAAAAAGTGCTCAACATAATCAGGGAAATGCAAATTAAAACCACACTGAGATACCACTTACTATACACGCGCTAGAATGGCTAAAATCAAAAAGACTGACACCACCAAATGTTGACGAGGACGAAAAACAACTGGAACTCTTGCATATCGCTGGTGATAGTGTAAAATGGTACAATCACTTTGGAAAAATGTCCTGCAGTTCCTTACAAAACTACACATACACCTAAACTATGACCCAGCAATTCCATTTCAAGAGGAATGAAACTAAATGCTCACAAAAAGACTTCTACAAAAATGTTCACAGCAGCTTTATTCATATCTAAAAACTGGAAATGGCCCAGGTGTCCATCAACAGAATGGATAAATGATCACACATCCATACAATGAAACGTTGCTTAGTAATAAAAAGGAACTATTGACACACACATGGATGAATCCCAAAAACCTTATGCTGAAAGAAGCCTTACACAAAGGAGCACATATTCTGACTCATTTATATACAGTTTGAAAAACAGAAACTAATCTATGGTGGAGGAAAAAATCAGAACAGTGGCTAATTGATTAGGAACGGGGATCAGAAGTAAGGACTGAATGGGAAGGAGCATGAGGGAATTTTCTGAGGTGATGAAAATGTTATCTTGATAAGGACTTGGGTTTCACAGATGTATTATTTGTCAAAATTCATTGCATCAAACAATTAAGACTTGTGCATTTCATTGCATGTAAACTTTACCTCAAAAGAGAAAAAAAGAACCTTTAACAAATACTGAACTCTAGTTAACAATATGCATGCTGAAATGTTTAGAGGTGAAGTATACTTAAGTCTGCAATTTTCTTTGTAATGCATCAAAAAATAAGGACTTATAGATGGCTATGTGAAAAGGCAAGTATAGTAAAACGTTAACTGTAGAATCTAGGTGGTGGATATATGGATGTTCATTGCACAATTATTTCAACTTTTCTGTATGTTTAAAATTTTTCTTAATAAAATGTTGGAAAAAATAAGCAGTGAGTAAAGGTAAAGAACTAGGTTAACTAAAGCCAAACCTATACCATGCTTCAAAACAACTTGGAGGAAGAAAATTTATTGGGTAGTTGAAGCTATTTCAGCAGAGCTAAAGGAATGAAAGAATATGAAAACAAAGTTCAAATGCTGAAGCAAGCAAAACAACTGAATATAAAATGGTGTTTGTTTTTCTGTAGGGCTATACATGTGGTAGCAGTTTTCTTTTATTGTGCTAAGAACACTCACCATGAGATCTACCCTCTTAACAGATTTTTAAGTGTACAGTATAGTATTGTTATCTACAGGCACAATGTTGTGTAGCGGATCTCCAGAACTTGAATTCATCTTGCATAACTGAAATTTATCAAGATAAAAATTATCACTTTAATCTAGCTAATATACCAGCAAAGAAATAAAACATTAGTTTAAGTCTAGAACTTTAGTACCCTAGTACTAGGGTAAAATTTTTTTCTACAATTCTGCAAATGATTTGAAAAACTTGTATTATATAGTTTGGAAAAAGCCATAAGGTCTGCAAGAAAAGATTTGCTAGTTGATTAGGTGAAGGGACCGACCACCCATATAACACCAACTAATCAAGGCTATTAATAATGTCTGGCTAAAATAGATCTTGGCATTTATATTCACTGACTAGTCTGAATTCATAAGAATTGATTCAGTTTAACCTCCATATTGTCGAATACCCCCTCCCCCCTTTGTTTAGTCAGTGGCAAGAGCCACCTACCAAGTAAAAAAAAAACAACAGCAGCAAATAGCTGTTCAATGGTAAAGGATTTCCTGGTTTCCAAGCTCCCCTCTGGAAGCCAGAAGGAGAAAAGAGAATTCAAAAGTGGTGATTATTAGGGAAACAGTGAAGCAGTAGAACTTGAAGGGGTTCATTCACCTCAATTAGTTTCAACCACAAATAAATGTCATGGTGTAATAAAATTTAGTTTTACACGTAGCTAGTGAACATTCTTGAGAATCACAAAATTTTAAGAATCAGTTGTCTACACTATAGGCTTCCTCCAACCCCCAGACATCTTAACAAGGTACCTATGGACCTTATGTGACAGCTTATCTAAAATCTTATGTTTCTTTTCAGGATGCAAGGCAAAATTTTTAAAAACCTGAACTCTTAACTTTATCAACAAACAGTTACTCTCCAGATGACCAGTTACCAAGGCAGTTTTTCTTTATTATGAAAAATTTCAAACACAAAAGTAGAGGGAATAGCATAACAAACCCCAAGCTTCAACAAATAAACCCTGCCTCCTCAATTATTTTGAGGTGATACCCACATTTATCACTCTAAAGCAGTTTTAGTTGCACAGTAGGTAGTTCCCTAAACTCAGGTCCATCCTTTCCTGAAGCTATATCTCCCCACACACAGGCCCCCCACACATCCCTGGAACTGCCTTTGAGAATTGAGGCAGGAGGGAAGACAAGTGTTATCTAACAAGTTGCTCCTGAAACTTAACATTCTAGGTAAGATGGGGGGAAACAAGATGTTGTCTTTTGCTATAATAGTCCCCCTGAATTCTTAGTTTTTATTATAAATGGAAATATAGATGGCTTCAAAAAGCTTTCATGTACACTGGACTAAATTTGTCCCAGATTTAGAAAAGTCTAGATTAAGTTCATGCACACCCCCCCCCCCCCCCCACCGCCAAAGGACTCTTTTATTATTCGTGGAGATTTATGTCTGAAATAAGTACTAAATATCTGTTCACATAAAAAATGTTTATCCTTTTATTTCCAAAGCTAATTAAAAGGTTATGCCTTTATTATAGGCTCCAAGGAAATGAAAGATATTTTAAATTCACAAGTCTTGAATCTCAACAGTAAAAGACAATATTTTCATCTGCTCTTACTCAAGGCAGAAAACAACAATTAGTTTTGAGACTAAATATCCACAGCATAAAAATGCATTCTAATTGTTTTTACTCACTATGGAAATGATACAGCTTTCTACCTTTGGTACAACCAGATTTATCCCAGGAAGGGGGTAGAAGTAAAGGGTCCAAAACAAACCACAGCGCTTTTATATCTCCTTTCCCAACAATTTTAAATGGATGCAATTTGGTTATAAGAGCAAAGATGGATGTCTTTTGTAACATCAAGGGCAACCAAAAAGGTAATACATACAAAGAAATCTACCACTATCTTTATACTATAGATTGATTAAACATGCTAAGTCTTAGGGCTTTTTTATTACCAGAAAAACCACTTTTCTTTTTATCCATAAGCTGCCTTCAAAAACCACTGCAGACTTTTGCAGCTGTACAGGTCACCTTGACTCTCCCAAACCACACAAAAGGGTCAAGGAGAAATAATACTCCTTATTTCTCCTAGAAGATATGTAAAATAGTGGACTGTACTTGCATGATTTAAACAGACTATAAATACTGCTGATTTCAAACACTGGTGACAGTAACAATTAGGTTGATCTCTGGTTTTTAAGTTAAGAACAAGCATCTCGGGCCAGCCTAGTGGCGCTGTGGTTAAGTGTGCACGTTCCGCTTCAGCGGCCTGGGGTTCGACGGTTTGGATCCTGGGTGCAGTCATGGCACCGCTTGGCACGCAATGCAGTGGTAGGTGTCCCACATATAAAGTAGAGGAAGATGGGCATGGATGTTAGCTCAGGGCCAGTCTTCCTCAGCAAAATGAGGAGGATTGGAGGCAGTTCGCTCAGGGCTAATCTTCCTCAAAAAAAAAAAAGAAAAGGAACAAGCGTCTCATTAAATTAGTAATGGAATTCAAGGCAAGGCAGTAACCTACAAGTTTAAAATAAAAACAAATCAACTGGAAGCCTAAGGCAAACAGGCTTGTCTCAAAACCACACAATTTCCAGACTCTCACTCTCGAGATAGACTACAACCTTCTAAAACACTCCTTAGAAACTAATTAGTGAACCACTGACAGTTGAAGATACAGGACAATCACTTGCTGTGAGTTATGTATATTTCAGAAACGTTAGCACATTTGAAAAATGTTGAAGAGAGGTTGCTCCACGTTTTAAACTTGACTAAATCTTTATTTAAAATATAAAACAATTTGTAGGCTGCACAAAATTGAGAACCCAGAAGGTTAGCAGAGAAGAAGCTAAAACATTAATCCATAGTTAGGTTGTTATAAAGATCAGTGCACTGTTGTCCATCTTTCTTTACTAAAGTTGTCAGATGCCAACTTGTAGAGCAAGGACTTCTTAAGATCAAGGATGCAAAAACAAAACACAACCCATTCCATGTCTATTATGAAGGAGAAGCCTGAACTAGTACAATGACTGATTTGGAACTCATTAATGTCAATCATCTTGAGAATAGTACACTGAAGACAGAACATATCTTCTTTGCAATGGATTCCACTCCAGTTCTTTCAACTGTTCAAACACCTCAAGCCCAGAGGTCTCAAATGGTTCTTTTTCCCTGGGGTGTAGCTGAAGGTGGGAAAGGACAGACTGATTCATAAGCACAAATAATCTTTAAAGAAGGCAATATAAATAGGTTTTGAGGCAACCAAAGAACACTTGTAAAATAGCTGTTTGTCAGGTGAGATACAGCAAAGCATTCATGATGAATTACCCCTCAGAGGAGAACTGATGAATACAGAAGATCTTGTGGTCTTTGGGTAGATGAAAGGGAGAAGGCAGAAAGGCTGATGAAATACATCTCACAGAAAGTCAGAGACAAGGCAGGCCTGGAGAGATACAAGCTAAGTCTAAAAACAAAAACTACAAGGTACGACAACTATTAGAAGTATAGGAAAATGAGAAAGTAAGTCTAGATTAAAGTTCCATAAGGTAGTTAACAGATTTTTTTAAGAAACAGAAATACAACCTAAAAAGATACATTCTCAAAGGAAAAGAACTAGATATGGTAGTATGCATTGCACCATCTTGAAATTACATAACATTTCAACTGGCCCTGCCAGTTCACGCTGTAAATTCACATTCTCTTGCAACCAAAATACAAGGGGAAAAAAACACACTGGAACATTGAATGTCTGGTACTCTTTGCTGCAATGAAGAAAGCAAAAAAGAAAATCCCACTCATTTTAGCAATTTTAAATGATAATTTTTATTTACTGCTAACTGCAAAGGACACCAATTCAATACTGTGCAGTAAAACATTTACATAAATCCAATATTAAACAATACCACATGGGATAAATCTAAAGCAGAGCACCATGTGCCTTCGAAACTGATTAACATCATAGAACGCAACTCAGTTCACACAATTCTTAAGAAACCTGAAGAGCTCTCTCATTTAATATTAGGTTAGTTACCCAGAAGCAAATACTCTTGGTTTGTCTTATTTTCTAGAAAAAAGTGGAAGTTATTCCAGTTTTGCATGGTTTAATATGATGTGTGACATCTGAACCAAGGAAGTACTTTGTTTGATTTATTCCTTTTATCAATTGGTACTATCAGCTAATAAAAAGTTGACAAGCTGGCTGACAAGAAAACAACTGAATACAATGAAGTATGCTCAATATGGAGCTAGTTGTACATTCATCTCAATTTCCTTACTCACAACCCAAAGTAATATTCCTTTATTTTAAAGAACTATTTTAAATCAAAAGATAAAATAATCTTAAAGACAGATATAATAGTAACCACCCTAACCACCTAAATCACTTAACCACTAACATAAAATACTTTTTAAAAACCAAAACAGCAAGAAAAATGGCAGTGCAAGGATACTTCATACTGCTGAATCTTACATATTCTGAGGTACGTAATGAGAAGCTGAGGGTGGTGAAGCAACATAGCCAACCGGCCCAGGATTCATAGCACCATGAATTTGAGAACCACCACCATATGCTGCACCAACTCGATGCCAGGGGGTAACATAGGGATAATCTTGCACAACAGGAAGGCAAGAATCAAAACCCAGCAAAGGTGGCTGCCCATAGGGATCTGACATCACTGGATAATAGACCGCTCCATGAAGGACAGATGCAGAATCAGCATTGGGAAAAGTACCTGAAACAAAGAATGCATATAGTACAAGTTACAGAGATTCACTAAAACACCAACATAAATGGATGTTCTTACATGTAAAAATGAAATCTAGTGCTAAGACTGATCACAGCAATTATAGCAGGAGCACTTTAGATGTGAACAATAGTGACCCAATCAGGCTACTAAAAGATTATATGGAAATTTCCTAATTAAAAAAATATAAATATATATCTGTGTGCGTATAATGTGTCCAATGTATTCTACCTAGAGATAGCTATCTTTATGGGGTGATTTAGGTACCAACAGACTAAACGCATAAATAAACATTTTCTAGAGTCCTGCTAAGTGAATTAAGTTCTTATAAAAGTTGGTCAAAATTAAGTTATCCAATAGTTTTCCAGTATAACACATACCATCCAAATAACCATTTTGTATCACTTTAGCAATTAAAAACCCAGGTGTCTATACAGTCTGATCTATACTTGAAGGTATAGGTCTGAAGAGCATCCTAAAAGACTGAACATTTAAGTGTCATCTCTTGAATGTCATTAAGATCCTAGCATGATTTTAATTTTACAGAAATTTTTGCTACCATGAATCAGTTTCAGTGGAAAGAGATGTTGTTCTGACACTGCTATAGCGATCACGACCATCAAGCAGCAGTGCTGGAATAGGCAACAGATTTGATTAGATTAGTCCACATAGTTTCTCCTACCTCTTGCTGATTCTTTCCAAGAAGGGCAGTCCAAAGATCCTAATCTAAATCCTTAAAAACGTATCCCCATGTATATTAAATTGTAAACTCATAGAGCAACCATCCTTATGGTCTAGCACAGTGTTCTCAAACTTTTTAGTCTCAGGACCCCTTTACTCTCAAAAATGAGGACCCCAAATAGCTTTTGTTACTGTGGGCTATAACTATCAATATTTATCATATTAGGAATCAAACTGAGAAAGTTATTTATTAACTCATGTAAAAATAAGCCCATTATGTTAACACAAATAAAATTTTTATGAAAAATGGGTTTTCCAAAACAAAAAAAAATGGTCAGACAAGTGGCATTGTTTTTACACTTGTGTAATCTCTAATGTATGGCTTAACAGAAGACAGCTTGATTCTCATGCCTGCTTCTATATTTAATCTTTTATGACATATTGTTTTGGTTGAAGTATCTGAAGAAAATGTGGTCTCATACAGACATGTAGTTGGAAAAGTTTTTTTTTCATCCAAAGAAAATTTATTGAAAATTTTCAAACGCTAAAAAAGCTCCATTTGTAGATGGCAGTTTATATCCATTCTTAAATTTTCTTCCTATCCATAGTACCCAATAGCCCTAGTCCTGGAAATCCCCTCTTTTATTATACTGGAAAATACCAAAGATGTGAGGGCATAGAAGTATGTGCTTACTAAGGAAGCTTTCTTTTTTAAGAGCCTCTGAAGCTCCTCCCTAGGAGAGATTAAAGTCAGTGCTTTCCCACTTCCCAAGTCTACCTCCACACATCAAACAAATGAAAATCCTTCCAAAACTCATCTCCCTTCATGCTCACACTCAAATATGCTGTTTTATGTGGGTCGACCAAAGTCTTTTTCTGATTTTCCTCCCCATCTGTTCTTTGAATAAACATGCATCCTAAAGAGAAGGAAGACTTAAAGGATCAAATTTGGTTCCTGTATTTGGAAATGTTTTCAAAAGACCACACCGCAACTTGACTATTCGGTCAAATTAGGTTCCGTTTGCCTCTAATAGAGCTTAATTACCTCCCACAAGCTCCTCAGACTCTTTCACTTCTTAGTCTGCACAATTTAGCTATTATGATGGCCGAAAAAGTTTTTTAAAGAAATTAAGTGTGTGAGCCGGTGGAACAGCTGCCATGGGCTATGTCTCCACCAGACCAAGACCACCAGTGTTTTTAGGTGACCAAATTGGCTCTACTCAGTGTCCGGAATTCTAGAAACAAAATAGCCAGAGACATAGCCCATTGGCATTTTTTTTAAATTAAGGTTATGAAAGTTAACATCCTTGTGAAATTACAGTTGTACATCATTATTAGGCATGTTGTAGGTACACCACTTCACCCCTAGTGCCCTCCCCCCACCCCCCTTTCCCCTGGCAACCACCGATCAGTTCTCTTTGTCCATATGTTAACTACCACCTATGAGTGGAGTCATACAGAGCTCGTCTTTCTCTGTCTGGCTTATTTCACTCAACATAATACCCTCAAGGTCTATCCATGTTGTTGTGAATGGGACGACTTTGTGCTTTTTTTATGGCTGAGTAGTATTCCATTGTATATATATATACCACATCTTCTTTACCCAATCATCAGTTGCTGGGCACTTAGGTTGGTTCCATGACTTGGCTACTGTGAATAATGCTGCGATGAACATAGGGGTGCATGGAACTTTTGGAATTGCTGATTTCAGGTTCTCAGGATAGACACCCAGTAGTGGGATGGCTGGGTCATAAGGTATTTCTATTCTTAACTTTTTGAGGAATCTCCATACTGTTTTCCATAGTGGCTGCATCAGTTTGCATTCCCACCAACAGTGTATGAGGGTTCCCTTTTCTCCACAGCCTCTCCAACATTTGTCACTCTTGGTTTTGGCTAACATCTGTTGCCAATCTTTTTTTTTTTCCTTCCTCTTGTCCCCAAAGCTCCCCAGTACATAGTTGTATATTCTGGTCGTAGATCCCTCTGGTTGTGCTATGTGGGACACCACCTCAGCATGGCCTGATGAGCAGTGCCATGTCCACACCCAGGATCTGAACTGGCGAAACCTTGGGCCACCGAAGTGGAATGCGGGAAATTAACTACTTGGCCATGGGGCCGGCCCTGAGAGATGTCTTTTAATAACCAGCTTTTTCAGATAATTGTAGATATTCTTTGATCCTACACTAAAATTAGGTAAGTTGTGGTTTCTTAAAGTTCAGCGGCAATGTGGGCTTTTCATACTTATCATTAAAATGCATTGCCCTATCTTGCACTTTGGGTAGATTTATCACAAAATCATGCACAGGTAACATCATGCGTTGGTAATTAAGAAAATATTATTTCACTGAATTATACGGATCTCCCAAATGTTGCCACACTTCACTATACAATGTGAAAAACCTCACATATTAACAGCCCCATCTATTTCATTAGAAGAGTAAAGTATTGGGAAGCTGTCAAGTTCATGGTGGCAGATACAAGTTTTCCAAAATTCTAATTTTTATTTGAAAGCTAAATTTTTATCTTTGACAACAAATACTATCAGTTGTTTTTCTTGAAGTGACAGGCTCATGTTGTTCATTTGAGAAAATGTCTGCCAGATCCCCAAGTCTGAATAACCATAGTTGGTCTATCATTCTTTCAAGTAAAAATAGTGTTCCAAGAAAAAAGTCAGCTAGATGAGCTTGAAACTCAACTGCACAAGTCCTTTTCTTTAAGTTCATCATACCTCAATCTGTAGAGTGCTTTATGAATACTTCTCATTTTGTCACACAGAATATTAAGCACAATTATTAAAAGATAAAGATTTAGTAAAAATAAAAACATCTTTGATGAAACAAAAAATAGAACTGGCGTTTTTGCATCACAAGTATGTGGCAGTGAGGAACACACTAATTACTAGCACAATTTGGTGCCCCTGCCTTGATTTGTGCTTAGGTGCCAGCAGTCTCACCCATTACTGATTTCTGCACCCTCAATGCAAATATAAAACAAAGGGACAAATAAAATCCATGTATTTTGATGAGTACTTTTGGCCTCATGGATCCCTTGAAAGGATCTCAGGGACCCCTAGGGGTCCATGTATCATGCTTTGAAAAATGCTGGTCTAGTATATGGACCTAATGAAATATCTGAAGGCTATTATTAAATTATACACAATACAATCCAGCTGTCTTTCTTGCAGGCAAACTCGCTGCATACTTACCATTTGCTGATGCTTCCGCCTGTGTACCATCTTGCCTCCCAACCTCACCGTACAACTGAGGAATGGTTTGATCTACCAGAGGAGGTGGCTCAGTATAGACTGGATAATTTTCCACATGAAACTGTTGTTGCTGCTGCTGCATGTGCGGCAGATAGACCATGGAGTGCCAGTAGTTGTGGTGATAGCACTTGGGTAAGAAAGGGAAAAAATAAACACTTTATTGTTTCCTTTTCTTAAAGTAGTACAGTTCCTCACTAAAAAAAAGAAAGGCCATGATTTTCAGGAGAGATAGTAATGACTTTTTTGACCTAAAAGATACGACATTTACAAAGTTTTTAATCTACCACAACTTTAAGATCGTTTGCAGTACCTATCTCTCATATTGAGACCTAGGAATTCTTTTAGGAAAGCTCCTAAGGAAATCAGAAATATACACAATGACCTGTATACAAAGATGTCTTTTATAATACTGTTTTTAAAAGCAAAAAACATTGAACAACCTAAATATTCAACAATAGAGAAATGGATGAATGAATTAATGATCTATCCATGATGGAATACTGTATACAGGCAATAAAAAATCATGCTGTCAAATATTTAGAGAAAAAATGTTCGTATTGTTAAAAGTTTACAAAATTACATAGCATAGTCCATATTTTGTAAAATGAGTAAACTAGCAAACAAGCTGCAAGGAAATATATCATAGCATACATTGGTTATACAGGTGATTTCAGTTTTCTCTATACTTTAGTATTTTCCAGAAGTACTATAATAAATGCAGTTACTTTTAATATGAAAAAGTACTAAAATATCTATTCTGCATTTCCTTGTATTCCCGTGATGTAAAATGGAGGAGAGTATTTAAAAATGCCTCAGCCTTGTGGGATGGATTGCAACATTTCCACATGGGACTATAACTAAGTGACATAACTAAAGGGGCAAGCAGTTTATTTTTTCATTCTTGAAACTGCATTTAGGAAATACAGTCTCCAAGAACAAAAACCCAGTCCACTACTCTTAATTTATAAATGTGTGCCAGTTGGGAAAATGGTTTTCTGGAAATAATATGTCAAAGGTTTTAAGGAAATCAGTGTCTGAAAATATGAACTAATCTAAGCATTATCCAGGATACTATCTAGTTTACTATAATCTGCCAAATCTTAAGATGCATAATTCCTTTTCAGGAAATACGCCATCTTGTTATATCAGAATTCAAGTGTATTTCAGGGGGGAAAATGATCGCTGAAAGAATAAAACAAAAGAGCTCTAACCTGAAATCAGAGACACTTTTCAGTGATATTAAGATATTTGTCAGTACTCTCCTACAACTCAGGGGAGTGGTGAAAATCAGTGTTTGGCAAATATCTAGGAAAACATGAGTGCTTTAAAAATAATACAGCTCTTTAAATGTCTTTGAATTAGTCCGATTACTTTTCACATAAAATGTAGAAATAGCTATAAAAACGTTTTAAGCAAGCAGGATAAACAGTCCATTTATCATTTTGAGACAGAAAAGCAGAGTTAAGGGTTGGCATATGATGTTAAATAGGGAGACCAATATACACTAAAGTTGTGCTTAGATCCCTACTCACCACAATTTAACAATTATTTTATAATAAGAGAATATGAAGCACTTGAAGGCTAAAGTAGAAAACTGATCTATATCATCTTCAGAGACATAAAGACAGAAATAAAACTTTTAGGTCCCTCACAGTGTTCCTGGCTTTTAAAGTTCAAGAGTTTGATTATCAAAACAGCTTAGATTTTTAACATAGTATCAAAGCAATTTTAACATGATTCTTACCTGCAATCCCAGATTGAAATAGTACTGCAAAACTTTTGTATCTAAAATTAAAAATGTTTAATTTAGTGACTAGATGACATAAGCAACTAGAACTATCACTTAAACAGCTTTTCTCTTTGAGTATTAAGGTAGATAGAAATGTAGTCTTCCCACATCACCATCACTCTCAATTCTATCTTATAGTAAATGACCATTTACCTACCACTATAGGTAAGATCACTTTCTGGTCCAAGATTCAATCAGCAAATACATATTTTATTTCTATTCTTAATATTAGGTAGATGTCACAGGAATGCCACTATGCTAATATTTAGAAAGAATCCAGTAAAGGCATTTTCTTGCTTGTCTCAAGACTAAAATTTTATTTTAAATCAAATATACTCCATAAGCAAATATATTGGTCCTCAGTTAATGGAGCTACTACATAGTATGAACTAATGCTCTACTAATGCCAAGATTAGTGATGCCTCTTGAGATAACTAGCACTGTAGGAAACAATTCATCTTGTTTTCATTTAACATGACTAACGTACCACCACTAGAACTCCAAAATGAGGAGGCAACGAGCAAGGTAACTCAAAATAAGTTATAGTCTAAGGTGATGATATTTGCCCAGACACAGAGCTCAATTAAAATATTTCAAAAATGAACAAAAACTAGATGTATGGGGGAAGAGGGAATAGTCTTAGCATTCCAATTATATCTCTAAATGTATTTTTACTGATTGACCTGGAATCCATGTATATTCTTACAAATAATATAACTTGAGTTCCACAAACAAATGAACTCTCAGAAAACCCTTCTTTATTTCTTAAGTTGGAGCCTCTTAATACATACAAATATATTTAGTGTCACTTTAAAAGAATCAGATTATATCTTGAACATTATGTGGGAGTATAGTATAAAGCCTAATGTTCAAGCTAAAGAATATGAAAAGATAATAGAAGGAAGTAAATTCACAAATGGTAGGGGGATTCCACTCCTTGATATATACATATATCCACACAAAACTTGTATACAAATATCTGTAGCAGTATTATTCACAATAGCAAAAAAATGGAAACAATCCAAATGTCCATCAACTAATAGATCCTAAAATGCGGTATTGCCACAAAATGGAATATTATTTGGCCATAAAAAAGAACGAAGTACTGATACATGCTACAACATAGATGAACCCTGAAAACATTCTGCTGAGTAAAAGAAGCCAGATGCAAAAGACTCCATACTGTATGCTTTCATTTATACAAAATGTCCAAATAGGCAAGTCCATAGAGACAGAAAGTAGACAAGTGGTTGCCAGGGGGAATAAGGAGTGACTACTAATGGGTACAGGGTTTCTTTGTGGGGTGATAAAAATGTTCTAGAATTAGACAGTGGTGATGGTCACGTATATTTGTGAATATACTAAAAACAAATGAATCGTACATTTTAAATGGTTGACTTGTATGGTATGTGAATTATATCTCAAGCTGTTAAAAAAAGTTGCACAGATAAGGACTATAAGAACTCAAAAACATCACTTTAAAATGTAATGGGGAGGTATGATGAAAACGATTGGATCTGAATAGGAAGTTAGATGGAAGAGTGGATGGGGAGAGAATTTGAGTAAAATCACCACCTCATCAAAGGCTTAGAAGTAGAAACCCAGGTGCACGGAATTCTTGTAAAAGTAGAAAGAGATAAGGTACAACTTTGCAAAAATGACCAGCAGTTTCTTATAAAAACTAATAAACATGGGGCCGGCCTGGTGGTGTAGTGGCTAAGTTTGTGTGCTCCGCTTTGGCAGCCTGGGGTTCACAGGTTTGGATCCTGGGTGCAGACCTACACACCGCTCATCAAGCCACGCTGTGGAGGCATCCCACATGCAAAATGGAGAAAGATTGGCACAGATGTTAGCACAGTGACACTCTTCCTCAAACAAAAAGAGGAAGATTGGCAACAGATGTTAGCTCAGGGCCAATCTTCCTTATATACACACACACACACACACAAAAAACAAAAAAATCAAACTAACTAAACACACCTATCTATGACCCATCAATTCCACTTTAGGAATTTCGCAAGGGAAATGAAAACATATGTTCACGAAGACTTTTATGAGAATGTTTATAGCAGCTTTATTCATAACAGCCCCAAAATAGAAATAGCCCAAATGTCCATCAAGGGACAAACTGTAAAATATTCATACAATGAAATACTACTCGGCAATAAAAGTAAACAGACTACTGATATACACAGCCATCATGGAAGAATCGCAAAAACATTATGCTGACCTTAAGAAGACTTCCAGAAAGAGTACATACTGTTTGATTACATTTCTATGACATTCTAAAGCAGGTGAAACTGCAGCAGAAAAAACCAGAACAGTGGTTGCCTTTGGGGAGGGAAGTTAAGATGGGGGTGGGGAAAGACTGGTAATGGGCACAAGGAAACTTTGTGGGACAATGGTAATATTTTATAGCTTGATGGGGATTTGGTTTACACCAAATACAACAGGTGCATATACTCATTTGTCAAAAGTCAACAAGGGTACATTTAAGATTTGTGGATTTCATTATATGTAAACTTTACATCAAAAGAAAAAATAAATACCAAACTCTAGTGAATGGTATGTATGTGGAAGTTTTCATGGGGGAGTATGTTGATGTCTACAATTTACTTTGAAAAGCATCAAAAATAAGACAGATTAATTGATGGACAGAGAGTTGGATGGAGGGAAGGATGGACAGACATGTGAAAAAGCAAGCACAGTTAAATGTTAATGATAGACTCTAGGTGGTGGATATATGAATATGCATTTTAAAATTCAACTTTCAAGTATGTTTGAATATTTTCATAATAAAATGTTGGAAAATGCATAATCAGCATTATGTGGTAACTGAGTAGATCTCGGGCAGGGGTAAGTAAGCGAGGGGAGAGAAGTAAAGGGATCAGGGTTTAGATACCAAGTAAATTAGGTAGAAATATCACTGTTAACAAAATAGGAAACCAAGGAGAAGAGTCAATGTTTTGCATGGCCTAGAGAGAAGGAAGAAGGGAAATAAAGAGGAGAAATTTCATTATAGACAGATTGAGTTTGAAATGAAAGTAAGAAAGCCATGTGAAAACGTCTAGCAGGTAACTAGAGATAAGTACCTGAAACTTCAGAGGCCAGGGCTAGATAGATTTAGGAATCATCTATATAAGGGTAATAATGAAGTTTTAAGGTAGAGAAAAAGAAGAGAATGGAGTTAAAGATGATCTTGGTGACTACCTTAGGGCATGAAAAAAAAAAATAAAGCAGCAACTACGAAATCAAGAGAACGTTACAGCAAAGAAAGTACAAATAAGCTACAACTTTCAACTACAATTCTCTTTTGAGAAACACTGCCAAACTGAAGGGTGACAAAGAACTTCCAATGGAAAGCTATTCCTTAGTTTAATTAAGGAAACAAGAACACAGGCTGAAATCCAGGGCAGATCAGACCCCCAATTCCTCCCCACCCCCCAAAAAAAGTCTCCACCTCTCCAAATTCAGTTGGAATCCTAAATATCAAAGATTGTAATGATTTCATACTTCTGTGGCAGGAATTTAAGAAAAGAAACGGGAGAAAATTTTGATACTGACTCTTGCTTTTCAAGAAAAACAGTTGAGAGAGCAAAGAAATCCAG
Organism: Equus asinus; assembly: GCF_041296235.1. NCBI lineage: Eukaryota > Metazoa > Chordata > Mammalia > Perissodactyla > Equidae > Equus > Equus asinus. The sequence goes on along the minus strand of NC_091820.1, from coordinate 104,510,685 downwards.
TTGAGAATCTTCTTCAGGGCAGACATGTAGCTACCAAAAGAAAGCAGCAAGAGCCAGCTCATGATTATGTAGAAGATATTCTCAGATTTCAGTTGCTCCTTTCCTTAGTCACTTACCTAGTGTTATGTTCTTAAGCCAATTTCCATTTGGTCCCCCATCCTACACCCATAGGTCAACCAAAGAGAGACATACTCTAAATTTTTTTTTAAAAATCTCAGACCTAAATAACCCTCACCCAAGTTTCAAAATCTACTCACCTTGAGGCAGATCACTGCCACTTGGATCACAGGAATAAGGTGGAGGTGGTGGCAGTAAATTTGAAGCCTCTCCCATCTCGAGAGGAGGAGGAGGAGGAGGAGGAGGAGGAGGGGGAGGAGGGGGAGGAGGGGGAGGGGGAGGAGGTGGTGGAGGTGGTGGTGGCAGAGAGGCAGCAGCAGCAGGAATAATAGCAGAGAGGTATGGATAAGACGGTGAAGCAATCACTAAAAAAGAAACAAAACAAATAGCAATGCACAATTAACATCTCATAAGCAGTAGCTCATTTTCTACTTCTTCTGTGTCCCTAATATGTTCAAACAACTCTAATCCTTATGATTCGACTTCAAAACAAAAACTTGGAAGGTGAATGGCTCACATGTGCTTAGACATGCCAGCTGAAAATGAGGAGTTCATTACAGGTTATTTCAGTTAAGGAAATTATTTGAAACTAAAAGAGAAAAAAGTAGAAGCTGAAGAGCCTTGACTATCAAGACTTTGAACATCAGCTAATAGGTACATAAATAAAATACTATTAAAGCAAAAGTTTTACTTTGTATTAAGCTAAGGATGTTTTCAGCCATTTGCCACTTAGCCAAATCACAAGAGGCAGAAGCTAATAAGAGACTAAATCACACAGATTACAGATTTAAGTAATCTTTGAAGGCTTCTACTTGATGGCATTGGAGGAATATAGGGAATTCTAAATCACGACAGTTCCACTTCTAAGGATGTATAGAATCTAAAACAGGCTAGATGATATATCTTATCCCTTTTAACTTCCTATACCTGTTACGACAGTTTAAAAACAATACTCATTTAGGAGTTTCACAGTTGTTGACACAAGAAATTCAAATACAATTATGTTTAAATATTAATACATTCTTCTACGATAAAGGAAACAATGCAGTTCCAACTCAGTAAAAATAAATATCTCCAAATACATATATATATATATATAGTATGCCAGATAAATTTGTTGAATTTTTTGACAAACGATGAATGATACAATCTTTCAAATTTAACTGAATAATTTTAAGCAACGTAGAAATTCAAGTACTAAATTTTATCATTATTTTACCTGCACTATAATTTTAACCCTAAGAAGTATAGAAAGTTTAGTTTAATTGTTCAATAAAGGCTTAAATTCAGAGTTTCAGAACACTTAGTTTAGTACAGGAACAGTCCACACAAGCTGAATTTGTTATTCTGGTAAATTTAGCAAAAGGAATTAAAGGCCAAGTATTAGAAGTAATCCGTATTGTTCTCATTTACTGACAAATGTTAACAATACACTCATTTATACTCTTTATACAGTTACAAGCTAATAGTAAAAGGAGATCTGTGCCTTAGGGTTATTTAGAACTTGATAAATAACTCTTTGGGGGTGATGAAACTGTCGTCTCTTGATTGTGGCCATCAATCAAGAGACAATGATTTGACAATGACTCTATGCACTGTCAAAACTCACAGAACTGGGAACCAAAAAGAGAATTTTACTTTACCTAAATTCAACAGTAAATTTTAAAAACTTGCTCAGGTGTGTTGGAGTTTGGCCATGCATACAGAAACTTCCACTTTTATAGTTTTGGAAGAGGAATTTAATTTTTAGAACATCTCCAAATGTTCTAAAGGCTTTATGGATTTGTTTTCTATAAAATAATGGCTTCTTCAACAAAGCTCCACTCTTATTCCTTTCAAGCTAGCACTCAAATCACACCATTTTTAAAAAGGCAAATCGAGTAAGTTCAATTCGCTAGAGATAGTAGAATGTGATCATGATCACTAGGTAAAAAGCAACTACTAAACACAGAGGTAGCTAAGCCCTGACTCTGGCAAAAGCCTTGCAAACAGTTACCAAAACTCAGGATTTGATGCCCATGAGGTGACTCATATTAAAGGCAATCACAGCATCCAGTTACCTAGCAGACAGGAAGCGACTTAAAGGAGGATGGGATGGGGTTGCCAGAGAGACACATGAATAACACAATGGGAAACAGGAGTTGTTCCATCTAGAGGACTGACAGGAATGATAAAGAGCAACTAAAAAGTAGCCATGACCTAGTAGAGTTATAGCTGAGGCTCATACGTGACTCAAAGAACAAAAAGCAAAATAAATGAAGGCAGTATACATTTTTAGAAATATCTACATAGAACACAAATCTGGCATTTAAAGAGTAAGCTTTCAATGACTGTACATAAACGAGGCATTACAATGCTTGATTCACCTGTCACTTCATTATTTTAAGCTCATACGTCTGCTGGAAGCAGACAGCTAACGCTTCCCCCTGTAATTAGTACAAAGTAGTGAAACCAGGGTCTACATTGAAATTTTCAATGAAAAATTTCTAGGGTCATTAAATAGCATATACTGCATGTTTTTGTTCCAGGCACTGAGCTAAGCAATTTTTAAATTGTAAATGAAACAGATACAGAAAAAAACCCAAATAGATTACTTTAAGGTGGATAGTGTCCACCTTAAAACTTTGCCAGCCACTGCAGAAAAGTTCCATGTAGCCCATACCAATCACAACCTTCTCCCTCTCACCATAATTAACCATTATCCTGACCTTCATAGGAGTCACTTCCTTCTGGTTTTAAGAGTTTTGTCACCCAAATGTGCATTCCTAGACAGTTTTTTAAAGTTGATGTCTTGATTGTCTTTTAATCTATTGGTCCTTTGTCCATCCCTGTCATTTCCTTTCAGTTTTCATTTGAAGAATCTAGGCCCTTTGATCTGTTGAGCTTCCCATGGTCTGGATTTTGCCAATTACATACTGATGGTGTGTTTCAATGTGCTCTTCTGTATTTCCTGCAAATAGGCAGCTAGATACAAGAGACTGGATTAGACTCAGGACTGATTCCTTTGACACGTCTATAGGTAATGTTTGACTGTCTTTGCAATCTTAGCAGCTACTGCTATTTAATACCCATCCATTCAGTAAGGACCACAAAATGATTATATTCTGCCACTTCTTTTTCACTGATTAGTTAGAATACATACTAATAGACAGAAACATTTCCCCTCATCTACTACTTGGTTACCAGTGGTACATTTCATATAAGAAAGGCAGGCTAAATGCTTGATTCTCTCCCTTTATTTTCCAGAAAATGAACTGGTTTCCTATCATCCTCTTCAGATGATCGATTTTTAAAGTATCATTAGGAACTTTTAAGTTTGATACACTTGATATGTTCCCGTCTACTGCAATTATCATTGTTAAGGCTCAAATTGTTCCATCTTTGGCCAGTAGGAACGTCTTCAAGATGGCTCCCGAGTCCTTGTCATGACCCCAGTACTCTGATAGCTTTCTTGCTTTCTGGCATGACAAAATGATCCAAGCTCATCTTGAATATTTCCTGCCCAGAACTCTCAGCCATTTCTCCACAAAGCCGTTTGGATTTTTTTAAGTGAGAAGTGGTATTTAAAGACCACAAACTGAGTGGGAGGGATATTGTTTCTAGGCCTTTTTGGTGGACAGAGCTAGGAAAATACACATATATTTAAAGATGAAATACCTCAAGTTCATATTGATACTTCCAATTCAACTTTGAGACAATAAAAGCTTTTACTTAGCCTCTTTATTATATCTGTATCATCTTTCTTTCATACTGAGACTCCTGATTGTAAGGACACAGGAGATAAAATTAGAATATCCCAGACTCACTTGTTTTAGCCAACATTACAGTCTCAGAATAACAATGAGTATCTACATAAAAGAACCTGATGTGATTATTGAGAGCATTAAAAAATGCTTGGTACATGGTCTCTCAATTCTCCAATTTTTAAAAATAGCTACTGTCCAAACATAAGGCTATTACACAGTATATTCTCACCCTCTCAGCCCTCATTTTGTCTTCATTCTACAGTTAACTATATATTTAACACTTACCATCAGGTCTTATGTTGATGTCTCTAATTGTCTTGGTAGTCTAAAAGTCAAAACTCACTTTCTGGTACACTGTCATCCATCCAATACAACTTTGTGATTGTAGAAACATTCTATATCTGTGCTGTTCAATACAGTAGCCGTTAGCCACATGTGGCTTTAAGCACTTGAAATGCAGTTGCTGTGACTGAGCAACTGAAGGTTTTAATTAATTGTAATTAATTAAAATTTATATTGTCATATGTGGCTAGTAGTTATCTTGCTTGACAGCATAGCTTTAGCAGATTCTTCAGGAAGGGTTCACGTCAAAAATATTCTCTGAATTCTTACATATTGCCCTTTAGGCTTGAAAATCAGTTTGGTCGGATATAAAAATCTTTGATTCACACATTTCTTCTTTATCTTAAAGGTTACTCCATTTTCTTCTAGCATGAAGCACCGCTGTCGAAGTCTGAGGATTATCATTTTATTTCTTTATAATCCATAAGCTCTTTTATCTAGATAATCAAAGGACTTTTTCTTTAAAGTTCAGTCATTTTACTAGAATATCCTGGAGTCCGTGGTTCTGGGTCAATATTCTTAGGTATGCAGAGTGCTGTTTCAGCATGTAGTTTTAAATCCTTTTTAAATTCAGGGAAGTTTTCTGAATTTATAGTTTTTAGTATTTGTTCTTTTCCCTTGATTTGGTTTTCTTCTTCAGGGACTTCTATCAGTGCTTGATCTCCTTTGCCTTATTTTAATATGCCACTTTTGAATCTGTACCCTCATTTTCTTCATTTTAGATTCTCCCCTTTCTTACATCTTTCTCATAAAGCATTATCTGTTTATATATTCGGTCATGTTCTTTGTAGTTTAGTCTTCATTACTGAAATGACTTTCTTCCATTTCTAATGCTTTCTAGGGTTCTGTCACCTCATCTTTTTCTAATTCTGCATTTTTGTAATTATGAATTGTGTTTTATATTATTTTATTAATGTTTTTAGTGCATTCTAGTTGTTTAGTTCTGTTTAGTGGGCATATTTCTGACATGCTTTTACTATCTACAGGAATATTCTTTTTTCTTAAAACCTCTTTGTATAGGATTTGACCTTAGTGCTTTTCTTCTGTTCATTTTTATGTGAAATTATTTCTCATGAACTTTAGAATGATGTGGAGAACAGGAAAACCTTCCTAACCTCATAAGGCTCTCGTCTATTTGTGTTTGTGTAGTGTTCAAACACACGACTGCCTTCTAGGATTCCTTGGCTCTGTTCTCCTCCTCAACTTTAGTCTGGACCTGCTCTTTTCCCTATCCTGATCAATTCTGATTCCACTTCCAGCAGTTTCTCCCCAGTGAGGAATACTATCCTAAAATGGAACCCTGGAAGCTAAGTTTTGAGAGTTCTTAGGGGCCAAATTGCTCCAAGCCCTTCAGTCCCTTTAACATGTAACCAAACACTTGCCAAGTGCTCGAGAGGTCAAATCCCTTCACAGTATTAGCTGCTTCTTCCAAATTGGCTGTCCCACTTTCTAGTGAATTCTTATTAGCAATATTGGGGTTCTTCTGTGCTCAGGTACATCAGACAACATCCTCGATGCTTCTGTCTTCTTGCTCTCACATAGACCCTGATAGCATGCATGTCCTATAACTGATGGTTTGTCCCACCTGCTTAAATTCTGGGGTTCATGGAGATAGCTTGTCACCTAGTTTAGCTATGTTATCCATGGGTTTTGGTTTTGCTATTTCCATTTTTATTTGGAGACTCAGATTGAAAAATTATACTGTTCTTGGCACCACTTTCCCAGAATTCTGCTGAGAATCTCAAATTACACTAACTCACTCGAATTCTACAACCACTTCAGAAATTGGCACTATCAGTACCCCCAAGCTCATAGATAAGAAAGTTTCAATAACTTATCCAAAATTACATAGCTAACAAGTTGTAAAACTGAGATTCTGATCTAGAGCTCTTAAATTCTAGAGCCTATATTCTTCATTACAACAGTTATGGGAAAATGATTCATTATATATAAATGTATTTTATAACAAATTTTTCAGGAATTAATTCTGTGAAGTGTGAAACACCTTTACCTTAACTCCTGTATAATAAAACTTATGTCAAAGTTTGAGAAACTACTACAGGCCCTCTAAATATTCAGTGGGATAGCAAAATGATAACTATACAATAACATCAAAGCCAAATACGTGAGAAAAAAATTGAAACCCTGGCTCTCAAATCTCATGGATTTCTCAAACATAGAACATACCTTATTAAGTAGGTTAAACAAATTTAATACCGGAAATTAAAGTATTCCTATCTAACTACTAGGATTGTTTGTGCATGTTCACGAATAGGGAAAGAAGCTTCCGATGTAAGCAACCACTAATAACCTACCTGGCCTGCCTTGTGTAGGTGGAGATACAAACAGAGGTTGTACAGCATTCTGTGAGGAAACTGAAGTGGTACTACCAGTTTGATTAGCTGCTGTACAGTTAGGTAAGACTGGAGCTGGAACATTATTGGCACAGGAAGCTGCAACTGCTGCAGAATTTACCATCACCTGTACATGTGAAAGAAAGTTCAGAAATCTAAGTTTCGTTTCTCAAACAATATTAGTCTCTTATCTGATCGCAAATTTCAGGAAATAGTATTTTGATAATTAAAACACTGAGAAGTCAATCTTTATGTGAACCCTATATAGGAAGGTTAGGTTATTTCTTTTAGAAGACCCCAGATTACTTTGAGAGCTTTAATTTTTAAATTTATTATTTTTCTGAAAAGGTAATACATTAATATGATTCAAAAGTCAAGTATAAAATTGTATACCATGAAAAAGTTCCTCCAAACCCTATTCTCCATTTGACTAGTTCCCCTCTTGCCAAACAGGTAATCTCTGCATTTCCTGAATATTATTCCAGAGATTTATTACATTTATTTTTACAAGCAGATACATTTCCCCACACAAACACATCTTTTTAACAGAAAGGTGTTTTTTTTTTTTTTTAAAAAAACTCCATGAAATTGCAATTTCTTCTTCTGATTGGGCAACGACACCCAATACAGGGCTGTGCACAGAGAGATGTTCTATAAATGCTAACAGACTCTTCTTCTTGAACACACTGTCCTCAGTGGCAGTCTCCATTTCCTTATAACCCACTGCAGTGTAGTTGCTACCTGCTTTACTCCTCAGAAACTGCACTCAGTCACCAGTGGTTTCTATGGCAATAAATCCCAGTAGACTCCTGTTAGTCCTTATGTTGCCTGACCTCCTGGCAGTAAGTGACACTTGACTGCTCCTTGAAACAATTTCTTCCTGGGGCTTCCATAATACTACACTCTCCTGCTTCTCCTTCCTCCTTGGCTAGTCCTTCCTTCTCTACCCATTTTCTAAAATTTGGTGATCCCCAGGCTCTGTTCTAGACGTTCTTCTCAATCTCCTCCTTTTCCTAGGATGATCTTATTCACTCCTATGGTTTCAGGTACCTTTTTAAGACCAACTCCCCATTCTACAGGAGAGTTTTACATTTAAGTTTCAGAAAATGACAGAGATTTGACAGGTAATTTATATTAACTCATTATACAAGAGTTTCAGAGTAGATTGACTATGAGTAGTCTAAAGCCAGCACACAGAACAGTGTCTGGAACACAGTAGATGCCCAATCAATTTGTTGAACAAATTTACTAATTACTGTGCCAGGCACCACAAGGTACAATAATACTTAAGATGGGAACATAAGCAGCTTCTTTTAAGTATAATGAAGGGCAAAGAGAACAGAAAGAAAAAAAATCATTTTCCTGTTAAGACCATTGCAACTGACTACTTGATAACACTATGAAGATTACCTTCTGGGGGTAGTTGTATGAGGTAACTGTGTCCTGAGGAGACAGAGAATATGGTCTTCTGTCCTGAAGAGACTTTAATGAGAACAGAAATATTAATAAGGTGAAATAAAGAAACCAAGCAACATATCGATAAAAGACCTGATTTCAACATCTCCTAAAATTACATGAAAGTGATCTGTCCTGAAAGTATTCAAATTTGGAAGTGACCACTAAGATAACACTCCAAAAAGTATCATCACTCCAGTGCCTGATTTAGGTGACTGCTCTATTTCCTATCGACAGAGATCCTGATGACATCCAACTCTAGTCCCAATGCAGAAACTAAAATGTAACAGAGGATTGTAATCCAAACATTTTCTCAGTAGCCTTTCTTGCCTTAAAAGCTTCAAAATCAGTACAATCAACAATAGTTTGCTAAAAGAAAATATTCCATCTGAAGATGTAGTTTGGGACAAGGGTGGATAACTGTTGTTCAGCTGCATCCTTTCTAAGCAAGATGTAGTATATAACCCAAACACCATTCCCCTCTGGTTCAAGTCCCTGTCTTTGTAAAGTAAAAATGATAAAAGGCTCAGGGTTATGCGTGCCAGATTGTCATGACAGCATAAAAAAAAACTAGCAGCAGAAATTAGAAATATTGGTAAGAACGCAGAGGGAATCAGGGGAAGTAATCACAGGAAACAAGAGGAACCACTCTGTGACAAAGATGAGCTCCACATGGACCTAAGATTGCAGCATGTTTGTAAAGTTTGTGTTCAAGTACAGACATACCTCGGAGACACTGCAGGTTTGGCTTCAACCACCGCAATAAAGTGAATATTGCAATAAAGCGGGTCACATGAATCTTTGGGTTTCCCAAGTGCATATAAAAGTTAGGTTTACACTATGCTGTAGTCTATTAAGCGTGTAATAGCATTATGTCTAAAAAACAACATATATACCTTAATAAAAAAGACTTTATTGCTAAAAAATGCTAACCATCATTTGAGCCTTCAGTGAGTTGTAATCCTTTTGCTGGCGAAGGGTCTTGTAAAAAACGCATTGTCGGTGAAGCACAATAAAACAAGGGATGCCTGTATAGCCAAGGCACCTGCCAAAAGGTAAACTTTAGCCCTGGTTCAGGAAGCCCAGTGTGAACACTAAATAATTTTAGAGAAGGATTTAGTTGAGAGTTGGACAAGGAAATAAGAAGAAAGAATTAATGTTCATGATTTCTTAGAAGGCTCTGCGCCTGGAAATCTTTAAGTCCTGCACTGATTCTCTCCCTTTAGAATGCTGTCAAAAAGTTACTTAGAAACTTGCTATGGATTTGGTAACTAAGAGTGGGAGGGGAGCACATCATGAAGAGATTGAAAGCTATATTGGGGATGTATGATAAAATAAGTTCAGGACAAAAAGGAACATGTAACCAGTGAAATTAAAGGGACAGAAAGAAATCAAGCGTGTACTCCTGTCATCCCTGAAGGTGAGATTTTTACTGGCTTTTTCACCTGCGTGGCTGTATCAAGAGATGGTATAAAAAGCATGTGATATGAGAACAGTAATGGCAGAGTGAGGGGAAAAATTATTTCTCCAGAAGGGGCAAAGGAAGGGAAGGAGAAATAAAGGAAATTACATATCATAGTTTTCTTCACCTTAGTAAGATGTATTGCCTAAACAGTAAAAACAAAAATTTAGTACATGAACCTACCAAAGTTAAGATTAATCATAGAGACTAGAGGTTGGTCATTCAAGCTCTTCACGAATATTCCAGTTCTCCTTGTGGGTACATGGTAGGATGCTCTTCCTGGCCTCATCTAAAGTTAGGTATGGCCATGTGACTTGTTTGGCCAATGAAATATAAGCAGAAATATTAAGAGCTAGTGTTCAATTTCTCTATCTTTAGCCCTGCCAAGGTGATTGTGAAAGCACATGTCCATCAGCCTGGGTCCCTGAGTGACGAGGATATACGAAGGCCTACTATCAACCTGCATTGGACATATAACATAAGCAAGAACAACTCTCCTGTGGTAAGCCACTCAGATTTTGGGGAGTTGTTATTGCAGCATAACCTAGCTTGATTAAAACTGTAATTGGTAACTAGAAGTAGGGTACTGCTGTAACAAAAATTTAACATGAGAAGATTACAAACTTGCGGCTCTTAGAGGAAGAGGTTTAGAAAACAATGTTAGTTTTGTGTTCTGATTACTGTTGGTAGAGTTTAGCAAGATATTTTAAGACAGATGAGTACAGAAGAGTAGTTTCCAGGCAGGAATGAAAAGGAATAGCGAGTCCTTGAATACAAGGACCTGTAGGATTGAAGAGACAACTGCTCCAACCCAAAACTATAAAAGATAAAATAAATGCTTTGAACAACAAAGACCAGTTAAAAGTTCAGCCTGGAGGCAAGAATCAAATCATTGTTAAAATCTGATTGCATTAAAATATCTCAAAGCAAGAGTCTAACTAAGGATATAATACTCAGTGAATCCTTGCACTTGGACAAAACAGCTCATGGAAAGGGGTCCAAAGGTATGGCTCTTCCATCAATGCCTGATAAGCTCAAGGTACTTGTGATCAACTAGAGAGAGACATAGGGATAAGAAAGAAAAGAACTACAGCAAATCTAAGTAGTATATCTAAAAAAAAAAAACTGTCAGTATGGCTATTGGGACATGAAACTAATAGGAATCACACAGAGAAGCAGCATAATAAAATAATCACACGGCCGAACAAACCATGAGCAAAACTAAAACCATCTGCCTGAGATAAAACATCCTTGGCCTCCCAATTTTCTATGAGTAAGAAGCAGCCTGAGAAAAGCTCCTCAGTTGCCAAGAAGGATTATTCCTCAATGCCTACTTCAAATATGGCCAAAGGGCGGGCAGGCCGGCCTTGGAGTAACCAAGAGCCCCAGAAAAAAATGAACCAGGGAAATACTCTAGGGAACAGTCCCCATGCATATGGTAGGGGCCCTCACGACGTCCATCATGACGTCAGTATTGTTATAGGCTAGTACCTGTGTTTCTCCCATTTTCTCCCTTTATGAGTGGGAATTTTTACTGCAATTTTTCAGTACCTGCTACATTATTGTAAATTGGGTGTGCAGGGGGTAAATAACTTTATATCTTTGGTTTTAGGCCTCCAGATCAAGAGAAGCCACCTCTGTACCCAAGAAAGAATACATTTCCCTGAAACCTTGGGCTCTGAGTTTAATTACACTGAATGGCACTTTTGGGTTGCCTCACTTGAGGTGGAAGCAAGTATTTTGACTGTGGGAGGGAGTTTGAGTTGAATATTACAGTCCTTACTGCCATTAAAATATTTCCAACTTTTTGACTTCCGGGCACAGAGAAGTTAGATTTGTCAGTGGAACATGCTCTGACCAATGAAAAAGAAAGTGACGTGTTATCTCCAGGTGGAAGCTGTTAGAGCCACTGCACCATTCCACTACCTTTTGTTTCCCGCTTTGGCAATCATGAATGCAACTTCCATCAGCCTGAGTCCCTGAGCAGAGCCCTCCTATAAACCTCCAACGGACACGTAGCATAACCAAGAAGCAAACTCTTATTATATGAAGTAACTGAGATTTATGGCCCATTCTTACTGATAGGAAAATCATAACAAAATCCTCTAAAAATAAATCACCGCCGACGTTTGAATTTTCTCTTGTATCAACACATTAGGAATATCTCTAAATAGATTAGTTTCAGAAAAGGGGCTTGATCTTGGATGAGTTACTTTATTTCTGGTTCTCAATTTTTTCATCTAGAAAATGGAATGAAGATACCCTAATAACCTCATAGGATTGTTTTCATTTAAATGTATGTATATGTATAGCTCATAGGACAGTGCCCTAGTACATAGGAGCTATAAGTGATTGCCATTATTATTAAATACTTACCAAGTTTGCTGTCGATTCAGTTGTGCTGTGAACTCCTGAAGTTTCATAATCTGGTTCTAGAGGATATAGACAACGTAAAGTAAAAAGTATTATTTTACAATTTAAAATTTTATAAACAATGATGAATGTCAGATTATATCTAGATCTCACTGACCTGAAGGATAAATATATTCTTCATGATATCCTCCTAGAAAAAAAAGAGAAGTGTGTTTATGTAGGGCTTTTCAGCTCAGCAGAGCCAGATGGCCAGCACCTGCTTTTTCCTCAAGTTTTATGAATATATGTTCAAAACGAAAATGTATACATCCTTGAAACAAGTGATTTGAACTTTCATACTAGTCAACAAATACTGAAGCCAGAGATTGACTGTAAACACTACAAATTTCTCCTCCGAAAATTTCTTTAGTTCTTAGAGTTCAAGCTGAGGGGAAAAATCCAGCTGTATCCAGCTTTTCCAGTCAGACAGTAGGATATGGTGATTAAATACAAAGGCTCTGGGGTTAGGTCTGTCTAGATTTGAATCCTGATTAACTACATCACTTTAGGCAGGTTACTTAGTCTTTTTGTCTCAATTTCTTCACTGTAAAACAGGGATAACAGTACCTAGCTCATAGCAGGGTGAAAAGAACATAGCATGGTGCTTGACACGTAGTAAATGGTGACTATAATCTGAGTATAACCCACAGTTTGCTTAAGTGGACCTTAAAAGGATATGTCATGCCTCATCCGTTTTTCAGCCTATTTCAGGTGAATAATACATTTAAAATCGGTTTGTCCTCAGAGGATGGCTCAGTAGACTTAAATATTTTGCTTTAAGACTGCTATACCATCGAAATGCAGAGAAAGTCAATCTTCAATTGGACAGTTTTCCACAAAAACCCTACAGGTCAAAACTGGATTTGATTCCTAAACACATCACTTATCAAACACGCATGCATGCAAACTCCTCCAGACAGCAGGATTTAACATGAGAACAAAGATTTGATTACTTCAAATATGCCACTACACATGAGCAGTATATCTGAAGGTTCCCACTATACTAAAGGGAAAAAACAAAAAAGTTATGCTTGAGTAAAAGAGCAGAGTATGCATCCTTAAGCACATGCATGTACAAAGTCTTCACAGATTATTCACGTGCTAGATTTTTTATCCTCATTAAATTCCTAGAAATATCTATTTTCTCCTACATAAGTAGCAGAAAGAAGAATATCACAAGAAAATAAGGAAATTGACCGGTAAGTCAAGTCATTCAGGCTGCCTCACACCCTCCTTAATCCACCCAATTCCTCCACAAGTGTTTCAGTAGGCATATATCATTTTACAGTAAAATGGTAAAAACAAGCACACTGCATGGTGAGAGGCAACAGAACAACTAAGGGCATATACGTAGGCTTTAGAATCAGACAAACCCAAATTCAAAATTGATCTCTGCCAGTCACAAAGGACCACGTATTTCATGATTCCATTTATATGTAAAGTCCAGAATAATAAGCAAATCCATTAAGACAGAAAGCAAACTGGTGGTTGCCTAGGACTCTGGGGGCAGTTGGGGGGAAAGTGGGGAGTGGCTGCTAACGGGTACAGGGTTTCTTTTTGGGGTGATAAAAATGTTCTAAAATTGATTGTGGTGATGGTTATGCAACTGTGTGACTACACTAAAAACAATTTAAACAGGTGAATTGTACAGTATGTAAAGTACATCTCAATAAAGCTGTTATAAAAAAATTTAAATCTCTGCCACTTACCAATGGTATAACTTTGGCTTTGTCATTTACCCTTTGAACTTCAATTTCCTAACATATAAAATAAGGATACCACATTCCTCAGAAGGATACAGTAAGTATTATATTAAATTACAAATATAATTACCTAGTACAGTGGATGGCCAATAGGTTTCAATGAATAGTAATGTTTACAGATTAAGTAGACTTCTTCGGGTGAAAAAGTTATTTCATAGCAGTCTCGTAAAAGGATAGCTACTCACATGAACAGCCTAAGGAGTTATAAAAAATGGTGAGAACAATTATGAATAGTGCCTTACTAATAAAGAATAGATGTTTTCCATAGTGAAATTCATTTGATTTCTCACCAAATCAAAACTCACTCAAGAGCTATGCAGAGAGTTGAAAATAAGTTATAATAATGTAACGACCTACCAAAATAGAAGTCTGAGAAATTTCTGAGAAATACCAAGACATCTTCAAACACCTAGCAAGTTGAGACAAGAAGTGATAACTCTTCCAAAATGAGCTATCCAGAACAAAGTGAGACCCCCTCAAACCAAATTTTAGGTCCACTTCACAGCCCTGATGTGCTAACGTCACAAGAATCATCTTTAAAAAAAAAAAATTTAACTGTAACTGACTCACCATTGTCACTCTGGCCATCACCCTCCTCTGAATTCAAAGTCTGTTTGCCTGAGCTATGTCCTCGCCTTGCAATACAGTATCTTGAAGTAGCAGGAACCATTGTAGAAGGCCCTCCATGATTCTGTACCAAAGAGACACACATATACACATGCAGTCCTCCCTATATATAGCCAGAGAAAAGCTATAAATATTTTAAATGTACTTTAGAATCAAAAAATAAGTGAAGAAATGATAACCAAGAAAATAGAAAATATTAGCCCATACTATATAGGCAAGATTATTTGTCTACCTTTACCCCCTTTCTCTAAGAACAGCTAAAAAAAGATGTTCTCTTCTCCCATCTGTAAAGCTCTAAGATGAAAACTCATGTTTTCCAGAAAGGGCTTTATTTGGTAGTTTACTTAAAAAAATAAATAAAAAACTAAACAGCTTTTGGAGTAAAGTTTGACCTACTTACAGGTAAAGGTGGATAAGCAGTCTCATCCCCTTCTTCAACTTCGTAATAAGTAATGGTTTCTTCCAAGCCCCCGGGCATCTGTCCATTCTCTGGGGCAAAGCTATACTGGCACTCCTTATTCATACAATGCATCTGGCGGTGACTACGTCTAAAGGAACTTAAGTAGTTCGAAGAATGAAAAGAGGGAAAAAAATGATAAAACATGGTAGTAACTTGTTTCTAATTTCTAAATAACAATTCAAACATCTTAATGTTGACACTTTTTAAAAATTAGTCCATGTATTCGTTGCTCACCAATAAAGCCAGACTTACCCATTTTCTCTGATTTTCGACACTTAAAATTCACTTACCGAGATCTATAGGAGAAGTTATCATAGCTCTGGCAGCACCTTTTACCTGGGCCAGGGTAAAAACCAACTTTAGGGCCCACCATGTTCTGCCTATTTATAAAGCGAGATGAATCCCTAAGAATAAAAGGAAAACAGAACTCTATTCACTAGTTCTTGAGTAGTCAGTCTTTGTAATTAAATAGAATTAACATAACTTTCCAACAACATCCAAAGAGAAAGAGCTTTGCTCTTTTCACTACTGGCACTAGGCCTGCCCATTATTAATGGATACAGTGTCATATACACGGCACTCATCTTGATGGCATTCTACCACATCTTCAATTGTTCCATATTTCCCTAGACCGTGAGAATACAAATCTTCCCATAAATTCATTTGACAAAAACTTAAGTTTACACCCATTCACATTCTTTATGCTCCCTTTAGGCATAGATTATAAAAGAAATCTAAACTATTAAGATATTTCTAAATTCTACTGTAACTCTGTCCAGGAATTATTCCCAATATCTAAACAGAGATGTACCTTATCTTGAAAGTCAGTTAAGTCTTACCTGGGAATCCCATATCCCCGACCTTGTCTCTGAGATGGATGTTGAGGATGAAAATGTTCATTAGACATAACATTGCCAGCAGGCTGTGGGTGGTGTATTGGAGGGTCATGCCCATAATGCATACTGTGCTGAAGCCTGGGTGGGAGGAGGGGGTGTCCCCTGCTGTAAGCCATAGTCATATAAACCTCTTTCCCTCTAACTTTCTTGAACATCTTCTTCCGCTGCTTCACGTCCATCTCTGACACACCTTTCAGACAAAGAAGTAGCAAATAAGCTTCATAACCAAACCAAAAGATCCAGTGTCTCCGCACAACTCCCCCAAATGCCTAAAACTCTCAGCTGTTTTTCTTAGGAACTAACCAAATAAATACAGGGAGGGAATTTTTGTATTTTTTAAGGATGTACTAGATCTTCCATTTAGAAGAACAAAACCAGCAGGCAATTTCTGATCAAGGGACATCTCAGCACTATCTTTAGTATAGGCAGCTTTGTCATCAAAACAAAGAGTCAGCCAGCCAACTACGTGACTATTATCCAGGAAATCATGCCTGTTAATATCTCTGGCTGCTTCTGTGAAGTGTTTTCACAGTTCTTTGAGAAATCTTTTCTCTTCAATTTTTAGAGTCTAAAATCCACTCTAGCTTAAGTTTACACAAAGTCCCAAAGAATCGTGGTTCTCAACCAGGGACAGCTTTGCCCCTCTTCATCTTGGGGCACATTTGGCAACGTCTGGAGACATTTTTGGTTGTCAGAACTGGAGGGAGGCTGCTATTGGCATCTAGTGGATAGAAGCCAGGGATGCTGCTAAGCACGCTACACTGCACAGGACAGCTCCCCACAATGAAGTATTATCCATCCCAAATGTCAGTAGTGACAAAGTTGAGAAACTCTACCCTAGAACAAGACTTATGTTATACCTTACAAAAAAAAAAAAAAAGAAATACAATGTAGGTAAAGTAGAAGAAGGGGAAAACAATGAAAATCATCAGCATACAAACCCATTTCTGGGACATAGCTCCCGGAAATTTTCTGGTAACCTCTTCCTTTCCGACTGGGTATAGCATTCCAGGCAGGAACTGGTGTCACTTGGGTAACTGGTTTTAAGTTAGCCAGTGGAACAACGTGCCTTAAAGTTAAAGATGCCACCATGAAGCCATTGCAACAGAGACAATTCTCATTCGATGCACATACCCCTTCCTCTCCTGCTTCAATTTCAAATGTACTTTACTTAAACCTGTTGACGCTAGTTTCCCTGCTGAGGTTTCCTTTTTAGGTTAAGAAACCTTATAGAGTAGTCTGTACAATTTTACAGCTGTTGGTAAGCACTATCACATTTCAGAGCAAAGACTGTGGTAGACTAGTTTACAAGCATTTGTTGCCTCTCCTTGGAGGAGGATTATATTTTCCCAGCCCACTGACTTAGGCCTGGCTATGTAATCTACTTCGGCCAATAAAATGTGAGCAGATGCTTTAAGAACCAGGACATAGTTTGTCATGTTCTCATTTCTTCCCCTGCCTGTGATCATGGAAGCATGTGTCTAGATAAAGCGTTTGTCAGCCTGGGTCCCCTTTGCTGACTCACTATGAACACGCTACATGACTAATGAATAAACTTTGTTTTAAGCTGCTGAGATTTTTTTTGGTTATTAGGGCATTTAACCAAGTTTAATAGTTTTCAAAGTGGACCAACAGCACTGGTATCAGCTGGGAACTTGTTAATAGTTTAAATTCTTGGGCCCCACCACAGACTTAATCAGAAATTTTAAGGATAGAGTTCACCAATTTGTGTTTTAACAAGCCCTCCAGGTAATTCTGGGGCATGTTAAAGTTTGAGAATGACTGGACTAGCTTATCTTGATACTGGCAGAGGCTTAGTTAACAACCCAGCTTTCCAAGTAGTATGAAGAGTTTTCTACCAGAATTCTGTTGTACTTAATATTTCTAATAAGTTGGCTAGTGCCTAGTATTTGGAAACTTCTAGACAAAGGTTTACTGAGATTTCATACTTCAGCATATGCTTTTACAATTTGAGACAAGTCATCTTAGGCCAATACCAGATATAACATTGGTTCTCTTACTAGCATCCTGGTAATTCTCAATTTAGTATCACAAAAAGGCATTACCAGCCAACGATCTTAGTAGTTCAACAAATTATTATATTCTTACTTTTCTGCCAATTCTTCAATGAAGACTGTTACTGAATTGTTCTCATTTCCAACTTCCTGAATGTGAGCATTATAATATCTTCCACCTGACTCCAAGCGAACCTGAAAGAGGGGAAAAGATTGTCAGAATACATCTAGTCTCAAGTCTACTGGCAGATCTGGTGTCTGCCAAACAAAAATACCACTTCTCCCCAAATGGAGTTCAGTGTCTCCTTATGAACGCAGGTGACAATCAATATTGCCAGTCTGGTTCAATGGAGGTGGCACAAGCTGAAAGAGCCTTACGTTTAATTACAAAAGTTTGTAATTAAAATTTAACACAAACATTAAAAAAATACTGTAGCATTTTGTAAGTTAGTTGTGTTGAACTCGTATTAATGATTAAAACCACAATCTTGGAAAAAACAAATTACTGATTCTTTAAAGAAAACTAACCTGACACTTGTCTCCTAAATAGTACTGTCTCCCAGCATACTCCATGTAATCAGATTTCTGAAGTTCTATTAAAAGAAAATGAAAATTCAAGCTCAACTGAACTGGTTCCTTTCTTATTTTACATCATTCAATTCTGTAATTTACTTTTACCACAGTGTAATCGACAATGCCATCACTATAAGCTAAAATCTAGGGGAAAATAGTCCTAAAGGGTCATTCTATCATTCTTGATGGGTTATTTCTGTGGTCAATTTAAGGCGACCTGCTAGAATAGTTTTTGTGCTGTAAAACAAATACTAGATGGAAATTGGGAGGTTGTAATCTTAGAGTGGGTCAAACATCAATAAGGTACAATTTGAAAGTTAACATACCTCAATAAAAAAAATTTTAAACAAGAAAAAAAATAACACTGCAGCTTTTTCAAAGCAGCCTACTATTTTTAATAACTTATTGTGTTCCACAAGGTCCTAACTTCATTCTAGATTGTTAACTACACCTAGGTTCACTGAGGTTCAGGGGGTTAACTATGAAACATTAAAGGCTAACTTGAGGACAGAACGTTAAGGTCTACTTTAATCAACTTAGTTATCTAACAAGGAGAGATAAATAATTATCTATTTCAGGAGTTGGCAAACTTCCTCTGTAAAGAGTCAGATAGTAAATATTTTAAGCTTTTTGGGCCATACAGATTCTGTCACAACTACTCAACTGTTATAAAACTTTATTTATGGACACTGAAATTTGAATTTCATGTAATTTTCATTACGCTGTTTACAATATACTGTTCTTTTCATTTTTTTTCTGCCATTTAAAAATATAAAGACCATTCTTAGCTCACGAACCATACAAAAACAGGTGGCAGGTCAGATTTTGTTCACAGGCCATAGTTAGCTGACATCTGACCTATCCATTTATCAATGAAGGCAGTCTTAACACTTTAAGATGAGCTTATTTCCAGTTACTACAAGTTTCTCATACTCTTAAAGTTACCTAAAAGCTATCTCCACATAGTCTTTGCAAAGTTGAAGTCCCAGATAAACATCAGACTCTAAAAGATTCCTCCCCACTTCTAAACCTATTTGTTTCCTCCTCTGGATTTAAATCATGTATTGAGCAAGCTAAAAAGTACCAAGCTGTTTTTCATAACAGTACGCTGAAAATGTCTCTTATTAGAAATAATCTGCAAAATTATTCTCCTGGATCTGTCAGGATTCAAAAGTATCCTGTTGATATTTCGTTACCTTTTCTGCTGTCCAACCAAACATCAAATTCTACATTACGATAGATTTCTGGATCCAGGGCTTTGAGCACCTTATAGGGCAAGAGCATCTTTGATGGATTTTCTGGAGACTAAAACAAAAATAATCATGCTACAAACTCACCATCCTTAGCTTAAGTCTTCCTTCTATGAAGAAGGAAGAATTAAGGTTTTTTTCTTCCTTCTTTTTTTAAACTATGTACATAGGCCTCCCTTTCCTTATTCAAACAAGAAATAAATTTTACTGTGTATTTTAAAAATCAGGAGATTAAAGAAGCAATATGCAAATAATCTAAAAGGTTTTATATGGCAGAAGGGAAATATCGTCTAATGCAGCCAACAACTCAGGATACATCTTATATAAATCAATGCAACACAGACTAGGATTAAAGATTCAGTTAGGGCTATTTAACAAGTATCATCTTGATATACACAGAGAGGTGCAAGTGTTTCTGTACCCTAAAATCACCTGGAAAAATCTGAAAATTTTACTTCATTTTGGTCAAAATCTGTTGCAACTTCCAAAGGAATTAACTTTTTCTTCTGCTTTCCTAGAATTTCACCATAAAATTCAATACTGTTCCCAAATTACCAGTACTTGAGGCATAAATAGAGATTGTTGTATTAGTATTTGCCCTATTTAGCTAGACTCAAACTGAAGGTCTGCTTGATTTTAGGCCTATACAGATGGTAAAATTTCTCGTTTCTCCAACTAGGATTATTACCTATTTTCTTTGAGTATAATAGGGATAAGCATTATATTCTTTAATGACAAAAAGAAACCTTAGCATCAGAAGATTGATTACAAACTAAACATGTCTACTGGGTTGGTAATAGTACTTTTAACTTAAAAACAACAGCTTCTGAATTTCTCAAGAGTTCAGAGTTTGCTTTGGAAAAAGTCTACAATTTCATAAAAATAAAAATTCACAGAACATTAAGCACACATTTTACATTTTCAGATTAAGATTTCCACAAAAGAAACATCAACTCCTCCCCGACCCCATATAACTAGAATGGACCACCTGACCTTAACTAGTTTAAGTTATGATGCTGCAAGCCAAGACTATGGAAATTCTTTGCCCTAGAAAATCTCAAACCTTTGCTTCTTCTGTTTCTTGATTGTACCCCTCTGGTATATTTTCAACATTGCAGCAGGCATCCCACTCTTCAGTCCTAATTGAAAAGATTTACAACAAAGAGCTTTATATAAATGCAGAGGCTAAGAAAAGTCTTAAGTCTAATGACCATACTACCACCTAGTGGTAAAGTAGCTCTGTTTTAAAAATGAGGCAAATACTTTTTCATCCCAATATTTAAATTTACGCTTCTTTTTTATAAGTATGTGCTACAACATACTTAGCAGATTATCCTCTATATTTCATACCTCCGGTGGGGACACACTCTTAAGATGGTCCCCTGCCTCCTGGTGTTCACACCCTTGTGTGATTCCCCTCTCAAGTTTGCTTCTAATCAATAGACAGGATGAATATCATTACATTACCTAAGAATGTAGTGCCTGTCTTGCTGGTCGGTCTCTCTTGCTGACTATAAGGAAGGAAGCAGCCATGTTCACCAACCCCATGTGGCAAAGGGCTGAGGGTTACCTAGAGCTGACAGCCAGCAAAAAAACTGAAGTACTCAGTCCTACAGCTGCAAGAAACTGAATGCTGCCAAGAACCATGTGAGTGGGGAAGGGGACCCTTCCCTAAGTCAAAGCTCCAAGATGAGAACTCAATCCTGGCCAACAGCCTCACTGCAGTCTTGTGAGACCCTAAGCAGAAGACCCAGCTAAGCAGTGTCCAGATTCCTAACCCACATAAATTGTGAGATAAGTGTGTTGTTTTAAGCTGCTAAGTTTGTGGTAATACTCTTATGCAGCAATAGATAACACACCTTGCCTTCCTACCACTACAGTTTCCATAAGCCTAAAGTCCTCAAGACAAATAATCAGTGAAGAATGAAGCGACTTTTATCCTGATATATGGTTGCCACCCCCTGCATTCCCAAATAAGCTTAAAAAAAAAAAACTTTTCTACCAGAAAAAAAGATTGCAAGTATTAAACATCCAAAAAATACAACTGCAAGACAAAAAGACAAGGCAACACCTGAATGGCACAGCAAGCCTATGTGAATTAAGACAAGCCCTACTTTATTATCTCAAACACAAAGTTTTTGACTAAATTTGTTCAATAACAGCTGTTTCCTCACAGGCCACAATCTATACCCCTAGTGAGTACCAAAGGCAGACATTCGAAAGCTCCTAAAACCCCCCTTAGCTTGAGAGATTCTTTTCTGTCAGTTAAATGTATGTGTCAAGTAACCACTGTGAAACTCAGTTATCACCTACAAAATGATGGTGCTGGTTCAGGATCAGTTTTTTCTCAAAGTGTGGTCCGCGGCCTACTTACATCAAAATACTTGGGTGTACTTGTTAAAAAAGTAGATTCCTGGCCCCACTCTGACCTCAAATTTTGTGAAGGTAGGCCCAAGGATCTGCCTTTCTAACAAGTACCCTAAGTAATTCATATACAACTTCAGTTTGAGACTCACAGGATTAGATAGTTCTAAAGTCTCTTCTAGCATTAAAAAAACTGATTCTAACTTGGGCCAAATCCCCAAAGCCTGAGAATCTCACAATACAACATAGCTTTTTGGTAAAAGTTCTCTTCCTCCATTAAAAAAGTGCGTGTGTGTGTGTTCTAAGTCATAAGCCTGCTAGGTCCCTTCCACTTTCAAATGATGATGCACAGAAACATGAAACTTGATAATCTTGTAGTAGAGATCCCCTTTCCCTTTATTACCTATCCTGCGGTGAACTCCTGTAGTCACTATGGGCATCCTCACTGCCAGTCACAGCATTGTTTCTGTTCTTCTTGGAACCACTTCGAAACAATTCAACAGCAGTCTTCAACTCTTCTTCACCCACAACAAAGACATCTTTATAGAGAATTTCATACAATACAGCTAAAGGAAAAAACGGCCAAAACTCCAATTGTCAAAATAAGACTTTTTTTTTTTATAACAATGAGAAAATAGCCATAACCCATTGTACAAATTGAGTAGGTACCAATAAGGATTTACAAGAGCTATTTATCATGCGTCCCTCAATTTAAAGACTGGCAACAAATCATCTGAAAACACACCAAAACATTTATAAAGCCTTCACATACCCTGACAAACAGCTGCACTTGACTGAAATTGTTTTGAGTACACTGAATCATAATGACCATTATTTGAATAGCAGAGTACAATCTGAAAAGAAAAATACACAAAACAATTAAGTGAATGTTACACATATTACAACCATGAAATACTTGAAATTAAGTTGCTAATCAGAAACTGATAAACTAAATGAATTTGCTCTTTTTAAATAAGTGATTTTTAATTTTATGTATAAGTGATGTGATACAGTATTTGTCTATCTCCATCTGCTTTATTTCACTTATCATTAATGTGTCAATTATAGCTCAATAAAACTAGAGAAACATCAGTTTCTAAAATCTAAATATAGATAAATGCAAGCTGTACCTCAGAAAGAGATTTTCTTGACAGTGACTTTTAAATGCCAAGATTGAAGTCACTACTAAGGCTATACTGTGAACCTTACATTCCTGTTAATATACCAAGCAAGTACTGATTTACAAGTTTGCAACAGATGAGAACTTTACAAACTGAGTGAGTGAATAGAAAGCCTAAGACAAGTCAAAAGTTACCCAGCTTAACTTCTAAAAATGACTAGAAATTAGGTCAAATTCCCGAAACTCAGACTGTGGGGTGAGGGACTTCATTCAATTTATTCAAAATGTTATCCACTGTACTGCATGGCAATATATGAATACACTATATAGGAGCAATACTGCTAAAGAGACTTCCTTAATGAATTAAGGCACTGAGATGGCTACAAAACGAGTTAACTAGCTGATTCCTTCAATCTCTAGTTTTTTCAACCAATAATTCAAAGGCCATGCTTACTACCGAAGTTATTCCAGTAAAAATGCTCCCTGGCTCCATGTAAGGAAATCTGTTTACATAACTGCTCCAAAACCTTTTTAAACTTTTGTTCAAAAACCTGTCTTATGTAAGGGATATAATCCCTAGTGATTAAGTCTATTTCACTTTGAAGCCATCTCTGGTATCAGCAACTGAGGTACCAAAGATGACTCTCTATGATCTATGGGAGGATGTCGCCACCAAGCTTCCTTGGCAGAAAATTATCCTAAGCACTCTTTTTCCTATCTTCCTACACCACTACGAGATAACTTCTCCCAATAATCAAGTAACCTGATCCCAGGTCTATTAGCCTAGCCTTTTTTTGAAATCACAATTCCCACTCCATCACTATAATCCATTTCAAAGTATTGAGGGCAAGTGTCAAGCTAAAGTAACTCACAGTAAAGTTTAAGTTATGAAGTTTCACCCACCCCCAAGGGGTATTTGCCTTTAACAGGAGTTTATTAATCCAAAAGAACAGTGAGCAGATTTTGAGAAGAGAAGCCCTTTGTACTCTGTACTAGAAGAACTGGGAACTCCAACTAAGAAAGGTTAATAACCGGAGGCAGTTGTTAAGTGAGTAAAGGAACCAGCTAACCAGAACAGATGAATGACCAAGCAGGAAAAAAAAAGAGATGACCGTACAATTTCTCTATTCAAGTGGCAAGAAGTTCCGTTTTGACTGGAAGTGGTAAAACTAGGCATGATGGCTTTTATGTTCCTGATGGTATCCCAACATAAAATAATAATTTTCTCATACATACTTATGGGTGGTGTGTTTGCTGGAGGTGGGAAGGTGGGATGTAATGGCAGTACACTAGTGAAAAAAAGAGGTAGGCCTGGATTACTAATGAGGATAGATATTTGAAAAGAACAAGTAAAAGAATGCTAGGTATAAGTCTATCTACATTAAAAAAAAATGCAAAGAGAATGATATAGAAGGATACCCACCCAATCTTAATAGTTGTTACTTTAAAGTGCATGAGATTGAAGAGCAGGAATGAGGACTTGACTTTTCACTCTATATTTCTATACTTAAGTTTCATTTTGCTTGTCATATAAGTATGTATTTCTAATCTTTCTAGATAGAGCAAATGGGCTGAGTAAAGATGGCTAGCTCCAGTAGCATCCACTTTGACACTGGATAACTATGTAAAAATGCAGAAGTCAGTCAATATAGAAGGTGAAAGGTACCAAGGTGAACATTAGGCATTTATTTCTCTGAAAATTTCCTCTAAAATATATTTTATGGAAGGCTCATTAATAACGTTCACTGATTTTAACAAACTCATTTTTGAAAACCCAAAGAATTCAAATGTAAATCTTAGGAGCCTGAACCGAGATATAGTAACTAAGTTTGAGGCAAAGCAAGGTGTCACACAACACAAGTACCCTGCTGCCACCTGGCTTTCCCATACTTAAATTTCAATATGAGCAAACATACTCGTTTTATACATTCCCAAAGCAGACATATATACACTATCATGTACACGTACATACCCAATTGCTGATAAGTATTAGCTCTGTATATATGTACGGATGAGATTTATACATGATATTCTCATGGTTGCACACATTCAAAAGTTCTTACATTTTATTTTTGTACTCTTATAGTTCTCAAAAGGTGTCTTCCCTTTAATTAGCTCAATATCTTCTCTGTAAGATATACAAGACTCATTTGAAAATGGAGCTGTATAACTGTAGGAACTAAGTGGTGGGTATATGGATGGTCACTGTACAAGTCTTTTAACTTTTCTCTGTATGAAAATTTTCAAAATAAAATGTCAGGAAAAAATAAGTGAACTGCAGGTTTAAAGAATCCTGATAGGGCTGGCCCCCTGGCTGAGTGGTTAAGTTCGCGCCCCCCACTATGGCAGCCTGGGGTTTCACTGGTTTAGATCCTGGGCGCAGACATGGCACCACTCATCAGGCCATGGTGAGGCGGCGTCCCACGTGCCACAACTAGAGGGACCCACAAGTAAAATATACAACTATGTACCTGGGGGATTTGGGGAGAAAAAGCAGAAAAAGGAAAAAAAGAAAGAAAAGAAAAGAAAAAAGAAGATTGGCACCAGTTGTTAGTCCAGGTGCCAATCTTAAAAAAATAAATAAATAGGGGCTGGCCCCGTGGTCGAGTGGTTAAGTTCGTGCGCTCCACTGCAGGTGGCCCAGTGTTTCGTCAGTTCGAATCCTGGGCACGCACATGGCACTGCTCATCAAACCACGATGAGGCAGCATCCCACATGCCACAACTAGAAGGACCCACAACGAAAAATATACAACTATGTACTGGGGGGCTTTGGGGAGAAAAAGGAAAAAAATAAAATCTTTAAAAAATAAATAAGTAAATAAATAAATAGTCCTGATAAAGATCTAAATGTCTAAATCTCATCTCAGGCAATGCTGTGTACAATTGCTAAAATACAAAAGCTAACACACTCCCCTTCCTCAAACAATTCTGATTATGTCACACCTTTGTTTAAAAAACTTTGAGTGTTTAGGGGCAATTGTACTGATGTCTGAAATTTACTCTGAAATGCATCAAAAATTAAGATAAACTGAATGGATAGATATGTAATAAAACAAGAATACTAACAGCAGACTCTACGTGGTAGGTATATGGATGCTCACTGTAAAATTCCTTTAGTTTTTATGTAAGTTTAAAAATCTTCATAGGAGAATATTGGAAAAAACCTTCAATTGACTATTCTTTACAATGAAAAGCCAAATTCTTGGCGTGGCCTACTACACCCTTCATTATCTAACTCCAGCCTATCTTTTCAGCATTGCCCTTCTCCCATCCAACTAGAGTTCCAAAGAGTCTCTTGCTTCCATGCCCTTGCATACAGGGTTTCCTCTGAATAGATTGCCCTTCATACTTGGAGGACTCATTTTCTGATACTCCACTTAAATTTCACTACCACCATGAGACTTTCTAAACTTCCTCAAGCAGAGTGAAGGACTTTTTCTTCTATGTTCTTTGTACACACTTCTATTGTAGAACTTATCACTTCACTGTAGGTAACTATTTACATGTCTGTCTTCATAGCACCTTAAGCCCTTGGAGGGCAAGGATTTTGTTGTATTCATTTTGGTATCCCCAAAGCCCAGTAAAGTGCCTGGCACACTACAGGGGTTTGAGGTTTGCTGAACAAATTAAAGGGCGGTACCATTGGTAAAACAATTAATGTGCCCCAATTTATACTTATCTTCTAAGTTATCTCTTGCATCCTACTTGGTCTTCTCTATTTCTAATGCCACTTGCCTAGTTCAGGTCTCTTGTGGAGATTACTGTGACCTACTAACAGTTTTCCCAGTGTCTAATCTTGTCTAACCATTATCAAAATGTTGCCTGAATTTTGCTTCATGATGTGAAACAAGACTTACAAAACTCAAATATTGTGTAGTCTATATTCACTAATCAAATAATCAGGATAAAAGGCTTTTCTTAAAAACTTTTGGGAAGAAAAACTGTATGCTAAAGAACAATTTGTTTACCTGCTGAGAGTTCTCAACCAACAAAACAACCCCCTACTATTTTCCAAGTATCTTGCTAGGCAGTAACAAGGGGACACACTGTCCCTGCCCTCAAGAAACTTTCAGACTAATGAGAGAAATAGACATGAAAACAAATACAATGTAATAAACACTGTAATTACTTGGGTGCTGCTAGGGGAACACAAAGGAAAGAAATAACTCCAGGGGAGTTGGCAAAGTTTCAAAGGACTTGACATTTGAGATAAAAAGGAAAAGAAAAAAAGTATGAAAGTCAGACAATCTGGAAGCAGGGTATACTAAGGTTGGAGGACAATGAAGCTGGAAAGGAGGTTTGGGACCCTTTAGGGCACTGAATGCCTGGCTTCAGAGTTTGACCTTTATCTTCTAGGCAATGAGAAACCAAATAGAGTTTTGGGTGTTTTTTTCTATTACAGAAGAGTGAGCCAATTAGGTCTGTTCAGAAGAGTAGCTAACAATACTGAGGATGACTGACTGGAGAGGAAAAGGCTGGTGGCAGAGAAGCTTGGCATTTAGACTCTGCTTATTTTTTCATTAATTAGGTTAAAAAAAAAGATGATTTCTTAATATCCTGCTAAGCCAGTAGCATCATTCAATTTCTCTTATTTTAGTAAACATTCACTCATCTTCTTACCTTGTCTTTACAGCCATTATCTGTGATATAAGTTGGAGGCTTTCCAGGATAGCGATAAAGAATGAAATCCCGACTACATAGGTAAAAAACAAAGGTGGGTGAGAAGAGATAATTTAGTACATGCAAAGGCAGTTATAAGAACAAGTATTTGTGCTTTTAAATTGCACACCTTATTCATATAAAACAATCCAAATGTTTAAGAGGCTAAATAATGTTAATTCAAGGTAGACAGCTAACTCCTCCTAAAGTCCTATGGATTTTAAAAAATATCTTAATTTAGGAGGAAGAGAAATAAAGAAGATAGATTATCAATTGTATCTATGTTTATGAGTTTTGGGGGATCCCATTAATTTAAAGCAGGGTTGGCAAATTTTGATTGAGAAAAGAACAGATAATAAATGTTTCAGCTTTTGCAGGCCATATGGTTTATTTAACTTTAACTTTGCAGCATGAAAGCAGCCACAAACAATGCATAAACAAATGTACATGACTGTGTTCCAATAAAACTTTATGGACACTGAAATAAATTTCATAATTTTCACATGCCATGAAACATTATTATTCCTTTGAGTTTTCAACCACTTAAAAAAGTTTAAAAAGCATTCTTAGCTCGAGGGACAGACAAAAACAGAACCGGGCCAATTTAAAAGTTGGCCCCTGATTGAAAAGCAATAACCGATCAGCTACCTGCCCAATACCCCTCTTATACTACTTCTTGCTGGATTTAGTGAGAAATGAGCAGACTGCAAAACACTAACTTGAATAAACACTTACCAAAAGAGAGTTCTGACTCTACCAAGGAATATGCCATCTCATCGTCCTCAGAATTGTGAAGGAGTCTTATACATAGCTATTTTTCAAAACACTACAGCTTTCAGAAATGCTACTTTTGCAATTTAAAAGACCGAACAGAACTTCCAAAGCAATAGAGCAGTGTTTCTCAAATTTTTCCCCCAGCATCGCCTTCCTAAAGAGCCTTCTTAGACTTTTCTTAATTTCCTTATGAAATTTTAATACCACAGATATACTGTATATCTGTTTATGTACTATGACCCTGTGAAGGATCATAAACCACTGTGATAGCTAATATATTTTTTGTCCTCAAGAACAAATTTCTATCCTCTTGGAAGTGATACTGAGGGATGCCCCACTGAGGATGCATGCAAAAGAGGCACAGAGTTAAATACACAATAATTCTAAAATAAATATTCTGATTTTCTACAGGAGTAATACCAGCAGTTCTTAAAGTCCTTTATTCTTCCATTCAAATGGACACAAATGCTAGAGGTTCTCCACCTAAAAATTATACCAATTGACCTTGCGTAGACCTCTTCATTCTACATAATACATCAAATCTCAAATTTTCCCAGTCCTAAAAGGACTTTAATAGAAACCTTACACACACACACTCTTTAAAAAAAAAGGAGAGTCAACTTACTTATAAATTAGAGAAAGAGCTCTTATTTCCAGCTGGCCCGCACTTTCCTAAACATAAATAGTGCATAAAGTTTTTAAAAACATTCTGTTGCTAGGAGGTAGAAGTTTTTGCAAGTTCAACATTTGCTTTTTAGATGCTTAGCATTGTTTTAGATGAAGAATTTGTAGAACACACTATAACTTGCTTTGAGGCTTGGGATATTGTGATAGTTACTCATTAACATAAACTTATTCTGAAAAATTTAAAAAAATACCTAAAGACCTTCTTAGTTAGCCATTAAGTAACAAGGACAGTCAATATAGGAGATTTAAAAGGCACAATAAAAATGGAATTAGTGTAAGAATACAAAGTTAGCAGAGTATTTAGTAAATGTGTTTTAAGTCAAGAACTATGGAATTTAGTCAGATCAATTTTTTTGAACAAATGTGTTTATGGGTCTTACTCCCACATAAAAAAAGGTTAACTACAAATCAGGGGAATTGTTTAATAAAAAAATATTAATGACCTCCTAGTAACATTCATTACCACCCTCCTCCCTCATTAAAGTGAGAAGATTTAAGCTTGTCCTCTTCCCAAGCAGTGTATACTCTTTCACTAGTCTATGGATGATAAACTTGTTAACACACAATTCTCAATATTTAACACAAAACAATAGGTCAATTGCCAGCCTCTAAACTTTTGCAAGAACTATTTGATTCAACATAGCTGGCTACTGAAGAAAATAGGTTGAGTCTAGCCAAAGCGACACAGCTGAATGAATATTTAGGTTACTATTCCAAATACTCTGAAAAGATTAAACCCCCATATTTGATCTTACCTTGGGATCTCCCAACCGTTCCAGGTATTTCTCAAAAGATCCCTCCACATACTTCAAAAATAAAACAAACTTGACTTAACCAAATACATAGCATTACTGAAATCTGATTATATTCTGCAATATTATCCTCCAATGGATTTTTGTTCAGTTCAACAATTATGGTATTAAATTACTACTTTGCACAGCACCTCAAGAAGATTTGCACATACACAAAAGGTATGAGTAGAGAAAAGCTGGACTATAAAAGTATCTCAGGAATTCGTCCTGGCTTATCCACATACCAGTGCATTTCATCAAATGGTATACCTTTGAATTTCTTCTGAAATGCCAAGTAACCTGACTTACTTAAGTAACTTAAGTAATTTTCATAAACCAAGCAAGCCCAATAATTACAAGGATTTCAAACTTGACAGGAGACGTGCACTTACAAAGTTAAACTGAGGAACTTTAAAGAGAATTTCATTAGTTTCAAAAAAGCCCAAGGCAAAAGGGAACTTGTTGGGGTGATGGAAATGTTTTGTATCTTGACTGCAGTGGCAGTTGCGTGACTATATATTATTGCCAAAACCAAAAATGCTAAATTTAAAATGGTGAATCTTATTTATGTAAAATATACCTCTTTTAAAAATAAAATTAGATTAAACTCAGGGAATATAGGATAATATATGTCTAGTTCCATGCATATATATATCACTAGACTTAAAAAATCATTTTTAATTTTTCTCAACCCTTCTAAACAGCTTTTTTGAGGTATAATTGACATACAGTAAGCTGCACATATTTAAATGGCACAAATAAGTTTTGGCATATGTATGTACCCATGAAACCATTATGACAATCGTGATAGTGAATACATCCATAACCCCCATAAGTTTCCTTGTGCTCTCTATAACCCCACTGACGCCCAAGCAACCACTGATCTGCTGTCACTATAAATCGGTATGCATTTTCTACAGCATTATATAAAGAAAATCATACAGTATGTGCTTTTGCGGGGGGCGTCTGGCTTCTTTCACTTGGCTTAATTACTCTGAGATTCATCAATGTAGTTCTAAAATTTTATACACATCTTTGTTACTCAAAACGTGGTCCACGAAAAATAGCAAGCATCACTTGGGAGTTAACAATGCAGAAATCCTGGGCCCCAGCTCAGACCTACTGAATCAGAATCCATATTTAACAAGATCCCCAGGTGATTTGTAAGCACAAAAATACTTGAGATGCACTGCTTTACACCACGGTCTTGCATTTGAAGGTGGTTACAAATAATCCTTTCCCCAGGTGTGGTGAAGACTAATTAACTTCAAGTTAATAAGTTTTAAAGTCAAGAAGCCTTCAGATCGTTTTAAAATTCACTAAAACCTGTTGAGAAAATTAAGAGTAAACCTCAAACAGGAGGCAAATACCCATAATATACAGTCAGAAGAAAACAAATAGTACTGGAAGGGCTAGGAGTGTTTAAAAAAAAAAAAAAAAGCCACACGAAGGGCACTCTTCAAATCAGACTGATAGAACCTTGTTTCATTGTTATAAAAAGAATTCAAATAATTCAGTGTATACAAAGATGTCTTCTAAAAGTTGTTTTAAAGTCCGTCATTAGTGGCAGAGCTCCAATTACCAGCTTGTCACGTGAAAAAGATAGATGTTTAGGACTAATTTGTTTCCTTATAATTAAGTTTTACAAGATTCTTCAAGCTGACTGGCTGAGGACCATTGTGCACAGAATTAAGCAAGAGAACAAAGGGGAATCCAATTTGTACACATTTTAAAATATTAACATAGCCAAACCTTTTGCAAACTATCATTCACAGAAAACAGTATTATGGATAACACAAAAGAGCAGTCTAAAGGTAACTTTTCAGGGTTTGGATGTTTTTTGGTGTGTGGGATGAGAAAGCAGTGGGAAGGATAAAGATTAACTGTTTTTTCTTAACTTTTAATTAGAGTACAAAACAATCTAATTCTGGAAAGAGGTCCAGAAGCATGCAAGCTAAGGGGAAGGAAGCCAGCTGAAAAGTATTTGCTACTAAGAGATTGCATGATATAATTTTCACAAGTAGGTGAGCAAAATTCCTTTCCCCCTGCTAAATACTCTACCGACAACTCCCCTTGGTATGTATTCTACTTACAGATTCAAAAGTTTGTTGATTTTCTCTCATATATGAGACACAAGCCTTCCTGATTTCCAAATGATGGACCTGGCTGCAAAACAACTAAAAAGAAGAGAAAGACCAGGTCACCGTCAGTTATGAGAAACAGAAGCTTCTAAATTAACACTATCAGCTAGACACTTAAGTCTCCCTTATTGAGAACACATGTAGGAAATTGAGAAATTAAATCCTGATCTTACCAAAACCTGTTTGTCTGATCTTTAGTGAGATTGGGGAGGGATGATTCTGTCATATCCACCCCCCCACCCCGAACTTTTCTACTGCTTATTGGCACAGCCTGTAAATTTTTCCTCAGACATTAATATTTAGAGGAAACAGGTTGCTTATAAAGGATCAAGATGCATTTCAAAGTTCTCTCTAACCCCGTTACTTTAGCTTACATTTCAGAGTGACCTTTTAAAAAACAGAAAAGACAGCAAATGTACAACAGTATACTTGGACTAATTAGCAAAGGCATGCACAAAGCTAGTAAGTAGCAGCCAAGCCGGGATATATTTACTAGGAAAGAGAATTGTTTTTTGTTTTGGTGGGCTACAAGTCTTCTAGCTACAGTACCGTGCCATGTCTCAAACTCTGAAAACTCATATGGGGAGATACATTTGTTTTCCTTTTACCTGCTCCGAAATAGCCCGAAAGAGGCAAGAGGCATCCTTGGCAGTCAGCTTTCGAAACAGCCCTAAGCTGCCTAAATATTCATCCATTGATGCCTCACTCAGAGCCTTCTGGCCGGAGTACTTTTTCCATCCTTTATGCATTGTGCACGGCGCGGGGTGGGGTGGGGAGAAGGAGAAAGGAACACAAGTGTGGCAAGAAGGAAAAGGCAGGGTGCAGCCAGGAAGGGGTAGCAGTGCCAACGGCTTGCTTATGCAGGTATCCGGAAAGAAGCTCAAAGTCTAGGTATGAGAAGGCAGTTGGAGTCAGCGCTGCAGAATCTTGCACTTCTTAGGAGCAGGAGAAGCAAGGGCTGGCTTGCCCAGGACAAGTTGGGACCCTGTGAAAAGAAGAGGAAGAGCCGATGCTCCTAGGAATAGAGAACTTGATTTGAGAAGGAGATACAGAAGGGAGAAGGTACTTGCAGAACTACCTTGTTGGGAAAGGGTAGGATTAACCCAATCAGCCCGAGGTTGAGGGAAGTATGCACAAACAGCTGAGCTTTGGGACCAAAAGGAAGCCGAGTTTGCAGCTTAACTCAGGGCAACTGCTGCTGCACGAGGCTGCAAAGGGACTCCCTAAGTCTCAGGTGTGTAAGATGCAGCCTGGCCCACATTACATTGCTTTAAGATCTCTGCCTGAATTTTCAACTACAGTCTCTGCCGAAGTTCCCTGCTCCTTTCATAGTTTCATGGAAATGAGAGGAAAAATATCTGAACCTAATTAACTAGTAAGCTTTTTTATTAGGAATGTCTTAAATAGCAGAGAAAGTGTGTGTGTTTTGGGGGAGGCTCACTTGATCTACAGGAGCAGAAGTCACAGTTCAAGCAAAGTAGTGCCAAAGCAGTTATCTGGATATTTCAGGTAGGGAGTTTAAGAAATCTTCTCATTTAGTTCTCCTAAATACTAGTAACTCTCACTTAGGATCACAGAAACTAAATCCATTAGCTATGTAGGGAACACTGATATAATTCTTGACTAATGTCTCCAAACTATTGTATAGCATCAACAAAACGAAAATGCAAAAAGTGTGTTTCTTAAAAAAATAGAAACAATGAAAACTTAAATTGAAGCAGCACGAAAGGAATATCTTACCCACAAACTTTCTAATAGACTACATTTAAAATGCTGTGGCACAGCATTAGAGGCATTGGACATGAGAGGCGTGTCTCAATGTCTTATTAGGGCACTATTCTGGAAAAACTACTCTGGATTCTGAGAAAATCAAAGTAAGATATGACCGTGCTTTGTAACGTTCAAAGACAGGACTGGTCACTTGTATTACTTGATTCCACTGCCAAGTGTCTCATTTTTATTTAAATGTCAAAATCCAATTCCTTTCCTATTTTTTCTAAGTGTTAAAAAAATAAATAGATCCAAAGCTGGCTTTGGAAAAGTTGCAAAATTAAGCTGCTGGGAAAATTGTCTTTCTTGTATCTGTGGATCCAGTAGTAATCATGACCGCCCCCTATAGGAAAAGCACCACAAACCAACATTATAATTCGGGAATGAAATAAAAGCATGGTAGAAAAAAAGAATAAAATCTTTACTTCCTTTAGCATGCCAATTTGATATTACCTTAACTAATTTCTTTCTTAAAGAAACCATAAAACTGGAGAAATGATTCCTTTTGCAAATTTCTGAAACAAGGTTTTGGAAGAGGGATCAACATCTTTCTTTAAGGCTACAAATTCACTAAGAAAAATTAAGGGTTATAGTGAAAAGTTAATTCATTTTTGGCACTTTTTACTTGTAGAGAAAATATAAATTCTTCATATTTATTGCTATTTAAACTAAAACTAAGGTATGCAAAACTTCAATTAATACTAATCCATATACTTCATTTGAGGAAGAAAATAGAGAAAGGGAAAATGGGGAGGGAGGGAGAGAATCAGAAAATAGGAGAAAGAGCAGGAAACAGAAGAAAAATTAGAGACAGAAAGACAAAAAGAGAGCAAAGGGAAAGTAATACATAGACAAAGCACACAGAAAAAGACCCACACAAATATGGTCAATTGATTTTTGACAAAAACGCAAGAGCAGTTCAATAAAGACAGTATTTTCATCAAATGGTGCTGGAACAATTGACATCCATATGCAAAAGAAGAAATGATCCTCAGTCTATACCTCACATCTTGTACAATAATTAACTCAAAATGAATCGAGACCTAAATGTAGAAAACTTCAAAACTTTTAGAAGAAAGCATAGGAGAAAATCTTCAAGACCTTGTGTTAGGCAAAGAGTTCTTAGATATGATATAATAAAAGAAAAGATTAATTGGGCTTTATCAAAATTAAAAACTTTTTCTATGCAAATGACAGCATTAGGAAAATGAAAATTCAAGCCACAGATTGGGAGAAAACATTTGTATATCATATATCTGACAAAAAAAACTTTGTATCATTAGGAAAATGCAAATTAATACCACAATGTGACATCACTACACACCTATTAGGATGGCTATAATAAATTAATTTACAGATAATAACAAATGTTAGTAAGGATATGGAGAAACTGAAACCTAAGTAAAAGAAGCCAGACGCAAAAGGGGTAGGTATGATTTCAGAAGATATATAATTCCACTTAAATGAAATACATCAAAAAGGCAAATCTATAGAGACTGAAAGATTAGTGGTTGCCTGGGGTTGGAGTGGTAATACATATTAACTGAAAACAGACACAAAGGATCTTTTTGGTGTGATAGAAATGTTCTAAAACTGTTTTGTGGTGATGTTTCCATAATTCTGTATATTCACTAAAAATTATTGAACTGTACACTTAAAACTGGTGATTTTTAATAGATTTATAATTCACATATCATAAAATTCAAAGTGTACATTTCAATGGTCTATAGTATATTCACAGAGTTGTGCTTCCATCACTACCATCAATTTTAGACATTCTCATTACCCCAAAATGAAACCCCACACACCATAACCATCAATCTCTAACCTTTCTATCCCCACCAACTCCAGGCAACCTCTAATCTACTTTCTATCTCTATTTGCCTATTTTGGACATTTCAAATAAACAGAACCATACAATATATGGTGCTGTGTAACTGGCTTCTTTCACTTAACATAACGTTTTCAAGGTTTGCCCATGTTGTAGCATGTATCACTATTTTAATCCTTTGTATAATTAAACTACGTTTTATTTATTCACTCATCAGTTGATGGACATTTGGGTGGTTTACAATTTTGGGGTATTATGACTAATGCTGTTATAAATACTCACGTGCAAGTTTTTGTTTGGATGTTTCTATTCTCTTGGGTAATACCTAGAAGTAGAGTTGTTGGATCATATGGTAACTCTACATTTAACCATCTGAGGAACTGTCAATTTTCCACGGCAGTTGCACCATTTTACATTCTCATCAGTAGTATATGAGGGTTCCCATTTCTCCACATCCTATCAACACTTACTCTCTCTCTCTCTTGATTATAGCCATCCTAATGAGTATGAAGTGGTATCTCATTGTGGTTTTGTTTTGCATTTCCCTGATGGCTAATAATGTTGGGCATCTTTTTATGTGCCTATTGGCCATTTGTATATATTTAATGAGATACCACTACATACATCTTAAAATGACTAAATAATCTTTTTAAAAACTGACAATACCAAGTGTTGACAACAATGCAAAGCAACCGGAACTCTCATATCATTCTGCTGGGAATATAAAATAGTACAGCCACTCTGGAAAAATAGTTTAGCAGTTTCTTATAAAGTTAAACACAGAGTTACCATATGACCAAGCAATCCCACTTCTGGGTATCTATCGAAGAGAAATGAGAACTTCAGTTCACACAAAAACCTGTACATGAATGTTTTTTAGCAGCTTTGATATTCATAATCATGATTCCCCCAAAACTGGAAATAATCCAAACATTCTTCAACTGGTGAGTGGACAAACTGTGTTACATGCATACAACAGACTACCCCTCAGCAATAAAAAGTAATGAAGTATGGATACACACCAGAACATGTATGAATCTCAAATGCATTGTGCTAAGTGAAAGAAGACAGATTCAAAAAGCTAAATACTGTATGACTGCATTTATATGACATACTGGAAAAGGCAAAACTATAGGAAAGGAAAACAGATCAGTTGCTGCCAGCAGTTAGGGCTGCAAGGAAGGGCTGACCACAAAAGGATGGCAGGAAGGGATGCGTGGGGGTGATGGAAGTGTTCTGTATCTTGACTGTGGTAGTGGTTACATGATTATGCATTTGTCTAAACTTACAGAACTGTACAAGAAAAAATTCTAACTTTGCTCTATTTAAATTTAAAAATAAAAACAAAAAACAGTAGAAGGAACAGAATTTAGAGTTGAGGAGCTCACAGAACACACAAGATTGGAGAGAAAAAACAAGAAAATTAGAGGATCAATCCAGGAAGCCAACATCTAACCAACAGGAAGCCCACATCTAACCAACAGGAAGCCCAAAAAGAGATGAAGAAAGTGGAAGGGGAGAAATGATGATGATGATGATATAAGGAAAATTCTAGCACTGCAAGATATGATCTATATTTAGATTGATCCATATTTCAATCTAAATATAGACTGAAAAGGTCCATGAAGTAACCAGAACAATGAAAGCAAAAAAGATGATCAGCAATGAACATAATAACATTTTGGAAGTCAGGGGATAAAGAAAAGATTCTAAAGCTTTCAAAGAGGAAAAATGGATCACATACAGAAGATCACACATAAGAATAGCAATAAATTCTCAACAGAAGAACTAGAAGCTAAAAAAAAGTGAAGTTCTATATTTGAGTGGAAATTATTTCCAATCTTGAATTCTATACCAAGCTATCAACAGATGGGAGAGTAGAAGGCCTTTTCAAACACGCAAGATTAAAAAAATTTACCATTCATTCTCAGAAAGCTACTGGAGTATATCTGAAACCAAAATAAACCACAAAAAGGAGGGAGGCACACAGTGTCCTGAAAACAGAAGATTCAACGTAAGAGAGAAGCAAAAGGAATTTCCAGGATAAGGATAAAGGAGAAATCCCAAGACTAAATAGAGAATGACTAGGTTCAGGCAAAAGGACAGAGAACTCCAGCAAAGACATTTAAAAAGAAAAACAAAAGTTATAACCTAATCAAACATACTAGGAAAGATGTACACCTCTGTTGTAGAGTTTGGGGATGTTTCTATAGAAAACATTGCAAATGAAAAAAATAAAAATGAGGTAAAACCATTTTATATAAAAGAATCTATCAATGAACACTTACTATATGGCTCAGATGTGAACAATATTGTACTTAAGTATCATAATGTCAACACTCAAAACAGATTTCACAAGAACTGATAAAACTAAATTTGTTTTTTTGTGTTTTAAATTTAAATATCATCTATAGACTTCCTATTGTGGAAGACAGATGATATTTAAATTCAAAAAACAAAAATAAGTTTGAACATAGCACTTACAAAACACAGAAAATAATGTACTAGGGTCACCTATAGGAAGCAGAATCAGAGATGTGGAGGAGTGGGACACAGAACTGCTAATTCTTGTTATAAGTCTTGGAGAACTACTTAATATTTTATATTACTTACATGTGTTATCTTAAGAAATAAAAATTAAAGTAAAAATTATTCGGTGAGCAAGAAACAGAATAGCATAATAAATTGGGAAAATAAATAAGTAGAAGATGAAGAAACGGGCTTTAAATAATTACAAAACATAGCCAAGTTTTCACATCCAATCAGTAATACTACTAGGAACTAGAACTATATATTTCTCCCAATTCTTGTACAATTATTATAGAGAGGAATCACATGCCAAAGAAAAGATATGAACAAAAGCTCAGAGGTGGTTAAGTACAGGTTACGTTCCCCAAATTAGTTAATAAATAGGACTTCGTAAAAAAGATCTGTGTGACAATACTAGATTTCATCCTGTATATAATAGAAAGCCATTTCATAGTATTTAATGCTGTCCTCTGAAATATGGATTGCACTTGCAATTCCAATTGGCTGACTATTCTACAGCAAACAACTCCAATCCTGTAAAACTCCAAAACAGTGGTTCTCAAGTGAAGGGCTTAATAAAACAGATTGTCTCAGGCCAGAGATTCTGATTCAGCAGATCTGGGGTGGGTCCTGGGAATTTGCATTTCTAACAAGTTCTCAGGTGATGCTGATGTTGCTGGTCCAGGGCCACACTTTGGGAACCAGTGCTCTAGAACAACGTGTTCCACAAGTTATTAATAAGAGTTCCTAAAAAGAGTTTCAAGGTCAAAATTTCAGGAAACACTGCATACATACTATAATGATATCTTTGAAGTTCAAATGTCCATTAGCAATATGAAAGGCTCTAAGGAATACTAAAATTACTTGATTTTATTACCTTTGCCATAGGGGAAAAAAAGGTTTGGGAAATGCCAGGTCAAAGTTAAGCAGGTAACTTTAGCATCCAAGTTACTAACGGTTTTTAATGCGCTATAGCTACTGATTTTAAACTATTTCAAAGTTTGAGAAATGTTGCTCTAGAAATTTTTCTGGGTTCTAAATCTAAGGTTGTTGGAATAATTACCTAAGATACTTCAGGTCAAGTGCTTAGTACATAATAATTGCTTAATTAAGTATTGACTGCTATTATGTGCTGCCTGACAAAGCGGTTCACTAAGAAATTACTCTTTGGCCAAAATAAGGGATAAGAACCATAACAATTTCACGTAACTTATACTGTAAATCAAGCCAAAGTTCAAATACAGCTCCCCAGAGGAGCTTTCCCCAACCTAATGGTGTTCCTCCCTTTGACATCTGAAAATAGGATGAAAAATGATTACCTTAAAGACTTTTTAGGCAGTGTACTCTGGGGCCAGATTAAAATAAGACAAATTCAAGAAAACGAAAATAACCTTTAAAAATTAACATATTATTTGACCTGTCATGAAATTGATGTACTTTAATTTTATAATTACTTTTTATGTTGTAATTTAACTTGAAAATGTGATTTGTTGTTTTAATTGCTAGAATTATTTTCTTTCACTGATCAAATGGAAAAATTCTTTGTAGTACAATATATGAATACTAATAGTTTTAATTCTAAAATAACACTCCATGTTTCAACCAATTAAATGAGGTATATGCCTGGAATCTTTTTTTAAAGCATACATTATCTGTGACATACAAGGTATAGTTCTAAGTGTATATAGGACATGATGCTTTTGAGTTGTTATTTTAGTTTCTGAGAGGCAATATGGTACCATGAAAAGAGTATCAAGAAGTTGGTTATGCCACTTTCATCTCCCTGGGTCACAGTTTCCTCATCTATAAAATGAAGGAAGATGGGTTGCATGATCTCTAAGCTCTCTTTCAAGTCTAAGGAACTGTGATTCTCTGTGACTCAATGGTGGATAAGAAACTTGCCCTCCCTTTACATGGTCAAATTTGTGATTAACATTAACCATAAAAATAGCTTTTAGGGGGATTAACCTATTATCCTGGCAAATTGCAGAGTTGACTGGCCCACATAAAAATGAATGATAAGCCTTACCTTACCAAATGAAATAAACAGACCTAGAATTTTAAAGATAAAATTTGTAATTATGTGTGGTGATGAACGTTAATTAAATTTATTGCAGTAATCGTTTGGCAATATATACATAAATCATTATGCTGTACACCTTCAATTTATACGTTATATGTCAATTATATCTAAATAAACCTGGAAAAAATAACAATACATGTATGTAACAACTTGTGACAGAACCTGCAGAAAAAGCAATTAATATTAAAATAATACTAAATCATTTATTTCAACTATTTTTAGTACCAAACAACATGGGGCCAATTGTGGGAAATAGCTCAACTCTATAGAACTTCATTTTTAGATCTTTCATTACTGAAAAATAAAATGGTAAACTTTATTTAAACATTTTTTAACAGCACCCTGAAACTAGAACTTGTCACTTCTTTTCATGGTGGACATTTAACCAGAATTAGTAAAGCAGGATTTATGAAGAATGGGACCACAATGGTTCTAAAACAAAATCTGGTCCCATGGCCCTATTCAACCTCCTCCTCAAGTTTTAGGAAGAAGACAGTAAAGACAAGGAAAAGAACTGATTTCTCAGAGCAGTGATCCTTGTTCACATATGCAAAACAGAGGAAACATTACCAAGAGCCACTTGCTTTCATTTCCTTCTCTTCCCCACTTTTACCTGAAGCATTCTAATACAGATTAGGAAAATAGTACTTTGTTTAAAAATGTATTATATTGGCACAGAAATACTGTGGCTTGTTTTCCGTTCATTTAAGATCCTTGTAGTGTCTAATCAGTCTACAGACAGACAGACTTGAGGGAAGGGAGGATAAATAAAGACCAGAACATTCTTTTCTTTGTTTTGATGCACTAGAAAGACCCACTCACTTAAACCTCTAAATTAACTTTAATTCTCTAAACCCAGCTAGAGACTAAATATGAATTTAAACATAGAATTTAACGAAGACTTTGCTTTCTGTATCAGGACTATATACTGTGAATTCTAGAAGAGTATCTCTAAGCCTATTCTTACTTCTTAAAACAAAAGCTCTACTTCTTAAAACAAAAGCTCTAACAAAGAAAGATTGTATTATTTCAATGAAATTTTTTATTTTCAGGCATGCTACACAATTGGTTTTATGTCTAAGAAATCACCTATGAGGGAAGTTAGTTTTACTAATTTATAAATGGGAAAACTAAGACCGAGAAAATTACTCACGCCAACAATTTAGGAATATTTTTAGCTCTTAAATTTCGGGAGTGTACTATCGACCCACTTCATAGTGGCAGTGGAGAACCACCAATATGTTCTGTACAAAAGGAGAAATGAATAGTAAAAAAGATGCAATGTATGGCCTCTCACAGATACCATTCCAACAGTGACTTTCAGTTCAGCAAACAAATATTTTGAAGCACATTTGACAGTAAATGAGTAAATTACAAAATACTGTATTGCTTTCCCAAATAAATTTAGTATATCCTAAAATAATACAGATAAAAAAATTCCATTTAGTTACTTTTATTAATTAGAAACAGTGCTACCCAAGACATTATGGGTTATAAACACTGAGTTAATAGTATAAGATTACTAACGGTTAGTTTCAAAATGTGTTGCTTGGTATGTTTTAAACTTGATGAGAAAAGTTCCTAATTTGTGCTATATCATAAAAATTAGGAATTACCAAACTCAAATGTATTTAATCAGAGGGTTTAATTATAAAGGAGTAGTCATTATCAGAATATTAATGAACAATGACCAAGGAATGAAGTTACTGAAGCTGGTCTCAGTCTAGGGATTCTTAACCTGGGGCCTCATGGTACCTGTAAACTCCCTGAAATCCACTGTAAAATGTGTATGTGTATAAAGAGGCAACAGTTTGAAACATTTTGAGGAGTTTCACGACCCAAAGAAGCTTAAGAACTATTGACTTAGAGAGCAGGACTGTAGCCGTCAAAATAAAATGACAGTGTCAATCAAAATAGTTTTGGCCAGGATGTGGTAAAAATTCATAAAGACAATAAAGATACAGAAGTGAAATACCAAAATAGATGGTATATAATGGTATAAAAGCCCCTCAAGATATTTTTCAAGAATCAATATCAAAGTCAAGAAGCATGTATTCTACATTCCTGTTTGAAGTTAACTAGATTTATTTGCCTACCTATTGTCTAGCCACCTACACAAATTATAAGAATTAAAAGAACTATACAATATAAACATCATGCTAGAATATTCATGTAAGGAATTAATCATTTAACAAGGACTTGAGTGCTGTTTGGCAGTTATTCTAAACCTCTCTCCGTGTAATCTTCTGCTGGAAAACACTACAGCTACTGCTTTTAATAAATCTCTGATTTTTAATATGTTTTCCCAAAAATCCCCAATAAATACCATTATTTGACACACCCTTAAATATCATTAGGATATTACACAGAATCAGCACTGCTATGGTTTAGATGTCATCACCATATAATGTAATGGCCAAATCTTTCTTCTGAACAAGAGACATACTAGATACTTTGGAGTCAAGTCAAAGACAGTATGAAATGAATGCGTGCAAGATGATAGTGTTTCCTAGAACGAATACCTAATCCTAATCAAGATAATGAAAAAAGAATACTAAGTTACAGAAGTGTATGATTTATGGAAAGCCTACTGTGTTTCAGGCTGGGGACTCAAGAATGAATAAGACATATAGGTCCTTCTCAACTAGACTGTAAGTTCCTCCAGAACAGGAATAATGTCTTGAGTTCTGCTGACACAAAAAATAGATTCTTATGCATCTATGTTAAAAGACTAAATAACCAAATAAATAAATGGGCTTGAGATATTTAGGAAATAAAGCTGAGAGTACTTGTGACTAACCAGATATTAAAGGTTAGAGAAATGAGTTTAAGCCTGGAGACTGACTAAATGATGACACCATTAATAGAGGTAAGGATACCAGCAGGGTGAAAAGGAGAAACATGATTTTAGTTTGGGGCACATCGAGTTTAAGGTGCTTAGAGAATTAACAGACAGACATGACTGACAGGCAACTGGAAATACCATTCAGAAGCTCAAATCAGAGTTGAGGAATATAGACACAGCAGTCAGTAAGAGAAGCTCTGGGCGTGATAAAAGTACCAAGAAAAAATACATAGAGAAGAGGACTGAAAACAGATATTTGTATTGATCATTACAAATATTTAATGAGAAAACAAAAGAGCCAGTAAATAACTTGGAACCAAGTAAAGCAATTGGGAGTTTCTCCATATGGATTTTATGAGTAACCAACAGTATCCTTTAAATAGCAATGTAAAAACTGAAATAGGTCATATACCTGAGGCTATCATTCAATCTAAATTTCTTGTAGTCTTCTGATGACAAATATTCTGTCCTCTTGTCCCCAGAAATGACAGAAATATACTGGAATTCAGCCTTCCAATTGCAATTCCAAGAGTATCTTTTGGACA
The DNA here is from genome assembly GCF_041296235.1 of Equus asinus. Taxonomy (NCBI): domain Eukaryota; kingdom Metazoa; phylum Chordata; class Mammalia; order Perissodactyla; family Equidae; genus Equus; species Equus asinus. The sequence continues at coordinate 104,467,072 of NC_091820.1, read as the reverse complement.
CTTACGTAGCATAAAACTCCTTTTTCATATTATGCTCTAAGCTCAGTTTTCTCACTTGCAAAATGAGACAAACGTTAACTAATTAACTAATCATTATGTTTCATTCCCCATTCCCCCATAGAAACATGGTACTAACTGTACAGCAGAAAACTGATTACCACATAGCTATCAGGACAACCCATTCGAAATCTCTCCCCAAAGTCACTTTCAAATAATCTGCCAATACAGCTCATTTCTCAGACTGTATGCAGATTTTTGGTCATCTCTGAAAATTTTATATTTTGAACAAATCAGAGAGATTAAGCGCTTATACCATAATACAGTCATGCACCACATAAAAACATTAGTCAATAGTGGACCACATTGCAATGGCAATCCCATAAGGTCAGCACCATATAGCCTAGGTACGTAGTAGGCTATACCATCTAGGTTTAAGTACACTCTATGAGGTTCACACAATGAAATCACCTAATGAGGCATTTCTGAGAATGATATCCCAGTGATTAAGCAACACATGACTGTAAAAGGCCAAGAAAAATATCTACATTACTACTAGTCAATCCTTAACTATTTTTAGTCTTGGAAAACTCTTCTCAAACTATCAAAGTGGTACACATTTTTAAACTGTCCTGTCTACATGATTTATCTTCAAAAGCATAACAGTGCTCTAGGGCGTCTAAAATCACTCGGTAGTACTTTCAGATGACTTTTTTGCAGGGAAGGGTTCACCCTAAGCTAACATCTCTTGCCAAGCTTCCTTTTTTTCCCCTCCCCAAAGCCCCAGTGCATGGTTTCATAGCCTAGTTCTAAGTCCTTCTAGTTCTTCCATGTGAGCCGCCACCACAGCATGGCAACTGAAAGATGGATGATGTGGTTCCATAAGCAGGAAACGAACCTGGGCCACCAAAGCAGTGAAAGCACTGAACTTTAACCTCTAGACTATCAGGGCTGGCTCAGATAATGACTACTTCTAAATGTTCCAGAACCTTACATCAAGTTCCTTGGTTATACTAGCTTACCTAAAACCAAAATTTTCCAGTTGTTACTTTCTTTCTTTCCAAATTATAAGCACAGTCACCTAAAATCTTTACTTTCCAGGGTCATCCTATAACCTAACATCACTTTTCATCTACTCCCACTTCATCAACTTTCTACTATTCACCCGTGCACCTCTGAACCCTTTCCACGTGAATTTCTTAATACTGAACTTTCTCTTTTGCTTCCTTATCCCTGGAAATCGAAATAGCTCCAACAGGAAACTGCTAGATAAACTGCATTCCACTTACTCACTGATTTCAAGAACCTTAAGCCCTATCATGTAATGAAACCAAACAAATTTTACTGTATAGAATCTTGACTACCATTCATTTTGTCATAAGGACCCATAAGATATAAACTTGGCAATTAACTTATCTTAACCTCTTTCCTCATCTGTAAAATGTGTGGTTTGCATTAGGTATTTTTAAAATTCTCTTCCAACTCCAAAAATCTACAATTCTTTGTCTTAAAGTCTTCATCTGTTCAATCTAGTATCAATGCTACCAATGGCATTTTGCTAGAATCCAAAATTTCAGGAATCACAGGTTTCTAAGTCCCAGGTAAGGGTGTCATACACCAAAGGAAAATCTGATTAAGTGAAGTGTGAAATAATTCTAAAATAAATTAAACAAATTCAGGAAATGAACAAAACTTTCACTGGATGGGATTAAAGTAACTACACAAATACTAGGCAAACAAGCATTAAGAAATAAAAGCTTACAACATATATTACGATAGTAGAAAGAGCAGAGGACTGGGAGTCAAGTAACTGCTTCTAGTGGCAGCTCTGGCAAAGGCCATTGATTTAGACAAGTCATACCCTCTGTCCTTCTTCCTAATCTGAGAAATGATGGGATTGTTCAAGATAATGATGAGGATTGCTGCCAAATCAAAATGATTCTAAGATATCCTTTGATTTTTAAACCCCACAACTAATATAAAACTTTACAAGGTGGAGTTAAGAGATGTCACTAAACACAACTGACACCAGTGCTTTAAGCCTCTGACAAATGAATCTGGGTTATGCATTCTTTTGGGAGAGGACAAAGCAGATTTGGGGTCCTATACTGCTTTTTAGCTGTCTGATGTTTGAGCAGGCCTTTTCATTTGTTCCTCATTCTCTATGTTAGTCTTTCATGACAACTAACGACTTAGTGATCAACATAAATTTTAAGCCACAATTTTTCGCAAATTACAGAAACACATTTAAAAGAGAGCCCAGAAAAGACAACTTCTCTCCGTGGATTTGAAAAGGGCCTTTCATACATTTGTATAATAATATACACTTAGGATTATGGTGCTGTTTATTCTCAACTATGTAGCTGTAGGTTACTCACTTTTCAGATTATTCTCAGCAAAATTTTAATCCAAGTTGGCTTCCTTCTGTTACCCAGAGTACTTCTCAGCCACCACCTTCTACTATTAGTAAGAATTTATTTTAATATTAGCCTAAGTAAAACATAATCAGGAAAATAAATCTACAAAAACATCATATAATGCATCCCAAGTAAAATGTTTAGAATATTCAACATTTTGGGATAGTATAACGGAAAGTAGGTCTTTATAGCAAATGCTCTATTTTTATGGATGAAGTATATCTAAACCTACTAGCAGAAAACTATGAACACTTAGGGATAACCTAGTTTATTTTATAGGTCTTGAGACCACTTATTACTCTAATCAGAAATTCATAACATATCTCGAGCTATGTGAATTTTAAAACCATATATTTAGGCCAATATACACATCATATCATTTATTCATCTGTAAAACTAACTTTATAAGTACATAAATTATAAATTCCTTTATGATGCCACAGTAAATGTTTCAATACCACTGTGAGAGGAGGTCCTTAAAAAATAATAAATCCTATGGGTTTAAGTCCTTTTTGATTTACTTTTCTCAAACCAGTAAAGCTTTAACAGTGGGCAAGATTTTCTATTTATATTTTAAAGAAAAAAAGTGAACACATCCACTCTACTCTAATCTTCAAAACAAAAGTAGTTTCTCCAAGTACTAAAGATCATCTGACTTGATAGTAAATCTTTTAGGTAATTATTGAGTTTTCTATTTCACAGAACACAATCCATCATTTTTTGTCTTTTTTAATTTGGTTCCTTGGATTATGAAGCTAAAGATACTCTCATATTTTTACAAGTCTGTTAGTTTCATTTTTTTATTCTAAGGAACATCAAACTACATTTGAGGTTCTTGTCAAAGTTTTCTAATTTGATTCATTTTTTTCATGATTCCAAATTCACTTGGGTTTCTACGATAAAACCTGTGAATGCTCACTACATATTTCTTTTACTAAAATATGAAGATTAAGAAAAAAATGTAATGAGAGGGCCGGCCCCGTGGCCAAGTGGTTAAGTTCACACACTCCGCTTCGGCGGCCCAGGGTTTCGCTAGTTCAGATCCTGGGTGTGAACATGGCATCACTCATCAGGCCATGTTGAGGCAGCGTTCAACATGCCACAACTAGAAGGACTCACAACTAAAGAAAATATATGCAACTATATACTGGGGAGATTTCGGGAGAAAAAGCAGAAGGGAAAAAAAAGAAAAGATTGGCAAGTTGCTAGCTCAGGTGCCAATGTAAAAAAAAAAAAAAAAAGAAAAAAATGTAGCGAATTTACTAAATTGCAATTAGGATTTAGACTCAAATGCTTATATTCACATCATAAAATTTTCTACACATTCTATAGATGTAGGAATTTTATTAACATATTATTCTGCCAATATATATTATATATTTAATTTAACCACATTCCATTGATTGCATTTGGGGGGTGTTTTTAAAGTGTTGAGAGTTTAGTGTTTATTTTTGTAATCCAACAACTTTATCCAAAAATGCAGAAAATTTTTCTGGCTGGCCAGGAGGAAAACATTTCAGTGTTGATAAGTCCATTGACTGTAACAGCCCAGGAAGCGTGCTAAAACAAAAGAAGAAAAATATTAGGTAACACGGGAGAAAAATTCCATAATTCACCTACTGCCCACTTGATGACTGAACCTAACTTTCAAGAATATTGTGATGCTTCTCAAACTGTACATGTGAATTTTAACGTATTTTCATAATACAGATATGCATACTAAGATTAAAGCAATACAAAGCACTGCACGTCAATATCAATTTAACAGATACTTTCTTATGTCAACTGAAATATTTCAGAAATGTTATTTCATGAAAGATGTGATCACATGGCTTTGGAACATTTCTCAGGAATGGGGAGATATAAATTGAAGCAAAATTAATTTATGAAAACAGAATAAAGGAAACCAAAAGTAACAGCTGCCAGACAAGAACAATAAGCTGGGGAGACTACCACACCATGCATGAAGATTGTGAAATCACTTTTCTTGCCAGTAATTTACTACCATAAATTCATATATAATTAAGCAATGTACAATCGCCATGCATGTTGGAAATAAGATTCCAAACCACAACATAAAACTATTACTTCAGAAATTTAATTAAACCAGTCACTTAAATTAGAACAGACATACAACCACCCAGCCTAGATTTGGTGCAAATAAACAATATAATAAAAATGAAAATACAACAAATTACTGATTGTTATGGTATTAGTATCTTCCTTGAAATTAATCTAAGAAAAAAGAGATTTCTAACTGTAAAAAATTAATAAATTGGAGACTTGTACAACTTCCTTTTCAGTCTGAGTAGAGTCAGGACATGTTTATGAAATCAATGTTTTCCCTTTTTTAATGTACTGACATAAAATCAAAGCTTATTTAACATTTAGAATGAAGATACTCATCAAAAGTATCTGGAAAAACTGACATGCATTAACCAGTTAGGAAGATGAGAGTTTATTCCTCTTTAAAAAATGATGTTAACCACTAAAAATCTCAACTACCCATTGATAGATATGCCCGTTATCTGAAGCCCACATAATTTTGATTATCTAGCTTCTCCCCTGACTCACAATACTTTTTGCTGGATTTCTTTTTTTTTAACCTTTTTTTTTTATTAACGTTATGATAGATTACAACCTTGTGAGATTTCAGTTGTACATTATTGTTAGTCATGTTGTGGGTATACCACTTCCCCCTTTGTGCCCTCCCCCCACCCCCCCTTTTCCCTGGTAACCACCAATCAGATCTCCTTGGCAATATATTAACTTCCACCTATGAGTGGAGTCATATAGAGTTCGTCTTTCTCTGACTGGCTTATTTCGCTTAACATAATACCCTCGAGGTCCATCCACGTTGCTGCAAATGGGCCAATTTTGTCTTTTTTTATGGCTGAGTAGTATTCCATTGTGTATATATACCATATCTTCTTTATCCAATCATCAGTTTCTGGGCATGTAGGATGGTTCCACATCTTGGCTATTGTAAATAATGCTGCGATGAACATAGGGGTGTAAGGGACTCTTGGGATTTCTGATTTCAGGTTCTTAGGAGATACCCAGTAATGGGATGGCTGGGTCATAAGGTATTTCTATTTTTAACTTTTTGAGAAATCTCCATACTGTTTTCCATAGTGGCTGTACCAGTTTGCATTCCCACCAACAGTGTATGAGGGTTCCTTTTTCTCCACAACCCCTCCAACATTTGTCGCTCTTAGTTTTGGATGTTTTTGCCAATCTAACGGGTGTAAGGTGATATCTTAGTGTAGTTTTGATTTGCATTTCCCTGATGATTAGCAATGATGAACATCTTTTCATGTGTCTATTGGCCATATTCATATCTTCTTTTGAGAAATGTCTGTTCATGTCCTCTGCCCATTTTATGATCGGGTTGTTTTTTTGTTGTTAAGCCGTGTGAGTTCTCTGTATATTATGGAGATTAACTCTTTGTCGGATAAGTGGCTTGTAAATATTTTTTCTCAATTAGTGAGCTGTTTTTTTGTTTCAATCCTGTTTTCCCTTGCCTTAAAGAAGCTCTTTAGTCTGATGAAGTCCCATTTGTTTATTCTTTCTATTGTTTCCCTCAACTGAGGAGTTATAGTGTCTGAAAAGATTCTTTTGAAACTGATGTCAAAGAGTGTACTGCCTATATTCTCTTCTAGAAGACTTATTGTTTCAGGCCTAATCTTTAGGTCTTTGATCCATTTTGTGACTCACAATACTTTTAAGAATGGTTTCCATATTACAAAGCCACTCTGACAGTCCCTCTCCTCCATCATTATAGAGATTAGGACACCAACAATTGCTCCTGAAACAATCAATGAAGCTGTCTCCTCTCAATGAGAACAGGAATCTGTTTTGTTCACTGATGTACGCCAAGTGCCTAGAATAATGCCTGGCAAAGAGTAGGTGCTCAACAAATATTTAACGAATGAACAAGTATTTATTGGGTGCCTAAGAGACAGACACAGTAAAGTTAAAAGAAAAGCTTATTATGTTCTAGCCAGTTTCTTCTAAGGTTTATTTTTTATTTTAAAATTAATTTCAATTATTATAAGAAAAATATGTATTTTGTAATACTTCTATGAGGCTTTTATTTTTTAAAACAATAAATTAGGATAGCTTGTAAAGTCAAACAATTGGGAATTACTGACCTGACGCTTTGGCAAGTTTCTAGCGTCTCAAGAAGAATTAATAGAAAACAAACCAGCAATTTTCTTCATCCTTCTATTGTGATGTTGATCAGTTCTTGTTGAATTCTAATATACTTCCAGAAAATAACACTCCTTACCATAAAGTTACTCCTGTTTAAAATACTCCAATGGCTTTTCACTAAACATAGAATAAAATCAGAACTCCCATATGAGCTAACCCCGCCCAGCCTCATCTTATACTATACTCTCCCTTGCTCACTATACTCCTGCCACACTAAGCTTCCCTCTGTTCCTCAAACACACCAAATTCCAAGCTCATTTCTAACTTAGGGCCTTTGCAATTGCTGCTCCCTCTGTCTCTAGAGCTTCACATGACTGGCTCTTTCTTGTCATTCAGGTCTCAACTCAACATGTCATATAGCCAGTCATGCCTTCCCTGGCCATTCTATCTAATCAGTCTTCACCCCAGCTATCACATCACCCTGCCTTATTTTCCTCATAATACATTTCACCATGTGAAATTATCTGAATTGCTCATTTATAATCGTTTATTGTCTGTCCACAACCACTAGAACATGAACACTGTGAAAGCAGGAACTTTATCTCCTGTTTACCCATGTATCCACCGCACCTAAAACAATGCCTGCCACTTATTAGGTGTAGTTGAATTAATGAATGAATAAATTTAATTTAGGGATTCCAGTGTTTACTGAAGCCAACACCTTAATTAAAAGCAAACGTCTTCCTTGAATAATGAAAATCTAAATAATGAACCAAAAAATTATACTAGGAGACTTGTGCACCCAGACGAACATATATACATACACGCGCACACATACATTCAAATATTCACATGCAAGGAAACAGCCATAGATACAGAAAGAAATACTACACAGAGATCACAAAGTGAAGATAAACAAATGAGGTTTTACAGGTGAGAAAATCAAAGTATGACTGATAAGTAGGAGAAGGTAAGAGGTCAAAGAGATAGACGGGGTTAGGTAGGTGGGTAAGAATAGCTAGGCAGGAATTAAGAGGTCAAATCATCAGTGTCTAGTATACCTGCAGGTACAGTAGAAGAGATGCCCGTCTTTATGCAGCTGCTTTGCCAATTCCAGCTGATGATTGTTCATCAACTTTTCGTTGATAACCACTACAAGTGGCTTTCTTTTTTCCAGAGTCTCCAAACAGCTTCCTGCACCTACAAAAATAGATCAAATTTGTTAAAACAGTTTAAAAGAAAGTCAAGGTGCTCCACCAAGTTTTATAGCTAGAACTCAAAGGATGAAAATCTTAGTTGGCAGAACAACAAATCAGGCCTATGAATTATACCTTCAAAAATGACAAAAGCATAGTTATCAGTTATCTCTAGTAAGTGTTATAAACCTGACTTGAAAAATACATTCTTTATCACTGCCAACAATATTATGGCTTAGGATTCAGTGCTTGCCACTTGCCCTCTAGTAATATGCCCTGGGCATAGGCCTAGAATTCAAGTAAGATTCAGGTTCAACATACTGTACATGAAACTTTACTGCACTTCTATTCCCACACAAGTAGAAAAAGCAAGCCTTCAATAGTGACAGGCACCAATAAAGAAAAAGTTTGACCACTCCTTAAGAGTCTGCCTGTGAGGTACCAACTAGAAAACAGAAAAGAATAATTCCCCACGAATGTGCATATATACAATATTTAGGTTAATTCAACTTTGAAATCGAAAATCATTTAGATATTTTAAGTGGGAGCAAGGAAACTGATAAGTGAGTAGACAAGGCCTTTTTGGGCAGACAATGCTAAGGGAGGAGTTAAGAACTCAGACTCCAGCACCAGACTGTTATCTGCCTACCACTTACTCACCAGACAAGTTACTTAACCTCTGAGTCTCAGTTTCTTCATCTGTAAAATGGAGATACTAGTAGTGCTTACTTTATAAGACTGTTTGGGAGGATTCAATGAGTTACATACACAAAGCATATAAAACAGTACCAAAACCTATTAGCTATTATCCTATACGTTTCTAATGCACCAATCTGTTAGTAACATCTATTTCTAATGAGTTTTCTCTCTTCAAACTAGGCTTTTTTTGAGAACCAAGACACTTCCTCTTTCACTTACTCAGCAATTAAAACTGCAATGCTTCCCAAAGGCTCTTCTGAAAATACTGGCATTCTAATTAGATGAGGATGGTTCTCTGAAAAGGAGGCAATGATTTACACAGTATGTGGCTGTTTAATATTTTTGACTGCATTCATTTCACGATCACACTTAAAAGAAACGTACAAAATCTTTCAAAGCCAATTTCTCCGTGTCCATTTCAACCAATTAGCTAGCTGAATAGTCCTGCAGATCTAAGCCCAAATACTAATTTCAATCGACAACTCTTTACTCATATAACTGGATAGGTTATTTTGCCCCTCTGTGTTTAGAGTTTCTTACTGTGAAGTCGTGCTGCAGTGATTAACTTCTCATCCTTCTACCACCCAGAAAAAATAAATTCTCTCCGCTAATGTTCTCAATTGCTATATTCAAGTATTATATTCTACAGGGCTACAATGAGTTATTCTAGTGATTTTATTTTACATTAAAAAGGTTAAGCATCTGTTTTTATTGTCTATCAAAAACTAAACCGTGAGATTCTCAGGCACTTTACCTGCATGACTAATAACAAGATCGGCTTTCTGAAGGTCTTCTTTCAATGAATCCTTGTACCTGTAAACATCCAGAGTAAATGACTCAGTACTGAATGGTTCGGGTACCACCTTTCCTCTCCCTATTTGTAGGACCAGTCGGTTGTAACCAAGGCTCTTGATTACCTGCAACGGGGAAAAAAGAATAAGCGGCCCTTTGAAACAGACTACCGTAAAAACAGCAATAACCACCCTAAACAAACCCTAACGTTGGTGTTCAGACCTGAGTACGGCTGCCAAACAGTCTGTGACCGACTATAGTTAGTTTTCCAAAACAACCCTTTGCTCCGTACCGGGCCTGACGAGATCCCTCACTAGCCCTAACAGATTAAGCGACCCAGCTCACCAAGGTGTGAAAGAACTGGCCCTGCAAGAAACAAGAGACCAGGTCAAAACTCCAAAAGCGGCGTCGAAAACTAGGCGGGAGACCTAGCGAACAGCTTCGTTCCGCCTCCGACAGCCTGCGCAAACCACGAACCACGAGGAGCCGGAGAGCTCCACAGACGCCGCGCCGCCGGCCACGTGGGGGCCGGGGAGAGACGGGCTGGGCGCCGGCCACGAGGTGGCCGGGGAGGGCGGGGGGAGACGCGCGGGGTGCCGGCCACGAGGGCGCCGGCCACTAGGGGGCCGGGGAGGGCGGGGAGAGACGCGCGGGGCGCGGGCCACGAGGGGGCCGGGGAGGGCGGGGAGAGACGCGCGGGGCGCGGGCCACGAGGGGGCCGGGGAGGGCGGGGAGAGACGCGCGGGCCGCGGGCCACGAGGGGGCCGGGGAGGGCGGGGGGAGACGCGCGGGGCGCCGGCCACGAGGGGGCCGGGGAGGGCGGGGGGAGACGCGCGGGCCGCGGGCCACGAGGGGGCCGGGGAGGGCGGGGGGAGACGCGCGGGGCGCCGGCCACGAGGGGGCCGGGGAGGGCGGGGGGAGACGCTCGGGGCGCCGGCCACGAGGGGGCCGGGGAGGGCGGGGGGAGACGCGCGGGGCGCCGGCCACGAGGGGGCCGGGAAGGGCGGGGAGAGACGTGCGGGGCGCCGAGGAGGGCGGGGAGAGACGCGCGGGGCGCCGGCCACGAGGGCGCCGAAGGGGGCGCGGAGGGCGCGGACAGACGTTCGGGGCGCCGGCCAGGAAGAGGGCGGCGGGGGGAGGGGGTGGGCGTGGACGCACGTGGGGCGCGGGCAGGCAGGGCAAGGCAAGGTGGGGCGGTGCGAGAGCGGGACCGGCTGAGGCGCCGGCGCCGAGCCGGGACCGGGACTGAGGAGCGGCCGGCGAGGCGGGCCCGGCCTGAGAGGCGGAGCCGCTGAGAGGAGGGGCGACGACGGAGGAACGGAGGCGGAGAATCGGGGGTGGAGGGAAACCGGGGAAAGGAGGAGCCAGAGAAAGGAGGAGCTGGGGAAAGGACCAGGAGGAGTGGCCCGGAGCAGAGCGGGGACGCTAGGAGAGGAGGCGGAGGAGGGCCCAGTCAGCGCGGGGAGGAGCCAGCAAAGTGGCGGCGGCGGCACCTGAGGTAAAGCTTCGCGAGTTGCTTCCCGAGTTTCTTTCCGAGCGCTGCGGTCAGGCAGGGTTACCGAGGCCGGCGGCGGCGAGCGGCGAGCAAAGTGCGGGGAGCCGAGCCACCGCCCACCCGCCCGCCACCCCACTCACTTGCAGAGTGTCGTGCGCCGATACGCACGCAATGAGGTCGTCGAAGCTGGTGGTCCCTACAGTAACGAACACGCACTTCATCGCGAGGGTTCCGCAACCCTGACTCGCAAGGGCCGGATGTGACGTAGGGCGGCCGCGCTGCCTGCTGCTGCCGCGCTCCGCGGGGGAGGCGGAAGTCGGCTGTGGCCGCCAGGGGGCGGCGGGAACGCGGTCTGTGTCGCCGCGGGGGGTGGGGCAGGCGGAGACTGACGGCCTCTGTGCCAGCCACTATTGTAAACACTCGGCATATAGGAGCTCCCGGGACCCTCACAATAAAGAGCTGGGGAGTTGACAGATGTAGCTTATTGTTTTCAAAAGTGAGGCTTAAAAATATTATTATGAAACCTCACACCATATCTTAAGCGTTGTGTTTGCTTCGTTGCTTGCGTACCGCAAATGTTTTTAATGACACAGAAGTTTGGGAGTCTTTATTTGCTGCCATGTTTTGCCAATATACATTTGAGCGACGGTTTTACTTTGAGTCTGTTGAGGGCATATGAAAGAAAAAGTGCCTTTTAAAAAATCTCTCATTACTGATGGCCGAGCGGCTAAAGTTCCGCGCTCTCACCGCTTTGGCGCCGGGTTCGTTTCCGGGCGCGGAACCACAGCACCCGTCTGTCAGTTGCTGAGCTGTGGTGGCTGATCACATAGAAGAACTTACAGCCAGGATATGCAACCATGCACTGGGGCGTTGGGGAGGAGAAAAAAAATCACTCGTTAGCGTGGTCTCTTCTTCCAACTCGTTCTCAAGAAGCCAGAGCCCTTTATATGTGCTCTTAAAAATTATTGAGAACCTCAAAGAGCTTTTGTTTATGTGGATTATAATGCAGGTTATAACTAATTGACATTTACCATATTAGAGACTAAAAGTGAGAAAATTTAAAAATATTTATTGATTCATTAGAAAGCAATGATGAACACATTGCGTGTTAACATAAATTACCTATTTTTTATTTAAAAAACTATACTTTTCAAAACAAAAATTTTCATGAAAACAATACCATTGTTTCACATTTTTCAAATCTCCTTACTATCTGGGCTAACAGAAGAAAGCTGGATCCTTGTATCTGCTTCAGTGTTTAATCCATTGCATTATTACGCATCTCACAGCCCTCTGGAAAACACCTCTGTATACTCAGGAGAGGATGAGAGTCAAAAAGACAGATAACATCTTAGTATTTTTGTGAAAATCAGTTTGACCTCACAGATCCTCTAAAAGAAAATGAGAGAGTGTAAAAAAGGACAAAACTTATAAAGTGAATTTTATTTGCCTTGGTGTATAATACCTGAATCTGAAAAGAAGCTATGGAATATATTAAAATGTTTACAATACTCCCTCAGTTTATATGGTCTTGCTTCCTTTAACAATTAATGCTTCTACCTACAATATGAGAGTTTATTCTTTACCTTATGTGTAATATGCCTAGATAGCAGAGATTCTGTGTCTTACAAGAAAAATTTCCTATGATTTAAGTTGCTTTTATTATGTCCTTGATTACTTAAGCAGAAAAAACTTATAGAACCTAAACTCTTCATTTACAATATTTTCACCTTCTGTGTTTCTTTTCACATGCTTTATGTGTACTTTGATTAAAGAAGTAAGGAAGTATTGTTTCTCAGTCACTCACGATCCTTTCTAATCAAGTGCACAAATCTCTGACAGCTCTTAATTTGCCTTCCCAAAATCAGTTCCTAAATTTAGAACAAATAAAATTTTGGGGATATATTTTATACCTAAAACTAAAACTTTTATATATAAAACCACTAAGATTTCTCAGAGGGCCCCTGGAATCACAAAGATTTGCTCTGTCACCTTATAAAAATAGATAATGGAAATAATTAGGTTTGTTTAACATGTTACTGTTGTAAAGATGCGTGGGAAGAATTGTCCGATCAGAAGGGATTCTCTAAAGCCTTCTCTGAATTAAGCATGTTTTTGTAAAATATTACATATAAACATTTCAGAAGTTGTATGCTTTATGGGAAGTACCTGCTGATTTGTCCGTGCCCTCCCTGCCCATAATCCTGTTTTACCTTCTGGGGTAGTCCTTATCAATACTCTCATGAAATACTTATGTACTGTATATACTATGTTCTAATACAGAATTCTCGTCCTCTCTATTATGATAGATTTGGCAACAGTAATAAATTAACCATAGCCCTTAATCTCTTAATGCTCTTGTTTTACTCTAAAGCTTACCTGAAGGTTCTACTGTAAACTACAGGCCAGAATTTGTGTCTTCAACAAAGAAGAACAGTCTCAGAGCCTCATGGAAGAGGAGCATATCAGGTACTTCACGCGATTGCCACTTCAAAGAATAGACTTTGGGGTTCAGGCTTTTGAGCTGATGTTGCTTAGATAACTTTCAGACCATACCAGTGACTGAGGCGAGATTTCCAGGGCTCTTTTTAATCCAATGAAAGGTGCAGACCACTATAAAATCAGATAACCAGGAACAATATGCTAGACAATGCCTAGCCTTCCAGAAGATACCCAGTGATCCTTCAGTAATCCTTTCTTCTTTTATTTTTTTGCCCTTTCAAAATCTTTCACAATTTTTTCTGACATATGAAACCCAGTTTTTCTGACATGCATTTTAGAAGAAATATCATATGTACTTGCCTGAATAAAATAAACATGGAGTTATTGCTGAGAATCTAAAGAAAAGATGGAAAATAAAGTAACATTGTCCTTATAATAAGGGTGTTTTCATATTGATTTTATGTAACCAAGGATCTATTTTATTTTTTAAATCATTCAGAATTGTAGTAAATGCATGTCATATTAGTTTATTCATATTCTTTTTATATTTTTTTGTTTCTGTTCTTGCTATTTCTTCTGCCTCCCCATCAATATGACCAACTAATCCTTTAAGATTCAAGAGAGGTGCAATTCCCTCTAGGAAGCCTTTTTCTGACCCTTGTAAGGGGTGCTCATTTTGTGCAAATACTACTCTCTGCCCACCTCTATCATGATTCTTTTTTTTTTTTTTTTGAGGAAGATTAGCCCTGAGCTAACATCTGCTGCCAATCCTCCTCTTTTTGCTGAGGAAGACTGGCCCTGAGCTAACATCCATGCCCATCTTCCTCTGCTATATATATGGGACACCTACCACAGCATGGCTTGCCAAGCGGTGCCATGTCCGCACCTGGGATGCGAACCAGAGAACCCCGGGCCGCCGAAGCAGAATGTGCGCACTTAACTGCTGCACCACCAGGCCAGCCCCACTACCTAAATATTATTTAGATTTCTTTATTTTTCATCATTAAAAGTTTCTGTATATCCTTTCTTTATTATTACAGTTGTCAGCCTACAAAAACAGAAACCAGTTTAAGAAGCAAAGCTTTTATTTAGGATCAAAGAATTGCAATTTGGGGAGCACAGATTCAGGTAGAAACCCAAATAGTGTCCTGATCACACGAGAGGGGCTCAGGACTTTTAAGGGAAAAAGGAGGAAGATGAGGTAAGTTGTATTAAAGAGTTCATTGGTGCTAGATGAGGTACAGCTAGATTTGTACTTCATAGATTGGCTTGAAATTTAGTCATCAGCAAGGTCCAGTTTCATCAGTCCTTGCAAACAGCATATTCTTGTCCTTACTGACTTGGAATGTTGGCAGTTTGGTTCAGTTTGAAAGATAAAGAAAACAAGATGTGCAAGGCAATTCTCTGAAATGGCTGCTCGGGCTCTATTTTAATGTGGCTCCTCTCATGTCATCTGTCACATAGCAAATATTTTTTTATCAAAGCTGAGAAGGTGCATGTTATACAACATTTATTTGTAATCTCTGCTTTGTGGATCTAATGTGTTCTTGACAAGTTGCCAAAATTTGACCCTTCTTTTCCTCCTTCCCCTCCGTATGTTATTGATGGCAATTGTCTTACTTTTAGGGACACCAAAGTAATTATTTCTTGGCTACACAGGTCAAATCTTGGATTAATGTAATACTATATAGAGTCAATTTTCGGAGAACCAAAAAGAAAATAGTTTAATTCTAAAGGTAGCAGAATATGCCACCCCAAATATGGCACTTTGACGTAAGGATTATTTTGAGCTGAAGGCATTTAAGAAGAGGATACAAGAAAAACTCTCTGTCCTCCCTTATTTGCCTAAAAATAGTTGTAAAGATGTCCTTCTTTCCTCTGTAGCAGGAAGCACAGAAGTTAACCACCAGAGACAACTCTAGGCCGTTATCAGCCTGGAGTTGGCATCAAAGGAATCTACATAATAATCTTTACTAACTAGCCCTTATGGTCCATTAATTCCCCCATTTATTTACCTTCTCACAATTTGCCACCTAAGAAACTCAAAGTCCTTTTCCTTTGTCTTGTCACTTCTCTAAAAATTTGTTGTTCTTTTGTTAAGATGCTATATAAGTTCAAGTTTTAGCCACCCCTTTCACTCATCATTGAGTACTCCTGTGTGTGTGCGTGATACATATATTAATAAACTTCTCTTTGTTTTTCTCATTAATCTGTCTTTTGTCAGTCTAATTTACAAAGCCCTAGCTGGTGTACCTAAAAGGGTAGAGGGACAAAAAAGATTTTTTTCATCCTCTACAGTTTATTAATCAATATTTTTATTTCAGGGATATTTACAAAATTCAGACTAGGTTGCCTAGTTTCTTCAAGATCCTAGTGAGTAAAATGAAGGATTTCATTTACCCAAGAATGTGCAAGAGAGCTGATAAAATCAAGATTCAGAAAGATACAAAACAGGACATAAAAGAAGATATGGAGAAGCAGAAACAATGAGTTAAAATAAATCAGATCAAAGTCTTAGGCTTAGGGTAAAAAAAAACACTGTACAAGTATAAAATTGAGGTTTTAATGAACTGTAATGAATGAGAGTTGGCTGTACCAGTACTTGTGTTATCAGAGGCAAGGAAAAAAACAAATTTTTATTGACCACTCTTAGTGTGCCAAGCATTGTAGTAGACACATTACATGTCCAATCTCTTTTTATCAGGCTTAAATTGTAAGATTTTTACAAATTCTGTCTGTTTTGAAATTATTGCTTATAAAAGATAACACTACCATTCATATTAAAGCTACAATATTACTGAAGTAATTAAAATGAACCTTTGTGCTTTTCACTTCACAGTCCTTCCCAGGCTACAAACACAAAGAATAAAAACCGTGAAATGCTTTCTCTAAGTAAAATCCAATTGAGTCCAAAACAAGTGACCTAAGTGAAGCATTTAGTTCTATTATAGTGACTAAAAGACTAAGTTATACATCTCATTACCAAGTATTTTTGGAAAAAGGAGAAGACATTTATGTGATCCTGGTTATATGAGTATATGCCTTCTGTGTGGATCAGTAATGTTGATTAACCCCCTGTTGTATAAAATTATCATAATCAACTTAACTAAAAATGATAAAGTGTTTGATTAAAGGAGACTATATTGAGTAAAAGATAATTCCAGACATTGCTGAGAATCCATTGTATAATAGAGGGCTAGTGCTTAGATGGGACAAAAAGTGTTAAGACTTGGATGGTTTTCAAGAACTCAAGTTTTCAAAAAGGTCTGAATTGTGTTATTTTGTTTTTATTTAACCCTCTTTATCTAATTTTTGCTAACATATGCAAAAACTACAGAGTATAACATGCCATTGTTTATAAATGTCAGAGACATGGATATATCACTTAAAAACAAGTTCATTCAAAAATATTCATTGAGCACTTGCTATGTGCAGGTCCCTTTGCTCCACACAGATGTGCCAGACAGCTTAGAGTCTAGTGCAAACACACAAACATGTATGCAAATATGTTTTTACAGATTTTGATAAAGTGCAATAAAAACCAGAGCAATGCAGGAAAGAACAACAGGAGGGTGGGCGTGGCATGGGGACCTACTTTAGATTCAGTGGTCAGAGAAAGCTTCTCTGCAGAAGTGACATTTAATTGGAGGCTTGAAAGATAAGGAGCCAACCAGGAGGAGACTTAAAAGAATAGCCTTCCAAGCAATGTGAATAGATTGTGGGCAGGTCATCATGAAAGGTGCTTTGCTTATTTGGACAGAGAAATGAAAAAGGTCAGTGTGTAGAGTATAATAAGTAAAGGAACTGCTGGCATGCAATGAGATTAGAGAGTTTGACAAGCCCTACAGGTCATGGTAAAGATTTTTATTTGTGTTCCTCAAGAATTGAGTAAGTGGCAAATGTGCCTACATATGTATAAGGATTTTCATTTATTTTAAAAATTGTGATTTCTAGATTAGAACATGCACACAACACATCTCAGAAGAATTAAGTTAAGCGCAAAAATGTATTGTTCATGGAAACAACTCATTTTTAAACTAAAATTTTAATTTTATTAAGTTAATACCATGTACATAGATTTAAAAAAATACTGCAGTAAAAAACAACAGTCCCTCTCCATCCCTCTCCATTCTTGATTCTCACTCCTGAAGGGCAATAACTTGAAACAATTTTAGCTGTTCCCTATAGTATTTACTGCCATGTTTCTATGTAATGTGCTTATATTGCTATTTCTTGATTTTTCTGCTTTTTAGGTAATACCTGTTGACTTTCTATTATTAAAGGTGGTAATTTGGCTCTCTTATGTACCCGTAAACTCACACTTCCCCTCCTCCCAAAAGATTTGGTGAAATCAATATTCAGTGATTATATTACTATGACTT
Organism: Equus asinus; assembly: GCF_041296235.1. Classification (NCBI taxonomy): domain Eukaryota; kingdom Metazoa; phylum Chordata; class Mammalia; order Perissodactyla; family Equidae; genus Equus; species Equus asinus. The sequence goes on along the minus strand of NC_091820.1, from coordinate 104,449,497 downwards.
TGTAAACATTATTTAGAATTTAACCATGTATTGAATATGTTATTTCATTTGCTGTGCTATAAAAATTATGTTTTGCCACGTTTTTAATTTTTATTTGCTTAGAATTTTTTTATGAACCTACCAGTTAGTTACTCATCCCCAAAACAGGTCTTCCCAAGAAATCTATATGTCTCCTCTCTGTATGTTCAAATACATCAGGTTATTTATAACTTTCTTTTTTTTTTTTTAAATTCAACATGTCTGTGATGGGGATTTTTGTCCTTCTGTTCCAAGCTGAACTGGTTTAGTCTTTCTGAATAGGTGTCTTCCTGGGGTATCCCCTCACCCCTATCCTGAAAATTACTTTTGCCTCTCTCTTGTGTTGGATCCCATTTTCTGGAGCATATGTTTCCCTCACTTTTGCTTTAACTTCCTCATTTTGGTGGAGAACTATCCTCCCATAACTTCCTGAGAAAGATGGTAGATTTTTTGAGATCTTACATGTCTGACAACACCTTGTTCTAATGTCTCATCTGTTTATTCAACTTATAGAGAATTCTAGTTTAGTGTATTAGTTTCCTATTGCTGCTGTAACAAATTACCCAAAACTTAGTGGCTCAAAACAACAAATTTAGTTTCTTTTGATCAGGAATCTGAATTCAGTTTCAGTGGGCTAAAGTCAAGGTGTTGGCAAGGCTGGTTGTTTCCAGAGGCTTCAGGGGAGAATCTTTTTCCTTGCCTTCTCCAGTTTCTGCAGGCCACCTGCATTCCTTGGCTCAAGGCTCCTTCCTGTATCTTTGAAGCATATCACTCCAAACTCTGCTCCAGTTTTCACATCTCCTTTTTCTTACTTTGATCCTCCTGCTTTCCTGTTATTAGAACTCTTTTGATTACATTGGGCCCAACCAGAAAATCCAGGATGATCTGAAGATCTTTAACTTAATCACACCTGCAAAATCCCTTTTACCATGTAAGTTAACATATTCGCAGGTCCAGGGATTAGGACAAGGAGATCTTTGGAGAAGGCATTATTCATCCTGCCACAGTTGGATATGATTTTCCCTAAAAACTTGTCTTCTTGATTTTAGGGATATAGTTTGGAAGTTTGTTCCTAATATTATTTGTGATCCTTAGTATATGGCCTGTTTTTTCTCTCTAGAAGCTTTAAAATCTTTTTATTCCATCTTCTGGAATTTCACTGCAATACATTATTGAGAATCTTTCATTCACTGTTCTGGATACTTGGTAGAACTTTTCAATCTGTATACTCATATCTTGCAGTGCTAGAATTTTCCTTATATTATTTCTTTAGTAATTCCCTCCCGTCTGCTTTTTCTGTCCTCTCTTTCTAGAATTTCTGTTGGTCTAATTTGGCCCTTCCATACTGAATTCTTGAATTTTCAGTTTTCATTTCTTTTTCTTTTTGTGCTATTCTCTAGGAGAGCTCCTCAAATTAAAATGTTTATTCTTCTATTGAGTTTAAGATTTCTACTATAATATTTTGAGGTTCTAAGAGCTCTTTCTCATTCCTTGAAAGTTCCATTTTTACAGCATATTGTTCTTGTGTCTTGAATGTAGTATCTTCTCATTATAGTTTTTTTTGTTTCTTTTCGCTTTGACTTCTGTTGCTGTTGCTGCTGTTGTTTTGGTCTCTTTTATTTTAGAAACTTTCCTAAGTATCTAAGGATTTGGCCAGCCATAAATATTTAAGGGTGAGGCACAAAAAAGAAGTTCTATCTCCATTGTTGGGACTTGTGGATTGTTGAGCTTCACTGGGGAGTAACTGGGCAGAAATTTAGTCTTTTCAATGGGAACACCCCAAATATCAGTGTCTGTAGGGCTTTACACTAGTGCTGGTCAGCTTCTCCAGAATCCTCCAATCTCCTGCTCAGCTGACGATATCTTAGAAACCTAGTGCAGAAAGATGACTGAGTGTGTGGGGGGGATGTCTTAATATTTAGTACATAGAGGCTCAATGCCCATTTGCATTAAAGTTCACACCCCAGCCCTCAGCTATGCCTATTGTTTCCAAGACTAGAGAGCTTCTTTTCTGGAAGGATGTTTCAGTTACTCCAGAAAATAAAACCTGAATCTTTTGTTGAAATGGATAAGGAGCTTTGGGGATCCAATTTTTTTTATATGTACTTTTGATCAATCCTACTATTTTAGCCCTCACTTCATCCTGTACCTCGGAGATATTCAGTAACTTTAAGAAATGAACCTGTCACCACCAGCCTTAGGTTTCAGCTTTCTCCAGTTTGTTGAGTTAGCTTAGCACTCACTTCTTCTATGGCTTTCCAACGTCTAGAATTTTGTCAACTTCACTTTTCTGCTCTTGTCTCCTTTCCTGTTCTTTGTCCGTTTCCATTTATACCTTTTTTTAAAAAAAATTCCTTTACTGTCATTTTAGTGGAGCTTCATGAGGCTGCAGAGATAAATGCATGTGTCTAATCTGCCTTGTTTAACTGGAAATCTTATAGCACACTCTATATTGAGAAATAATACAGTCCAAAGCTGATAACATTAGGGGTGGAAGATTAAGAAGCCCACTTCCAGCAATAAAGTAAAAATCTGTTTCAGAGAAACATGAAATAAACAATTATATAATATGTAAGCCAAATATATGACTATTCACTGTACTGTGAAACGGTAAAAGGTCTTCGGCCAGCCTGGTGGTGTAGTGGGTAAGTTTGCACACTCTGTTTTGGCAGCCCAGGGTTTGCAGGTCCAGAGCCCAGGCGTGGACCTCATCAAGCCGTGCTGTGGTAGCATCCCACATTCAAAAATAGAGGAAGATTGGCACAGATGTTAGCTCAGCAACAATCTTCCTCAAGCAAAAAAAGAGGAAGATTGGCAACAGATGTTAGCACAGGGCCACTCTTCCTCACCAAAAAACAAAAACAAAAGGTAAAAGATCTGTCATTACAGAAAACTGAATTATATCAACTCTCAAATACTTAAAATTGTGGATAATTTAAGTTAATACATAAACTTAATATATATGGGCTTGTCTAGTGTTTTTTGGATACAAAATGCATTTTTATGAAAAATTGCCTGTAGACATTAATTACTCTCCTTGAGGAACCTTAGGAAGCATGCTATTTAGTGACTAGTTGGAACAGCTCCTGCCTGGAGGGGTAGAGCAGGGAGTTAATGTTGTAGATTTCATGAAATGAGTGAATTTAAGACACTATTTTTTTAAAAAATTATTCAGACAGACCTTAAGTGTTAAAAAAAGAGTCTAAGAGGGAGAGTGGGTGGAGCAAAATGGTGGGGTGAGCTGACCCGGGATTCTCTCCCCTCCAAAATACAACAAAAGATTGGAAGAACTGAATTTCAGAGAATAAACATAATGCCAGCTCGTTAGAGACCTACAATACCAAGAAGGCGGAGATCATAACCTTACTTACACCCTCGGAGGCGCTGGAATGGTAGGAGAGAACATCGCTCCCTCCCCTAGAGTCTGCGATCGCTGTGGCGCGGGTCGGGAAGGAGCGGGGTAGGGGCCGCGCAACCCGGGGATCATCCAGGACTCCTGCTGCTGATTCAGTGGAGACCCGCTGATGGGGGGGGGGGGCGGGAAGTTTCCATCCGCGGGGACCCTATAAATCAAGGGCCTTGGGAGACCAGAGAACAGAACTGATCTGAACCCAGACCGGCACCTGTGAGTAACAGCCCCTCCCCCCCAGCAAAGCCAGTGGGCGCAGCCATCTTGCCCCAAGGTGGAGAGCTAACATGCCGCTCTCGACCCCCATCTAGTGGCGACAGGCTGTAACTGCAACTGAATTCTACCACCATGAGAAAAAACCTCTCCTCTACCATCCAGCAATTTATAAAAGCCCCAGACCAGAAGGAAAACAATAAAAACACAGAATTAAGTCCTGAGGACTTGGAATTAGCTAAACTAAGTGATAATGAATTCAGAACAGCTATAATCAAAAAACTCAATGAGGTAGAGAGAAAGATAGAGAAACAAGCCAAGTTCTGGAGTTACTTCACAAAAGAGATTGAAATCATAAAGAAGAATGAAACAGAATTACTTGAGATGAAAAACACAATGGACCAGATAAAACAGAATACGGATTCCCTGAATGGCCGTGTAGACAACATAGAGGAGCAAATCAGCATAATCAAGGACAGACACGCTGAATGGCACCAGAGGAAGAAAGAGAACTAAGAATTAAAAAAAATGAGGAAAATCTTCGAGAGATAATGGATTCAATGAGGAGTAAGAACATAAGGATCATAGGAATTCCCGAGAATATGGAAAAGGGAAATGGAGCAGAAAGTGTGCTTAACGAAATTATTGAAGAGAACTTCCCAAATCTATGAATCAATGGAGAAATGTGTGTAGAGGAGGGTTTTAGATCTCCTAGATTTGTCAATGTAAAAAGACCTACTGCAAGGCACATAATAGTAAAGTTGGCAAATAGGAATGATAAGGAAAGAATACTCAGGGAAGTAAGAAAAAAAAAAGAATAACCTATAAAGGAGCCCCTATCAGACTGTCAGCGGATTTCTCTACAGAAACCCTACAAGCTAGGAGAGAATGGAGTGATATATTCAAAGCTTTAAGGGATAAAAACCTTCAGCCAAGAATACTCTATCCAGCAAGAGTTTCCTTTAGATATGAGGGAGAAATTAAATCTTTTCCAGACAAACAAAAGTTAAGGGAATTTGTAACTAAAAGCCCTCCATTACAAGAAATCCTCAAGAAGGCTCTCATACTTGAAAAAAGAAAAAAGGGAGAAAGGGGACACAATCCACAGACTAGGGAGACCGATGGATAGAACCAGAACAGGATAGCAAATATTCAACTATAGCATTAGGGTAAAAATGAGGAAACTACCAAAACAAGGACAATCTTAGCACTCTAACTACAAATTAATAAGACGAGTTGGAATAAAAAATGAAAATAATTATTTAGGAGGGGAAGAGCAAAGGGTCTAAATCAGTATTGGTCAAGTAAGTAAGAGACCACCAGAGAATAGACTATATTATACACGCGATTCTAAATACAAACTTCAAGGTAGACACTAAAATAAAGTACAGAACAGAGTCACAAATCATAGATAAGGAAAAATCAAAGAAACCCAGCATAAGAAATTGCAGTATTAAATGGATAGTCTAAAGCACACAGGAAAAGAAACACAGGAAAACAAGATAATGAGCGACAGATTGACAGCATTAAGTCCACATGCATCAATAATCACTCTCAATGTGAAAGGATTGAACTCTCCAATAAAAAGACACAGAGTGGCAAAATGGATTAAAGAACAAGATCCAACAATTTGTTGCCTCCAGGAAACACACCTCAGCCCCAAGGACAAACACAGACTCAAGGTGAAGGGGTGGAGGACAATACTTAAAGCAAATAGCAAGGAAAAAAAGGCAGGTGTTGCAATTCTCATATCAGACCAAGTGGATTTCAAAATAAGACAGGTAAAGAGAGACACAGAGGGACAATATATAATGATCAAAGGGACACTTCATCAAGAAGAAATAACGCTTATAAATATCTATGCACCCAACACAGGAGCACCAAGATTCATAAAGCAACTATTAACAAACCTAAAGGAAGATGTTAAAAACAACACAATAATAGTAGGGGACCTCAACACCCCACTCACATCAATGGACAGATCATCCAGACAGAAAATCAACAAGGAAATAGTGGAGCTGAATGAAAAACTAAAACAATTGGACTTAATAGACATATATAGATCACTCCACCCTGAAGGAGCTGAATACACATTCTTCTCAAGGGCACATGGAACATTCTCTAGGTTAGACCATATGTTGGGAAACAAGGCAAGCCTCTACAAATTTAAAAAAATTGAAATCATAACAAGCATCTTCTCCGATCATAGTGCTATAAGGCTAGAAATTAATTACAAGAAAAAAGCTGAGAAAGGCACAAAGATGTGGAGACTAAACAACACACTACTGAACAAGCAATGGATCATTGAAGAAATTAAAGAAGAAATAAAAAAATACCTGGAAACAAATGAAAATGATAGCATGCCATACCAACTCATATGGGATACAGCAAAAGCTGTATTAAGAGGAAAATTCATCGCAATACAGGCACATCTTAACAAACAAGAAAAATCCCAAATAAGCAACCTTAAAGCACACCTAACTGAACTAGAGAAAAAAGAACAAATGAAGCCCAAACTCAGCAGAAGGAGAGAAATAATAAAAATCAGAGCAGAAATAAATACTATTGAAACGAAAAAGGCAGTAGAAAGGATCCATGAGACAAAGAGCTGGTTTTTTGAGAAGATAAATAAAATTGACAAACCACTAGCCATACTTACAAAGAAAAAAAGGGAGAAAGCTCAAATAAACAAAATCAGAAATGAGCGAGGAGAAATAACAACAGACTCTGCAGAAATACAACAGATTATAAGAGAATACTACAAAAAACTATATGCCAACAGAATGGATAACCTAGAGGAAATGGATAAATTCCTGGACTCCTACAGTCTCCCAAAGCTCACTCAAGAACAGGCAGACAAGTTGAACAGACCAATCACAAGGAAAGAGATTGAAACAGCCAATCAAAAACATCCCAAAGAATAAAACCCCAGGACCAGATGGCTTTCCTGGGGAATTCTACCAAACTTTCAGAGAGGATTTAATACCTATCCTTTTCAAGCTATTCCAAAAAATTAGGGAAGAGGGAACACTTCCTAACACATTCTATGAGGCCAACATCACGCTGATACCAAAACCTGACAAGGACACCACGAAAAAAGAGAACTACAGGCCAATATCACTGATGAACATAGATGCAAAAATTCTAAACAAAATTTTGGCAACCAGAATTCAGCAATTCATCAAAAGAATCATACATCAGGATCAGGTGGGATTCATACCAGGGACACAGGGATGGTTCAACATCCGCAAGTCAATCAATGTGATACACCACATCAACAAACTGAGGAATAAAAACCACATGATCATCTCAATAGATGCAGAGAAGGCATTTGACAAGATCCAACAGCCGTTTATGATAAAAACTCTGAACAATATGGGCATAGAAGGAAACTACCTCAACATAATAAAGGCCATATACGACAAACCCATAGCCAACATCATACTCAATGGGCAAAAACTGAACCCCATCCCCCTGAAAACAGGAACAAGACAAGGATGCCCTCTATCACCACTCTTATTTAACATAGTACTGGAGGTCCTGGCCAGAGCAATCAGGCAAGAAAAAGGAATAAAAGGAATCCAAATAGGGAGGGAAGAAGTGAAACTCTCGCTGTTTGCAGATGACATGATCTTATATATAGAAAACCCCAAAGAATCCATTGGAAAACTGTTAGAAGTAATCAACAACTACAGCAAAGTTGCAGGGTATAAAATCAATTTGCATAAATCAGTAGCATTTCTATACTCCAGTAATGAACCAACAGAAAAAGAACTCAAGAATACAATACCATTCACAATCGCAACAAAAAGAATAAAATACCTTGGGGTAAATTTAACTAAGGAAGTGAAGGACCTATATAATGAAAATTACTAGGCCTTTCTGAGAGAATTGGATGATGACATAAGGAGATGGAAAGACATTCCATGTACATGGATTGGAAGAATAAACATAGTTAAAATGTCCATTCTACCTAAAGCAATCTACAGATTCAACGCCATCCCAATCAGAATCCCAATGACATTCTTTACAGAATTAGAACAAAGAATCCTAAAATTCATATGGGGCAACAAAAGACCCCGAATTGCTAAAGCAATCCTGAGAAAAAAGAACAAAACGGGAGGCATCACAATCTCTGACTTCAAAACATACTACAAAGCTACAGTAATCAAAACAGCATGGTACTGGTACAAAAACAGGTGCACAGATCAATGGAACAGAATTGAAAGCCCAGAAATAAAACCACACATCCATGGACAGCTTATCTTTGACAAAGGAGCTGAGGGCATACAATGGAGAAAAGAAAGTCTTTTCAACAAATGGTGCTGGGAAAACTGGAAAGCCACATGTAAAAGAATGAAAATTGACCATTCTTTTTCACCATTCACCAAAATAAACTCAAAATGGATTAAAGACCTGAAGGTGAGACCTGAAACCATAAGGCTTCTGGAAGAAAATGTAGGCAGTACACTCTTTGACATCAGTATTAAAAGGATCTTTTCAGACACCATGCCTTCTCAGAGAAGGGAAACAATAGAAAGAATAAACAAATGGGACTTCATCAGATTAAAGAGCTTTTTCAAGGCAAATGAAAACAGGATTGAAACAAAAAAACAACCCATTAACTGGGAAAAAATATTTGCAAGTCATATATCTGACAAAGGCTTAATATCCTTAATATATAAAGAACTCTCGCAACTCAACCACAAAACATCAAACAACCCAATCAAAAAATGGGCTGGAGACATGAACAGACATTTCTCCAAAGAAGATATACTGATGGCCAATAGGCACATGAAAAGATGCTCATCATCGCTGATCATCAGGGAAATGCAAATCAAAACTACACTAAGATATCACCTTACACCCGTTAGAATGACAAAAATATCTAAAACTAATAGCAACAAATGTTGGAGAGGTTGCAGAGAAAAAGGAACCCTCATACACTGCTGGTGGGAATGCAAACTGGTGCACCCACTATGGAAAACAGTATGGAGATTCCTCAAAAAACTAAAAATAGAACTACCATACGATCCAGCCATCCCACTACTGGGTATTTATCCAAAGAGCTTGAAGTCAGCAATCCCAAAAGTCCTGTGCACCCCAATGTTTATTGCAGCACTGTTTACAATAGCCAAGACGTGGAAGCAACCTAAGTGCCCATCAACAGACGAATGGATAAAGAAGATGTGGTACATATATACAATGGAATACTACTCAGCTGCAAAACAGAACAAAATCATTCCATTTGCAATAACATGGATGGACCTTGAGAGAATTATGTTAAGTGAAATAAGCCAGCGAGAGAAAGATAATCTGTGTATGACTCCACTCATATGAGGAATTTAAAACTATGGACCAAGAACAGTTTAGTGGATACCAGGGGAAAGGTGGGGTGGGGGGTTGGCGCAAAGGGTGAAGTGGTGCACCTACAACATGACTGACAAACATTAATGTACAATTGAAATTTCACAAGATTGTAACCTATCAATAACTCAATAAAAAAAAACTAATAAAACAAAAAAAGAGTCTAAGAGTCTGCATGTGGTCCTCCTCTATGCCAACCCTGACCACACACCTTTCCAATATGTAAATTTTGGAAAAGAGGTCAAGGTAAGGGCAAAGAAGTGGGGTTGCACACAATAATAATAATCACTAACATTTATTAACCTGTACTGAGTGTTTACAATGTTCTGGTAACTGGGCTAAATACTTTTCTTGAATTATTTCATAAAAAAATGGTTAGTGATTATCTGACAAATGAATTTAAAACAGTAAAAAAGAAAGGACAAATGAGTAAGGAGGAAAGGGGGAAGCATGCCACCAAAGATTCGTAATGTTCTCATTTCCTTTTCCTCTCCCATCTCTCCCCTTCTCAAGTACTACTCTAGACTTATTTATATTCGTAGCATAATTTTGTACACTATCCCTGCTTTTTGCTGCTCTTTCAGTATGTAAATATTAAATAGGTCATGTCAGGTGCTTGAATTTGAAGATTAGTGATTTGGAACTTTAAGCAGGAGTTGTGATTTAAATAGTTCACTGTTTTGCAAAATATACCATCAAATATTTTGTAAGAAAAGAGATAGAATAAAAGGAAAGAGAGAAGAAAGAGAAATCTGCCAAGGCATTGCTGTAACTTTTAAACCTGTTTTTAAAAACAGTATGGGTAATGTTTCCAAGTGATCAAACTTTTACAGAACTCCTAGATAATAGCAACCTGTGATGATTTAATACACATTCAGTCAAACAGATTACCAAGAATTCATAGGTCTGGAACATGCATAAAATTGGTGGTCTAGGTTTAAAGGAAATAATCTAGAGAAGAAATGAGAACTTAAATAATTAATTCTCCCAAAGACTAGTGAAATATATTTGAGCCTGCAGATTATTGAAGATTGAAAAATTTCATTTTTTATTGTAAAAGAACAAGAAAAAAGAAGAACTTTCTTTTTTAATTAACTGATAGCTACTGAGTACCTACTCTGTGCAAGGCATTATGATAGGCATTATGGAAGAGAGCATATAAAAATGTCTAAGATGCTCTTTGTTTTATCAAGAAGCTCTTAATCTAGTGTTGAAGATAAGGCATGCAAAATAAGAACTATACTCCATATAGTATTATGTGAAGAATGCTACATGGATGACACAAAATATTTTGATTTTTTCGTTTTGCCAAATTAGAATATAAATAGAATGTATTATGTAGGTAACATTCCAAATATATGTGTTCCTTTGTATGCTATTCATACATGCTTACCTTTAACAACAGCTGCAATACATCATTAAAACCAGTTGGGATACAGCAAGTCTAGAAAAAGAGCTGCCAGCTATGACACACTAGTGAAAAAAATTACTGATTTCACAGAGGTATATGTGTATGTGTTTCTTTTAATGGAATATACAATGCATTGACTGTTTAGTAGATTCCATTCAGCCAAGTGTATTAAATATATATTTCATTAATTTCCACAATAATCCTATGAGGTCACTACTATTTTTATTCCCATTTTACAGATGAGGAAACTGAGGCTCAGAGAAACTAAGTAACTTGTCCAAAGTTACACAGCTGGTAAATGATAGAGCCAGGAGTGGAACCCAGTCTGTTTAACCCCTAGTCTGCACTCTTGACCATTTGGCTATGCTGTCTTCTTGTGGAACATCCTAATGGAGATGTATAGGAGATATTTAGATATGTGAGTCTGGAGTTCAAGAGAAAGAGTTAGGCTAGAGATACAGATTTTGTAGTCATCAGCATGTGTTATAAATCTTTAGATATAAGGAGACCTCAATAAAAAGATACCAAAAAGGTTTTTCTTGTCAACTGGACTAGAAAAACTTCTAGAGATATAGATGAATGAGTCAGGTATCTTCTTATGGCATTTAAAATGTAAATTTAGTAAAATAACTAGAGCTATATTATATAAATATATTGATTTAGTGTATTTTCCCCCTCATATTTCATGAAATAACTTTAATTCTACACATGCAGCTTCACCGTTAGTATCTGCATCATCACCAGAATCTGTTCTTGTCATCTAACTGTTTTCCAGAGCTTATTGTCCTCACTTCTACATACAAAAGTATTTGCAATCATCTTACTCTTAAGGAAATTTTATCTCAAGTCACAAATTCCCATTCACATAACATCACACTTGCAGTTGTGATTTCACATCCCCAGGAGTAATAACTACACTTGTATTGATGTTTGTATTGAATTTGAATTAATATTTTTATGTATATATGAACATATGTATCTACTTGCTCATTTATTTTTAAACTAGCTTTGATGTCGATTATTCATGCAAACATGGTAGTGTTAATTGAAACATAAGGAGTATAAAAGTAGATAGGGCTCCAGTAAAAAAGTAAATGCTTAGAGCAACATGACAACTGTCTAAAGGCAGCAAAGTACATACTTTTCTAAAAGAAACTTCTCATATTTAACTAACATGTATTAAAAATCTACTATTTGGTAGGTGCTTTTATCTCTCAGTACCATCCCTATAGTATCATTTCCTTCACTTCTTTTTCTTACAGCTGAGGAATGAGTCTCAGAAAACAAATTTATGAAGGAGAAATAACTTAAAAACAGCAGAGATAGGATTTTAATCCAGATCCAACTCTAAAGCCCATGTTCTTTTTACCTGCTCTCTTTTATGATCAGCAAGTAATACATAGTTGTGAGATGGCTGGCTAATGATCATGGGGCAGAGTTCAGTTAACTGACCTATGTGTAAAAATGGAACAAGTAGCTATGGTTTGTAGCACACTGTTTTCATCAACTGTCATGTCTTCTAAGGGATAGATGTCATATTTCAGTATATGGGAGATTGCTTTTAGAGGGTTCATTTGGGAAAAGAAAGAAGAGAAAAACTAGAAAAAATGGGTGGTGATATCTGAATCAACAGTCATTTTTTATCAAAGTAGGTTGGAGATGGAACCATTTATAGTTCTGGCATTTATCTGACCCTGAATCCCCATGGTTAAGGCTGTTAGGTAAAGATATACATGACACAGAAATCACTTTAACATTTAAAACAGAGCCCATGCGATGTCATAGGTTTTACTACTAACCATTTTTAATATTAATGTAACAAAAGTTTGTTCAGCAGGAACTAGCTAAATTAAAAGTTACATTTATTAGCTTTTGAGTCTTCTCTCATTTTTATTTTGGTTAGTCTAGCTAAAAGTTTATCTTTTCAAAAAACCAACTCTTAGTTTTATCCATTGTTTATATTGTCTTTCTAGTCCTTGTTTTATTTATTCCTGTCCTAGTCTTTATTATTTCCTCCCTTCTGCTAACTTTGGGCTCAGTTTGTTCTTCCTTTGCTAATTCCTTGGGGTGTAGAGTTAGGTGGTTTATTTGAGGTCTTTCTTTTTTCTTAATGTAGGCATTTATCACTTATAACCTTCCCTCCTAGGACTGCTTTTGGTGCATCCCATAAGTTTTGGTATGTTGTGTTTTTGTTTTCATTTGACTCAAGATACTTTCTGTCCTTTTGATTTCTTCTTTGACCCATTGGTTGTTCCGGAATGTATTGTTTAGTTTCCACATATTTGTGAATTTTTCAGTTTTCTTCCCATTATTGATTTCTAGTTTTATACCTTTGTGGTCAGAAAAGGTGCTTTATATGATTTCAGTCTTCTTAAATTTGTTAAGGCTTGCTTTGTGGCCGAACATATGATTTGTCCTAGAGAATGTTCCATGTGCACTTGAGAAGAATGTGTATTCTGGTGCTGTCGGATGGGATGTTCTGTATATGTCTATTAGGTCCATTTGGTCTAAGTGTTATTCAGGTCTGCTGTTTCCTTATTAATTTTCTGTCTGGATGATCTGTCCAATGTTGAAAGTGGCATATTGATGTCCACTACTATTATTTTATTGCTGTCTATTTCTGAACTGGCCCCTTTATCACTATGTAGTGACCTTCTTGTCTCATGTGACTGACTTTGACTGAAAGTCTATTTTATCTGATATAAGTATAGCCATTGCTGCCCTCTTGGTTACCATTTGTATACAATATCTTTTTCTGGGGCCGGCCCGGTGGCGCAGCAGTTAAGTGCACACATTCCACTTCAGCAGCCCAGGATTCACTGGTTCGGATCCCAGGTGCGTACATGGCACCACTTGGCAAGCCATGCTGTGGTAGGTGTCCCACATATAAAGTAGAGGAAGATGAGCATGGATGTTAGCTCAGGGCCAGTCTTCCTCAGCGAAAAGAGGAGGATTGGCAGCAGTTAGCTCAGGGCTAATCTTCCTCAAAAAAAAAAGAAAAGAAAAAAATATCTTTTTCCATCCCACATTTATTAACTTTTAAATCCAAAGCTTTAGATTTTTTCTGATTTTTTTCCCTCATACTTATAAAAACAAGTACCCATTCAGTGCAAATCATAAAATGGACACGTAATAAATGTTAAAAGAAATGATATGTTTTCTAAAAGTGGCAACATTTGCCCACCTAGAAGAGGATTGCTCTGCTTATACCTATAAATGCTGTTAGCTTTTACTTAGAGAGAATCCACCAGATGGCAACCTCATCTACATGTGAAACATGATGTGCAATCCTCTGCAACCCATTACAGGTCCCTTGAGCCAGGTGCTCCCTGATTACTGGCTAATTTCTATAGTGATCCCAGTAAATGGGTACGAGGTAGTCACTTGGCAGTGATTGTTGGAAGATAGAGGATGTGTAGAGTTGGGACATATTTAGCATCAAGTGTGAAATATTTTTAGTAACATTCTTTTTAAATTAATATTGAAAACAAAAACAACAGTATTTATTTCCATGTTGCCCTCTAAACATATTTCTAATTTGAAGCTAAAAGGAACCATATTCAGTTCTCCATTGTACAAAGCTGCAGAAAGCAGTATTTCTTCATGAATCACAAGTTATTCTAGTTGGATTCCTTGTACTTAATGGCAGTCTGGTAGCTAGCTGGTTTATTGCTTAAAATGTAAACTGTCTTCCGTATTTCTAAACCTGATAGTATGCAGGGAGTACTGCTGAGGATATTTAACATGTCCCTTACTGTTTTCTGTTTATAAACAACCTGCCCTGAGGTACCATTTAGTTGACGATATTGCTTATACTTAGCAAATACTTTGTACTTTTCCATACAAATAAGTCCATGGTCAAGGTGAAAGTCATTGATGGGTTGATTACATGAACTGCAAATTTCTGAAAATATGCGTGATGGTAAATGTTCCAGGAAAAGGGAAAAAAATGGATTTGTTGAAATTTTTATTCCTGAATATATAGAGTTCTGATTGCATCTGACGTTTCATTAATAAATCCACTTCTAAAGCAACATGTTTCACCTACATTAAAGTACAGCTGTATAAGACATCTGTTTGAATTAAATACCTATAATACCTAACAGATTGCCTTTTTCTTATGACTGTAATTGACTTTACTTTGCATCTGTATATTTTCCAAAATCCATTTTTGAAAAATATGCTTTTTTCCCTCAGTTTCCTGAGTATTTTTAATAACTTTATTGAGGCATATTTTACATATCATATAATCCACCCATTTCAAGTGTACAATTCAATGATTTTTACTAAATTTAACTCTTCAGGATATTTGTAAAATGGTATAGCTGTACCTTGATGCTGTTCGTCATTATGTGACAAATACTCTGCATTTTGGCAGCTCATCTATCTTTGGTTCCTAACATGCCTGCTTTTAGATATTGTTTACATAAATGAAGGTCAGAAAAGCTGACTCATATGTGTCTGAAATTTTGTTAGTGTCAGTGTCTTAGTGCCCCATCTTCTAGATTTGGGAGGACACACTCACATTACATCAAGAGTTGGAATTTTGGCTTCATTGCCATATAATACTAACAAACCTAACCCTCAGTACTACCCAGACCATTGGAGCAAGTGACCATTATTTTAACTTAACATATATGCAGTACTGACATTACATTTAAAGTATTTTACAACAGATAAAAGGCTGTGCTTGCTTTTGAAGGATTTACACACTAATTGAAAAAGTGATCTAGGTATAAAGAACCCCTTGAGAAAGATTATTAGACTCTATTCATATTCTGCCCTTTTCTTTCCTAATTTCTCTTTTTCATCCTGTGACCTTCTGTTCTCTTGTTCTGCCATCTAGATTTGCCCACATGAGTCCAAGTTCAAACCATGTCAGTAAAGCGTGCATCAAAACTGAAGTCCAGGGGCTGGCCCTTTGGCCAAGTGGTTGAGTTTGCGCGCTCCACTTAAATATTAGCTCCCTTCTTCATGTGTTTGGGTCAAAGACTCTATTCTAAAATAGTAGAAAAATGTCCAGGAAAGTATTACTGTTGTTTCTTGCATTGATGGTGGCCAAGGACTGACATTTCCCTCAGTTGGAAGAGTTTCTTTGACTTTGATTCAAGAATTCACCCTGTATTTGCGTAAATAAATTCCTGAGTTTGGGGAATTTATGCCTATGTACATAACAACTAAAATGCTGAACAAACTGTCAAAAACATCTATTTCAACACTGTGGAAATTGACCCAGGAATACAACAAACTGAGAACTTGTGAACTTTGGGTAGGAACAGAACAAGTCTATGGTGTTCTTGCCTAGGTGTGATGGTTAATTTTATGTGTCAACTTTATTGGGTTAAAGGATGTCCAGATAGCTGATAAAACATTATTTCTGGGTGTGTCTGTGAGGGTGTTTCTGCAGGAGATTAACATTTGAATCAGTAGACTGAGTAATGAAGATGGCCTTCACCAATGCGGTTGGACATCATCTAATCCATTGAGGGCCAGAAAGGCAGAGGAAGAGCAAATTTGCTCAGCTTGAGCTGGGACATCCATCTTCTCCTGCCCTCAGATGTGGCATTCCTGGTTCTCGGTCCTTCGGACTCAGACTGGGACTTAGACCATTTGCTCCCCTGTTTCTTAGGCCTTCGGGTTTGGACTGGAATTACACCATCGGCTTTCCTGGACTTCCAGCTTGCAGACAGCAGATCGTGAGACTTCTCAGCTTTCATGATTGTGTGAGCCAATCTCTTTCTATATATCTATATCTATATCTATATTTATATCCTATTGGTTCTGTTTCTGTGAAGAATCCTAACTAATGCACTGGGCTTACTCCAGCTTCCCACTCACAACCACCACCCCCTGCCCCAGCTCTCTTGGCACAGTAGTTCAACCAAGGTGAGGCAGGCTGTAAAATAAAAACCAGCAGCACTACTGCTGCTGCTGCTGCGGAAGGGAACTTACTTGACTTAGAGCATTGTTGGTTAAAGTAGTGATCTAAGTGGCAAGTAGATAAGAAGGGCTTCTAGCCTGAGATTGCAAGACTGTTGGGGGCAGGCAGTGGACAAACAGACTAACAGGGGTTGTAACAGAGAATTCCAGGAAGTGAAGCAGCCATGGTGGACTTGATAAGCAATCTATATATCCAGTACACATGCCCACACATCCCAGGCCTACAGTGTCTATGTGAGTGCATAGAAGAGAAGCAGGAGAGACCAGCAGAAAGTGAAGTTGGAGTAGACATGAAAGCAGTTTGAAGTCCGAATGTGTTCCCCAGTCCACACACAGATCCATCAGCAAATAATGGATGCATACTGGGTGGAGGTGTTTGAGCAAAACCTTGGAGTAATCTTTATTCCAAGCGAGGCAGGCGCAGGAGTAATCCCCAGGAAGCTAGTCTTTAAAAATAAAAGCAAGGGAAAAGAATCTGGAGCAGAAACATCAGCAGCCACACATTGTAGTGGAGACAGAGGTCATAAATGTAGTTCAGGCAAGTTAGTAAACAAGCAAAAATAAAAAACCTTCAGGAGCCAAAATCAAAATTCAGAGTTGTTACAGTATGTTATCTAAAATGTCCAATATTCACCAAAAAATTATAAGACTTGTAAATAGACAAAAAAGTAAAGAAATTGATTCAGCAATTTAAATCTTCCCACACACACAAAAAAAGGCCAGGCCCATGTGGCTTCTGTGGTAAATTTGATCAAATATTTAAAGAAAAAACATCACACCAATCCTTTAAAAACTCTTTCAAAAGTAGAGAAGGAGGGAATGCTTCCCAGCATTAGGCCAGTATTACTCTGATACCAAAGACATATATTAAAGACATCAGAGGAAAAGAAAACTACAGACATATCCCTTGTGAAGGCACATGTAAGAAATCTTAAAAAGTATTAGCACACTGAAATCAACAACTTATAAAAAATATTATAAAACATGACAAAATAGAATTTGTTCCATAAATACAAGTTCGCATAATATTAAAAACAAATACACCATATTAATAAAGGACAAAAAACACATAATCATCTCAATAGACACAGAAAAATCATTGACAGAATTCAATACCCTGTCATGATAAAAACACTTAACAAATTATGATTAGAAGGAAACTTTCCTAACCTGATAAAGAGCATTTGTGAAAAACCTTTAGCTAAAATCATATGTAATCATGAAAGACTGAGTACTTTTCCTCTAAGATCAGAAACAAGACAAGAGTGTCCACTGTGATCATTTCTATTCAACATTATACTGGAGATTTGAGCCAGTGCAACAACAGGAAAATTATTTTAAAGTCATTCAGATTAGAAAGGAAGGGGTAAAAACTGCTAATTTGCAGATGACATGATGTTATATTTAGGAAATCCTAAGGAATACACACAAATACACAACTACTAAAATTAAATGAATTTAGCAAGGTCACAAGACACATGATCCATATACAAAAATTAATTATATTTCTATACACTAGCAAAGAATAATAAAACGCAATTAAGAAAACTATTATGAAAATATTCCTAATAACATCAAAAAGAATAAAATACTGAGGAACAAATTTAACAAAAGAAATGCAAAACTTGTATACTGAAAACTGCAAAACATTGCTAAAATAAATTTTAAAAGATCTAAATAAATGGGAGAGACATTCCATGTTAATGGATTGGAAACCTCATTATGGCTGAGATTGTAAGTTTCCCCAAATTGACAAGGTAATCCTAAAATTTATATGGAAATCCAAAGGTCCTAGAATAGCCAAAATAAATTTGATAAATAACAAAGTTAGGAGATTTACATTGCCCAATTTCAAAGCTTATAATAAAGCTATAGTAATTGAACCAGTGTGGTAGTGGCAAAAGGATGGGCATGTAGATCAATGGAATAGAATTGGGAGTCCAGAAGTAAACCCATATGTGTGTGATCAAATGATTTTTCACCAAGGCTCCAAGACAATTCAATGGGAAGAGGATAGTCCTTGCAACAAGTGGTTCAACTGAATATCCATATTATGCCAAAAAATTAATTTAGACCCTTATATTATAAACAAAAAATAAGTCTAAATAGATCATAGACTTAAATGTAAAAACTACAAGTATAAAAATTCTAGAAGAAAATATTTTTGTTTTAACCTTTAGTTAAAACTTTCTTAGATATGATATCAAAAGCACCAGCAACCATGACAAAAAAAATAAATTGGACTTCATCAAAATTAAAAACTTTTGTGTTTCAAAGGATACCATCAAGAAAGTGAAAAGACAACCTACAGAATGGGAGAAAATAATTTGCAAATCATTTAACTGTTAAGGGACTTAATCTAGAATATATAAAGAACTCTTACAACTCAACAATGAAACTACAAATAAAAAGTGGGCAAAAGATCTGAATAGTCATTTCTCCAAAGAAGCTGTCGGGGAAGTGGGAGAATTCCCCCCACTGCTTTTCCTTAAGGTTCTCATGGCTGGTCAAATAATCAAGGAGGCAGGTTGGCAAGAGAAAATCAAACAAAATTTAATAGCAAGTAGACATGGGAGAAACCCAGAGGAAACTGAGTAACCCAACCCTCTGGCTGAGTCCACCTGTTTAAGTATCCTCAGCTACAGACAAGGAGGACATAGTGATCTGGGACTTCAAAGGGGAGGAAGACAATCTACTTAGAGATGGAATGCAAATGTTTGTTAAACAGGTTTTGCTAGGCCCAAAAAATGGGTTTGTTGGTGTCCTTTTATGACACCTATTTTACATCATACTGTAGCTATCACCGATATGAGCTTCTTCCTGGAACAGGCCTTCTATGTTAAAGTCCTTTAGGCAGTTTGAGGGGGGAAGGTCTGATGCTCTTCCTGAGCCTTTTGAGGCTTCATTGTCTTCAGCTAGAGATAGTCTGCAGACCAGAGTGGCACATCTTGGGGCGGCCTGCCCTCAACCCCATCAGTTCCCTCCTCTGAAACTTCCCTGAAAGTTTCACACATTAAAAGCTGAGCTGGTGGCTGTGGAGAGAAAAATCGAGCTGGTAGCCAGGTTGTAAGAAATCTGCAAAGAGAGAAAAGAACATAGATTAGAATGGTGATAAACAAGCAGAAAAGAACAAATCGTAGCACATTTCCCCACACTCCATTAAAACAGTCTCCCAATCCTGGAAATAAGTCTGTCCAATAAAATGTGTGAGCTTCATTTATCTGATGGAAAATGTCAATCTTTTCTTTTAATAGATGTAAGTTAGATTCTACTTGCCCAGTTTCATTCACATAAAAGCAACATTTTTCACCAATGATTGCACAGGCTCCTCCGTGCTGGGCAGTCAGTGTATTCAGAGTACATCGATTTTGGAGTACCACAGAGGCTAGGCTGTTAATCTCTGACTGGAGTATTTTCAAAGATTGCATGGTGGTGGTGAACTCTTGTTCCATCACCATGGAGAGATTTAAGATTGCCTTTTCCAACTCGTAATCAACAAAGCTGGGCAAAAAGACTCAATGCTGAAATGAACTTGGAGTTGGGATACGCAAGTGGATTCTCCACGATTTCCCGACGGGCACGCTTATGTGGCACAATCTTATGAACAAAGGAACCCAGGTTTGCAATGTGGCTGGCATTTAGGGTAGAGTATTTGGTGACAGAAGGGGCCAGGTATCCGAGTCCACAGCGTCCTGACCAATTAGGTGGGAATCCTTTATATACTTTGTTGCCACATAAAATAAAAAGACCAGTGTGGTTTATAGACAAGGTTAGAACTGAATCTGTAGTTCCCACGGCCTGGAGTATTCCATGACCTATGCCACTGGTACTGTTAGTGCCTAAGCGTCTCCATTTTCCATGCGCTCCTGTCAATCTGTGAGAACAGAACAGATTGCGGAATAGCTGGTACAAGAGGCCTGCAGTCTGATTTTGGCAGCTATAAAGCTTGATCTTGTCACCTGACCAAGTGAGTCCAGATTTTTGATCCACCCATACATAGTCTGTGGCACTGGGCAGCTTAACCATGCGGGCAGCTGCAATACCCCAAGTTGTACATGGGTGGCTCGTAAGCCTTCCAGAGCATTTGGTGATTTGGCAGATGTTTGTGCCAAAGGGAGTAGTGTTAGAGTCACTTATAACTCCCTTTAGAGGCTTGAGGATACCATCTGTGCAACTAAACCACAGGGTTTGATTACAGTATTGTCCTGGTATGTCACCCAGGAAAGGTCCAGTGTCATGTTTACTTTCAATGCTGAGGGAAAATCTTTCACTTATTGTCTTTACCTGGGCAAGGGAGAGTCCTGGAGCTTCTATAGAGTCTTTCTGGGGCCTAAATGACTCACCAGGAGAAGAGGCAGAGTGAAGTTTCCCTTGTTGTGCATACCATACCCTGCTGTTCATCCATCTTCCATACTTAGTCCACTAGGTGTCCACTTCAGCAGGAACAAAGACCAGTTCAGGTTCTTTTCTGCTATCTAGCTGTTGACATAACCAACAGTCAGACTGATTAGTTAGCGTGGCCAAGGCTTGGTAAACTGGCATAAGGGGGTGTTTGGTCTGTGCTCGACTTGTTGAAAAAGAGAGGGTTAGTAAAAGCAAGGCACAGGTTAGAAAAAAGCCCATAGTGGAACTTAAGAGAGGGGAAGTGGACAGATAAAGGCCAGCGCTCTCCAGTCAGCTTTTTTTTTAATAAGTGATTAAAGAAATATAAATATTTGCTAATAGTTTGTGTGTGTGTGTTTTTGAGAAATGCAAGGGAGAGAAAATAGGTGAAAGCAAGATTTCTTGATCCGTGATCTTGGGAAAAGCTGTCTACTTCGTGATGTCAGCTACTTCTGGGGCTTGGGAATTGGCCCTGGAAATCCTTAGTTTAAGGTCGTCCATGGGGACTACCTCCTAGTTGTCTTGAGAGCGATGTCCTGGGTCTATTTTGGCGTGGCTGGCATGGATCCAGGAAGATTTTTCCTTTATTTTGATGGCAGTGTAGGTAGTCAGTAGGACTTCATAAGGTCCTTCCCAGCGAGGTAACAGCGCATTTTTTCTTCTAAAGACCTTGATGTACACCCAATCTCCTGGTTGAAAGGGATGGCAAGGCTTGTCAGAAGGTGGGGGCCACGCCTCTTTTACCTGTTGACGATATGCTTCAAGTATACTAGTTAATTTCTGTATATAGCTAGTCATAGCATCAAATTGTTCACTTAAGTTCCCATAATATTCACTTAATCCAGGAATGGAAGGTTTAGAGACGCCAGTAGGCATCAGGCATCCAAAGACTATTTCAAAAGGAGTCAATCCATGTCTCCTATTTGGAATATTTTGAATCTTCATAAGGGCCAAGGGCAGAGCTTCTGGCCATTTAAGTCCAGTTTCTTGGCAGACCTTTCCTAAAGCCCTTTTTATATCTAGGTTTTTACGTTCCACTTGCCCTGATGACTGGGGGTGATGTGGGGTATGAAATTTTAATGAGTACCCCAGAGTTTTTGCAAGCGAGTGGTTTATTTCTGCTGTAAAATGAATCCCTTGATCTGATTCAATCCATAAAGGAATGCCAAAACGAGGAATAACTTCAGTTATTAATTTCTTTACCACTGTTGTGGCATCTGCAGGTCTAGTTGGATAGCATTTAGTCCATCCACTAAACATGCAGATGATAACCAAGCAGTGAGAGTAGCCTAAAGCTGGGGGCAAGTCTAGAAAGTCCATTTGGAGTGCCACAAAGGGTAGTGAGGGCCTGGGAGGACTTCCTGGGGTATGCTGGTTTCTACCAGAAACTTGGTAAGATTTGCAAATAGTGCACTGGGAAATAATTTGGTCAGAAATTTTATGGATGCCAGGGCAAAACCAATTGTCTTTTAGTTCCTTAACTATCCCCCATTTGCATATATGTCCCCTTTGGTGAGAGATAAGTGCAAGCCAAAAAGTCAAAGGAAATGGAGCCACAGGAAGTCCATTTGGCCCAACATATAATCCATCTTATAATTGTTTGGCACCCTTTTGTATCCAGTTGTCTTTTTCAGATTGTAGGGCATTTGCCTGATAGTTAATAATATCAGTCAGGGGTAAAGGCAGGTTTAAAAATTGGGTGGAAAAAGGATAATGGGGTCCGTTGTGAGCTGCCTATTTAGCAGCTCTGTCAGCCCTGTCATTTCCTAAAGATATGGCATCACTCTCCTTCGTATGGGCTGAACAATGAACAATGGCAATTTTGGAAGGCAGGTGAATAACTTGTATTAAGACTGCAATTAAATGTCCATTAGCAATAGGAGTTCCTGCAGAAGTTAAGAATCCATGAGATTTCCAAATTGTGCCAACAGCATGGCAGACTCCAAAAGCATATCTGGAGTCTGTGTAAATAGTGGCAGTTTTACCTTTTGCTAATGTGCAAGCTCTAGTAAGACCTATGAGTTCAGCAGCTTGGGTTGATTTTACTGTGGGCAGTGAATAAGCTTCAAGTGTTTCATGTGAGGAAACTATGGCATAACCAGTTATTATGTTTCCCCGGAAATTTCGCTTACAGGAGCCATCACAAAACAGAAGTAAATCTGGATTATCTAAAGGGATGTCTGAGAGATCCTCTCGTGGCTTTGACACCATTTCTATAGTTGCTAGGCAATCATGTGGGATGGAGTGGGGCTCTCCATCATCAGGGAGGGGCGGAGAAGTAGCTGGATTTAAAGTGTTACAACGATGTAAGATGATGGAAGGGTTGGTTAAAAGAGCCTGCTCATAGGTGGTCTGTCGCCGTGTAGAGAGGTGTTGTGTCTTATGTGATGAGGATTTTTAGGCTGCTTAATTTTAAAATGGCTTATGATGAGGATTTTTAGGCTGGTTAGTTTTAAAACTACAGATGAGATTCAGGCTCCAAGGAGTGGAATTTGTTTGCCCCTTTGTTGGGAAACATTTACATTTCTAAGGGAAACCTCTATCTGTGAAGATGCCTCCCTCTCCGTGCCAGGAAGAAGGGGGGATGGTCTTATCTCTAGAAGCTCTTAATCAATGCCAGAGGCAAGAACTTAAGTTGGTTACTGTCTGGCAACCTCATGTAACTGACCCCCACCCCCCCCCACACACACACAAATCCTCCTTTGTCTTTAGCAGAGGATAAAATTCAAGCGGTGACTTCTGCCATTTACTCAATCCGGTTTGATTCTTATCTAAAAGTTGTGGGACCACCAAATGGCCAGGCCATACGGGCACTGATACCATTTTAACTTTTTTACATATTCTTTGTCTTGTAAAGAGATAACTCACATACCTATGCCTTAAATTTAGCCCTAACCCTCAACTCGGGGCAGCAGCAGGAGCTCTGACTGCCCATGGGTCCTGTCCCCACGCACCAGCTCTGCATGCCCATGGGTCCTGTCCCCATGCCAGCGGGGGCAGCAGCAGTGGCTCTGCCTGCCCATGGGCTCTGTCCCCATGCCAGCGGGGGCAGCAGAAGCGGCGGCAGCAGAAGCTCTGACTGCCCATGGGTCCTGTCCCCATGCTATTCCACACTATTCTCTAAATAAAAGAGCACTACTGCCAGATCTTAAGAGTCTAAGAAATCTTTCTTTCGACTCCTCGGCTCACCGACCCCACATCATTTCGTACTTGCAAGATAGCAGACACAGCATGGGGAACATAGAGATGAATGGGAGAACCTCATGTTAAAGTACTGACTTTGTCAATCAGGGTGGCAGCTGCAGCCACCGCGCGTAAGCATGGGGGCATACCTGATGCCACAGGGTCTAGTAGGCATGAGAAATATGCTGCAGGATGTATTTGTGAGGCAAAGGATTGTCCTAGAATGCCTGCAGCAATTCCATTATTTTCATGGCAGTATAGGTGAAAAGTTTGTCAAAATTAGGTAAGCCAAGAGCTGGAGGCATGGACAAAGTTAACTTTAAGGCTTCAAAGGAGTTTAATGCCTCTGAAGGCTAGGAAATAGGCTCTGGAGTGATATCTGGGAGAAGAGCATACAGGGGTTTAGCAAGGGCTGCAAAATTAGGAATCCATTGGTGGAGGTAACCAGCTGCTCCTAGAAATTTACGTAACTTTTTTCATTTTGGGGAGAGGGATGGACAAAATTGACTCAAGGTGTTTTGGGGTGAGTTTTTGAATGCCTTGAGATATCTCATGCCCTAAGTAGGTAACAGCCGTTTGCACCCACTGAAGTTTAGATCTGGAGGCTTTATGGCCTCGTTCAGCGAGTGCCTTCAGGAGAATGAGGGAGTCTGTAAGGGCTCCCTGCTCAGTTTGATTACAGAGTAGAAGGTCATCCACATATTGAACAAGAGTGGAGCCTTGAGTAAAGGCTACAGAATCCAAATCAGCTTTAAGGATTTGGGAAAATATTGAGGGGGACTCACAATATCCCTGAGGTATGCGAATCCATGTTAATTGTCTCCCTTTAAATGTAAATGCAAAAGGAAACTGTGAGTCAGGGTGCGATGGGATTGAGAAGAAAGCAGAGCAGAGGTCAACTACTGTAAACCAGTCTGCATCAGCAGGTATTTTGGTGAGGATGACAGCTGGATTGGGGACCACAGGATGCCGAGGGATTACAAAAGAGTTTATGGCTCTGAGGTCTTGTACAAATCTATAGATCTGGTTCCCGTCTGAGTCAAATTTGCCTTCTTTTTTTTACTGGCAAGATTGGAGTGTTACAGGGTGAGGAAGTAAAAACTAGTACACCCTGTTGCAAAAGGGAGTCTATTATGGGTTCAATTCCTCGCTCTGCATCTCTAGAGAGCGGGTATTGGGCTACTGATAGAAATGGTTTATTCTTCTTCCAAATAATGTGCACGGGTTCTGCACTAAGCAACAATCCTACTTCATTTGCATGTGTAGCCCAAAGACTAATTGGGACATCTTTTAAAGACTCATCCTCTTTAGAGGATTTTAAATCAGGACAGGTTTCTAGCAAGGAAAGTAGGAGGCTTGGAGTTTTGTCAGAGGGCAGGGAGATAAAAACACCTTTTTCATTACAATTTATAGTGGCATTAAATTTACATAACAAATCTCTGCCAAAGAGGTTTGCTGGTGAACAGTCAGAGACCAGAAAGGCATGATGAGTGTTAAGGGGGCCTAAAGATACTGGAGTCGGCTGAGATATGGGCAGTGAAAGAGGCTGCCCAGAGACTCCCACAGCTTGAGTAGACTCAGAGGTGACAGGTACAGATAAATCCTTTGAACGGATAGTAGAGAAAGTCGCACCAGTATCAACTAAAAAATCCAGTTCCCAATCCTCTATTTTAAGTTTAATGGTAGGTTCAGGGGTGCGACTGAGGATCGACTGACCCCATCATTTAAGGGAGAAATGCCCCTCAGGAGGAGAAAAATGAGCCTTCTGGGGCCAAGAGGGCACATTTTTAAAATTTTCCCTTCTCTTAAGAGCAGGACATTCTCTTTTCCAATACCCTGGTTTCTTGCAATACCTGCAATTGTCTGGGGGTCAATAGGGACGCCTCTGAGTGGGCTCTAGTTTACTTTCAGAGTTGCCTTTTTGCTTCTCAAAACATTCAACTTGTAAAGCAAGAAGAGTTGTCTTTAGTTCTCTTTTTCTTTTGCTTTCCTGCTGACTATTTTCAAAGAATTGTGTAGCAGCCTCCATTATTACGCTTAATGGTTGCCCTGACCAAACAACCACACTATTTTTTTTATTGAGTTAATGATAGGTTACAATCTTGTGAAATTTCAGTTGTACATTAATGTTTGTCATTCGTGTTGTAGGTGCACCACTTCACCCTTTGTGCCCACCCCCCACCCCGCCTTTCCCTTGGTAGCCGCTAATCTGTTCTCTTAGTCCACATTTTTAAATTCCTCATATGAGTGGAGTCATACACAGATTATCCTTCTCTAGCTGGCTTATTTCACTTAACATAATTCCCTCAAGGTCCATCCATGTTATTGCAAATGGAATGATTTTGTTCTGTTTTGCAGCTGAGTAGTATTCCATTGTATATATGTACCACATCTTCTTTATCCATTCATCTGTTGATGGTGTAGGGGAGGAGGACATTTCCTCTCCCCAAATGGGGGTTCGTCTAGCTGGAGAACGAATTAAATTCACATGAGACAGAATAGCAAGAGAAAATTAAACAAAGCTTTATGAGGAACCATGGCCCGGGGCCTTTCTTCCCAAAGGAAGAAAGGGCACCGAAGAAGTGGGGTGCACATAGTGGTTATATAGCCCCCAAACGGGGTGTTTCACATGTGATTGAAAAGTCCCTTTTACAATAGTTACGAGGCTGCTCTGTCAGCACAGCGCTTGATGGAAACGGCAGATAGGTCTGCTGTCTCAGTGAGCGCCGCAGGGTGGCAGGTGTGTTGCCTCGGGCTGGGGGGTGTCACAGATGAGCGCCACAATCAGTTCCCAGCCTAAAGAAAGATGCTTAATCTTTAAGGAGATGCCAACGTTGGGAGGGGGAGGGAAGTCAGTTACAGGAGGTTACCAGACTAGCACAATAAAATGCAGATTTTAAGTCCTTGCCTTTGGTATTGATTAAGAGTTTTTGGAGAGTAGGTCATCTCCTTTCTTCTTCCTGGTACAGAGAGGGAGGCAGCTTTTACAGATAGAGATTTACCTTACAAATGTAAATGTGTCCTAAGGAAGGGCAAGTTCCATTCCTCAGAGCCTCCTTCCCTGTCCCAGTTTATCAAAAGCAATCAGCCTCAAATAATCCTGATGCCAAAGAGACATATCTTGGGGTGGCCAATTCTAGGTCCCCACAATGGGCACTTAGGTTGCTTCCATGTCTTGGCTATTGTAAATAATGCTGCAATGAACATTGGGGTACATAGGACTTTTGGAATTGCTGACTTCAAGCTCTTTGGATAGATACCCAGTAGTGGAATGGCTGGATCGCATGGTAGTTCTATTTTTAGTTTTTTGAGGTATCTCCATGCTGTTTTCCATAGTGACTGCACCAGTTTGCATTCCCACCAGCAGTGTATGAGGGTTCCTTTTTCTCCACAACCTCTCCAACATTTGTTACTATTAGTTTTAGATATTTTTGTCATTCTAATGGGTGTAAGGTGATATCTTAGTGTAGTTTTGATTTGCATTTCCCTGATGATCAGCGATGATGAGCATCTTTTCATGTGCCTATTCCAACCACACTATTTTGAATTTGTTTTTTTATATCAGGAAGAAAGTTTCCAACTAAAGCAGAAATTAGCAGATTCCTATGTTCTGGGGCTTCCGGGTTTAATGCAGTGTGCCTTTGAAAAGTTTCTATAAAACGTTGCACAAAGGCTTTTGGATGTTCCCCTTCATTCTGAGTGCGTAATTCAACTTTTGACCAATTAACTTTGGGAGGAAATGCCTCTAAAATCGTTCCTATTAAACCTTGAATATCAGCCTCTAGTTGTGCCACTTCCTGCTCATTTGCAGGAGGGCCTGGGAGAGGGTCTGGCCATCTATTTCCCTTGTGAGGGGGCTCTGGCCTGTCTGATAACTACAGTATAATCATGGGCTGGGAGAACGGCCCTTAGCAGCCAGTCAAGGTCTCTGTGGGTGGGGTTATGAATAGCCACTAATCTTTCTAATTCCTCTCTAAATTTAGTAGGATCTTCTGACAATGGAGGCAGGAGAGTTTTATAATTCAATAAAGCAGCTGCTGTCCAGGGGACATGAATTCTCTGCAGTGGAGGTCCAGGATCCATCCGCAATGGACACTGCATAGAAACCCCTGAAGCTGACACAGCCTGATTACAGAGCCCTGGAAAGTAGGAGGAGTTGTAAGGGACAGCAAAGCGAACCTTTCTGCTTTTCCTGGCCACCTCTACTAAATTCACCTCCTGGCTTTCAGTATTTACACAAGTGACCTGTATGCCTGTCGCTTGGAGGTCAGGCCTGAGTGACCCCTGTAAGTCTTCTAGAGAGAGAGAAGTTAAAACAGGCAATTGAATGCCCTTTGGTGAAGCTGACATTCTAGGATCTAGGGGAACTGGCTGGGGAGCTAAGTCCTGAGTGGGAGGGTTTGAACCAGGGGCCCAGAGATCTAAAAGATCGTCTGGGGAATCAGCGACAGGGAGTTGGGGATATAGGGGAGCATAGGAGGGAGGAGAAGGAGAATTTTCATTAAGTTTGCTTTGTAATTTTTGCTCTAAGTCTGACTTCTGTTCTTTCAACTTATTAAGAGATTCCTTAAGGCTAGCCATTATACTTTCTTGGGTTTTCTTTTCAATTTGATCTTCCCATAAATACCAATAAGGCAGCTGCTTGTTATGAGAGCTCTCTAAAATAGTTTTTAAGTATAGAAGTTTTTCCAATTCAAAAGATCCGTTGTCTGGCCAATGACGAATAGGATCTCCATGTGTATATATATTCCAATCATGACTCAACCCAATAAGCCTTTTTAAGGAAAGACCCAGAGGTAACTTTCCAGGCTTAGAATAAATCTTTACCATGGATGCAAGAGGCGTCCCTGGAGAGGGTGCAGATGATGCAGCCCCCATGAGCCGAAAGTTCACTCCCAGAACTAGTCAGAGAAAGGAAAGCCCTTCGTTGCACAGGCGGTAAGGATGGTGTACTGAAAATGGTGTCTCCGGTCTCCCACGAAAGTGTGGGATGCCTCCAGTCACAGACCCGCTAATCTGTGACACCGGGCAGGCACTACTGCAATGGGATTTTTCCAGCACTATCAAGCAACGAAGGTTGAGATGACAAAAGGCCCTTAAGGACTGGGCCCTTTATGACAAACTCCCCTGAGAGCTTGGCACAGCCAGACAGAGAGATAGCTCGGAACCCCAGGCTATTTGACTGGCCACCAAGGTGCACCCCGGTAAATGCACCTTCTGTATGGTGGAGACCAAGGAGAATATTCTCACTCGTCAAGAAGCCAAATTCTCAGGACACGGAACAAGACGGAAGGAAAAACCTCATCCGGTTTTTTTCTTATATGCACAATGACAGCTTTAGCTAAACCTTGGGTCTCTTGGAACCAGAATAACACCTAGGAGGGAGGCGCCACAGGGTTGGGGATTGTGTGTGCTTTACAGAGTACCTCGTCGTTGCATGGACATTTTCTTGAAGTTGGTGGGGGACCTGTGTCATCTACCCTGTTCCGTGACCAACTTATCCTTCCATGGGACACTTTTTTTG
Source organism: Equus asinus (assembly GCF_041296235.1). Classification (NCBI taxonomy): domain Eukaryota; kingdom Metazoa; phylum Chordata; class Mammalia; order Perissodactyla; family Equidae; genus Equus; species Equus asinus. The sequence goes on along the minus strand of NC_091820.1, from coordinate 104,420,049 downwards.
AGGTGGCAAGCACCCTAGTGGCTCTTAACTGCTAGACCCATGCCCACCAAATTTGCAGCGTTCTTGGCTTCCAAGATGCCCTTGGCAATAGCTTTCACTTCATGTGCATATTAACCCACAGCAGAGTTTGTCTAGTTAGACGCCGGTCTGGTGAGACCGCAAACTCACCAGCCTGTGGGGCCGGCCCGGACAACAGGCTTATAGGGCCTATGCCTGCGTCCTACCCTATGGTATTTCCTTCTTATGACACATGACACAAAAGACAGAGGGAAAAGAAAAAACCACAGTGGCTATCTCTGGGAGGAAAAAGGGATCAATAAAGCCAAGAGTACTCTACCCAATTTACCAGAGTCACACAAGAAACTAGTTTCCCAAATATTTTCTCCTGCCAACCTAAATTTAGAAAGAGAAAAAAATTCTCACCACTTGCTTCCACCAGACCCCGCAGATAGAGATTCCAGGAGGCTCACGTGGTAAGAAATCTTACCTTTTGCCGGCTTTCCTCAGGTGACCCGGGATCTCCTTATCCGCAGTGGCCTCAGGGAGGAAAGCAGTTCTTCCAACCGGAGAAGGCAAACTTGCCAGACAGTGGGGATCCTGCTGATGATGGCAAAACTGTCGGGGAAGTGGGAGAATTCCCCTCACCGCTTTTCCTTAAGGTTCTCATGGCTGGTCAAACAATCAAAGAGGCAGGTTGGCAAGAGAAAATCAAACAAAATTTAATAGCATGTATACATGGGAGAAACCCAGAGGAAACTGAGTAACCCAACCCTCTGGCTGAGTCCACCTGTTTAAGTATCCTCAGCTACAGACAAGGAGGACATAGTGATCTGGGACTTCAAAGGGGAGGAAGACAATCTACTTAGAGATGGAATGCAAATGTTAAACAGGTTTTGCTAGGCCCAAAATATGGGTTTGGTGGTGGTTTGTTGGTGTCCTTTTATGGCACCTGTTTTACATCGTACTATAGCTATCACCGATATGAGCTCCTTCCTGGAACAGGCCTTCTATGTTAGAGTCCTTTAGACAGTTTGAGGGGGGAAGGTCGGATGCTCTTCCTGAGTCTTTTGAGGCTTCATTGTCTTCAGCTAGAAATAGTCTGCAGACCAGAGTGGCACATCTTGGGGCAGCCTGCCCTCAACCCCATCAAAGCCATACAAATAGCCAATGAGCACATGAAAAATTGTTCAACATAACTAATCACCATGGAGATACAAATTAAAGCCACAGTGAGATACCGCTTCACACCCACTAGAATAGCTATATCTAAAAAGACAAACCATAACAGTGTTGGTGAGGATGTAGAAAATTGCTTGTGGGAAAGTTTCATAAAAAGTTGAACATAAACTTATCATATGACCCAGCAATTCCACTCTTAGGAATCTACCCAAAAGAAATGAAAATATATGTCACACAAAGACTTGTATGCAAATATTCATGGCATTATTCATAATAGCCAAAAACTGGAAGCAATTCAAATGTGCATTGTTGGTGAATGGATAAACAAAATGTGGTATATCCATAACAATGGAATACTATTCCTCTATAAAAGAGTGAAATAATGATGCATGCTACAACATGGATGAACCTTAAAAACATGCTCAGTGAAAGAATCCAGACATAAAAGGACCCATATTCCCGGATTTCACTTATATAAAATGTCCAGAAAAGGACATTTATAAAGTCAGAAAGCAGATCAGTGGTTGCCTGGGCTTGGGGGGAATGGAAATTGACTGCAGAAGGGTCTATGAGCATTTTTAGGTGTGATGGGAATATTGAAAAACTAGGTTTGGTGATAGTTCCACAATTCCGTAAATGGACTAGAAATCATTGAGTTGTACACTTACAATAGGTCAATATTATGATATGTAAATGATAATAATAAATCTGGAAAAAGTAATACCCACCACATTCCAAAGAAATAACTGATAAGATTCCCTCATCAGTTCATTCATGCCTATGTAATTAATTCTGGTTCCACTTACTCATTGCATCATGGGTGAGCAGTCTGCCTTCAGGAAATACATCTATTTCTGGACTATAAAGAGCTCTGAAAACTAACTCACTCCATTCATTCAGTCTAAAACCTATCTATGCAATGTCAGCTCAGAAGCCTGTAACCAAAAGTCTACTCTTCAAGTAGCAATAGTTCAGAGTATCTGATATAGTTATAGCCATGAGCCTCTGCAATGGCTCTCCTTTGTTGTAGACACAAATTCCAGCCAGTACCTTAGAGCAGAGATTTCAGGCATGCATTAGGAAGCAAAATATGTTTGATAATGAGACTGTGAGGCTATGGTTAATTTATTATAGTCACCAATAATATTAGAATGGAGGGGAGTAAAGTTCTCTATTGGCAGAACGATACAGAATTATTTTGTAAGAGTTTGATCAATGTTTCCCCTGAGTGTAAGAACATGTTTAACAGCAAAGGCATTGACAAGTCTCCAGTGCCTTTACGTAAATTGTATAGTTTCTGAAATATTTACATGGCTACCTGAAAAACAACACTTGGTTATCAAATTAATCAAAATGTTTTAAAATAACCATAGGAGAAGGCAACATGATTATAGAAAATGAAGTTTTCTTGTAATCTTATAATCTATAATTTCTGCGTTTGTTCTTTGTACCTTTGGGTGCATTTTTTTTTAAATCAAGGACATGATAAAGGCAATAAAATGCAGATAGAATTATTCTTGTAATATGTGAAATCTCTATCAGGCAGATTACACAGGAGGTAAATATAACCTCTTATTACTCCTTGATAAAAGTTTGAAGACCAGTTTATCATCTTTTAAAATTCTTTACTTTAAAATAATTATAGATTTATAGGAGTTTGCGAAGAAATATACAGGGAAGTTCTGTGTACTCTCCCATGAGCTTTTCCCAATGTTAACAAATTACGCAACTATAGTACAATATCAAAACCAAGAAATTGATATTGGTACCATCCATAGAGCTTATTCAGATTTCAACAGATATACATGCACTCATTTGTGTGCATGCGTGTGTGTGTGTGTGTGTAGCTATATGCGATATTATCTCATGTGTAGCCTTGTGTAACTACTACCACAATCAAGATACTCGACTGTAATATCACCACAGGACTCCTTCATGTTACTCATTTATGTCACACCAATCTCCTCCCCTTCCATCCCTAATTCCTAGCAACCACGATTCTCTTCCCCATCTCTATAATTATGTTATTTTGTGAATGTTACGTAAAAAGAATCACACAATATGTGAGCTTTTAAGGTTGGCTTTTTTTCACTCAGGCAGGATGATGCCCTTGAGATCCATCCAAGTTGTTACATGTATCAATAATTCATCCTTTTTTACTGCTGAGTAGTATTCCATGGTATGGATGAACCACAGTTTATTTAACCTTTCACCCATTGATGGGCATTTGAGTAGTTTCATTTTTAACTGTTATGAATAAAACTACTGTAAACATTAAGGTACAAGTTCCTGCATGAAGATAAATCTTCATTTCTCTGGGATAAATACCAAGAGTATAATCGCCAGTTCATATGTTAAGCCCATTTTTAAATTTAAAAGGAACTGCTAAACTATTTTCCAGAGTGGCTATACCATTTTACATTCCTACCAGCAATGTGTGTTGATCCAGTTTCTCTACATCTTCACCAGCATTTGGTGTTATTACGATTTTTTATTTTAGTCATTCTGATAGGTAGGTGTGTACTGATATCTCATTATAGTTTTAATTTGCATTTCTCTAATGGCTAATGATGTTAAACACATCTTTTCATGTGTTTATTTGCCATCTGTCTATCTTCTTGGATGAAATGTCTGTGCTTGTTATTTGTCCATTTTCTAATTAGAGTGTTTATTTTTTTTATGATGTTGAATTTTAAAGGTTCTTTATACACATTAGATACAAGGTCTATATACATATCAGCTATGCAGTTGCAAATATTTTCCCCCAGACTGGAATTTGTCTTTTCATCCTCTTAACAGAATCTTTCACGGAGCAAAAGCTTTTCATTTTGATGAGGTCCAGTTTATCAACTTTTCATTTTATCATTTTTGCTATTTATGTCAAGTCTAAGAACTTTGTCTAGTCCTACCTAGGTCCCAAAGATTTTTTTCCATGTCCTCTTCTATAAGTTTTGAAGTTTTACACTTTATACTTAAGCCCATTATCCATTGAGTTAATTTTCATATAAAGTTCAGATCAAAGCTCATTTTTTTGCTAATGGATATTCAATTTCTCCAGCGCCATTTATTGAAAAGGCTTTTCTTCCTCCATTAAATTGATTTTGTTCCTTTGTCAAAAATTATTGGGCATATTTGTGGGGATCTATTTCTGGATTCTATATTCTATTCCATTGATCTGTGTCTATCCCTCTGCAATTATCATTTTAATAGAAAGTTACATTCTAGTTTTGCATTGATATAATATTGGCAATAAAATTTCACAAGCACTTTTTTTTCTTAGAATAAACCCATCAAAACTGAGAGAAACCTTGGCAAAATTTTAACACATTTTATTGTTTCTTTTCCAATTCAGTATTATAAACCAAGGCAACAGAAAATTCCCTTTCTGAAAATCTTCTACAACTCTGTGTAATCATTTAGGCTTTGTCTTTTCCTGTCCTCTTTTACATTCTAAAATAATCAGATGCTTTAAAGGAAAAATCTAGTCTCTTTTACCTTGATAAGCAAAAACAGAAGCATTACCTTATATACCCAGGTTTATTTTTCTGTTACTGTTTTTCCTACACTATTTATATTAATTATAACTTTTAACCACAGTAACCAGCTTCTATTTCACAGAAGAACCTGGGAGGTAAGTAATTGAAAACTGTTATACACTAGAATTAAGCAGAATAGTAAAGTTTGTTAGTACACAACTTTCTACAGCCTCACGTAGCTTTTTTACACCTTAAAGTGTCAAAAATGAACATGTCCATTAACATGACCAAAGACATAGCCACCCTATAGCATATAAAAAAATAAGCAAATGTATGTTAGTTTGAAATTATGCTTAGTAATCATCTTTTAAGTATTCCATTTCACTTAGAAATTATCTGTCAATCAAAGATTATTCATTAACTAGTTAAATTTGATTTTAATCCAAGTGTTTCATTTATCTAAGGATCTTGAAAATTATATTCAAGCTATAAAACGTAATTACAGTTGATATAAGAACTTTGTCAGAATAATGATGAAATTTAGTAGAAGCCAAATTTACATTTTTCGCAATCTTAAAAATTATGTAGGAGTTATATTAGTTTGTTTGATTAGTAAACCAAAATAAGAAGTTTAAGAAATTCACATTAAGTAGTCTTTTCATAAAAGACAAATTTTATAAAAATAAAACATACACTTTATTATACTTAATATCCATTTGAGAAAAGACCTAGAGCTGTTTTGTTCTCATTCTTAAACCTAAATTATCAAACCAATCTCAATTGTCCAAAGATTCTTAATTATGTAAACATGAATTCTTAAAATGTTTCTGAGCTAACCATTTCTGTAAGGATTTTACAAATATATAGCACATTTAAAATATTAGAAGTTCATTTTAAAATGTTCTGCCATTTATAGGAATATTAGATTTATATGTAAATAACTTGCAAATGACTTCTTTAAAGAGACATTATACTCTTATTTATTATTACTCTTCGTAGGTGGGAAACTTTCCTATTCATATGAGAGAGAAAGGCCTTTCTGATTTACAGAAACACAGATGTATGGAGAGCTTATAGCTTCAGTTCTACAACTTTTGCCACAGGTCAAGATTAAAGACAAAAACACAGAAACTCATAGGTCCAGATATAAAAGAGCTGTTTCTCACACAACAGAGAATAGCTCTCCACCATCCATTCAATAACAATCACCAAATGGTCAGAAAATAAAAACAAATTCCCAATCATTACTACCACCAAAGGGGAATAATTTTTTTGTCATGTGCAAAAAAGAACAAAAACACAAAACTCACTAGGGAGGAGAAAATAAAACCTATAGAAACAGAATAAGCAAAGTTCAAGTAAGTTCTTTTGCTGCTTGAGATTCACCCTGACAGCCCAGAAGAATGTACTTGGGCTTAAACAGACTGTGAGGTACATGTCTCCCATAACTCAGTTTACTTGTCTCCAGCAGGTGAATCAATTGGGCATCTGCATGGAACCTCAAAAACTGTGAAAGTATAATTTTCAGACAGGTAAAATCATAACATTCAGGCAAGTATAAAATGAACACATGTCAAAGATTTTATGTAACTCATTAATTAATGAAGGAACCATTAAGATGTCATGACTTGGTAAAAGACCATTTTAAAATTATTGATAGGAAGATAAGTTTGCTGGATTAGATACAAACTGAGTAATGTCCAACAGGGCCATAAAACTTTGGAATTATCTGTCTTCAGAATGAACTATTTTCATTTAGACAAGACAAAAATCTGCAAGTTAACATGCAGCTTCACTAAATCAGTTACCTTTAATAAACAGTAAACAGTGAGTTGAAGGAATTATTATCCTAGGTCCCCTAGACCAGGGGTTGGCAAATTACAGCCTGTGGGCCAAATCTGGCCACTCTCATTTGTTTACATATGGTGTATGGCTACTTTCATGCTACGACGACAGAGTTGAATATTTGTGAGACCATATGGCCCACAAAGCCGAAAAGATTTACTATCGACCTTTACAGAAAACATTTCCTGATCATTGCCCTAGACGATCCTGGGTGACCTTTACTTTCATATGACATTGAAAATATATGGCCCACACTTTTAGCATTATCTCTAAGTTTCAGATAATTTTTCCAATGCTGCTCTGATTCTGCTGTGCTGGAGATGTTCTCTCCCTCTTTTGTGTTCACATATTTGTATCTCCCTTAGAATATTATACTGTGGTATTATGATCTCCTTTTCTTTACTAGATTTAGGCTTATTGAGATCATTTCATTCATCTTTGTATCTGCACTTATCACAGTGCCTTGCAAGCAGTAGATATTCAATAAATCTTTGGTGAAATGAATTGAATGTATATAAAATTATATAAATGCAAAATATTACAAATTGCTGTGAATTTGTTGTTTCTAAGGACCCAATAATTTATCTTTAATGTACCATAGTTTCTTCGTCTCTAAGGTAGGAGTAGTATTTGCCAGTTACTTAACTATTTGGAATGTCCCTAGACCCGGAATAAATAACTTGCATTTTACTAGCACTTGTTCTTACTAGAAATTAACACACTTGGTCAATAAAAGTTTATCCAATATTGACAGTGTCAAAATTATTGAAAACCATATATTTATGTGATAAATATGTTGTGAGAAAAGGAGGTTTTTTGTTCCTTTCATGTATAACATCTAGCCTAGAAGATATAGTTTAGATAATGAAATTTTGGGTTTTCCAGGACATTTGGGTGGTGAATGTAGACAAGCAGACTGAAGGTTACCTTAACTGCCCTAAAAATTCCATGTTACCATGCAAATTTTACTCAGTAAATATCTTAATTAATTTGAAATATGGTTTTATCCTATCACGGAGAGCTAGTATATGTCTAGGTAGCATGTGCTATTATTTTTATCTTATAAATGAAAAATTCAAATATAATCTTGTCGTTAGCAGGCCTTGACCCTCACTCATCTGACATTAGGCTAAATCTTTCTGCTAAGAAGGCCTCAAAATATGAAACATACTATTTCATCTTGAGATATTTGTAAAATATATGATTTTCTAAAACAAAGTAACTTTATACTTAAAATATTCCACTGCCTCTCATACTTCACCTCAGTCTCTATTTTCATCTGAAGGGTTTTAAAATTTCTGGTCCTAAAGGATTGTTCAGTTAATGTCAGATGAGTAGCTCTTTTTTTTATTAAGATTATGATAGTTTACAACCTTGTGAAATTTCAGTTATACATTATTGTTAGTTATCTTGTAGGTACACCCCTTCACCCTTTGTGCCCTCCCCCCACCCCCCTTTCCCCTGGTAACCACCGATCAGTTCTCTTTGTCTATATGTTAACTTCCACCTATGAGTGGAGTCATACTGAGTTCGTCTTTCTCTGTCTGGCTTATTTCACTTAACATAATACCCTCAAGGTCCATCCATGTTGTTGTGAATGGGATGATTTTGTCCTTTTTTATGGCTTGAGTAGCTCTTTTTAAAAAGGTAATTCAATGGGCCAGTCATTTCAGATATTTAAGTGAGAATGTGATTTAGTTGATTTCACAGTTAATTTAACTTCAATAAAAAGTCTAACACACATGAATACCAATTAAAGTACAATCTTTCCAATGGGGTTTAGACCGTCATTTTTCTAATTATGGTATAAATCCTTCAATGGAAAAAAAAGTCTTTTAATAATTCCCAACAGAAATCTTATATATTGTAGAACAGCAGTTATTATGCATTTCTCAATACCTTTGCCAAAGGAGGCATGCACCAATCAATGCATTAAAATGGTGGTGGTTATGGGGCCAGTCCCGTGGCATAGTGGTTAAGTTTGGCACATTCTGCTTCGGTGGCCTGGGTTCACAGATTCGGATCCTGGGCACAGACCTACACCATTCCTCAGCCATGCTGTGGTTAGGTGACCCACATATAAAGTGGAGGAAAATTGGCTCAAGATGTTATCTCAGGGCTAATCTTCCTCAGCAAAAAAAAATATATATCTATATAGATATATATAGATATATATAGTGGTTAAAGGAAAGATAACTACATTGGGAGCAAGTGAAAGCATTGAGTATGTAAAATAACTCATTTGACTTTATATAATTTTGATTTTGCTTCACTAAATTTGTATTTTTCTTTTTTTTTAATTTAATTTTTATTGAGTTAATGATAGGTTACAATCTTGTGAAATTTCAGTTGTATATTATTGTTTGTCAGTCGTGTTGTAGGTGCACCCCTTCACCCTTTGTGCCCACCCCCCACCCCACCTTTCCCCTGGTAGCCACTAATCTGTTATCTTTGTCTACATTTTTAAGTTCCTCATATGAGTGGAGTCATGCATAGATTGTCCTTCTCTATCTGGCTTATTTCACTTAACATAATTCCCTCAAGGTCCATCCATGTTGTTGCAAATGGGACGATTTTGTTCTTCTTTACAGCTGAGTAGTATTCCATAGTGTATACATACCGCATCTTCTTTATCCAGTCATCTGTTGATGGGCACTTAGGTTGCTTCCATGTCTTGGCTATTGTGAATAATGCTGCAATGAACATTGGGGTGCATGGGACTTTTGGAATTGCTGACTTCAAGCTCTTTGGATAGATACCCAGTAGTGGGATAGCTGGATCATATGGTGGTTCTATTTTTAATTTCTTGAGGCATCCCTATACTGTTTTCCATAGTGGCTGCACCAGTTTGCATTCCCACCAGCAGTGTATGAGGGTTCCTTTTTCTCCACAACCTCTCCAACATTTGTTACTATTTGTTTTAGTTATTTTTGTCATTCTAATGGGTATAAGGTGATATCTTAGTGTAGTTTTGATTTGCATGTCCCTGATGATCAGCGATGATGAACATCTTTTCAAGTGCCTAAATTAGGAGTATTTTTAAATACTGTTTTCTGCTGTTTGGTAAAATTAAGTGAACTTTATTTCATGAAGAATAATGCACTCTTACTCACTCTCCTTTAGTTTTCTGTCTGTATGAAGTAGATTTATTCTCATGATGTAATTGGGGTGGCAATATAATCCATGCCCGTAGACTATTAGCTAGGCTTACATGTTATGATTTAACCAGACGTTAATAAATTTCATTCATACTGATCACAATAGCTTAATTATTTGTATGGTGATTTGTAAAAATTAGCTGGCTGAAATGAATTGATCTTCATGCTGTAATCCATTCATCTCATTCGTTTAGTCATGGAGGATGAGTTCCTCATCAGAATGAAAGTATGCCATACTTATTTTATGGAATCTACTTTGAATAAGTATAAATACAATTTGTTCTGTAAATACAAAGTCACATTCTAAATGCAATAAGTATAAATAAGATTTATTGATTATTACATAAATGATGATTAAAGACTGCAAAAATAGGGGGGCCAACCAGGTGGCGTAGTGGTTAAGTTTGCATGCTCCACTTTGGCAGTCCAGGGCTCACAGGTTCAGATCCTGGGTGCAGACCTACACACTGCTCATCAAGCCATGCTGTGGCAGTGTCCCATATAGAAAATAGAGGAAGATTGACACAGATGTTTGCTCAGGGCCAGTCTTCCTCACCAAAAAAAGAAAAATAAACTGCAAAAATAGTAATTGTCATATATCTTTTCTTTTTAAGTCCATGTTTGGCATGTCACAATTGCAGACAGTTATTACTTCCACTTATACATGTCATTGCACTGGTTATTATTCACAGGCAGTAAAACAAAATGGCTCTTTCCCCTAGAGGTTATTAGCTATGAAAATCACCACTGACACAGACTTGAATGTTTCTTTACATCAAAATGTCATCATAATATCTGAGAATTGGGAGGGAAGTCATTTAGTCCAATTTCCCTCTTAATTGCATAAATCTCACCTGTAATTTGACTGATAGGCAGTGTCGCATAGAAAACAATGGGCTTTGGAGTCAGACTTTAATTCATATTCCAGCTTTAGCATTCATGAGCTGTATGACCTTGTCCAAACAGGTGGGAGAAAAAAAATTTTGGCCTAAAGCAGTGCTCTGTAGACTTTTAATTACAGGCCCCTAATAGTAAAAATACTTTGAGTACACTCCCCCAAATTTAGTTATAATTACTATACATGTATTATTGTACTATTATGTTCATTATAAAGCATATTCAAAAATTAGAAATTGTAAAACAAGATAAAAATAAATATCAATACAGGGACTGGTGTCCAGAATACATAAAGAACTCTTACACCTTAACAATAAAAAGACAACCCAATTTAAAAATGGGCAAAGGATTTGACTATACATTCCTCCAAATAAGACAAAGAAATAGCCAATAAATACGTGAAAAGGTGCTCAACATTGTTAGTCATCAGAGAAATGCAAGTCAAGAGCACAGTGTGATACCGCTGCACACTCACTAGGTAACTTTATTTTTTTTATTTTTTTTATTTTTTTTTTTAAAGATTTTATTTTTTCCTTTTTTCTCCCCAAAGCCCCCCGGTGCATAGCTGTATATTCTTCGTTGTGGGTCCTTCTAGTTGTGGCATGTGGGACGCTGCCTCAACGTGGTCTGATGAGCAGTGCCATGTCCGCGCCCAGGATTCGAACCAACGAAACACTGGGCTGCCTGCAGCGGAGCGCGCGAACTTGACCACTCGGCCACGGGGCCAGCCCCTCACTAGGTAACTTTAATCAAATAAACAGAAAATAAATGTTAGCAAGAATGCTGAGAAAATGGAACCCGCATACATTGCTGGTAGAAATGTAAAATGATGGGGCCGGCCGGTGGCGTAGCAGTTAAGTTCACGCACTCCACATTGGCAGCCCAGGGTTCGCCGGTTTGGATCCTGGGTGTGGACCTACACACCACTTATCAAGCCACACCATGGCAGGCATCCCACATATAAAGTAGAGGAAGATGGGCATGGATGTTAGCTCAGTGACAATCTTCCTCAGCAAAAAGAGGAGGATTGGCTGCCGATTTTAGCTCAGGGCTAATCTTCCTAAAAAAAAAAAGCCATAAAATGATGCAGCTGCTCTGGAAAACAGTCTGGCAGTTCCTCAAAACGTTAAACATAGTGTTACCATATAGTCCACAATTTCACTCCTAGGTATGTACCCAAGTGAATTGAAAACATATGTCCATAGAGGAATTTCTATGTGAATGTTCATAGCTGCATTATTCATACTAGCCAAAAAGTGGAAACAACCCAGATTTTCATCTACAGATGAATGGATAAGTAAAATCTGGTGTATCCATACAATGGGCTACTTTTTGGCTTTAAAAACAATGACGTACTGGTACATACTACAACATGGATGAACCTTGAAAATTTTATGCTCAGTGAAAGAACCCATCGTAAAAAACCACTTATTATATGATTCCATTTATATAAAAAGTCCAGTATAGGAAAATCTGTGGAGACAGATAGTAGTTGCCTGGATATGAGGTGAAGGGAGAATGGGGGCGACTGCTAATGGGTATGGGGTTTCTATTTGCAGTATTGAAAATGTTCGAAAATAAGATTCTGGTGATGGTTGCATAAATCTGAATGCTAAAAACCATTGACTTTCACACATTAAACAGGTGAATTTTATGGCATGTAGAAACTGTGTCTCAATAAAGCTATTTAAGAATAAAATAAAATAAAAATCTAAATAGAAGTTCTGGTTGTCCTTATTGTGCCCCATGGATCATCTTGTACACATCCACTTTGGAAACCTCTGGTCTAAAGGCCCGTCTCAGTGGTCCTGAAAATAACATTGTATTGGTTGCCAAAATTTCAGGTGCAAAAAATGTAATCCCTCCCCTTAATGATTGAGCCCAACAGTAAATTGTTAGAAGAGGAAAAACAACAAGTTAACAATCACCAAAAAATACTAATTTGGACCTGAGTTGACCTTTATTTCATTCTCTGTTGAGCCTATTTTCCCTAATGAGGATTTTCTTAACTACGGATATGATCTTAACCTATTCTGTTCTGGCCAAGTGTATTGAATGTGACCCAGGGGATAGTAAACCCATGATCAAACTTCTTGCTCATAATTTTTCTTGTGGTTACTCCAAAAACTTAGAGACTTTAAATGACTCTGGTCCCTATACCAAATTCACACACAGCATTTTTAGTAATTATCCTCATCAAAATTAAAATTGCATAGCTCAAGGTCAACGTAGTATTGTATCATTCTTTTCAAAATATATATCTCTATTATTGATTTTCTTTTGGATCCATTCCAGATACAGTGTTTTTACACTGAACTTTTTTCATTGCCATGAACAGTACATTGCAAATTGCTGAATGAGTCGAAGTGTATTTATATAACATTACTAAAAGCCTGTGGAAGATACATTTTATGAACATCTACTTAAAGTTCCTATAAATCCTAGCCACGATGGAAAAGGACACAACTGTATGCAAATTCTGTACACTAGTATATATTTTTGTTTTGTTATAAACTTAATTTCGTTTGAGGAAAATATTGCAAAATTAATGAATTGCTTTGAACAGAGAAGTGTGCCAATTTCACTTATGCAGAGAAATAATCATTGTAAGTGTATGCATGTCAGGCATCAGATTTTTACTCATAGGGAGAGCAACTGCTGTCCAGGAGAATTACACTAACTACCTGTATCCTGACCAGAGCTTAGGTGCCTGGCCCTTTATTAGCTTCTTTCCTTTTAGTTTATGAGTCTTCTTGGAGTTACAAGACCCAGCTTTATCTCCACCTTCAATTTGGGTACATAAACTGACTGAGATACTGGTATACATATGTACACCACTGCATTTTGACCCTGAACAAGTTCCTTAGAGTCGACTTTACAATTCTGTGTCGTATCAGTCCCACCTCATTACAAAACTTAAATTAATAACATACAATTTCATTTACTCTTATGACTATTTTTAGATTTTTAGATGCATGTAATATATTTTAATTTTTTATTATTTACAATTATGCCCTGAGGTTCTAACTGTATAAATGCATATAAGCAATCTTTGCAGAAGATTAAAAGTTGAGGAAAACCTAACATTGAAATATACTTTTAATCCTTAGATACTCTCAAAATCAGAAGGGTCTAAGATCAATTTTTTAGGACTTGCTTTCCAAAGTTGCTAATTTCTGTCACTCACATGTTTTTTAAAGGGTGACAAAATAATTTATTGAGGATCTACTAATTACTGATCATTCTAATGTACATATTCTATTTAATGCTAACAAAATTATGAGGAAGAGTTTGTCATCACTATTATATAAATGAAGAAAATAATTCAAAGAGGGAAAATTAATTATCTAAAGCAACATAGAAAAAAAATAGAAGTGAAGATAATTCTTGTGAATGTAAATCTGGCTGTCTTTTTTTTGTATGCCAGGGAGTGAGACAAAATGGCTGCCCAATAGATAACTTCACCTGCACAATAAGGGGTGGTTGGGAAAGGAAGTGAAATAACTAAGGGAATTTTCCTACCCAGAGACAGAAAATAAACAATTAACCAACTGAGCATGTGCTATGGGGATAGGGTTATCTAACAGGGGAGCAAGAAACTAGAAAGAATAAGTAAGGCAGGGATTTCACATTGATAGGTAAGTGGGATGGAAGTCACAGTAGTGTTTGTAAGTGTGAAAGCAAAGATTCAAACTCAAGATCTTCCTCTTTTCCTCTAGGCTTATACATAGCTTTGTTCATATGTTTCCTTATTTCTGGAATATTATTTCCCTCCAACTTTTCCTGCAAAATTTTTGCCAGTCTATCAAGTGCCAGTTCTAATACAACTTCTCAGTGAAGCGTTTCATTATCCATTTCCTCTACCCAGCAGATGGGATCTTTCTTTCACCTGTGGGATATGATATTGAAAGGCATCAGTACTGGAGTACAGAAGAGTATTGGGGCACTAGAATGGGATTAGGGTTGCCTTTGGACATGTTTTTTGGCCTGCTTTCTTGATAAATTCTTCTGAGATGCCAGCATCATGCTCCAGAATCCTTGCATTGACCCTAGACTCAGCTGGCAGAACTGAGAGAGGATTGGGCCAGTGTCATCTGTACAGTCAACCATGAGGGACCAATGCAAAAGTTTCACATCTCACTGTGTCTTTTGCTGAATGTAGATGTTTCTCTACTTCTTAGAGAAAAAGAATCAAAGGCTGCTGTTGATCTGCATAGTTCAGCCTTATGCTTGGATTTTGTTAATGTTTGTGCTCAAATGCACTTGGATTCCTGAATACTAATCTCATTTAATAGAAACTTATCTAAAAGAAGAAATGAGAAGATGAAAGGAAATGTCTCAAATACTGATCCAGATGCTCCTTTATGGCTCCTACATGGAAGAGTTAATCCTGCACTGACCACTGTGATAGCCAACAGCTAAATGTGACTATTGAACGCATGAAATGTGGCTAGTATGAAATGAGATGTGCTGTAAGTGTAAAGTACACACTAGTTTCAAAGACTTAGCATGAAAAAAGAAATGTAAAATATCTTAACTATTTACATGTTATAATAATATTTTTGATATTTTGGGTTAAATAAGTTATTGAAATTAATTTTACCTATTTCTTTTTACTTTTTATTTTTAAGTGAGGAACATTGGCCCTGAGCTAACATCTGTACCAGTCTTCCTTTATTTTATATGTGGGATGCCACCACAGCATGACTTGATGCGTGGCATGTCGGTCTGCACCCAGGATCCAAACCCTTGAACCCTGAACTGCCAAAGCAGAACATGCAAATTTAACCACTATGCTGCCAGGCCAGCCCCATCTTTTTTACATTTTTAATATAGTCACTAGAAAATTTTAAATTACATATGTGGCTGACATTTGTGGCTTGGATAATATTTCTGTTGTGCAGTGCTGGTTTAGACCCTTACTACTCAAAGTGTGGTCCAAGGACCAGCATCATTAGCATCATCTTGGATCTAGTTAGGGCTTGCCCCAGACCTGCTGAATCAGAATCTGCATTTAACATGATCCACAGGTAATTGCGTTGTGCATTAAAACTTGAGAAGCACTGCTCTAGACGTTGCACAGAGACAAATTCTTGCCTCAACTTTAAGTATGTGAAAAAGTTTTGGCCAAACATCAGTCTATCAGTCTAGATGATGCTGTGAAGGTATTTTTTAGATATGATTAACATTTACAATCAATAGATTTTGAGTAAAGCAGATCACCCTGTATAATATAAGTGGGCCTTATTTAATCAGCTGATGATCTTAAGAGAAAAACAGATTTTCCAAGGAAGAAGCCATGCTGCCTTAAGACTGCAACATAGAGGAAACTGCCTGAGTTTCCTGCCTGCTGGCCTGCCCTGCATTTCAGACTCTAGACTGCAACATCAACTGCTACCTTCATGTCCAGACTTCATGCCCTAGGAATGTCAGACTTGCCAGGCCCCACAATCATGTGAGCCAAATAAATCTCTCTTGTGTTTGCCTGGAGAGCCCTGACTAATACAGGCTGCTTCACTTACCATGATCCTATGTACCAAATCTCATGTCTGTTCTTTTTGCTTCACCCTTTAGTTCTGGCATATTACTCACATAGATTTTTAACCAAGTCTGATTTCTTTTTCTTGTTCCATCCTGGGGTTGACTCGCCAAAAGATCCTCAATGTTAAAGGATAATTTCATAAAGGTAGAATCATGATTTATACAAATATAGAATAAACACACATCACGGGTCTTATTTAACTCACTCATTAATGATTGAACAAGTAAAATGTTAATACTGGTTCAAAGGAGAATCCAAAGAACTGATGTATATATATAAGTAATCAAATGAATTTCCTACTAGATGCAAAACTGATTAATACAGGGAAATAAAATGTAAGGTGTAGAATCATCTTTTCTTCAATCGTGTCCCCAACCAGAAAAAATTCATTTGCATCTCTATGGATAAAAATGATTTGCATTATTATCTGTTTTCTACAACATTCAGAATTGTAAAATAGCCCAAAGAGAGTGAAAAGCATAGATCTTAATAGAATCAGATAATCCCTAAAGGTCTTCTAGACAACATCTAGAATTCCTTTGAAACGGCCTAGTAATTTTTTGCCAATTTTTTTTTAGTGTTTCACAAGATTTATAAGAACAAGTTGTTGCTCAAGCATGCTGTTTATTAGATTACTGTCATAAGATAGGAAACCACCATGACAGTCTTAGTACTGTCCCAAAATGGAGAAATTAAGGAAGGGTGTCTATAAGATGTTTTAGAGTCTAGAATGGGTGATTTTAAGGTGATTTTGAAGGCAGGAATCTGCTATAGATTTGGCAGAGTTGATGCAATCCCCAAATATCTTGGGATTGGTGAACACAGCAAGGATGAGCATTTTGAAGTGAATATTGATCATCAAGCTATTTTAGTTGGCTTATCTTCTAACAGTAAGTATTTCCTACAGTGAGAAGCTAAATTCTTATTCCTGGTCCCAGTTTAAGGACAGGAAAGCATGCCTGGAGTCAGTATCATTTAAAGAGGGACAAGAAATTATGTTGGTATCAGTTCTCACTAGTGTCTGATAGCCAACATGCCTTACCCAATTATTTGTATATGCCCTTGCTCTGTTTGCCCAACTGTTTTAGAGCAAAAATACCTGCTCTGACTTTGAAAACTTAACACACTTCATTCCCAAATGGCTTCTTGATCTGTATA
The DNA here is from genome assembly GCF_041296235.1 of Equus asinus. Classification (NCBI taxonomy): domain Eukaryota; kingdom Metazoa; phylum Chordata; class Mammalia; order Perissodactyla; family Equidae; genus Equus; species Equus asinus. The sequence continues at coordinate 104,402,794 of NC_091820.1, read as the reverse complement.
GGGACCTGCTCGGAACCCCACAGTTGGCGTACAGATTATTTTAAGCTGAAGACATTTGAGATTCAATAGGGATAGAAAGAAGCCTTCTCAGAACTTCCTTGTTTGACTAAAAGCAGAAACTTCTGAGAAATGATGACTGCCATAAATTCACTCTTGGGGGAGCCTTCTACTTGCAGGAGAGAAACCAAGAGTGAATCTACCATAAATCTCCTCTCTGGAGTTTCATGGCCATGAAGGAGACAGAAAGACCACTCACAGCTACATAAACAAAATTATCACAAACTTTTTTATCTCCTCTTTGTTCTTCTAGAAACTCACTTGTCTTTCCTAAAGAAACCTATTTGTTCTTCCCATGGAAGCCTTCTCCCCTCTTCCCTTCCCCTACTAAGTTAGGTATATAAGCCCAAAATTCTAACTACCCCTTTGAGTTACTTCTCACTGAGCACTCCCTCATATGTGCACACTGCATGTGTAAATAAACTCTGGTTTTTCCTCTTGCTAATTTATCTTTTGTTGGTTTAATTCACACATCCCTGCATCCTGAACCCCACATAATAGAGGAAAAGCTTCCCTCTCCTAAACCTGCAAACTGCAACACACTCTTAACTACTATTGTAGGAACCCTCCTTTTGCTTAAAATTTTAAGAATTGTTTTTGAGTAAATACGTTTTGTAAATTCTTGCTCTTATTAAGAAAGAAATTAAAACAAATTTAAACTGTTTATTTTACCCTTTGTCCTACCTGTAGTTATATCTATAGGTAAAACTCTACAAATTTTCTTGGGCAATTAATTTGCAGTTGTTTCTCAGTTTGTGGTGATCTAGGAAACAAGTGTGTTTTAGCTGTACCTTTAGGCTAAATTCTCTATAAAGCAGTAATATCTAAGCATCACCTGAGGAATTTGTAGAAAGTGCAAATTCCTGCTTCCCACCTCCCATCTCCATATATTCTGATTCACTAAGCAGGAATCTAGGGGTTTGTAACAAGCACCCCAAGTATGAAATTTAAGCATGCTACACTTTATTTTTTTATTTTTTAAAGATTTTATTTTTTCCTTTTTCTCCCCAAATTCCCCCAGTACATAGTTGGATATTCTTCGTTGTGGGTCCCTACAGTTGTGGCATGTGGGATGCCGTTTCAGCGTGGTTTGTTGAGCAGTGCCATGTCCGCGCCCAGGATTCGAACCAACGAAACACTGGGCCGCCTGCAGCGGAGCGCGCGAACTTAACCACTCAGCCACGGGGCCGGCCCCAGCATGCTCCACTTTAAAAGGGCTGTCCCAAAAAACCAAAATACCTAGACCAAATATATGTAGACAAGACACTCAGAAAATAAAGTCATCTTTTTTTTTTAAAAAATCTCATTTAATGCCATTTTGAAATACTGGGGAAATTTGTAATACGGTTGTTATCTTGGGAATAAAAAATTTTTAAAAATCAACACTTGCTATATTAACATTAACATCTTTTTAAAATACTAAAGTATCTATGGCTACTCCTGATTTGGAATATATACGTATTTAATTCTATGTTCAAGACATAAAAGCGTCTTGTTTATGGACCTGCTGAAGCGGGAGACGAAATTCATCACTTTATCTCAAGGGGCAAAAGAGAATATGTGTTTTTTTGTAATGCCAATGAAAGAAAATGTACATGTCTTTTTGTAGTGTAAAAGTTGTTGTACATACATTTTACTAAAATTATTCCCTCTGATAGAAATACCCCTTCTTTGCTTGGTAATTCTTTTGACGGTCCTTAAAAGTCATCTCCTGTGACCCTCTTCTTTCACTTTATCCATTTTTTTGCTTCATCATAATAACTCCTTTGTTTGTTTTTCCATAGCACTTTGTGGATATCTGCATTATATGTTTTATATGGTAATTAATTTATTATATGTCTTTCTTCCCTGCTAGACCAAACTTCTCCAGGGCAGAAATCATGGTGTAATTATTTTTGTGACCTCAATCCCTAAATTATTACTTCATTCAGGAGACATGCTCACAACTTGATATCTATACACATAAGCCCCTCTATCCACAGGACGTCAAATCCGCTTTGTGAATATAATCTAAGATTTCATCAGGCACTTTCCCCTAACAATGATAAACTAAAGATATATACATCCTAATAATTTCTGTTGATGACAGGGTAAGTGACGTATTCAAAGCATTGTTAGATTTCTTTGAAAATTGATAAAATCTAAGAGAGAAGTTCCTATTTTCGGATTGTAAGGTACAAATAAAGAAAGCAAAAAGCCCCATATAACGACTACCTAGGATAAGAGGATGATTGGGTGAATTTTTTGTTTTCTTAGTTCCAATGAGGTGATGTTCAACAATATGGCGTTTCTGTCAGCTTAAATTTGCTCAAGGCTGCTTTGTCTGATTCTGCTGCCCAATGGTAGTGTTCATAACTTAGGCAATGTTGTTGTTGCTAGGGAACATAGTTACTTTCTACTACTACAATCAATTTTGAAAAAATAATCCGATATTAAATTTTGTTTGTGAGCGTGTGTTCTACATGTTTCAAGCTAAATAAAATCATAATAAAAACTATGTAAAACATTATGATTCTGACTAGTATATGTCAAGAATGTGTGAGTCTGAACTACTCAGATGCCACTCCAATTTACTGCTACATTATGCTGTGAGAAAGGTCAGCCAGGAAATGGGCCAGGGCCTTTTAAAAATCCCCATGTTCAGCCAATTCTATTAGTTCCAAGTGCTTTGCGCTTTTCCTCTCTGAGGATACATCAGCTTAGCATAATAGGTCCAATTTTCAAAAGGCTGCGTTTGATTTATTTCTTTTGGAAATTCAGCTTTCAGCCTGAAAAAAAAATAACATGCTTGTATTTAAATAGCCAGATTTCCCACACCAAACTGGTAGGTGGAATTATGGAATCAGAAAAGACTTCTCTTAGAGACTGATTACTGAAGCACATTTTAAATAATGAACTATGAAGGAGAATTAAAATTTTCTTCCCATTATCCTGATGTTAAGAAGTAAGAGTACAGAATCTTAGGGGACCAAATACCCTGATTTCTTGAAAGCCTGCCTAGGAGGCTTGAATGCACTCATTACTTCACAACATGACTTCACTTCAAGTATACATGATTTGAAAATTAAAAACAGGAGCAGGCAGTTTTTAAGTGTACCAAGCAAGGAAGTGGCAAAATACTTGTCGCTAAACAGATAATCAGCATTGCAAAACTTGGCTCATGATATGTGCAGAAATTCTACACCATGGCCAAATATTATCATTACTCAAATTGTACCTACTAGCATTTTTTTTAATTCTTTGGAATTTAAAGGATGGTGTTAAAACATAATTTTTTAAAAATAAAATCATGACTATCATACAAATATAAAATGAACATGTGTCAAAGATTTTATTTAATTCATTAATTAATGAAAGAACCAGAAAGATGTTATTGGTTCAAGGTGAATTCAAAGAGCAGAAAAATAGCTTATGAAATGAATTTACAAATACAGCATAGATTCAAAACTGGCTTTTTCCACAGAGGGAGAGGGGAATCAGTTGTATGTCCACTAGACAGAATTTACGTGCATATGGAAAAATTATTTGCAGCTCTTTCGGTTATCTACAACTTAGAATTGTAAAGTAATTCAAAGACAATGAAAGGTGGAGATAACCCTGATAGGCAAATTCGACAGGACACTCACTATTACTTTTTTGTCCATTTTGATCTTTCATAATTTTTCCTAACAATACACTCTGTATATACAAGAAATGGTTAATTTCATTAAGGTAATTTATGTTTTCCCTTACAAAGATAGTTCTTATATATTGCTATAGTAATTCATAGTTTTATTGTTAATTTTGTGTGTGTGTGGTTAATTTACAAAACATGCTCTAGTTCTTCTTGTGAGTGAATTGAAGGATAACTAGGAGAGCTTCTTATACTCCTTTAAAGAACTCTTCTGTGGTAGGTGGCCCCCAAGATTCCCACCCTCTGGTGTACACACCCTGAATAAAAACCTCCCCTTGATTGTGGGAGGGCTCAATGAATATGTTGGCAAACAGATTTTGCAGATGTTGCTTTTGAGTTAATCAAAATGGAGTTTATTCTGGTTAGACCTAACCCAATCAGGTGAGCCCTTAAAGGAGATAAGAAGCAACAGCAGACATTATCCTGTTGGCCTTGAAGACAGCCACCATGAGTTGAACAGTTACAAGGAAACGAAATCTTCCATCACCACGAGATCTTGGAAGAGAGCCTTTAGCCTCAGGTGAGACCTCAGCCCTGGCCAACACCTTGATTTCAGCCTAGTGAGGTGATGAAAGAAACCAGCTGATCTGTGCCCAAATTCCTGACCCACAAAATAAATGGGTGTTTTTTTTAAGCTGCTAAGTTTGTGGTATTTTGGTACACAACAATAGAAAACTAATATACTTCCCCTTTCCTCTAAGAAGAATTGCCCCCTCCCCAAATAGATAAATGGTGTAGATAAATAAGTAAACAAGCAAGCAAACGAACAAGAAAAGAAACCCCACAAGAATAATTTGAGGTCTTGGTTAGGATAACTGCATGTTTTGAATAATAATTGACACTCCTCCAATCAAATAAAGATAATAAGAATCTCTGGAAAAATATGTATGTTATTCCTTTTGTTTTTGTTTCTGTTTTTCTAATGACAAAAGGAATACATGTTCATTTTAGAAACTTTGGAAACCACAGAAAGGCATAGCGTTAACATTTTGGAGGATTTCATGTTAATTTTGTTTCTATACACATTTTTCATATACCATGATCATCCTTGCCCACCATTGATCCCTAGTTCCTAGAATAGTGCCTGGTACATAGTGGATGCTAAGATAAGATTTACTGAGTGTAGAAAAGATAGGAGAGTAGATAAACAAGTTTGTCTTTTTGTTATTATTTAAGGATATTGTATAGTTCTAATTTTTGTGACTCTCTACATCAAACATGGTTATATAATGCCTAAAGAAGTAATAAACACAGAACTTTACAGTACACTATGTACAGTCAAGAACCCAGGAGCAACTCACACAAGCCTATGGCTTCAGCTTCTGGCTCATTGCTATCTCTTTCCCTTCCCTTTCTGGTGAACAGATTTTATCTGTTATATCTTAAAAAAAAAACAGCCTTATTGAGATATAATTTATATATCATAAAACTTACCCATTTAAAGTTACAATTCAGTGGCCTTTAGTACATTCAGAGAGTTGTACATCCATCACTATAATCTTTGTTGTACTTTTTAATTAGAAAAAGAATAGATTTTATTCACCATTGTTAATGTGATTAGGCTCCTAATATCTTTGTGAATCCACTATCTTGACTGGAAACTGCTGATTTCTTTTACTGAAAATTTATCTTTTTCTATAGCATTTGGTATATCTAATATAAGTTGAAAGTGTTTTCCTTCAATTGTATATGGTCCTTATGATGGAATATTATTAGGTGATAAAAAGGAATGAACATTCTACAACATGGATGAACCTTGAAAACATCTTGTTGAGTGAAAGAAGCCAGCCACAAAAGACCTTGTATATAATTCCATTTATTCATTTATGTGAAAGGTCCAGATAGGCAAATCCATAGAGCTAGAAAGTGAATTAGTGGTTGCCAGAAATGGGGGAGGGGTAAACGAGGAGGTACAGAGTTTTTCGGGGGGTGATAAAATGATATGATATTTGTTCTAAAATTAGATTTTGGTGATGATTGCACAACTCTATGAATGTATTTTTAAAAATTGAATTATATAATTTAAATGGGTAAGTTTTATGCTGTATATATGTATTATATCTCAATACAGCTGTGAAAAATGTATTTGTGTGGGTAAGAATTTCATTCTAATTGAAAATATTGAAAACTAATGACGCTGAAGGACAAATTTTTAAAAAGTTATAGCTATATTTAAACATTAACCAAATCACAAAAGGCTTTTTATTTCTTATATTTATTTTAAAAATTTTTATATAGAAAATGTGATTACTGGTGAATTCCATCAAACATTTAAGGAAGAAATAATACGAATTCAACAAAAACTCTTCCAAAAAGTGGAGGAGAGGGACCTCTTACCAACTCATTCTATGAGGCCAGCATTACTCTGATCCCAAAACAAGACAGACATTACAAAAAAAACCCACTACTGACCAATATCCTTCACAAACCTAGAGGCAAAAATTTTAAACAAAACTTGAGCAAGCTGAATCCGACAATATATAAAAAAGATAATACATACAATAAAGTTGGACTTCTCCCAGGAATACAGATTTGATTTAACATTCAAAAGTAATCAATGTAATTTATCATGCTAACAAATTAATACACAAACATATTATGATTTCAATAGATGCAGAAAAGTAATTTGACTCAATTCAACATCTATCCTCATTAAAATTCTCAGCAAAATAGGAATCAAAGAAACTTTCTCAACCAGATAAAGAGCAACTATGGAAAACATATAGGTAGCATTATATTTAATGGTGAAAGATTGAATGACTTCCCCCTAAAATCAAGAATAAGACAAGAGTGTCCACTGTTATCACTTCTTTTCAACATTGTGCTAGACGTTCTGGCCAGTGCAACCAGGCAAAAATAAACAAATAATAAATAGATAAATAAATGGCAAGCATATTGGAAAGGAAAAAGTAAAACTGTCTTTATTTGTGGACAACATGAAACTCTATGTAGAAAATCTGATGGAATCCACAAAAAAGATAGTAGAAAACTAATGCATGAGTATATCAGGTTGCAGGTTACAAGATCAATATACAAAAATCAATTGTATTTTTATATATTAGCAATGAACAATCAAGAAATGAAATTTAAAGAGTAATGCCATTTGTAACAGCACTTAGGGATCAAAAACACTTAAGGATAGGGGCTGGCCCAGTGGTGCAGCGGTTAAGTGCGCACGTTCTGGTTTGGCTGCCCGGGGTTCTCTGGTTTGGATCCCAGGTGAGGACATGGCTCCGCTTGGCAAGCCATTCTGTGGCAGGCGTCCCACATACAAAGTAGAGGAAGATGGACACTGATGTTAGCTCAGGGCCAGTCTTCCTCAGCAAAAAGAGGAGGATTGGCAGCAGATTTTAGCTCAGGGCCAATCTTCCTAAAAAAAAAACCCTCAAACACTTAAGCATACTTAGGAATAAAGCTGACAAAAGATATGCAAGACTGAATACTATAAAACACTGCTGAAATAAAGAAGACCTAAATTAATACACCCTGTGCATGGGTTGGAAGACTCAGTATCGTTAAGAGATCACTTCTCCCCAAATTGATCTATAGATTCAATGAAATCTCAATTAAAATCCCAGTTTGTTTTTCTGACAAAATTGCCAAATTTATTCTAAAATGAATCTAGAAAGGCAAAGTACCTAGAATAGTCAAAACTAAAATAGAACAAAGTTGGGGGCTACAACTGTCTGATTTCAAGTCTTATTATAAAGCTGCGGTAATTAAGACAATATGGTATTGGCATCAAGATAGATCAGTGGAACAGAATAGAGAGTCCAAAGATAAACCCACATATATATGGACAACTGATTTTTGACAAGTGCAAAGGCAATTCAGTGGAAAAGTTTTGGTTTTTTTAAATAAATGATGCTGGAAAAAGAAGTTATCTATATGCAAAAAAAGAAGAACTTCAATCTAAACCTCACACCATACACAAAATTTAACTCAAAATGGATCATAGACCTAAATGTAAACCTAAAACTATAAAGCTTTTAGAGGGACACATAGGAGAATACCTCTGCGACCTTTGGTTAGGGAACAACCTCTTAGATACAACACCATAAGCACAATCCATAAAAAACTGATAAAAGACTTCATGGAAAATAAAAACTTTTGCTCTTCAAAAGACACTGTTAGGTGACTGAAAAGACAAGCTACAAACTGGGAGAAGATATTTACAAAGCATATTTCTCGTAAAAGACTTGTATCCAGGATATATAAAGAACACTCAAAACCTAATAATAAACAAACAACCAAGTAAAAAAAGCAAAATATTTGAGCAAACATTTCATCAAAGAAGATACATGGATCATAAAAAAGTCACATGAGAAAATGGTCAACCTCATTAGTCATTAAGGATATTGCAAATTAAAACCCCAATGAAATACCACTACCCACCTATTAAAATGACATTTAGGGGCTGGCCCAGTGGCGCAGTGGTTAAGTTCGCATGTTCTGCTTCAGTGGCCCAGCATTCACAGGCTCAGATCCTGGGTGCTGACCTAGCACCACTTGTCAAGCCATGCTGTGGCGGGCGTCCCACATATGGAGGAAGATGGGCACGGATGTTAGCTCAGGGCCAGTCTTCCTCAGCAAAAAGAGGAGGATTGGCAGCAGATGTTAGCTCAGGGCTAATCTTCCTCAAAAACAAGTTTAAAAAAATGACATGTATTAACAAGGATAGGAAGGAGTTGGAATTCTCATAACACTGCTGGTGGAATGTAAAATGGTACATCCACTTTGGAAATGAGTTTGGCAGTTTCTTAAAAAGTTAAATGAACAGCTACCATATGATTGAGCCAGTCCTTCTCCAGGTATTTACCCAAGAAAAAAGAAAGCATAGATCCTTTCAACAATTTATACATGAATGCTTATAGCAACTTTATGTGTAGTGGCCAAAAAGTGGAAACAACCCAGATATCCATCAATGGGTGAATAGATAAACAAATTGGTGTATGTTCATACTAGGGAATACTGCTCACTAATAAAAAGGAACTAACTGTTGATACAACAACATGGATGAATCTCAAAATAATTTTGCCAAGAAGCCATCCCCCAAAGAACACATACTCATGATTCCATTGATACAAATCTTAAGAACATACAAACTAATCTATATTGACAGAAAGTACATCAGTGGTTGCTTGAGGAAGGGGAGAGTAGAGAGGAGTGGGAGACAGGAGTTACCAAGGGGCAAAAGAAAACTTTGGAGGTGATGGATATGTTCACCATCCTGGTTGTGGGACTGGTTTCACATGTATATGCGTATGTCAATGCTTAACAAATTGTGTACTTTAGAGGTGTACAGTTTATTTTATGTCATTTTTCTTCAATAAAGGTGTTTTAAAAAAACTCATTGAGCAAAAAGAAAAAAAAAAGTGTGATTATCTTCACCGTCCTTATTGGCATTGGCGGTAATAAAAATCTTATTTTAAAATGGTCGATTGATCACAACCCAAAGTGACTTTTCCCCCTTCCTTGGAGTAGCTGAACATATAGAAGAATCAATAAGTTAGGAAACTTTAAACATAGAACCACAGGCATTAAATACTTTTAAGCTGGAATATTCCATATGTTGATGATATTAATGCAGTTAAATTGAGCAAAACATTCCTAATCCTGAAAGCTTAAAATTAGGGTTCTTATCAAAATACAGGTACATGATGGCACTGCAAACCTCCCCCCACATATGAAGTCATTTTGACGTATACCAATCTATTTTTCCATTTAGTCATTTTGAGTAAGCTCTCTTGGTGTGTGTGTGGGGGGGAGGGTTATAACTTTTTCTATGAGGTGAAGGGAAGCTATTCCATTGCTAGATTTCCTACTAGCAAAGAAAAGAATTGTGGCAACAAGTGGATAATTCAGGAAAATATGTTTTACTCAATATATGAATATCAGATTTGTAGGGCTTAATATGGATGCTTACCTTTTGACTTTTTTCTTTTCTGATTCTAACATTCTCAATATAAAGTTTAGCATTTTAGTCATGATTCGACTTCAGGCTAATTATCTAGGTTACAGAGCTCATAACCGATCATCCTATCAATTATTGAATTGTACTAGTAGTGATTATATTGCAGAAGCAACCAATCACACAACCCTTGCAGTACTCGATAGCTTATAAAGGGGGGCTTTCTAATTTCTTAGGCAGGAAATATTTATGAGAAGTTTGTCTCCGGGAGCCCTGAAACATAGTACTTTGGAATGGTGGAGATAAGTGGTCTCAAATTTAGGTTTATGTTTTCCTATATATTTAAGGGTTATGTGAATAAATTATTCATGTTTAAAATCCAGAAAATATGAGGTTAGAAGATAGTTTATATGACCATATACATATGAATTTATCAATACATTTTAATCTGTGATGTACTTTTTGTACCCAAATATATTCACTGAAAAGTTTGTTCTTCAAGACCATAAAACTGGGGCCAAGACAGAAGGAAATGATTCCTTGCATATTTCCTCAATTACACTTTGTATCCTTTAGGCATAAAGTTTATGGAGAAATCTTACTTTATTCTTAAATATAAACATCAAGTCTATGCTGTCATCATAGTGCTAATAAATCAAGCAAATTCCTATTTTTATCTGCATTCTAACTCAGGCAAAATGAAAGTTTTCTCTTCATTCAGATTTTCAAGGAAAATTTGGCTGCACAGACCTGTTCAGATTGCTATGGGCTGAAGAGTTAATATAGATTATCTTTTCCATAAATTTGATGCAAATGAGGTAAAGGGAGAAAGAAAAAGCAAGGACTTTGATAGGAAGGTATAGGTGAGGAAAGATGTGGGATAGAGAGAGAGCAGACAGTGGAGGGGAGAAAATACATTGAGCAATGGTTGATGGAGCAAAGTCCTGGAAAATTCAAGAAGAAGTGGGATCAAAATTGTAAGAGACTTACTTTGAAAAGAAGCAGAAACACCCCTTCCTCTGAGACAGGAGGGAAGGAAAAGATCAGTATGACAGATACTGTAGATTGGCCCACTCAACACCCACCCCAGCACACTTCCTGCTGAAATCTTTATTTCTCATCCTTGGAGCTAGGGTTCTGCATGTAATGAGACCTGGATGAAGGAAGTGAACAATGTGTGGTAGTGGCCACATATAGGGAGACTGAACTACTAGCAAATGTGCTGGCAAAGGAATTTCATTCTTCTGGGATCAACGGTGGAGGGAGCTGTCTTGGAATTATGGCAGAAAAGCATAGTTCTGGGGCCTGTGTCAATAACAGCTTGCTTAATAAGCCAGTTTTATAGTTAGGTTTAGGGAGTTGTTTCTAGAAATGTAGTCTACAGTTTGTTCTTTCAGGTCTCCCAATGATTCTGAGGATCATCTAATAACCCTTATTAAACTAAGCTGAATTTAATTCTTAAACTACCTAGAATGGAATGTTTTATCTAGTTCTAAGAATCCTTACCTATACAGTAATTGGTACTGAATGGTGTTGCAAGTAACAGAATCTAAAATGTAGTATTGGCTGAATTGAGACAATGAGGAAATAAATATACACCCACTTTAGTCTGGAAAGCTTGTGACTGGTCAAACTTTTGCCTGTTCTTCCTTGGAGTATAAACCAAGTGTCACCCGAAGCTGTAGCATTACGAAAAATGGTAGGAAATTTCAGAAATTGGCATGTTTTGGCTCCTTCTTGTGGCTTTGAGAAAAGTTCCATAAGAAAGTGATGAGCTCAGGCTGCAGAAATGGAAGGAAAGATAAATGTACTAAGAAAGGTGCTTTTAGTCTTTGGCTTGCAGTTTAAGTTTACTGAGATTCTTGTAATCTGGAGCCTTGCAGGGTTGAAAAAGTAAAAAGCTTCTGTACTCCAAAGGAAGCCATTAACATGGTAATAACAAAGCTGCAGCCTTAGCAGGAAATAAGATTGATGCTGTGCTGGACAAATTCTCTGATCAAATTAATACTGTTCTCTCCTCAACAAAGCTTATTGTTTCACATGTCCTGAAGGTGGTAGCCATTAAGTTAAAGGAGAAGAGGAAAATGGATAGAGTGCAAAGATAAGCAGCTAAAAGGCCAAATTCTCAGGCTTAGAAAGTTTGTCTAGACCAGTGGTACTCAAAGTGTGGTGCACAGACTATAGCTGTCAGTTCATGAATTTTTGTTACTGGTCTGAGAGGAGATAAGGAGTTTGAACTAGAATGTGAATCAACTTCGACACTAAGATCACCATTTAGTTCATCTGACTTTTTTATGTCAAAACTTTATCAATGAAGGAAGCAGTGTGTTAATTTACATTCTGGTGCAAGCACCTTATCCTGTCACAGTCTGGAATTTTGAGTAGAACTGGTCTAGAAAACAGTTAGAAAACTGATTACTCACACATAGATTGTATCAGAAATAAACATGCTGGACATCTACTAAATTTTGAGGGAATATATTGCCAAAAAACATCCCATGCCTGACTGGAACAGTCTGTGACTGTTAAACCCCATAAGAATTCCCAGGGTCCTGAACCTGCACCAGCAACAAGAAAGCTGCCCAAAGCTATGTATAAGCTTCCAGAAAGGACATCCTTGACAAAGCTCAGCTCAGGTATAACCAAGAGGATGATGGGTAAGGAAGAACTATGAGAAAGTAGAATCAGGGAAAACAGAGGGCAATGAACAAGGGAAATCCTCCGAGATGATTCCAAAGATTTTGAGGGCTGCCAGATGGAATTGGCAAGGAACTCAAGGAATTTGCTTTACTGCCAAGGTAAGGAAACTTCACTGTTCCTGTTCAGAATGACTTGATAATTGTTAGGATTCAGAGTTTCACATTCTTCTTTTTCGGAATGTGAATTTTTACTTTGGTATGTTCTGCCACATCAAAATCTGATGGAGAGGACTTCACATCACCCAGACATCCTGAGGTTTTTACTGTATCTAGTGATTAGATGAGATTATTACCTCTCTTGGGAAGAGTGTGAGTGTGGTCCATAAATGAGAAGGACGGGCGTAGATACTTGGTAGTCAGAGAGGTAGACTAGAGCAGAGTATACAAGTTGCTTACTCAATGTCCATTTTTCCTTTCTTTTTTTACTAACAGATTTTCCCCAATTTTTGGCAAACATTTTCCAACCTCCCTGGCAGATAGGCATGACTATATTTCACACTTGTGGTCAAATATATGAGGAAGTTGTTGGTTATAACTTCTGAAGATGCTCCCTAAAAGGGGTAGCCAAGCTGACAGCAAAGCCATACCCTAAGGATGGTGGTGAAGCTGTACCACTCCTAGACTGCCCACCTCTGGACTTCTACATGAGAAAAAATAAACCCCCAATTTATTTGAGTCACTGTTTTCCAGTTTCTGTAATGACCAGCCAAATGTAAATTCCTAGTTCATACACTAGATAATATGTAAGTAGCTGTGTTCTCTATTTCCTTAGTAAATCTAGTAATATGTGTTTCTTATTTACTTAGTGAAGTAGAAGTCCAGGTCTGTCTGCTGAAAATTATATTATTTGAATCAATTCAATATGATTTTTATTGAATGCCTATTGTGTGCTTGGAATGAATGTTCATTGAGAGTAATCTTTACTAACTATACTGCAACCCTTACATTATATTTCCTCTTTCCAGGATAATTTTGAAGGACTGCACTTGAATTCATCTCCTTTCCTGCTCTACCCACTGAGCTGAACCTTGGAGGAAATTTTATAGCTGTAGACTAAAAACTTGCCAGGTTGACAACCTGTATCCTGCATTTTTATACCTCAAGATTGAGCACTTTACACCCGCCAAAATACATTACATTTAACTTGCATCATGTATAGTCATATACTTATATGAAAATATGTGTTTTCTATTATGAATGAGATTTGTTTCATAAGTTGTCCATGTTCACTTGCTGTCATGGATTTTAATTGGTTGCCTACTCAGCATCCATTTCCCCCTTCTTCTTTCCTAAGGATACCAGATTTCTGACCAGGTAGTTGCCTTTCCTCCTTGTGGCTAATATATGTACACACAAATTCAAGTAGGTGCACACATTTATGCTTTCCATTGTATATGAGCCTATGTCAGTGAAATGATTTTTCTCTTATACAAAAGGCTTTGTAGATAGTAAATAAAGAGGCTGCATATGGGAGAGAGAGTTTGTGTGGAAGACAGATAAATAACAGAGTGGTAAGAAACAGCACTGGTAGGTGATAGTATACTCCCCCTAAAATGGTAATTTTCTAGTGTTGAATCCTCTAAGACCAGAGCCATGGAAAAGGGCAGGTCCCAAGAGTGATTGACTGCACTTATCAGGACTGACTGTGGCATGCAGTTAGTGAGAGAGGATCCTGAGGCCTAGCCAGAAAGTTTAGATCTTGGGTAATCATTCTGAGCAACTTGAAGCAGGAGAGAAGAGGAGAGCATGGGTCCAGGAGACAAAGTGGGCCAGATGCTAAAGAAGCAGTAACACCAAGGCACCAAAGAAATGATATGAACTAGAGTTAGTAAGAGGCTGCAAAGATCAAGGTGAACATCAGATAGTGGAACAAGCTGGGATGGAGCTTGGTGTTTGCGGAGGATACAGTAATTCAGGAACACATCTCGAAGAATTGGGAATGTAGTTTCAGGCCTCTTTTCTGAATGTTTTGGTTGTTCCCATCAACAGGGGTGAGTCTAATAGGAGCAGACAACAACCAAATAGTATTTCATTGAAAATGAGTATCAGTGCAGAATGGATTACCTACACATGTTTTTTTTAACTCCGTGACATTATCATATAGGAAAAAGTTTACTACTACCACTATATGGGGCCAGCATGTGCCAGGCACTCCTAAGAGAACTTAGTATGAATTATCTCACTGAAGTTTTATAATAGCCTTATGAGATAGGTACTTTAATTATTCCCATTTTGCAAATGAGGAAACTAAGGTTCAGAGATGGTAAGTCATTTGCCTAAGATCACTAAGTGGCACAGCTGGATTGCAAGTCCAAATGTGTCAGATTCCAGAGAGTGTGTGCTCATAAGTGTGTGTTACACTGCCTCTGTGATAATCTCCTATGCTGTTTTCAGAGATGTGGGCCATATGCTCTTCTTCATTAATAGTTTGCTTAGCATTTAGATGAAGGTGCTGCTTCATCCATTTAGCAGTGAAGGGAAAATACATCGAGACTACAGAATGAACAAGACTCTTTCAAGAAAGCAGGAAATAGCTGACCTGAGGCAAGGGTGGAAGTCACCTCCATTCCACAGGATTCACCTGAAAATTTTGAGCAAATAGCAACTTCAATGAATTGCCACCAGAAATTTGTGTTATAATAAACCAAAGATACATTCTTGAAGAAGTGTATACTTGCTGAGAGAGTCTTTTGGAATGTCTGTCATTTTCAGGAGGCTCCTAGGGGTATGGTAGATCAATACTTGAAATTCTCTGCACAGCTCATGATCTGATGCAGGATGCTCAGGGCAAACTCTGAAGAAGCTTTAAACTACATTTTGCAAAGTTCAAGTGGCTTTCCTTTCTATGTTTTTGTGAACTTCTCAAGATTTTATTTTATTTTATTTGGTGAGGAAGGTTGTCCCTGAGCTAACATCTGTGCCAATCTTCCTCTATTTAGTATGTGGGATGCCACCACAGCATGGCTTGATGAGCAATGTGTAGGTCTGCGCCCAGCATCCGAATCAGCAAACCCTGGGCTGCCAAAGTGGAGTATGTGAACTTAACCACTATGCCACTAGGCTGGCACCCCCAAGACTTTAAAAAGTAAAAATGGTTTATTGCAACAGCAACCAATGGTGATTATTCCACAGGCAATACCATTTCAGATGCCTTATAGGTGAAGTCTTTCAAAATGAAGAATAAGGTGACTTCAATTGCAGTTTAAGGCAGCTTAATAAGAAGTTGGTAGTGAGTACTTGTGCTTCAGCCACCTGACACTTGGCTGGCTACAATTGGAAACAAAAGGGGAAATAAAATGGAATTGGAAAAAAGACTCCTATGTTCCCCTCTACTGGATATCCTTAAAGTTACTATCTGTCGACCTCTAAGTACATATTTTTTATCCAAATAACTTTGTATTCTTAATAGAGAATTAACTAGGGTTAATAATAATAATACTGAAAATAATAGCAGCAAATACTTATATAGAACAAATATCATTTTATTTAATCCTCACAACTATTAATATCTCCATTTTACAGATGAAGAAACTGAGTGACAGGTTAAGACTCTTAACAAGAGTCATATGGCTAATAACTGGGGGAGCTGAGATTATGAACTCAGGCACTCTGGTTCCAGAGCACATGCTCTTAATCACACTTCTAAGAGAACAAGTCAGTCGGAAGAATTCCATGATGAAGAAAAACAAGAAGAACATTTGATGAAATAAAGGCTAAAGTCTGGAAAAGATTCAGACTGTGATAAAATGTAGTTCAGATGTAGTTTAGCGCAAAGAGAGAGAGCAAGATTACAGAATCCTTGGGGAGAAAAAGAAACCGTACACAAAGAGCAGACTAGGATCAGGGCAATGACTGAAGGAACTCAGTATACACTGCCTCTTGAACTGAACAAGATTGAACTTTGTGTCTATTCTATTGAGCAGTAATTATCTAAACGTTTATAGTTGTAGTTTATTAATTGCCTTTAGAATTATAGAATTTTACCATGAATTATAGCTATCTTTTTGGTAATGTAAAAAATATTGTTTTTGAAGGAGGGGGATGCCCTTATAGTCTCATAGCCATTTCAACTATTATTTGAGTATTAATAGATCAGCATTCCCCTGGAAAAATTGCTAAATCCCCCTAGCACTTAATTCCTTTCTTAGTAAAATGATGGGTTATCATAGATTAATTATTTATATAACTTTCAGCTTAAAAATCTTGCCAGGTTTTTAATCTGCTAAGTGCATGATAGCAAGTCAATCAATATGCATATTGAAAAAAAATCTTAGAATGCAACTTAGAGAAAAATATAAATGCAAAGGCAAAAACAGGAGAGAGTGGAAAGGGCACACACTTATCTGTACTGTTATTTGGCAATTGATCATTACTCCTACTCTTAATGGAATCATGTATTAAATAGCTTTATTATATTCATTTAATTAATTCAACAAATAATTGAGTACCTACTAGTAAAACTCGAGTACATTTGGTTTTGCCACAAAGATTAAGATTGCTTTTAGGATAAAGGCTGTCATAGGTATTTTATAATTGCATTCAATGATGCTTTTGTTGTTGTTAGTGCCGTCAAGTTGATTCTGCTCCTGACGACCCTGTGTACAGCAGAGCAGAAACCTGCCCAGTCTTTTTGCCCCATCCTCTCACCTTCCCACACTATATGAGACAATGTTCCACTACTATTCATGGGTTTTTCTTTTTTTTCGGTTTAAAACTTATGAATTGTTTATTTCTAAAATTTGCCATTTAATATTTTCAGATTGAGGTTGACTGTGTGTAACTGAATCCACAGAGAGTGAAACGATGGACAAGGGGGGACTACTGTATATAGAGCTGCTCTGTTCATGATAGTAGACACTAGCCACATGTGGCTGTTTAAATTAATTAAAATGAAATAAAAAATTCAGTTCCTCCATTACAGAGTGCTCAGTTGCCACATGTCACTAGTGGCTACCATATTGAACACTACAGATATTGAATTTTTTCATTATTGCAGAAGATTGTGTTGGCCAGCAGTGATAGAGGGAATATGGGGTTTCACATAGCAGGATGGAGAGCAACTGGAGATCCTTTGACCAGGGAAATAGTGGCATGAGGAAAATAGTACCCAAAGATCAAGAGGTGTAGAGAGTAGAGGAAGAGCAATGAGGAACTATGGAGTGAGTAGGCCTGTTACTTCACTGTTACAGCATACTGAATGTATTCAGTATGGGAATGCGAGAATGGTTAAGCTATTCTGAAGGAAGAACATAAGGATTTTGTCTGAATGACTGAAAGCATCAAAGAGCCACAGATATGACCACTGAGGATTTTAACCTGAGAGGCTGAGGGAGAATGGTGTGGCACCAATGAGTGGGGAGTATTTAGGAGGAGGAGCTGCCTTGGAAACGTGAAGGAGAACAATCACATCTTTACCACACCCTTAGAGGGTGGTAGTGAGGATTAAATGAGGTGATATAAGCACATTCCACAGATGATGGATAGAAACTTTAAATGTAGATTGTTTTTAAAGGGACCTGTCTCCTTTGTTTTTACAGAGTGTGAAAGCAAATAAACATTATATTGTGTGGCTTCCTCTTGCATCTTCTGCATATACTCTTTTGGTGACAGCTGTTTCCCTTGTTTGCTTAGAAAAGAGAGGGAAAACTACATTTACTGAGTACCTCCCATGTAAGGTGACTTACATACATTATCCCCTTATCCTTGTGAGGCCCATGTTATAGATGAAGGAACATAGCTAGGAAGAGGTGAAGCAGGGATTTGAACTCAAAACTTTTGCTCTTTCTGCCTAATCTCTACAAGTAAGGATGGTTTCACTATTAGTTCCTTAAGTTGATACCACCCTCTCTTGACCTGGTAACTTGAAGCCTGATGCTTATCTCACATTCTACATTTTGAGGTTGTCTTTAGCACTGAATTCCATTTGCCACCCATTTTTCAAATGTAAGAATAGATCCTATAAAAATTGTTTACTCAGAGCAATAATTGATACGTGGGGTGACCTGGTCTGACTTCCAACTAGATTGTTCTATTTGTTTTTGATAATTTTCCTATTCCTATTTGTGATCTTCTCTTTTGCACTTAAATAAGTCCCTTCAGCATTTCTTGTAGAACTGGTTTCTTGGTGATAAACTTTAATTTTTGCTTGTCAGGGAAACTCTTTCTCTCTCCTTCCATTCTGAATGATAACCTTACTGGGTAGAGTATTCTTGGCTGTAGACTTTTTCCTTTCAGCACTTTAAATATATCATGCCACTCTCTTCTAGCCTGTAGAGTTTCGGCTGAGAAGTCCTCTGACAGCCTTATGGGGTTTCCTTTGTATGTAAGTTGTTGCCTTTTTCTTGCAGCTTTTAGGATTTTCTCTTTATCTTTAATTTTTTGGCATTTTAATTATAATGTGTCTTGGTGTGGGCCTCTTTGGGTTTATCTTGTTTGGTGCTCTCTGTGCTTCTGGTGCTTTGATGTCTGTTTCCTTCCTTAGGTTAGGAAAGTTTTCAGCTATTATTTCTTCAAATAGATTCTCTGCCCCTTTGTCGCTCTCTTCTCCATCTGGGATAGCTATAATATGAATGTTAGTCCACTTGATATTGTCCCAGAGTTCCCTTAGACTGTTCTTGTTCTTTTTAATTTATTTTTCTTTTATCTGTTCAGCTTGGGTGATTTCCTCTAGTCTTTGTCCAGCTCGCTGATCCATTCTTCTGTATCATCTACTCTGCTATTTTGTCCCTCTAGTGAAATTTTCATTTCTAGTATTGTATTCTTCATTTCTGATTGGTTCTTTTTTGTATTTTCCAATTCTTTGTTGATGTTCTCACTGTGTTCATCCAGTCTTCTCCCAAGATCAGTGAGTATCCTTATGAGTTTTTATTTGAACTCTTTGTCAGCTAGATTGCTTATTTCTGTTTCATTTAGTTCTTTTTCTGGGGTTTAGTCCTGTTCCCTTGCTTGGAATATATTCCTTTGCCTCCTCATTATGCCTCTTTCTCTATGCTTATATCTATGTATTAGGTGAGTCAGCTATGTCTCCTGATCTTGGAAAAGTGGCCTTATGTAAGAGATTAAGAGATGTCTTTTGAGGCCCAGCAGTGTGCTTCCCTCTCGTCACCAGTCCAAATGATCCAGGAGTGACCCCTGTGTGGGCTACGTGTGTCCTTCTGCTGCAGCAGGGTTGCTCTTACTACAGGTACCCAGGAAGTCTAGGCTTTCCCTCCCTGCCCAGCTGTATGTAAATCAGGTTTGGGGAGCCCAAGCACAGTTGGCTGCAAGGTATAATAGCACACTCCTGTTGCAGTTTTTCTGTTAAGTGAGTAGGCACCCAGTGTGGCTGGTTGCTAGGTTCAGGGGCTTACAATTGCTATAGGCCTCAGGCCTGCAAGGCTGTTGTCAGCTCTCTTATGATTTCAGCTGAGTGGGCCTGGCTCCAGGCATGGGAGCACCCAATTGTTTCAGGCTTTGGAAGGCAGGGCCTGTCCCCTTTGTGGCTGTTTGTTAGCACAGGTTTTCAGCCACTGATAAGCCCCACCCCCCATAGGTCCACACACCCCATCGACACATTCCTGGCCCATACACACTTCCTGGTCCCCTGGAGTATACCTAGTCACCTCACTGCAGAGACCCCCACACTCTCTACTAATGTTCCCCACAGTTTACCTGCTCTTCACACAGGCCCTGCCCCAGAGAGGCAGACACACTCGCCTGCCTGTAGAGGACCGAGGCACCTAGTCTATGCAGGCCAACAAGTAGCCTGAGGACTTGCTGTTGGGTGGGGCCAGTCCTTAGGGCTGCTGCCTGCCCTGGCTGAGCTGGATTAAATCTGTGCTCTAGTGGGTGTGGCAGACCCTGAGCTAACAGGCCAGGGGAAGAACTCCAATGGCTTCTGCCACTGTCTGTGTCAGCACGCCTGTACTAGGTCACAACAATGGCTGCCACCAATGTCTCAGTCTCTAGAGAGATCTCACCCCTCACCAAGATGCACCCAGAGCCTACCAGGTGAGTCTCTTTTCACCAAAGGACTATGCACCCTTCTTTCTGGTGATTTTAGGTTGCTTTCTGAGATGGGTGAATTTGCATGTGGGCCCTTTAAGAGCTGGCCTTTTTCAGCTTATATCTGATAGCTTTTCTGGGGGTATTCTCTGTTGCAGTTAATAGGCAGTGAAGCCAGATCTTATGAGACTTGTCTCAGTTGTACTGAGTCTGAAGTATGCTTATAGCACTAATGGGCCCCTGCTCTGGTCCCCATTCCTTCAGGGAGGGCTGCATACCTTAGGGTGACTCCTGCTTGGTCAGCCATGAAGCTCTGCAGCTTGTGTAGGTGGCTTTTTTTTCTCTCCAGAAGGAATTTCTGCCTCAGTCAGGACTGTCCCTTGTGGTGGGGGTTCTTTTTATCCAGCTTCCAGTTTTCTCTCTTTGGTAATTTTTCTAAGAATAGTTGTAATCTGGTTGTGTTCATGGGAGGAGGTGAGTTCAGAGTCCGCCTACACTGCCATCTTGACAAGATCTCTATTCATAGGTTTTCATGGTCAATTTTTTTCAGAAGTGGGTGGCCAGGTCCTTCTTCCTAGTCTGCCTTAGTCTGGAAGCTCTGCTGAAACATGTCCACCATGTGTGACCCTGCTAGTATTTGAAATACCAGTGGCATAGTTTTCAGTGTCACAGCAACATGCATCCACCACAGTATGACAGCTGACAGATGTGTGGTGCGTTTCCTTGACCAGGAAATGAACCTGGCTGTGGCCATGAGAGCACTGAATCTTAACCACTAGACCAGCAGGGCTGGCTCAATGATGTTTGACACATGGTATATTCTCAATTATTTATTTTGACTCAGTTTTACCTTCTGCATAGGCAAGATCTAAACTTTGTAGTACAGACCTATTTTCCCTAAAAATAAGCAGGTCTATATGAGTTTTAATAGAAACATTGCAACAGATGTGATGAAATTCCAGAGACACCCTACTTTGTCATCCTGCTCTTGTTGATCACAGTATGGTTGTCAGATTCTCAAATTTTCCTGACCACCAAATATGTACAAGGTGATGTAGGGACTATAAAGAAAAATAAAATATCTTTTTCCTTGATGCCTTTACACAAAATTAAACAGAAGTTACAAAGATCTGATTAAAAGTGGCTAAATAATAAGGAAACAAATTTATTTCATCTTATATAACAGAAAATATGAAAGGTAGGGCAGTTTCAGAAGTTGTTGCTTGAGACTCAATAATGTTATTAGCACCCAGGTTCATTGTGTTTTATCATCCTGCTATCCTTAGTAAGTTAGTTACTTCCCACATAATCACAGATGCACGCAGCAGCCCCAGATATCATCCGTTCACCAAAAAATACCTAAAGGCTGGAAGGGAGAAAAAGAATGTTTCTGTTTCTTATGTCCTTTCTTAACCATAAACATAAAATAGATGACCTTCTTCAGTCAACAAACTTCTCTTCATGTCTCATTGTCCAGAACTGCATCACTTACCTATGCCTAAAGCAAGCTCTGGCAAGGGGAATGATATCACCTTGATTGGCTTATACCAGTGAATTTTAAACTTTTTAAACCACAACCCACAGTGAGAAAATAATTTGCACATTATTATATAACACACACACACACACACACACACACAAATGAACATGCACATGCTTAGACACACATAAAGCCTCACAAAATAATTATTACCCTTAATGCAGGTAACATACTATGATATTATTTATAATATTCTATTTCTTTAATCAGAAAATTCTGATAGTAAATCTTTCAGAAAATTAAAGAGGAGAGAACACTAACAAACTCATTTTTGAGGCCAGCATTACCCTCATACCAAAGCCAGACAAAAATACTATAAAAAAAGAAAACTACAGATCAATATCCTTAATGAATATTGATGCAAAAATCCTCAGCAAAATACTGGCAAAACAAATTCAAAAGCACATTAAAAGGATTATACTTCATGACCAGGTGAGATTTATCCCTGTGATACAAGAATGGTTCAACGTATGAAGAATCAATGTAATATACTACATTAACAGAACAAAAGATAAAAATCACATGTTAATCTCAAATGATGCAGAAAAAGCATTTGACAAAATTCAATACTCATTCATGATAAAAATTTAACAAGCCAGGAATAGAAGAAAACTACTTTAACATCTTTTATGGCCCTTTATTAAAGGCCATATATGAAAATCCCACATCATATTCAATGGTGAAAAACTGAAAGATTTTCCTCTTAGATCAGGAACAAGGCAAGGATGCCCCTTCTACTAAATAAACTACTAGAAGTCCTAGACTGAACAATTAGGCAAGAAAAAGAAATAAAAGGTATTCAAATTGGAAAGGAAGAAGTAAAATTATTTATGTTCACAGGTTACATGATCTTATATGTAGAAAACCCTAAAGACTACACACACACACACACAGACACACACAAACTGGTAGAACTAATAAACAAATTCGGTAAAGTTGCAGACACAAAATCAATATGCAAGAATCAGTTACATTTCTGTATACTAACAATGGACAATCTGAAAAGGAAGTTAAGAAAACAATCCCATTTACAATAGTAACAAAAAGAATAAAATACTTAGGAATAAACTTAACCAAGGAGGCAAAATATCTGTACACTGAAAACTACAAAACAGTGCTGAAGGAAATTAAAGACGACACAAATAAATGGAAGACATCCTGTGTTCATGGATTAGAAGACCTTATTGTTAAAATGTCAAGACTACCCAAAGTGATCTACAGCTTCAATGCCTACCCTATCAATTTCAATGGGTTTTTTTGCAGAAATAGAAATACATCATCCTAAAATTCATATGGAATCTCAAAGGACCTCAAATAGCTAAAATAATCTTGAAAAAGAGGAACAAAGCAGAAGGCCTCATATTTTCTGATTTCAAAACATATTGCAAAGCTACCGTAATCAAAACAGAATGGTACTGACATAAAGACAGACCTATTGACCAATGGAACAGAATAGAGTGCCCAGAAATAGACCCTCACATATATGGCCAAATGAACTTTGACAAGTACACCAAGAATACGCAATGGAGAAAGGATAGTTTTTTCAACAAATGGTGCTTTGAAAACTGGATCTCCACATGCAAAAGAATGATGCTGGATCCTTACCTTACACCATTTGCAAAAATTAACTCAAAATGGATTAAAGCCCTAAATGTAAGAACTAAAACTATAAAACTCTTATAAGAAAACATAGTGGAAAAACTTCATGACATTGGATTTGGCAATAATTTCTTGAATATAACATCAAAAACACAGGCAGCAGAAGCAAAACTGGACAAATGGGACTACATCAAACTTAAAAACTTCTGCACAGCAAAGGACACAATCAACAGAGTGAAACGGCAACCTACAAATTGCAGAAATTGGAGAAAATATTTGCAAACGATGTGTTGAGATATTAAATATCTAGAATATATAAAGAACTCCCACAACTCAACAACAACAAAAAACCCCAAATAACTTGATTTTTTAAATGGGCAAAGGATTTGAATAGACTCTCCAAAGAAGATATACAAATGGCCAGCAAGCATATGAAAAGATGCACAACTTCAGTAATCATCAGAGAAATACAATCAGATATTGCTTCATACCTGTTAGGATAGCCATTATGAAAAAAAACCCAGAAAATAACAAATGTTGGTGAGGATTTGAAGAAATTGGAGCCCTTCTGCACTGTTGGTGGGAATGTAAAAAATGTGCAGTCACTGTGGAAAACACTATGGAGGTTTCTCAAAAAATAAAAATAGAAATACCATATAATCCAGGAATATCACTTCTGGGTACATATCCAAAAGAATTGAAAACAGGATCTCAAAGAGATATTTGTACACCCATGATCATTGCATTATTCACAGTAAGCCAAGAATGGAAGCAGCTCAAATGTCCATCAAAGGATGAATGGATAAAGAAAATGTGGTATATATATACAATGGAATATTATTCAGCCTTAAAAAAGAAGGCAATCCTGTCCTATACACGACATGAATGAGGACATTATGCTACCTTGAGGACATTACGCTAAGTGAAGCAAACTAGTAAGAAAAATACAAATTCTCCATGATTCCTTTGATATAAGGTTTCTAAAGTAGTCAAGTTCGTAGAAACAGAAGGTTGAATGGTGGTTGCCAGGGGCTTTGGGGGAGGAGGAAAATGGGGAGTTTTTGTTTAGTAGTTATAAAGTTTTAGTTTTGTAAGATGAAAAAGTTCTAGAGATCTGTCGCACAACAATGTGCATATAGTTAACACTAATGTACTGTTTACTTAAAAGTGGTTAAGATGGCAAATTTTATGTTATATGTCTTTTACCACAATAAAAAACATGTTGATTGTGACCTACTAAATTGATTTTATGACTTGCTTATGGGTTACAACCTGATTTTGACAAATCCTAGCTTATATTAATTGATTGACTGTCTGTGATGTGACCTACCTTGGAGTACGAGCCTGTCTTATACTTGATCAAATTCATGGCTCTATTAGCAAGCAAAAGGTAGGGGGAAATGGAATATTATTTGGCAATAAAAAGAAATGAAGCGCTAATACATGCTACAACATGGATGGACCTTGAAAACATTGAAGCATAAGAAGCCAGTCACAAAGGATCACCTATTGTATTATTCCGTATAAAATGTCCAGAAAAGGCAAATCCATAGGGATGGAAATTAGATTAGTGGTTGCCTAGGGCTGGGGTGAGGGATTGGGGGAAATGGGGAGTGACTGCTAATAGGTACAGGTTTTCTCTTTGAGAGGACAAACGTGTTCAAAATTAGACTGCAGAGATGGTTGCACAACCCTTTAAATATAGCAAAAACATTGAATTGTACACTTTAAATAGCTAAAATGTATGGTATGTGAATTAAATTCCAGTTAAGCTGCTAAAAAAGGGAAAAATGACGTAGAGTTTATATCTAACGAAATAAAGACAATGTCAGCATATGAAAAATGTGTAAATATAAATGCAGACAATTTTGGAATACTCATATGTCTGTCTATGTAAAAAATTTTGAAGTGAAGAAATCAATGTCAGAATTATAGAGAGATAGCAAGAACTATTTCCTGGTGATATTATAAATTCATTATATAATGTCAATAAGTAACAAGAAGCATTATACTTAGTTTTGAGCTAGTAAAAAGAAAAGGCGGGAAGAAAAGCTGAGGAGTTAGAAAACAACAGTGTGCACAGGAGATACTTTATTTAAAAATTGCCTTAGTTCTATATTTTCAGTTTAGTCTCAGAATGTAGCCCTTCCTAGCCCAAGTATTTTTCTATCCGATTCAGAGAAGTCTGGATTCTCTTCCTAAGATAGCTATGGTGGTACTAGTAAGCCGTGTTTGAACTCAGTCGTTTTAGTTAGACCTTTGCTAATTTTGTCATACTTACTTGTCTTCCCTCATTAGATTATGAATTTCTTGAGTCTAAGGACTGTAGTTTCCAGGAGTGACATTATATTAGGAAATTAACCTGGGGAGAGGGAGGCACCACCAAGATTTGGCCACCGTCACTTAATCAGCTGTGTGACCTTAACTTCTCTGAAGCTGTTTCTTCATCTGTAAAATGAGAATCATGATCTATTTCAAGGTGGTGTTGTAAGAACGAAATGGGATTAAGTTGTATGAAGTATCTAGCGTGGAGCCTGGGACACGGCAGATTCTCAAACAGTTTCTTTCACGTGTCTTTCTGTGGCCCTCTGTTCTTTTGTCCCAGATCAGGTGAAATGGCCTATTTGCCCTAATTTTCCTCATTCTTTGAGCCCAGAGGCACTACTAACTCTGAAACTTACAGGGATCATATCAGGCTTCTAGTTTTTACTTCCCGTGTGGTCCTTAGAATTTCTTTCATTTTATTCACTTTTGTCCCTTCCCCATGTATGCAAAGATCTATATTGATTGTGTAATTTCCTCCAAGTCTCAGTAGGTAGTGGATATCATGACAATTTTACACTAACAATGATATTTACATAAAATATTCACAGAAGATTTCTTGACTACTATGAAAAAGGGAGTTTGTGTATTACATATAGAGTGGAAAAGAGCTATTAATCAGAAGCTATTCCTGAAATAGAGAAAACAGTAGTTATGGTTTTAAACTTAATTGTTAAGATACAGAGTTATTCATCATGTGCCCTTCTTAATAGCTAACCCAGACATCAATTTGTTATGTAAGCAAAGAATCAGGAAGCTACAGCAGAGCTCAAGGAAGCTTTTGAGTATCTTCTGTACTGATTAAATTACCTGATATATCTTAATAATATTTTGGTTAAATGCAAAAAGTAATTTTAAAAAGTGTGTGCTGAGGGAAGAGGGGAAAGGAATTTGTATTGAAAGACCAAAATGGAAGTGTTTTGGGTTTACTCTGACCTTGGAGTTGATAGTACATAATCAGTTATGTCAATACCCTCCAGCCAAAGGCCACTGGGAACACACCTGTAATTGAACAAATTGGGTTTATTGCTTGTTGCAGGGAGGGAGAATGCACACCGTGGAGATCCATGGGGCACCTCATTAAGAGAGTTTAGAAAAGACTTAGTATATAGAATTTGGGGTCTTTTAGGTGATTCTGGGAAGGTTTTAAGGAAGCAGTCTTTTTTCTGGATATGGATGCTGTTGGGAAATGGGAGTAATTTCATGATTGGGTATCTTAATAAATCTTACCTAGAAGAAGGGGAGACTAGCCCAAGGGTAAAGCTATAATTGGTACAGAAGCAGCAGTCACTAATATTATCTAGGCTAGGGGGATGTTTAGTCGTTGTTGTGGCTTGGACAATGTTCATATTTTTCTATGTTCAAACATGATTACACAGTAGTCTTTTTTTGCCTTGATACACTATAGTCACAGAGTGGCCTTGTTTGATGTTCATGATCTGTCAGACTCCTTATGTTCAATGGGAGAACGTCAAGATCTAGTTGTGAATGCCAGGTCAGCTCCTGGATGTCAGGGCCTGCTTTTCTCTTTCTCAGTTAGGAGCATTATCTTCTCCTACCCCATTTTCTCTCTGTTTTCTTGTTGAGTTCTTACTGTAAAATCAGACATTTTCTAAGACTATTGTTATAAGTGGGAAGGGAAGGGAAACTAACATTTATTGAGCACTTATATATTAGGAACTGTTGTATATATAATGATACATAATATCATATAAAAATAATAATAACCCTGAAGCAGATATCATCTACATTTTACAGAGGAAGAAACTGGGGCTCAGAGAAGATAGGCAATTTGCTCAAAGTTACACAGCTGGTATATAGAGGCTGATTTTGAATCCAGATCTGTCTCTAAAGCCTTATGTACTTTCTGCTCTACCATGTTGCCTTTCAGGAGATTTAGAAATATAACCTATTCTTTATGTCTGTACTATTTATTTAAGAAAATATTATATTCAGAATTGAAACATGGAGAAGTGATAATTCCTTGAATTCAGTTATATTGAATATTTTTAGACTATATATGTCAGATGGCAGAACCTATAGGAAGCAGATTTTATAGTCTTGTTCCACCAGATACTGTAAATACTCAGGGGGGACAAAGAACTAAAAGAAAGAACTAAAGTGTTGGATTCTGTGTGGATTCTCTGCCCTAGAAGAAATTTAGGAACTGGCCATTTGGAGAAAAGCGGTTCCTGGAGGTGAGCTTTCAGGTATAAGGATCAGTTCCATTTCAGTTCCTATTGCTTCTGTTGCTTGGCCCAGACATGCAGGCTCACCCTTGCCCCAGTCTCTGGGAACCATTTAGCTGTCAGGCAGGCGGAAATGTAAAGAACCCTGGACTCACACCTCAGTCACTCAGCATAAAGTCAGCCTTCCTACCAGTCCTTTTCTGACCTAATAGTTTAGTCTGATAAATGGGCTCTTACCTTGTCCTTATGAATAAGTTTCTACTTTATAATCCAGTCTAGTAAATAAATCCTCCTCTTGCATCCTCATAATAGTTCAGTATTCCATGATATGGGGTAAAGAAAGAAAGTTTCCACAGGCATATTCCTCTTTTCATATTTAGCTAAATTGCTTCAAGGATTTATATCTAAGTGACTGACCACTCTCTTTATGGACTTCTATTAATGTTCAAACCTGGGCGTTGGAATCAGATAGAATTAGTTTGGACCGCAACTTTTCTACTAAACTACCTTGGGCAAAATACTTAACCTCACTGAACCTCAGAGTCCTCATTCTGAAAATAGAGATAATAATGTCTATCTCGCAGGGTTATTGGGAGTCTGACATGCGGTATGTTAAGGCCAAAGTGCCTGGAACATAATTGTTCAGAAAGTGGCAGCTCTTCTTTTTTAAGTTCGGGTAAAATTCACATGACATAAAATTAGCCATTTTAAAGTATACAATTCAGTGACATTTAGTACATACACAATATTGTGCGACCATCCTCTCTATATAGTTCTGAAATATTTTCATCATGGCCAAAGGAGACCCAGAGTGCTAACTCGTTTATAGCTCAAAAATGCTTTGACTCTGTGGGTGGTAAGACAAATGGCGTCACAGTGAGAACATTAAGATCACAATCTAAGGCTGATTAACTACAAAACTCCATTCATTCTTCTCTGATCTCTGGTGTGATGATATCTGTGAAAATTCAGCAAAATAGAGGTGTATTTGCCAGCCTTTTTGCTTTACAGGTCACTTTCAGGAATTTTCATCTCACATAAGGTCAGCCTGCAGATTTTTTATCCCTCGGTTGCCCTTTCCACCCACCATCATACCATGAAGTTTCACTTAAGCACATTACTTAGCTGGGTTCAATGCCAACCTCTTGTAACACAATTTATCATTGACTCCTACAAAGTGTTTGCTAATTCATAGAGAATTAATTGTGCACTTTAATCATTTTCATTGAATCAATTCCCATGTCTGTAGCTTGTATAACTGTAAGTACTAGCTGCATACTGATTAAAAATTTCCCATCAGTTGTATGTGAGGTATGACTATAAATTTTCGTGTTACTTTTCCTTCTATGACTCATAAACTGGCTTAGAAACAATTTCAAAAAGGAGTAAAAGGTTTGCAAGTGATTGTGCATCCATGGAATAAATGTTCTTTTTTCTCTTAGGAGAATACTCAGATGTATATATTCTGATTTGTTAAGATGGTTTTACTATATTATAGTCACAATTAATATTCTCCATTTCAACATTGCTGTTGGAATCCTCATTTTCTATGTGAATTTTCAGCACTTTTTTTGATTTTTAGAGTATAATAGGATATAATATTTTTTGCTTTCAGCTTTTTTAAAAACCAGTTTTTAATGATGTAGTCAGGCATTGCAATGTGTAAAATATTCTTTACAAATAGATAGTGAAAAGAGCAGTTAGTACCGTTCATAACATGTGTCAATTGCTTGTTTTGGGGTAGTGCTAGAATGAGAGAACACAATGTTGCCGAACCCAGGTTCGTTTTTGCCTGTCGCCCAGAAAGCCAAACACCCACATAACGAGATGACAGCAGAGAGAGGGTTTAATCAAAAGGCAGCCAAGTGAGGAAGCAAGAGAATGAGTCTCAAATCTGCTTCCCCAAAAATGGGGACTCAGGGATATTTATGGGGTAGGGGGGCAAGGTGGTCTGAAATGTGGAGATAGATGATTGGAGGTGAGGAAAGGTGAGGTAATTGATGATCTGCACAAGTGTAGTCAGACTTCATACCTCTTCATAGGACGCATGTTCACAAAATGGTGGCATTAGCATGATCTGAGGGTGGAGTTTTTAGCCTCTTGACATCAAAAGGTCGCTTGTTGGACATCTGCATGGGCCCAATTGAAGAGTTGGTGGTCTCAACCAGCCTGAAGTGGACAAGGGGTTCTAATTCCTGAAAAACAGCTCACACACCCATTACCATGGTGACCCAGGCTCCAGAGAGATGTTATCTATAGGAACCTAGTGGCAATCAGATAGCATATTGCCTAAACTGTACAGTTAATAATGGGTGGGTAAACAGCTAAACACTATAATCAGTAATTGCAAAAAGGAAAGAAAAACTTTAGTTACTACTGCTTAATCATCAATGACTAACTGCCAGTTTCAACAAGACTAGAAGTCTGTTAGGAAACCTGGGTTCTAGTCCTCAGTCTGCAACTAAATAGCTCTGTAATTTTGGACAAGTCACAACCTCATACAGGGGCCACAGTTTTCTTATCTGTCACATCATAATGTCTTTCCTATTTACCTCATTAGGATGCCATAAAGACAAACTTAACATGTTCCAGGTTCAACCAATTACCCCCACCATCTCTTCTCCCAACTCTCCTTCTGGAATCTTGTCTTTTATGCTGTTAATTGTCTCACAAATTGTTCTTCTTTGTTCCATTCTCATTGTCCTAGGTCAAATCCTATTCACCTCAGTCTTCTACATGAATGGAATAGGCTGGACAGCCTGCCCCCATTTCTTGCCCTCCTCCAAACCATCCTCAACTTGATAAGAGTTATGTACTGAAAACACGGTCTAACTGTGCCATTCTCTGGCTTAAAACTTGAAATGGCTCCCTATTGCAAAGTGATAAAGTTTGCTTTTTGTGTCTGGCATATGATGTTCATCAGATACAGCTTCATTCTAACTTACCAACAATGAGCCCACCACACACTGTGATATGAAGTTATTTTCATTCAAATCTTCAGTAATCCTACTGTGGCAGATGCTTATGATACACTATGCCAGATCCCCATGAATCCACCTTATTTCAGCTCAGTATGGTTGAAGTTCATTATATCATTGCAAATGTCTTGAACCAAGCATGAGTCACAGAATTTCTCTGCTTTTGCTTTCTTAGAAGCTACAAAACACTGCTAAACTCTGTTCCAGGTGCAACCTAAAAGTATGGGGAGTTAATGCCCCAGAGATGAGGACAATTCTCAAGGAAAGGAGGGAAAGTCAATGGATAAGTGCCCCAGCTCCTCTGTTCTGTGGTGAGACAATTCTGAAGCTTCTTCTATACAATTTCTTAGACAGTTCCTAGTCAGATTGAGCTCCAGTTGCCCACAGCAGTTCCACCTTGTCTCTTAGGGAGATTCTTGAGATCACTTCCCAAATAAACTACCCATTCCCAGTCCTTGTTTCAAAGTCTGCTTTCCAGGTAACCCAAATTAACACACCTTCTCATTTTTGCCTGCTTTATTTTTTTGTGTTTTTTTGGCGAGGAAGATTGGCCCTGAGAAAACATCTGTTGCCAATCCTCCTCTTTTTGCTGGACAAAGACTGGCAGTGAGCTAACATCTGTGCCAATCTTCCTCTATTTTGTATGTGGAAAGCCGTCACAGCTTGGCTTGATGAGTGGTGTGTAGGTCCACACCTGGGATCCAAACCCACAAATCCCAGGCCACCAAAGAGGAGCTTGTGAACTTAATCACTATGCCACTGGGTCAGCCCATTGATTTTTTTGATCATTAAGAGAAGTATGCTGGGGGCCGGAACCATGGCTGAGTGGTTAAGTTCGCCTGCTCCACTTTGGCTGGCACAGGGTTTCACCAGTTCAGATAATGGGTGCGGACACAGCACCACTCATCAGGCCATGCTGAGGCAGCATCCCACGTAACACAACCAGAAGGACCTACAACTAGAATATATGACTATGTACTGGGGGGCTTTGGGGAGAAGAAGAAGGAGAAGAAGAAGAAAGAGAAGTATGCTAAAGTCTCCTTCTATGATACTGATTTTGTAAATTTCTCATTATATTTCTATTAGATTTTGCTTATAATATTTCAGAGCTCTCTTGTTAGATGCCTAAAGGATCAATATTTTATCTTCTTGGTGGATAAAACCACCATGATATATCCCTCTTTGTCCCATTAGATTTCTTCACCTTGAATCTATTTTATATATTAATTTTGATACATCCGCTTTATTTTCTTAGCATTTGCCTAGTATATCTTTTTCCATTTTTTTTGTAATCTGTGTTCATGTTTTTGCGAGGATGTAAGTTTTAAGCTCACTTGGATAAATACCAAGGAGCATGATTGCTGGATTATATGGTAAGAGTATGTTTAGTTTTATAAGAAACTGCCAAACTATCTTCCAAAGTGGCTGTACCATTTTTCATTCCCACCAGCAATGAAGGAGAGTTCTTGTTTGCTCTACATCCTTGTCAGCACTTGGTGGTGTTGTTTTGGATTGTGGCAAATCTAATAAGTGTGTAGTGATATCACATTGTTGTTTTAATTTGCAATTTCCTAGTGACATATGATGCAGCCAGCCCTGGTCGTCTAGAGATTAAGATTTGGTGCTCTCACCACTGCAGCCCAGGTTCATTTCCCAGTCAGGGAATCACAGCATCCATCTGTCGGTTATCATACTGTTTGGCCGCGCGTTGCTGTGATGCTGAAAGCTATGCCACCAGAATTTCAAACACCAGCACAGTCACCCATGGTGGACAGGTTTCAGTGGAGCTTTCAGACTAAAACAGACTAGAAAGAAGGAACTGACCACACATTTCCGAAAAAAATTGGCCATGAAAACCCTACGAATAGCAGCAGAACATTGTCTGATATAGGGCAGAAGGTGAGAGGATGGCTCAAAAAGACCAGGCTGGGTTCTGCTCTGCTGTACACAGGGTTGTTAGAAGTTGGAATTGACTCCACAGCACTAACAACAACAAATGACATATGACATAAGATGATACTTACTTGCCATTGGTATATCTTTGGTGAGGTATCTGTTCAGGTCTAATTTTTTTTTAATTTATTTTTTTAATTGCAGTAACATTGGATTAAACATTATATAGCTTTCAGATGTACATCATAATATATTTCGAATTCTGTGTAGATTACACCATGTTCACCACCTAAAAACTAATTATAGTCCATCCCCTCACATGTGAGCCTAGTCACCTCTTTTGCACTCCCCTCTTACCCTATGGTAACCACCAATCCAATCTCCAATGCTATGTGTTTGATTGTCGTTGTTTTTATTAGATCTATCATATGATCCAGCTATTCCACTGCTGGATATTTATCCAAAGAACTTGCAAACACAAAGGCATAAAGATATTTGCACCCCTATGTTCATTGCAGCATTATACACAATAGCCAAGACTTGGAAGCAACCTAGGTGCCCATCAAGGGACGAATGGATAAAGAAGATGTGGTATTTATACACAATGGAATACTACTCAGCCATAAGAAATGATGAAATCTGGCCATTTGTGACATGGATGGACCTGGAGGGTATTATGCTGAGTGAAATAAGTCAGAGGGAGAAAGTCAAATACTGTATGATCTCACTCATAAGTAGAAGATAAAAACAGTGACAAACAAACACATAGCACTGGAGATTGGATTGGTGGTTTCCATTTATTCATTTAAAATTTTTATTTTATTTCAGTGGGTCTCTTGTAAACAAAACATAGGTGTATAAATGGATTAAAATTTCCAATCTGATGATGTAAACAAAAAGTATGACAACACATTCTATTAGCAAGGCTGTGGGGAAATAGTCACTCTCATACACTGCTGGTGGGAATGCAAAGTAGTACAATCATTTTGGAGGGAGATTTGGAAATATATATTAAAAAAAACTACATACTCATTTGTCTTTTAACAAAGCAATCCTGGGGCTGGCCCCGTGGTCGAGTGATTATGTTCGCGTGCTCTGCTGCAGGCAGCCCAGTGTTTCATTGGTTAGAATCCTGGGTGCGGACATGGCACTGCTCATCGAACCACAGTGAGGCAACGTCCCACATGCCACAACTAGAAGGACCCACAACGAAGAATATACAACTATGTACTGGAGGGCTTTGAGGAGAAAAAGGAAAAAAATTAAATCTTTAAAAAAAACAAAAAACAAAGCAATCCTATCCCTAGGAATTTACTCTGGATATAGACCTACAACAATATAAAAATATATATATACACGAAGATTTTAATTACACCATTGTAATTTCAAAATGCCAGAAGCAACCTAAATCCTAACACAAGAGAGTGCTTGAATAAAGTATGATACATCACACAATGGAATACTATGCAGGTGCAAAGAAGAATGAGGAAGAATTTTATGAACTGATATGGAGTGATTTCTAGCATATATTAAGTGAAAAGAAGCAAATTAAAAATAGTATGCTACCTTTGACATAAGAAGACGGGGGAAATAAAAATATACATGCATCAGCTCATTTGTGCAAACAGAAACATGAAAAGGTAAACTAGAAACTAATGGTATTGGTTACCTACAGGTGTTGGGTGGGAATAAGGTATAAAGGAGGATATATGGAAAAAGAGTAGAAGAAATGTGGAAGAGTAATCCTTTTTTTATACTTTTTTATACACATTTTATATACCTCTGACTTTTAGAACCATGTTAATATTTCACATACTTAAAAATACATAAAATCAACAAGGATGGGGCAAGGCAAGGTAAATGGAATACAAAAAGAAATAAATGAACCTAACTTTATTTCAAGTGAATAACAACCACACCAAAGTGTTTGTGTGTATGTGCAGGAGACGAGGAGTCTAAGACTTAATCTAACTAACTGAAACACAGTGTTTTGACTATATTCCTTATGAAGATAGGAAAGAAACTTGGACTCCCAATGATATGATTTAGAGCCAGCAACCTCTAAGCTTCGTTTCCTGCCTATGTCTGTCACCCCCTGGAGCATTCTGATAATGTTTGCCCCTTTCCCCCACACATCCCACAAGGTCATGCATCCTCATGGCTGCCTCTTTAAAATCTTGCATTGGACAAGAGCTTCTCTTAAATCTTGTGCGAGTGAAACTCTCTCTTTATAAAATGCCGGTGCACTGCTATTGATATTCTCTTACTTCTGGACTTTCTCCCAGAGAGCCATCCTCCCTGCCTCCTGCCTTGGGACTTCCTCACCTTTTTGAATAATACAGTTTTGTTTTTTTCATACCAATAGACTACCATTGTAAGTTTCAACACCTGAACCTAACCTTGAGAGGGAGCTTCCCCATGACACAGTGAGGTTGCTATAACATAAGGATAAAGAGAGATTTGGAAACTAATATTGAACTCTTGTTGGTAGGTTTGATTTTCACAGCGTAGGTTAGCAATTCTGCAACTAATTTGTATGTATTCTTGGATTGAGCAAATAAGTAAATATATTGTTGGCAGTAAGAGCCAGGTGTTTCACTGTTGAAAGGAACTACAAATAAGGAAATAAGGAAGGCTAGGACAAACACTATGTTATTATATTACAATTAGAGGTATCAGTGTGAATTCATGGTTTTTGAAAGATAGATTGATAGAAAGACATAGAAATATAGATGTATGTATGTGTGTATACATGCATATATATCCTAGTTTTGTCCACTGAGATGTCATAGAAGTAAATGATATTCTAGTACCAATGAGCACACCCAGTGCCCAGATCTTGGTTTGTAAAAAGCATTCTTCAATAGGGGCCGGCTCTGTGGCCGAGTGGTTAAGTTCGCGTGCTCCACTACAGCAGCCCAGGGTTCGGATCCTGGGCACAGACATGGCACCACTCGTCAGGCCATGTTGAGGCAGTGTCTCACATCCCACAACTAGAAGGACCTGCAACTAAGATATACAACTGTGTACAAGGGGGGTTTGGGGAGATAAGGCAGAAAAAAAAAAAAGATTGGCAACAGTTGTTAGCCCAGGTGCCAATCCTTAAAAAAAAAAAAGCATTCTTCAATAAAAGAACAAGGGCTCCTTGGAGAAATGAGTGATTCCAGTGCTGGGACAGAGAAAGTACAAGATGATTCTGGAACATATTGTGGTGCCAGAAATGAAAGAGGGTCCCAAAAAAATCATGGGAAAGATAAGTTGTAGACAGGATGCCCTTACCTATGCATCGTACAGAGTACAATTATCAAAATCAGGCAATTAACATTGATACAACATTATTATCTCATATGCAGACCCTCTTCAAATTTCACCATTTGCCCCAATAAGGTGGTCCTTTGTAAGACTGTGTTAAGAGCATCCTGTCTGCAACACTCTGAAACATTTCAAGGAAAAACAAGAGATGGAAAGTGAAAGTGGTTAAATGTGAACATTTGGGAAATCTGGGTGAATGCTATACCAGAATTATTTAACTATTTTTGGAACTTTTTGTAACATTCAAATTATTCGTAATTAAAAGTTTTTAAATTTTTATTCTCAGAATCTTCTCTTAATAACTTAACCTATTAATGTTGATTGTAGTTACTGGTACGTTTGTCTTTAGTACAGTCATGAGTCACTTGATGGGGATACATTCTGAAAAATGCATCATTAGGCAATTTCATCATTGTGTGAACATCATAGAGTGCACTTACACAAACCTAAATGGTATAGCCTACTACACACCTAGGCTATACGGTACTAATCTTATGGAACTACCATCATATATGCAGTCCATCGTTGACCAAAATGTCATTATGTGATGCATGACTGTACTGCTATCTGATTTTGTTTTCTATTCATCATTTTTCTTGTTTTCTTTTGCTATTCTTTCTCTTAGCTGAAAGCTTTTAGCTTTTAATTTGTTCTTTTATTTTTCTGCTTCTAATTTCAAAGGTGAAAATGCTCTTTCTGTGCATCTGGTTGGTACGCTTAACACACACATTTATATATTTTTTAAAATAAAAATCTAAATTTTATTAGAATCTATATCTTCCCTTATATTAGGCCCCAGCAACTTTGCAATTTATGTCCTGTTGTATCCCAAGTTGAGATCTCCTGGAATTTTAGTTCCAAATAATTATCAAAAAATATTTTGACGTTATGCATCTAAAATTATTTAGACTTAACTACAAACTTTACTGGTTTTGTTGATCATTGTTGTTTCTTTTATTTCACATCGTCTTTATGGAAGATTTTTGGATTTCTTTATCCTTTTTTTAATCCTTGATGCTCAGAAATTTTACCACAATGCACTTATATATATATAAGTCTTCTTTTCTTTACCTTGTTTATCACTTAACGGTCACTTTCTATCTGAGACTAGTATTTTTATCATTTAGGGAAATTATCTTCTATTATTGATGTGTTAACTTCCTCTTCTCTATTTTTTCTGTTCTTTCCTTTTGGGATTCCTGCCGCATGGATGTTGAACTTCTGGATCTAACATCCATGTCTATTAATGCATTCTCAAAATTTCTATTTCTTTTTCCTTTAGGACTGTCCTGTGAGAATCTTTTGGTTTGATGTTATAACACACAACGTTTTCTCCTGTTCCATGATGCTATTACACATATTCATTGCATTCTTTGTTTTGGTTACCTTTTATTTCTGTAGTTTCCACGACCTGCCATTGCTTTTGTTTTACATCAGCATTTTCCTTGTTTATAGGTTTAATAACTTCTCTTATCCTTCTGAGAACATTACTTATACCTATTTTAAAGTCTTTTTTCACTTGCTATATATTACTCCATTTCTTCAGATGTTAGTTCTTCTGATAATGATTTTTGTAAATTTCTTACATGGTATCTGTTATTCAAATACTAATTGGTGTTTCTTGCTTGCGTGCTTGTCTTTGTTTCTGAGATTCCTTATTAGCTTGTCTATAGATGTTGTTTTCGTAAAGTAAAGCCTGACTCGCATAATTGTGGGGAAGAAACATAACGTGCTGCTGGATTGGGTATGCCAGTAGTTTACCTTTTAGGTGTGGCAGCTAACTACTACTTCCACTTATTCTGAGAAAAATGCAGCAGCAAAATTTGTACCCAGACTAAAGCATTGTATAAGAATTGGCCCCCAGAGGCACAGTTATCCAATGTGCTCTAAATAGAGCTCCCCATTAATTATGCTGAAATTCCCAAAGGCTTCTTCTTGCTCTTTATGTCATTGAGGCTGGATTGAAGATCTCTAAATCACTCTTATTTTTACAGTGGTCTTCACATATATTTTGGACTGTGGTTTATTCTAGTTTTGTTCTTCTAACTATAATTGGAACGAGTCTCAACCTAGAAACTTACGTGTGCTAGAACTATTACATTCTTTATTTCTTATATATACTATCTAATTCTCTGGGCCCTATACTTCCTTGGCAATTATTGTGTGTGTGTGTGTGTGTGTATGTGTGTGTGAGAGAGAGAGAGAGAGAAAGTGAGAGAAAGAGAGGAAGAATTATAATTCTAAGTCCCAGACCTGGTCATAACATCTTATCAGTACCAGCACATGAAAGCTGCCTACATCCCAGCAAGGGTCACTATATATAATCAGGATCAATGCTAGGGTTTCCTAATTTACCCACTGTAAAAACCTACAGCCAGCAGAACACTTAGGATCAACATAAGAAGGTTGCCTGATCCATATATGTCTAAAACGTATACCAGAAGGATGGGAATAACAGAGCTAGTTGTGTGCTCAATCAGCATACCTAAGATAAATATATTAAGGTTTCCTAAGTATAAGAACCCTCAGGGTGCATAGCTTGATGTCACTTGTTCCCACTAAAGGACTACATGCAGACCCTCCATTCTTCTAAGGCTTGAATATTGTGTCTCTGGTTAGAGGCCCTTGAGCTTTCTTTGAAAAGAGCCTTTGTACCAAAGCACATCCTCAATGTTGACCCAAGTAACCCCTGGAGAAGGAGAGCACATCCATACCTACAACGCAACTAACAAACGACTGAAGGCACCCTGCAAAGGGTAAGGTACTATGGCCTTCTACCTCTACCCCAAAGAAATATGCCTGATTGTGGTGCATATTAATAGGAAGATTGATTTAGATTAGAACTTATACTGGAAAATCTTTTATTATGTTAGGTAATTCCATAATAGATATAAGTAATTTGAAAAAGCTACCTCTGTTCAGTTTCTCCTTTATTATGTCAAAGCCAGTGGGATAAATGTGACAGGTTCACTGTAGGTCTTAGACATGATACCCCACAGCTATGACAGTTATGCTTTGTGTAGTTGTTATTAATTAGCTAATTATTAGTTTTGTGAAATTACTAAAAGCATGGGTTTTGGAGACAAATAACTTGACTTCTAATGTTAGCTCTGCTATTTAGTAACTGTGTGAACTTGGGCAAATTATTTAATCTCTCTGTTAAACCGCTTTATTTCTTAGTTTCTTCATTTGGAAAATGGATATGATAATAGCATGTAGCTCATAGGGTTGTTGTGAGGATTAAAAAAGTTGTTACATGTAAAGCACTTAGAACAGTACCTAGCACATATAACCTCTCAGTAAATGTTATCTAATGTTGTTATTACTCAATGTTTTGTCTCATGTCAGCCTTCCCTCTAGAGCTGCCATTTACAATACAGTAGTCCCTAGCCATATGTGGCTATTTAAATTGAAATTGATTAATTTTAAATAAAATTTAAAATTCAGTTCCTCAGCCACAGTAGCCAAATTTCAAATACTCAATAGCCACATAGGACTAGTGGCTACCATATTGAACAGTGTAGATATAGAATATCTTTTTTTTTTTAAGATTGGCACCTGAGCTAACAACTGTTGCCAATCATCTTTTTTTTTCTCCTGCTTTTTCTCCCCAAGTTCCTCCAGTATATAGTTGTATTTTTAGTTGTGAGTCCTTCTAGCTGTGGCATGTGGGATGCCGCCTCAGCATGGCCTGATGAGCGGTGCCATGTCCGCGCCCAGGATCCGAACTGGCGAAACCCCACGCTGCTGAAGCGGCGTGCGCGAACTTAACCACTTGGCCACGGGGTCGGCTCCTAAAATATCTTGATCATTGCAGAAAGCTCTATTTGACAGCATTGTTCTAGAACAATGACTCTCAACATTGCCTGCATGTTAGAATCAACTGAGGAGCTTTTAAAAATCCTAGAACTCCAGTCAAACAACAGACTAGTTAAGTCAGAAATTCGATTTGGAACCCAGGCGTCCGTAGTTTTTGAAAGCTTCCCAAGTTATTCCGATGTGTAGCCAAAGTTGAGAACCACTGCTCTAGACTAAGGAACAGCAAACTTTTTCTGTAAAGGATCAGATGGTAAATCTTTTAGGCCTTGTGGGCCGTATCCGTTTTTTGTTGTATATTCTCCTTTGTTTGTGCTTCAACCCTTTAAAAATGTAAACATCATCTTAGTTTCACAGGCCACATCTGCTCTATACTATCAGCTCCCTGAAGGCTACAACCACATCAGATTAGTTCACTACTACACTCTTGGAACCTAGCACAATATCTGCCACAAAAGAGATGCTCGGTATATATTTGTTGATTGACTGGCTGAACTCTTTTAGGACACCTTCCCTGACTTCTCACACCACCCTAAGTAGAATTACTTCATTAGTGTTCTGATAGCATCCTGAAGATTGCTTCCTTTATAATACTGTGCATAATATGTTGTAGGTAAGTATTCAGTGTGTTTCTCAAGGATACTGTTCTAATCACCCCTTGAATCCTCGGGACCAAACAGAGTGCCTGACACATATTAGCTCTGTGATATTTTGTTAAGTTAAATGCTAGGTTGAATTTCCAGGTCAAATTAAAAGTGCTTTGAAAATAATAAAAGTGCTAAACATGCATGATTTAAGGATAGTGAGGCAGCCAGCAACAATGGGTAGTTGTGAAGGTACCCTTGTTTTGAGTACTTGGTTATATTTGACCTGTTGTTAAAAAACTGTGTTGTTACCTTTTGTTAGGCAATGGTTTCTTAGCTATGACACCAAAAAAACACAAGTGGCAAAATAAGAAAATAGATAAGTTAGACTACATCAAAATTAAAAACAGTTGTGCTACAAATAATGTCATCCAGAAAGTGAAAAGACAATCCACAGAATGGGAGAAAACATTTTCAAATCATGTGTGTGATAAGGGACTTGTAGTTAGAATATATAAAGAACTCTTACAACTCAATAATAAGGAAAATAACCCAAGTAAAAAATGGCAATGGATTTGAATAAACATTACTCCAAAGAAAACATACAAATTACCAATAACCACAAGCAAAGATGCTCACATCATTAGTCATTAGGTAAATAAAAATCAAAAGCACAATGAGAGTGTAAATTGGTGCAGCCACTATAGAAAACAGTATGGAAGTTCCTCAAAAAATTAAAAATAGAACTACCATATGATCCAGCAATTCCAATTCGGGGTGTTTATCTGAAGAAAATGAAAACAGTAACTCGAAAAGTTATATGCACTCCCATGTTCATTGCAGCATTATTTACAATAGCCAAGATATGGAAGCAACCTAAGTGTCCATCGATGGATGAATGGATAGAGAAAATGTGGTATATATATACAATGGAATATTATTGAGCCATAAAAAAGTAGGAAATCTTGCCATCCATGCATCAACATGGACAGAGAAAGTCCAGTACCATTTGATCTAATTTATATGTGAAATCTAAAAACAAACAAAAGCCAAGCTCATAGATATGGATGAAGGGGGTCAAAAAGTACAAACTTCCAGTGATAAGTAAGTCATGAGGATGTAATTTACAGCATGGTAACTATAGTTAATAATACTGTTTTGCATATTTGAAAGTTGCTAAGAGACTAGATATTAAAAGTTCTCATCACAATAAAACAATTTTTGTGGGGCTGGCCCAGTGGCGCTGTGACTATGTGCCCCTTCAGCAGCCCGAGGTTCACCAGTTCGGATCCCGGGTGTGGACATGGCACCACTTGGCAAGCCATCTGGTGGTAGGTGTCCCACATATAAAGTAGAGGAAGATGGGCATGGATGTTAGCTCAGGGCCAGTCTTCCTCAGCAAAAAGAGGAGGATTGGCAGCAGATGTTAGCCCAGGGCCAATCTTCCTCAAAAAAAATTTTTTGTAATTATGTATGGAGACAGATGATAACTAGATTTATAGTGGTGATCATTTTGCAATGTATACAAATATTGAATCATTATGTTGTACACTTGAAACTAATATAATGTTATATGTCGTTTATACCCCAATAAAAAAAAGTGTTAAGGATGTCAAGAAATTACTGGTTGTGGGAATGTAGAATGGTGAAGTCACTGTGGAAAATAGTATGGAAAATCCTCAAAAAGTTGAACATGGAGTTACATGTGACCCAGCAATTCTAATCCTTACTATATACCCAAGAGAACTGAAAACATATGTCCACAGAAAATTTGCACAAAAATGTTCATGGCAGCCTTATTTATAATAGCTGAAAGTTGGAAACAAGTCAAATGTCCATCAACTGATGAATGGATAAACAAATTGTGGTATATACATACAATGAAGTATTATTTAGCCATTAAAAATAATGAAGTACTGATACATTCTAGGACATGGATGAACCCTGAAAACATTATGCTAAGTGAAAAAAGCCAGACACAAAAGACCATTTGTATCATTCCATTAATATGAAATGTCCTGAATGGGCAAATCCATAGGACAGAAAGTTGATTAGTAGTTGCTTAGGGGTGGGAGGGAGGTTTTGGAGAGAAATGGGGAGTGGCTGCTAATGAGTATGGGTTTTTTCTAGGGGAGATGAAAATATTCTGGAGTTAGTGGTGATAGTTGCACAATCCTGTGAATATAATAAAAACACTGAATTATACAGGTTAAAAGGTGAACTTTATGGACTATGAATTATATCTCAAGAAAGTTGTTTAAAAATTATGCTTTTTATTTAAGTTTGTACTTCCTCTATAATAATTCACTTTTCATTTTTGGCTTTTAAAAATTATGTGCACTAACAAACTAACCAAGTAGTAATGTAAAATTTATCTTCTTTTTTTAAATGAAATGCTGTAGTTGGTTCATAGTTTTGCAAAACTGTTCCCTTATGACAATGATTCCATTATTGGTTAAAATGATTCCACTATTGGTTATAGTTGTTAATCAATTAAACAAGAAAAATGGCCAAGTTCACCATTCCTCCATTCTTTGTTCAGGGTGTTTTTCTATCACACTGCACTGTGAGAGCTGATATCCTTATCTCTCTCTCTCTAGGCTGTGAACTCCTTTAGGAGATGGATCAAGTCTCATTATTTTTGTATGCTTAGGGCCTAGCTCAGTGCCTGAAGCATCTAGCCATTCATTAAATATCTGTTGAATGACTGAATGAATAAATGACGAATTACAGGCTCTATCTCAGTCAATGAAAATTTGCAAATTTATTAGTTTTCTTTTTCAGGAATAGCAATCACTTCTTGATTCATACGAGCTCTGCCAGTCATCCAAAAGTCATAGCAACATAAAGGTAGGCAATTTTTACAGAAAATAGTCAATTGGAATGTATATGAGGCTGCCTACATGCTTTAAAATTACAAATAAGAAATATTAGTCCTCTAAATATCTGAAAGTATAAGTTCCCTTTCTTTTCTCCTTTTTCAAAATGCACACCTCATCTAGTATAAAGCTTTAAACTGTTAAATTTACTAAATGTACAATTTGGAAGCTGAGAGAGAAAGAGAGATGATAGCACATGTATGATAAGAAATACTGTATCCCACTGGGACTCTAATTTTAACCTATGATGATTTAGTTTGGGGCTAGACTGCCTGGTTCTTTTTACGATGATCAGAGACAAGCCATGGTCCATGCCCTAAAGGATTTTACAATCTAGTCAACTTGGGAGAATTCCTTCATTCAGCATTTATTGAGTACCTACTATGTGCCAGGCTCTGTTCTAGGACCTGGGGATATAGCAATGCACACAAACAGCCCGTAAATCTCTACCTCACAGAGCTTTCATACCTAGCTGCATCGCATGGTTTGCCTCTTCCACCTAATCCTTCTGAAAATTTTTTTCTACATCTCTAACCAGCCCGCTTCCAAGTAGGACCCTGAATATTAATTCCTTTAGTGATAGGAACTGGTAATAGTTCATGAGAAAAGACAGAGTTACCCTTTTGAGACAAGACTCCCTTTTCCCTTTATGGTATAAACATAGAATTGGATAAGCTGTCAACTAAATTCTAAGGAATAAGCTTTTGTCTAAGGAACCTTTTCTTTCTCCATTATCCCCTCCCTCCTGAGAAATATGGTCATCCAGACAGGCGGTGAATTCTGTCATTCCTCTGGTTTGATGGACTGACAACTATAACCCTGGAATCATTTTCACAAAGGTTGGTGACATGGCGCTTAAAGCACATTCTCTTCTGGTTGTTTTTGTGGCTACTCTCCTAACTCCAGGGGAGTGGGTATAAAAAAGATGATAAGGGAATACCATCTTCACTATCCCTTCCAGTCCAACATGCTAAAATAAAGATAAAACATTGGAATATGTGGAAAATGTAGTGCAGGTACTGCAAGTTGCTTAGCATGTCAGGCAAAACATACACAGACACAAAATTATCTTTTATGGTCAAAATGGGACTATGATGCTGTTGTTACTAATTATACAGAACTGAAGATTTTTCTTATTTCTAATATTTCATTATGAAAATGTTCCAACATACAGAAAAGGTGAAAGAATTTTGCAGTGAACACCCATAATCTCACCACACATATTCTATAATTAACATTTTGTTTTACTTGCGTTATCACATATTCCCCCATCTATCCATCCCTCTATTCATCCATCAATCTAGATCTGAAGATACAATGTACTTTTAATTGGCTTACTCAAGGGATCAGGTGCACAAATAGACTTCCTGAGTGCTGGACCCTTGTCCTATGCTGTGCCTTGAATTTAATCTCTTTCATTTGTCAAATCGAATTTAGTTTTCAAATAATG
The DNA here is from genome assembly GCF_041296235.1 of Equus asinus. NCBI lineage: Eukaryota > Metazoa > Chordata > Mammalia > Perissodactyla > Equidae > Equus > Equus asinus. Next base: position 104,357,909 of record NC_091820.1, on the reverse strand, counting down.
ACGGCTCTGTAAAGACTAATCTTTTCTTTTAAGCTCTTGTCTAATTAAAGGGGATTAACCTTGGTAGAAGGCTTCTGATGATTTATTTATTTAACCATTATTGTAATTGCTCAGTATGTGTTCAGAAACTCAGATAAAATATGAATTTCATTCATCTTAATAATAAGATATGCTCATAATAATAATTCTATTAAATGTCATTTCTAATCTCTGGATTGTCTTGATTTTATCCAGGAAGGTTCTATTGCTACATCTTTTTGTGGACTGTACACGTTAAATTAATTATAAGATTTAAAACATGATTATCTCTATTCATATTTGACTTGATCTCTGTCCTTTTCATCCTTTCAATTTTCTTTTGTACAGTCAGTTCTTATTCACCTCAGTGATATCGAGTGTGAAATGCAGAACAGAAAGGATTAAACATGGAAAACTTTTTAAATGATTGTCAACTTCACATCCTAAAACATACTTATGATTTTTAACACATAGAACTTAAAATGTATGTGTAAAAGTAGTCAAGCAAACTGTATGGGCTTAGAGTATCTCTTGCTCCTTTAAACGATTACTGTGGTTTTAGAAAAAGCAAAATAAATGAGCAAATGGATCAAGTCAAAGACTTTCCTCAGGAGAATTTAGACCTTTAATTGCGGGGTATTTTGTTTTGTTCCCTGTTGTAATGAAACCGTAATATCTCTGTAGCAGAGCTAATTGTTCAATTGCATCAGAAAAACAATAAAAAGCTTTTTCAGTAAAAGTGTCTCAGAACTTCCTAAAGTGCTCCCTGAGAGCAACTGCATCTTATTCACTCGTGTATAGCCAGCACCTAGAAGATGCAGGCATATAGTAAGCACTCCATAAATACTGTTGAATATTTTTGAATAAACAGAAAAATGTGATCCCTTCGTATTCATATTTTTGTATGTGGAGCAAATTCAGCCACAATGACTCTGTAGCTCTAGATAAGGGGTCTGGAAACTATGGCCCGTGTCATATTCCCTATGGCTGTTTTCATGCTACAACTGCAGAGGTGAATAGTTGTGAAAGAGACTATATGGCTTGCAAAGCCTAAAATATTTACTATCTGTCCCTTTATAGAAAGTATTTTCCAAATCTGCTCTAGGGGGTATGTTTAGGCAAAACTAAGAGGGGCATTAGGGAAATGCAAATCAAAACCACAGTGAGACGCCACTTGACACCTTCTAGGATGCCTATGATTTTTTTAAAAAAATGAAAATAATTGGGGGCCAGCCCCATGGCATAGTGGTTAAGTTTGGTGTGCTCAGCTTTGGCGGCCTGGGGTTGTGGGTTCAGATCTCAGGCATGGAAGTACACCACTTGTCAGCCATGCTGTGACTGAGACCCATATATAAAGTGGAGGATTGACACAGATCTTAGCTCAGGGCTAATCTTCCTCAAGCAAAAAAAGAGGAAGCTTGGTAACAGATGTTAGCTCAGGGCTAATATTCCTCAGGAAAAAAAAAAGAGAAAAGAAGCATTGGCAAGAATGTGGAGAAAATGGAACACTAGTACATTGCTGGTAGGAATATAAAATGGTGCAAGTGCTATGGAAAATAATTTGGTGGTTCCTCAAAAAGCTAAACATAGAATTACTGTATATCCTAGCAATTACACTCCTAAATGTATATCTGAAAGAATTGAAAGCAGAGACTCAGATATTTGTATGCCAATGTTCATTGCAGCATTATTTACAATAGACAGAAGGTGGAAACAACCCAAGTGTCCATCCATAGACGAATGAATAAACAAAATATGTTATATCCATACAATGGAATATTATTCAGCCATAAAAAGGAATGAGGTTCTCATACATGGTACAACATGTATAAACCTTAAAAACATTATGCTAAGTAAAAGAAGTTAGACACAAAGGGACAAATTTTGTGTGACTCCACTTATATGCAATATCTAGATTAGGCAAATTCATAGAAAGGGAAAGTAGATTAGAGTTTATAGTGGCTGGGGGCAGGGAGAATGGGGAGTTATTTCTTAATGGTTATAGAGTTTCTTTTGGGGGTGGTTAAAAAGTTTTGGAAATAGATAGTGATGGTTCTATAACATGTGAATGCAATTAATGCCACTGAATTGTATAATTAAAATGGTCAGAATGGCAAATTTTTTGTTATATATTTTATCACAATTTAAAAAATGTAATGTGATATACCAATAAGCATTGAATTGTACACTTTAAATGGGTGAATTGTATGGTATATGAATTATATCTCAAAGAGGCTGTTAAAAAATATACTGCATGGCAAAATAACAGCTGGGTTCCTAGAAACTCAGGTAAGTCTCAGCTCACTCAGATCACATGATTTATTAAATCAATTTAATATTTACTAAGGAGCTAGGGTAGAGAAATGGAGTATGTTAACACACTTCGGATAAAGATAGGCAAACTGAACAACATCTGGATTATGCAATGTTTATATGTCCTGTTTCTCTTGTCCACATCAGCCTTTTCCACTGATGGTGTGGTTATGAGGACCTAAGATGAGGTTTGAGCAAAGGGGCTTTGTGGATGAAAGAAGCCTGAAGCCAATTACACACACTTACTCCACTGGAGCATTGTAGGGGCAAATGTGCCTGTCCACAGCTGAAGCTTGCCATAGCCCAATGAGCAGCTAGGGAGTTTTATTTTTTATTTCCTGGCTGGAGGATACATGGGCCCAGTATATGTTTCACTCATGGGTGGCTGATTTAGGTCCTCAGGAATACTGAATGCCTCATATACTTATTGTATCATGAACATTAGGTGCCTCCTGTGCCTCATGAATATTTAGTGCCTACTTAGTTTTTCTAACCCTTCTGATTTATGTTCTGCACACATGTACTCTATGTCTAAAATGTCTCATGGGTTACCTACCTACTTGTCTCTGCTTAACATATGTATGAATTTCATCTCTCTCATTTATTTTCTTGTTTTCTATGATAGAATTGAATATTCTCAGTCAATACAGCAAATGCATATTACAATTAGTTTGCAACATCCCCATTTTACAAATAAGGAAATTTCACGGAGGAGTTTAGTATCTTGTAGGACTTGCCAGGGTCACAGGTGGAGTCAGGATTCTAATTCTGGTAGCTTGACTCCAGAGCTCATGCTTTTAAGTGCTACGCTCTACTGCCTCTGAGCGTGAGGTAAGGGACTATAAGAGTATAAGGGGACTATAAGAGTATAAGTTGAGTACCATAACAGAAGTTCTAAGCGCTATGGAAGCTCATTGGAAAGAGCTTTGTTGAGAGGCTTTATGTAAATATCATCTTAGATGACCTCGGAAGAATGAAAGGATAATTACATGCAGAAATCAGAGCAGAAGTGTTATGTTATTTGTAACTAAAAATACTTTAGCACAGACAGTGTGACTGTGTATTAGTTGAAGTTATGATCCAGGTGCAACTAGCATTCTAGTTAGGAGTTCACATTCCAGAGGAGCCAAATATCATTTTAATTAGGAGGCATCTACCCCTAAAGTGGCTACTACAAGTGCTTTCTTTATCTATAGCGATGCCAGGTGCTTTACTAATTAGTACTGTGAATGTTGGAAGCTGGTTTTTATTGCTGAAATTTGTCTTGTTAATAAGCATAATGAATGTTAGAAATGAGTTCTCATTGTTGAAATTAAAGTTATTCAAGATATGTGGATTGGCTAAAATATTCTGAATACACAATTCATTCTTATATGAGTAGTGTAAAAAAATCTAGTGAAGCCTATGGCCTTTATCCTTAGGAAAATCAGGTATGTTAGGGTCGGTCTCAGCCTGTGGATAGTGATGTTTTAGGCTAGAAATGCCTGGGGCACTCACCTGGGCCTTTGCTACCTGTGGCGAGCCCCCACAGACATTTCCCTGACCAGAGCCAATGTTGTGGCTGGACCGGCCCTTGTCGTTCTTAGGATTGCAAGACACACATCAGCAACAACCTTCAGGGAACTTTGAAAAGACAAGGTTTACTACTTACAGGTTCTGGAGGATACACGGCATGCCCAGGGCCACACAGCAAGGTTGCAGGTAGAGAGAGAGAGCATGGACTTAGGGGTCTGCCTTTATTCAGGTCAAGGGTGGGGTGTCTACGGTTTCATGGGTTCACTCTTCATTGGTGAATTTAAAACATAAGAGGGGGATTTAAAGTGAGGGAAGAGAAAAGCAAGCGGTCAGTCAAATGGTCAGTTATCTGTCAACCAGAGCTCTCTAAAAATGGAACTTCATGGGTGAGATGGCCTGGCTCTTTATCTGGTTGTGTAGCTGGCGATATGTTTATTTGAGATGGATGACTTTGACGTGGATGCCTCGGCATCAAAAGCTTAATGTAAGGCACTTCCGTTACAATAAAAAAGCGAATTGTCAGGCGCTTATGCTATGCCAGGACTCAAATCTAAATTGGGTCCAGTGGCCAACTTTTGGTTTAGAGGATTTCTAGTTGCTTGATGCAGGCTATAGGCTAACAGAATCCTGCCTCTGGAATGTAATCACATCTTGTATTTTTAGTAGATTTTGTTGATTGAGAAAACATTTATGTGCACATGGGTTCCAGAATCCATGTCATAACCTCAGAGGCTCCCAGGGGTCCATAATCTACAGTTGGGAAATCACTATTGTATATGTGGGGAGAAGGGCAGTTTTATATCATTGGAGCTTCACTTTAGGAAGATTAATCTGAGAGTGGAGTATGGGATGAATTGAATGGTGGGGGGAGGGTACTCCAGATGAAAAGTGATTAGCATGGTAACTGTGAGAATAGGAGGTTGGATTGGAGATGCGGTAAAGGAAACATCTGCATGGCTCAACACCTAGATAAATGTAGGGAGCAAAGAAGGCAGGAAGGATATTTATAACAACAATCGCATATTTTGAGCTTACTATGTGTCAGGCATGTTCTAAGTCATCGTGTATATTAACTCATGTATTCCTCCCAGCAATCCTTTGAGTTAGATATTTTGCAGAGGAAGAAAGTGAAGTTCTGAGAGGATAAGCAACCTGCCTAAGGTCAGAGAGTTGGGATGTAAACCCAGGTAGTCTGGCTACAAAATCCTAACCATTCTACCATACTGCCTCAGAGAAATTAACCCCAAAGTTTTGAACCCCTGTGATTAGGAGAATGATGAGGTTATTAACCGAAGTAGAAAAATCAGCAGAAGTATTTGGGGCCTTCTGCTGAATATATATATTTTGTTTTTCCTTGTGATGAGAACTTTTAGGATTTACACTTTTAACGACTTTCAAATGTACCACACAGCAATGTTAACTACAGTCAATATGCTGTCCATTACCTTCCAAGTACTTATTTATCTTATAACTGGAAGTTTGTACCTTTTGACCAACTTTACCCAATATCACCTTCCCTTCTTTCTCATGACTGAATAGTATTGGGTATATATATACACCACATCTTCTTTATCCATTCAGGTCAGACATTTTAGTGTAGTATAACTAAAATCTCTGGAATTCAAAAGTGCCAAGAGTGGATACTACTTTTGATTTTCTGTTAACTCATACAAAGCGTACCTTAATGAGCCATTGTAGTGCAGGCTAAGTGACAACACTTAGGGAATGATAGAATGTTGAAGGAAACCAGAATATGTCACCCCCAAGTCTGCCTTTTTGACATAAAAATTATTTTGAGCTGAAGGCAAGTAAGAAGAACTAAAAGCAGAAAAAACTCCCCTTTTTCTGCCTAAAGGCAGAAAATAATTTTCCTTTTACAGGAGACAGGCTCTTAGCCCAGAAACAGCACCAGAGAAATCTGTATAAACAAACCTTGTTAAATTAATCCTTATCTTCTTAGTTACTTCTTCACCATTAACTACCCAAGCCCAAACCTCTTTGTTTTGTCAATTCTTTACAAATTTGTTGTTTCTTTGTCTAAATGCTATAAGCAGACCTTCTTGTTCTGGTCACTTCTTCAGGTCTTCTTTGTCTTGTGAAGGCTCCCATGTAACATGTAAACATTTAATAAAATTTGTCTGCTTTTCTCCTGTCAATCTGTCTTTGTCATTTTAATTTTCAGAACCAACCAGGGACCCTAAGAGGATCAAGGAAAACTTTTTCCTCCGCTACAATGTCATCATATAAGCAAGCCACTGAAGCTAAGAAATGAAGGAAACATAGCCCTGATGTTCCTATAACCCTTTTGATCCCCTTTTATATATCATTTCACAATGTGTCTTAATTATGCTGGCTTTTTCTTTGGTTTATTCTCCTTCCCCTTAACAAGGTTGTAAGTTTCTTGAGGGCAAGGATCTTGTCTTACTCATTTCTTACCTCACAGCACGCATGCATTATATCTCATAATGGTCATTGGTGCTCAAATATTTTTTGAACTAAAAAGTACTTGAATGAAAAGAATATTTCCAAATTAACACATCAAGGCCTATTTCTTCTAGGCTAAACTGCAGCCATTTGAAACAGCTTAGTTACCATATATCAATATGATAATAATGGCTCTAGAATTAGGAATGTTATTTTTGTTATCCTGAATAATTTCTAGCTATAATGATAAATTAGTAAAACAAAAAGAGTTTAATTCTTGTTAAATCACTGATGTCTCCCTCATTTACAAATATTTAAATAATTAAGTCAACAATAGTTGCACAACTCCAGGAAGCAGCATTCATATGGACCAAGAGTTAGTGATTTTTTTTTTTGTAGAGTAAATACTTTTGGCTTTCCTGAATATAGTCTCTGTTGCAACTAATCAACTCTGCCCTTGTAGTGGGAAGAGCAGCCACAGGCAACATGTAAATGAATGAGCATGGTAGTGTTCTAACAAAACTTTATTTACAAAAACAGGCTGCAGCCTGAATTTGGCCCTCAGGCTATAGTTTTCCAAACCCTGGCACAGGGTATAGTGTGAATGGTGCCTCCTGGAGTGGTGCAATGTGGTAGCCATGTACACATTTATATAGATTAAGTCAATTTGAGAATTTTTCATCTTTCTAGAAAAGACTGTAGGGACTATCTACTTCCTACACACTTTACAGATAAGAAAACTTAGACTCTGAGAGGTTAAGAGAGACCTGCTTAAAGTAATATAGCTTATCAGTGTCAAAGCTAGATATGGCACCCAGGTATCCTGATCCTTAGTCCAATGCTCCTTCCATTATATCAGTCCACCAAGGATGAATTTTAAATTATTTCTCATATATAGTTTAAAATGTACTTTATTGTATTCTAATTCTTTGCCAATTGATAACTGATGTTAGAGACAAATAGTAACTCATACCACAGAGCAATTACTATAAAACAGTAAAATAAGAATATATACATTAGTGGAAGGAATTCCTTGCCCACATATTAATTCTGACAATATATTGGCAATAATCAATACAATATGGTGCTGGCAGAAGGATAGACAGATAGATCAATGGAACAGAGTAAGAACCCAGAAATAGATTCACACAAGTATACCCAAATAATTTTTGACAAAGGAGCAAAATCAATTCAATAGAGGAAGGATAGCCTTATTAACAAATGCTGCTGAAGCAATTGGACATCTGTATCACACTGTATACAAAAATTAAGTCAAAATAGATTACTGATTTAAATGTAAAATGTAAAACTATAAAACTTTTAGAAAAAACATGGTAGAAAATCTTTGGGGACTACTATTAGGCAAAAAGTTAGACTTTTCAGCAAAAGCATGATTCATAAAAGGAAAAAAACTGATAAATTGGTCCATCAAAATTAAAAGCTTTTGCTCTGCAAAAAACACTTTTATCAAGGATGAAAAAAACTACAGAGTGGGAGAAAATATTTACAAACCATGTATCTGACAAAGATCTAGTATCTAGAATATATAAAGAACTTTCAAAACTCAACAGTTAAAAAATGGTCAAAATACATAAAGAAACATTTCACTGAAGAAGATATACAGCTGGGAAATAAGCACACGAAAAGATGTTTAACATTAGCCACCAAAAAACACAAATTAGAACTACAATGAGATATTACTACACACCAATCAGAATGACTTAAAAAAAATAGTGATAACACCAAATATTGGTGAAGATGCAGAGAAATTGGGTCTCACGTACATTGCCAGTGGAAAGGTAAAATGGTACAGCCATTCTGGAAAACAGTTTGGCAGTTTCTTACAAAACTAAACATACAATTTACAATATAGTAATTAAAATCCTGGGCATTTATCCCAGAGAATTGAAGACTGTAGTTCATACAAAACCTTTACATGAATGCTCGTTATAGCTTTATTCATAATAGTCAAAACCTCTAAACAGCCCGGATGTCCTTCAAAGGTCAAATAGTTAAACTGCAATATATACATACTGTGGAATACTACTCAGCGATAAAAAAGAATGGGCTATTGATGCACACAACAATTTGGATGAACCTTGAGGAAATTATGCTGACTGGAAAAAGCCAGTCTCAAAAAGATAGTGCATGGTTCTATTTATGTAGCATTCATGAAATAGCATAGTTGTAGAGGTAGAGAACTGATCAGTGGTTGCAAGTGTTAGGGCTGGGAAGGAGGGGAACAAGTATGGCTATAAAGGGGTAACGAGAATCTTATGGTGATGATACAGTTGAATATCTGGATTGTGGAGGTGGTTACACAAGGCTACACGTGATAATATTCCACATATCCCTCTCCCCTACATACACTTACACAAATTGGTGCACATATAACTGTTGAAATTTGAATAAGCTCTATGGATTGTACCAAAGTCAGTTTCTTGGTTTTGATCATGTATTGTGGTGGTATAAGATGTTCACATTGGAGGAAGCTGGGCAAAGAATGCATGGAACTTCTCTATACGTTTCTTTTGCAACCTCCTATGAATATACAATTATTTTAAAACAAAAAGCATTATATTAAAATATAAAATATATTTTATTACAAGTAAAAAGTTGAGGGGCCTGGCCCAGTGGCATGGCGGTTAAGTTCCCACGTTCCACTTGGGTGGGCAAAGGTTCACCGGTTCAGATCCTGGGTGTGCACCTATGCACTGCTTGTCAAGCCATGCTGTGGCAGGCGTCCCACATATAAAGTAGAGGAAGATGGGCACGGATGTGAGTTCAGGGCTAGTCTTCCTCAGCAAAAAAGAAGAGGATTGGTGGCAGATGTTAGCTCAGGGCTAATCTTCCTCGAAAAAATAAAAATAAAAAAAATAAGAAGTGCGCATATATATATATATATATATATATAAATATAAGAGAGACACGTGTGTGAGAGAGAGAGAAGTAAATGAATAAGTGTTATCTTCAATTTAACAATCATTTATTGCATGCATGCTACAGCCAAGATTCTGGTTAATGCAAAGTTGAAAAAATGTATTTTCAAACACCATCCATTCCATTAAAGAGAGCCCTCTTGAGTGGTTCCAATCAAAATGCCCTTAATCTTTCAAAATGAAACTTACCAGCCAGTAACATAAAATAATTAAAATCTATTGGCTTCCTTTGAAATAGATTAATTATGAGGACTATATAATTTATTCTTCCCTCCACCACTCTACTAAAGTATTTTCACTAAAAGCACCAAGGACATCCTAATTTGCCAAATGCAAACCCTAGTTGACCTCTCTGCAACATTTATCCTTGTTAACCAGTCTCTCCTTTTTTAGAGCTCTCTACTTCTTCAGCTTTTGTGACATCACTTTTTTTTCCCAGTTCTCCTGTCTCTCCAGCCATTTTTATTTCTTTCTTTTCCTCCCATTTTATATATTCTCACATAGCTTCAGTAATAAACTCTATGCTGATGGTTCTCACTTCTCTTTATCCAATATCAACTTCTTCCTTGAATTTCAGACCCATATTATCAGCTACTCATTAATTGTATCCGCTTGAATGTCCTCTAGAACCTCCCATTTAGCTTCATCTCCACCCTCATTCTTCCTCCTTACATGTACCCTAAACGTAGTAGTTGCTCAATAAATTTCTGAATTAAAATGGAAATTTTCTTGATATTTTGAATGATACACAATTCTACCATTCTTAAAAATTGGAAACCTCAGTGCAATTCTTGGCTTTTCCCCGTCACACTTAAATCTAGTTAATCACAAAATGCTATTGATTTTACCTTAATGTTTCTTAAATTCAGGCTCTCTCCATTCTTATAGCAACTACTTTAGTCAGAGTCCTCACCATCTCTCAGCTGGACTATTGACATGGGCTCCAAACTGGTCCTCACAGATTTGTGTCTACAAATAAATGACTAGAGCTGTGTATGTAAGTGAGAGAGATGTGTGAAAAGCTAACTATAATGTGAAATCATAGTCCCCAACTGTGCAGTTTAAGTAAACAAAAACACCTTTGGAAGGACAATTCCTAGTTGCAGAACCAAAGACTTTCTGAGAAATATCAAGCTAAGGAAATTGACCTTGTAAATGATTCTGTGAAAGTTCTTATTGTAAATGCTGGCTTCCCAAATGTCACCAAAACAACATGATGAAACAAAGCTGAGCTTATCCTCTTCACAGTAAGGGAGAGCACCACTTCAAAAGAGACTTAGTATCATTTATAAGTAGAGAGTGAAGAGGGGATATTTATGAGACTTTAAAGTCTGGTTTAAGGCAGGCCTTTAATTGGGGAAAGAGCTTGGTTATGTTTGGGTGAGGAGCATGATACAATAGTTTAAGATTTGTGGACCCAGAAGACCACCAATGGACTTGCTGGACTTTCCTCATGTTTCTTTCAGGAAGTTCCTGAAATGTACTATAAGTTTATTTACAACTTTTATCTTTCTAGGAAAGAGTTTCCTGGAATAGTAAAATCATGCTGATAAAGGCAGTGGAAAAAAAAAGTCATGTTACTGTAGCTAGTACGCTGTGTGGGTGTAGGTGGTCTCAGTTTTCATGTAAAGAAGACAATAAAAAGAAAATAGGAAAGGGATTAAAAGATATTTATAAATAAAATTTATTATAGTGGATATTGAACAATTAATTTCCATTTATCATATCTTTTTGTAATCTGACTTAAGTCAATTTGGCCTTTACACGTGTTATGTTTGAATATCTAAGTTGAAGACTATAGGTCTTCACATGCACAAATTTGCTACTACATGGTATGTTACAATGAATGGAGATCTTAAATTGAATTACCCCATACCTACATTTATTAGTAAGCAGGCACAATAAAGTCTTAAAACCTGTTACAATAAGCTTGGAAAATCACTGTTACATCTTTTTGAGCCCTTTAATAAGCATCTTGCATGAAAATTTCACTCCAAAGCAAATGTTCTGAGAGTGGGTTTAGCTAATCTAAGTCATGGAACAAAATCCTTCTTATTAGTGTATATGTGTGTGTGTGGAGGGGGGATGTACAGAAAGGAAAGGAGTTCCAAATGTAAGATGTGAAAGACAAAACGCACAAGACAAAGAGATTATTTTATTCAGGCTATCGCAATAGGGAGAATGTTCATTAATTGAAGGACATCTCAAAGAAAAAGAAGGGAGCCTGAGGTTTTATAGAGTCAGGTAAACAAGGGAATTATCCATGAGGCATAAGGAAGGATACAAATGGGTCTTATCTGAGAATATATGAGAACAGAGTGGTATTTTGAGGTTAGCTAGAATGTAAAGGAGCGGGAGGAATTCTTAACTGTTGTTAATGATGGGGTTCAGAACACACTCCCCAAAAATTTGGTGCCTTGGCATATTAGGATATTTTAAGCTGAAGGAATTTGAGAAATAGTAGCTGCACGAAGGGCTGACTTCTTCTTGAAGCAGGTCATAGGACCCTCACATGTGAGGTGCCCAGCCTGTATCCAAAGGAATGTAGCACCCTTACCTCTGAAGATGCAGGGAATCTGAGTGAACAGGCTTGCTAAATTTCCCCCAGTTTACTACCTTTAGCTCACACCCTCTTGTCCTATCACATTTTTTCCACAACTTTCCACCCTTCATCAAACCTATTATAAAAACACTCAGGTTTAACTTTTTCTTTTGGCTCTTCATTTCCTTATGGAGGCTCCTGTGTCATGTAAAACTCATATTAAATAAACTTCTATGCTTTTCTCCTGTTAATCTGTCTTTTGTTACAGAGATCCAACCAAGAACCTAGAAGAATTGAAGGAAAAATATACTTTTCCTCCCCTATACTACCTTCCAGGAGCACAGGGCTCAGATAAACTTCAGCATTGTCATAGCTACTCCTTAGAAGGCATTAGGCTGCTGGACTCACCTGGTTTTTACACCACTTTTTGTGCAAGGGTGAAGCTGCCTGTGGAGTATTTCTAGTCAATAAATATTTTTTATAACATCACTGATTAGAACCAGTGGTTTTGGGGCCTGCCCAGTGGCACAGTGGTTAAGTTCACACATTCTGCTTTGGCAGCCTGGGGTTCACTGGTTGGGATCCCAGGTGCAGACATATGCACCACTTGTCAAGCCATGCTGTGGCAGGCGTCCCACATATAAAGTAGAGGAAGATGGGCATGGATGTTAGCTCAGGGCCAGTCTTCCTCAGCAAAAAGAGGAGGATTGGTGGCAGATGTTAGCTCAGGGCTAATCTTCCTCACAAAATATATATATATATAGAGAGAGAGACAGAGAGAGAGAGAGAACCAGTGGTTTTGAGAAGAGTATTTTAGATAGGATGACCAGAGGAAGCCTCTCTGAGGAAATCATTTTTGAACAGAGACTTGAATTCATTAAGTGAGCTAGCCATGCAAAGCAGAAGGGTGTTCCTTCCAGGCAGAAGGAATGGAAAGTGTCAAGACCTTGAGGCACAAATGAACACGTGGAAATAAATGTGATCACTCAAATCAGAACAAGCAAACGGTATTTATTCAAGGCTTGTTACAGCAACAGTCAGCCACCATTACTTGTATTTGGCAGAGACTCAAAGGCAGGAAAGGAGTAGGGAAGCTTCATCATGGGAAAAAGGGACAGCTTCAGGTATGCCCTGATTGAAGCCCATTGGCATGGGGAAACTGTAGGCAGGCTAACTAGAAGCAGGGTATCCTATGTGATTGGTTAGAGGTGGGTATTTGGCTTTCTCTGGTTGGCCCAAGTTGGAAGCTGGGCCAAAAATTAGGGAAGCTGCCAGTTATTAATCCTGGCTGTTTGGGGCTGATTGCTACAGGCAGTATTGTTTGGCTTCTTGGATTAGTTGCTAGAGATAGTAGTCTGACTTCCTACATGTCTGACTTGTAGAAAGTAAGTTGGTTTCTTAGGCTGGTTTCTGCAGATTGTGGGCCAGAGTTCTATTTTTATATATGGTCTGGCCATTGTCTGTTTCCATATTCAGTGTCTCAAGTGTGACATGTTTGAAGAACACCAGGAAAGCTAGCATGGCTGGAGGGAAGGGAAGTAGCAGAAAGTGTTAGGAGATGAAGTTAGAGAGATTGGTGGAGAATAGGTCTGGTAGGGCCTTGAAATCCATGGTAAAGAGTGGTTTTGCTCCATTGTAATAGGAACCCTTCAGAGTATTCTCAACAGGAGAGTAAAGTGAGCTGACTTATAGTTTTAAAAGGTTACTTTGTCTGTTCTATGGATTATAGAGCCTATAGAGAAATAAGAGTAGAATCAGAGAGGCCGCCGAGGAGACTGTTGCCGTAGTTTAGCTGGGAGATGTGAAGGAGTTCAGAACATGCTCCCCAAAATATGCTGCGTTAGCATAATGACTACTTTGAGTTAAAGGCACTTGAAAAACAGCAGATGCAAGAACACTGACCGTCCTTCTTTCTTTTAAAAACAGGAGATGAAATTCCCTTGTGAAAGATGCCCTCCCTATACCAGAAGGAAAGAGACATTCTTATCTCCAAGGACAGGAAATTGAGGCTGAGAGAAATCTGTATACACAAACCTTGTTAAACTCACCTTTATCTTCCTAGTCACTTCTTCACTCGATTAAATACCCTAGTCCAAGCCCCTTTGCCTTGTCACATTTCCATGATTTACTACTCTTTTGTCCAACTCAGTACATAAGTGTTCAACTCTAACTGCTTCTTTAGGTCTTCAGCTTTCTCATGAGGACTCTCATGCACAAATAAAAAACAGAGCAAAACAATTTATATACTTTTCTCCTGTTAATCTGTCTTATGTCAGTTTAATTCTTAGGCCCAGCCAGACACTGTAACAGGATAGAGGAGAAATTTTCCCTCCCCTACAGATGATAGTGGTCTGAACCAGGATAGTAGCTGTGGAGGCGGTGAGACGTGGTAGGTTCTGGACATGTTTGGAAGGTAGAGCCAATGGGATTTGTTGATGGGTTGAATGTGGGGTGAGAGAGAGCAATCAAGAATATCTCCAATGCTTTTAACCTGAGCAAATAGTGGTGCCATCACTAAGATAAAGAAAACCTTTGCAAATACCTTATGCCCCTTCATTAAATCATGTCTACCTATCCAGATGATATATGCTACTTGAAGGTAAGGATAGCGCCTGGTCAAATTTTCCTTCCACTGTGCTTATTAGAGGATTATATACCCAGGACAGCCTTAAGTGAATATTTCTTACTGATTCTGCTAAATAAATGGAAAGAAAATTTTTGATGCTGGGCCACCAGGCAGAGTTTCTAATTGAGATGCTTCTATTCTATGCCTTTCCCATCCTCCTGATACTTAAGTAAAAGGAATGCAGAACACAGCATATCTACATTTTTATTCAGGGGATAAATTGACTTGTTCATTGATGTAGTCATTCTAGGGAAAGAGGCTAGATGTCTCTGAATGAATACAGATATTTACATTCATTTGAATCCAGAGTTAAAAAAAAATACTTTGTGCATTTCCCTCCTGGAGAAAAGAGAAGAGATCAATACTCAGCAGAGAATTGAAGCTGAATTGTAGATTAGATACAAATTTGTTAGTTGCATTCTCATCCTAAACTATATGATAAGTGCCCAGGTAAGGAAGATCTTTTGCTGTGATTTAAATCTGGATTTTTTGCTTCTTGTAAATTTGCAAACACAAAGCAGGGACCTTTTTTCTCTTATTCTATCGTGATATTCCTATTAATTACAGTGTTATATAGAAATACAAGGTAACAGTAATGCTCTGTTAGTAATGGAATTTACATATTAAAAGCAAATGATGCATATTCATTTGCCCCTATTTCAGAATCTCATCATTATCACATTAGTCATTACTGTGTAACTACCTTGTTTTGATTGATTCTATACATGAATCCAACATAAATGAGCATAGCTGTCACAAAAAACAGTTTCCTTCCATTAGATTCTGACGAAATAATCATCAGCATATTTAAATTTTGCTTTTTAAAATTTTCATATGGTTCTTTCCCTAATTATCATATGTATTTGAATGAAAGCAAGAGTTTTTCTTTATTATCTACATTTTCATCTTTTCTACCTTCAAAATTGTGCTACAATACTGAGTTCGTGATCACCACTCTTTCTATAACAACTTATTATGATAGCAATAGCATATACACTGTTTAATAAATGATCAAGCAAAACAAAAAACTCTGATTAAAAATAAATGGAGACATTCAAACCTAAATTCCTACTAGCAAGTGAAAAAGATTATAAAGTGGTACTAGTAGCATATGCTAGAAGGAAGCATTTATTTTATTCCAAAAATTATTATAATTATCTTTATTATCTCATGTAAAGTAAAATTCCACTAATTTAGGCTCTACTAAATCAGAAAGTTTCAGAATTCAATGTGTGAAGAACAGTAAGGAAAATGTTTGGTAAGTGAATGAATACATAAAGAACAATGTTTGTATCATATTTAGGCTATGTAAGCGAACAACCTGTTTACTAAAAGCAATCTTCCAATTGTTGAACTAGCCTATACTCTCTCCCAGTAATGACAACTAAAATGTTCACAGTATCTGTAAGTCTTTCATATATTTCAAGACCCAATTGAGGGTAACCAGGATTAACTGCATCTGATTGGAACAGAGTAGGTGGGCCAGGTCATGAAATTAGCTATACTAATTCATCTGTAGGCACCGGAGGAAATACAGTATGAGAATTAGAATATGATATTTAGCCATGCAGTTAGTCATCCAGTATTGCTGAACATCTACTATGTGCCAGATTCTGTGCTAGTCACTGAGGAAGATGATGAACATCTTCCATCAAGGAGCTCACATATGTGCAAATGAATGAATTGCAATGCAGTGATTAAATGCAAGAATATAAGCAATTATAACCACTGAGGTCACACACAGGTAATAGTAATTAACAACGTTTTGGAGGGCGAGAATCAAGGAGCGTGATAGACCTGGATAATGGAGATAAATCAAGCTATTTTGAAGGGTGAACGGCAGTACATCAAGGATGCAGAGGTGGAAGGGGCTTTCTAGGCAGAGGGAGCAAAATGTGATCTGGAGTGCATTGTGAAAGAGAAGGTAGTGGGGGATGAGGATTGAGCCGAACAAGTAAGACCAGGTGATGGAAAGTTTTATACTTCATGCTAGGGATTTTGGACTAATGTCTGATCATCTTATAGTGATGTATACAAGGAAACAAACAATCTCCATACACACAGAGCTTTCCCTTAGCTTTTCAGTGTCTCATTCTTGAATATGAACATTCAACCAAAGATCACTAGACATTTGAGAAAAACTTCAACATTTTAGGGCTGTGCATTTTAAAGTGCATAATTTGGTAAGTTTTGATATATGTATTAAAATACGTATACACATTTACATATTCACATATATATGTACACATGAAATTATCCCCCAAATCTAGATAGTGAACATATCCATTACTCCAAAACGTTTCCTTGGGCCTTCCTTCCTGTCCCTCACCAAGCAATCACACATCTGTTTTCTGTCACTATAGATTTGCATTTTTCTAGAGTTTTATATAAATGGAATCATGAGTATTTGCTCTTTTTGGTCTGGTTTCTTTCACTTGGCATAATTATTTTGAGATTCATCCATGTTTCATATATCAATAATCTAGTCCTTTTCTGACTAACAGTCCTTTGTATGGATATACCACAATTTATCTATCCTTTTCCCTGTTGATGGACTTTAGGTTGTTTCCAGTTTTTGTATATTACAAAGTAAGCTCTTAGGAATATTCTTGTATAAGTCATTGTATGGACATATTTTTCTTTAGTCTTGAGCAAATACCTAGGAGTGGAATGACTGTATTATATGTGGTAGTTGTATGTTTAACTTTATAATAAGCTACCAAACTATTTTGCAAAGCATCTATCCCATTTTACCTTCTTACCAGCAGTATGAGAGTTCTAGCCACTCCAATCCTTGCTAATCTGTGGTCAGTCTTTTTAATTTTGGTTATTGTAATAAGTGTGTAGTGGTATCTCATTGTGGTTTTAATTTGCGTTCTCCTAATGATGTTGAGCAACTTTTCATATGCTTGTTTGCCATCCAGACATCTTTGGTGAAACATCTGTTCAAATATTTCCCCATTTTTTTCAAATTGAGTTGTTTCCTTATTGTTGAGTTTTGAGAGTTCTTTATATATACTGAATTTGTCAGTTATATGTTTTGTAAAGATTTTCTCCCAGTCTGTGGCATGTTTTTCATTCTCTTATCATTGTCCTTTGAAAAGCCAAAGTTTTCTAATTTGGCTGAAATGTAATTTATCATTTTCTGCTCTTATGGATTGTTTTTGTTGTCAAGTCTAAGAAATCTTTGCCCAGCTGAAGTTCACAACGATTTTCTCCTATATTTTATTTTAGAAATTTTAGGTTTTACATTTAGGGACAAGATCTGTTTTGAGTTAAGTTTTATATATGGTGCAAGACATATGCACATTGAATTGCTTCAGCAGCATTTGTCAAAAAGGTTTTTCTTTATCCACTGCTTCGACTTTGTATGTTTGTCAAAAATCATTTGTCCATATATGTGTTGGTTTATGTCTAGACTCTATGCTGTTCCATGGATCTATTTGTCTGAACTTATGCCAATAACACAGTCTTAAATACTGTAGTTTTATAATAAACTTTGGAATCGGCTGTTACCCCCTAACTTTGTTCTTTTTCAGATTTCTTTGGACTATTCTAGGTCTTTTGCATTTCTACATGAATTTTAGAATTTTTTCGTTAATTCCTAGAAAAAGCTTGCTGAGATTTTGATTAGAATTGTGTTGAATTTATAGATCAATTTTTAAAAGAGTTCACATCTTAACAATGATAAGTTCTCCACCATCAACAAAGAATATCTCTCTATTTAGGTCTTCTACAATTTATTTCAGCAATGTTTCACAATTATCAGTATATAGGTCTTTCATATCATTGGTTATATTTAGCCCTAAGAATTTCATATTGTTGATGCTATTGCAAATGATATTGTTTTTAAATATTAATTTTCAATAGTTTGTTGCTAGTATATGGAAATAAAACTGACCTATATTAATCTTGTATCCTGCCATTTTGCTAAACTCACTTGTCAGTCCTAGTAGTTTTTTTTTTTTTGTAGATTCTATTGCATTTTCTACACAGACAATTACATTGTCTGAAAATAAAGATCGTTTTACTTCTTCTTTTCCAATCTGGATGCCTTTTATGTATTTATTTTTTCTTGCCTGATGGCACTGATTAGAATGTTGAATAGAAGTGGCAAAGAAGGCATTCCTATATTGTCCCTGATCTTAAGGGTGAAGCATTCACTCTTCTACCACTAAATATGGGATAAGCAGTAGGCTTTTTGTAGATGACCTTTATCAAGTTGAGTAAGTTCCCTTCTATTTCCTAGTTTGTTGAGTGCTTATATCATGAAGTGCTGCTAGATTTTGTCAAATTCTTTTTCTTTGTCTATGGAAATGATCATATTTTTTCCCTTTTTAGTTTGTTAATATGATAAATTACATTGATTGGGTTTTGAATGTTAATCTAACCTTGCATTCCTGGGATAAAACCCACTTGATCATGATGTATTGTATTTTATATATATTGCCAGATTTAATATACTAAAAATTTGTTACGAATTTTTGCATGTACGTTCATGAAGGTATTAGCCTATAGTTTTCTTCTCTTGTAATGTCTTTGTGTGGTTTTGGTATCAGGGTAATGATGGCCTCATAGCATGAGTTGGGAAGTATTCTTTTCTCTTAAATTTTTTGGAAGAGTTAATGTAAGAGTGTTATTATTTAGTTTTTAAAAGGTGTGGTAGAATTCACCAGTGAAGCCATTTGGGCCTGGGTTTTCTCTGTGAGAATGTTTTTAACTATAATTTCAATTTTATATATATGTATTACTATTCAGTATATATATATTATATCACTGTTCAGGTTATCTGTTTCATTTTGACTGAGCTTAAGTAATCTGTGCCTTTCAGAGAATTTGTCCATTTTACCTAATTCATCAAATTTATGGGAATAATTATTCAAGTTATTCCCTTCTTCATCTTCTTCTTTTTTTTTGGGGGGGAAGATTGGCCCTGAACGGACATCTGTGCCCATCTTCCTCTGCTTTATATGTGGGATGCCTGTCACAGCATGGCTTGATAAGTGGTGCATACGTCTGTGCCTGGGATCCAAAACAGTGAACCCCAGGCCGCCGAAGCAGAGCACGTGAACTTAGCCACTGCGCCACCAGGCCAGCCCCTTCTTTATTATTCTTTTAATATCTGTAAATCTGTCATGATATCACTTCTCTCGTTCTAGATATTTATAATTTGCATCTTCTCTTTTTGTTCCCCTGATTAATCTGGCTAGTGGTTTACCAATTTTATTGATCTCCTCAGAAAACCACCTTTTGGTTTTGTTGATTTTTCTGTTGTTTTCTGTTTTCTATTTTATAGATTTCTACTTTGATCTTCATTGTTTCCTTCCTTCTGGTTACTTTAAATTTAATTTATTGGGGGCTGGCCTGGTTGTGCAGCGGTTAAGTTCGCACGTTCCACTTCCCAACAGCTCGGGGTTCACCCGTTCAGATCCCGGGTGCCAACATGGCACCACTTCGCAAAAGCCATGCTGTGGTAGGCGTCCCACATATAAAATAGAGGAAGATGGGCATGGATGTTAGCTCAGGGCCAGTCTTCCTCAGTAAATAGAAGAGGATTGGCAGTAGTTAGCTCAGGGCTAATCTTCCTCAATAAAAAAATTTAATTTATTCTTTTTCTAGTTTCTTGAGGTAAAGATGATGTTACTTTGAGACCATTTTTCTTTTTTAATATAGGCATCTTGTGTTATAAATTTTCCCCTAAGTGCAGCTTTAGTAGCATCCTACAATTTTTGATATGTTGTGCTTAAATTTTCATTTGGTTAAAATTATTTCCTAGCTTTCCTTTTGATTTCTTGTTTGATATGTACATTATGTAGATGTATTATTTCACTTGCAAATATTATGGGAATTTCCAAAGGTCATTTTGCTAGTGATTTCTAATTTAACTCCATTGTGGTCAGAGGACAAACTTTGCATGACTTGAATCCTTCTAAACTTATTGAGACTTGTTTTATGGTCCAGAATATGGTCTATCTTGGTAAATATTCCCTGAACACTGGGGGAGAAAGTACATTCTGATGTTGTTGGATGATGTGTTCCATAAATGTCAATCAGATCAAGCTGGTTGATAGTTGTGTTCAAGTCTACTATATCTTTGCTAATTTTCTACCCACTTGCTTTATCCATTATTTAGAGAAGAGTATAGAGATAAGCAGATTATAATTGCAGCTTTGTCTATTTTTCCTTGCAGTTCTATCAGTATTTGCTTTATGCATTTCGAAGTGCTGTTAGTTAGTGTGTACACATTTAGGATTATGTCTTCTTGATTAATTGATTCTATTATCATTGTTAAATAAATTACTTTGTCCCTGGTAATATTTTGGTCTGAAATTGACTTTGATATTAATATAGCTACTCCAGCTTTCTTTTGATTAGTGTTAGCATGCTATATCTTTTTCCATCCTTTTACTTGTAAACTGTTTGTGTCTTGATATTTGAAATGTGTTTCCTGCATGCAGCATATATTTTTGGGTCTTACGTTTTTATTCCATATGACACTTTTTGCCTTTTAATTTGGATGTTTGGACCATTTTCATGGAGCTGGCCCAATGGTGCAGCAGTTAAGTGCGCAAGTTCTGCTTTGGCGGCCCGGGGTTCGCCGGTTCAGATCCCGGGTGCGGACATGGCACAGCTTGGCAAGCCATGCTGTGGCAGGTGTCCCTCATATAAAGTAGAGGAAGATGGGCACAGATGTTAGCTCAGGGCCAGTCTTCCTCAGCAAAAAGAGGAAGATTGGTAGCAGATGTTAGCTCGGGGCTAATCTTCCTCAAAAAAAAAAAGGACCATTTTCATTTATATGATTATTAATATGGTTAGGGTGAGTCTATCATCTTGCTGTTTGTTTCTGTTTGTCCCATCTGGTTTTTTGTTCACCTTCCCTCTTTTTCTGCCTTCTTTGGATTAATAAAGTATTTTTTGTGATCCCATTTGATCTCATTTGTTTCCTTAGTAGCTATAGCACTTTGTTTTGTTATTTTAGTGGTTGTTTTAAGGTTTGTTGTATGCACATTTAACTTGTTACAGTATACCTTCAAGCATATAGTATAAGAACCTTACAATCATAATGTTTCCATTTCTCCCCTCTCAGCCTTTATGCTATTGTTGTCATGTTTTTTACTTTTATATATGTTCTAAATCCCACAATGTATTGTTATTACTTTTGTTTAAACATTTTTTTAAAGAGATTGAAATAAGAGGAAAAGTCTTATACATTTACGCATATGGTTACCAATTCTGGTGCCCTTTTTCTTGCTCTTTGTTTAAATCAATATTTCCATCTAGTATCGTTTTCCTTATGCTTGAAGGATGTCCCTTAACATTTCTTGTAGTGCAGGTCTGTTGGTCATGATTTCTTTCCATTTGTGTGTGTCTGAAAATGACTTTGTTTTTGAAATGCATATTTCCAGTTTTAGCATTCTAGGTTGACAGTTTTTTTCTTTTGGTATTTTAAAGATGTCCATTCTCTTTTCTATAGTATTGTTTTGGACAAGAAATCTGATGTTATTATTTTCATTTCTCTACATATAATGGATGTATCTGCTTTTAAGATTTTTTTCTTTATCCTTGATTTTGAGCAATTTGATTATGATGTGTCTTACTGTAGTTTTCTTCATACTTCTTGTATTTGGGGTTCATTGAGCTTTTTGATCTGTGAGTTTATATTTTTCATTAATGTTGGAAAGTTTCAGCCATTATTTCTTCAAATGTTTTTTCTGTCCCCCAACCCCCTCAGAGATTCCAGTTGCTCATATATGAGGCCAATCATAGTTGTCTCACAGCTCACTAATGCTCTTCCTTTTTTGGTATTCATTTTTCTCTGCATGTTTCATTTTGTGTAGTTTCTACTGCCGTGTATTCAAGTTCACTTATCTTTTCTTCTGTAATGGCCAGTCAGCCTTTAATCCAATCCAGTGAATTTTTCTTCTCAGAAATTGTAGTTTTCATCTCTAAACGTTCAATTTTGGTCTTTTTCATATGTCTACTTAACTTATTTAACATATGAAATACAGTTATAATAACTGTTTTAATGTCCTTGTCTGTTAATTCTAATATCTCTGTCAGTTCTGCATCAGTTTTGATTGGTTGTTTTTCTCTTCATTATAGGACACATGTCTCTGTTTCTTTACATACCTGGTATTCTTTGATTGGATGTGAAACATTGTGAATTTTACCTTGTTAAATGCTGGAAATACTTGTATTCCTGTAAATCTTTATGAGCTTTGTTGTTGGATGCAATTAAGTTACTTGGAAACAGTTTGATCCATTCAGGTCTTATTTTTATGGTTTAGTTGAGTCCAAGGCAGAGCTCAGTCTAGGGCTAATTTTTCCCACCACTGAGGCCAGAACTTTCTGGGTACCCTACCCAATGTCCCATGAATTATGAGTTTTTCCAGACTGACTGGTAGGAATAGGCACTATTTCTGGCCTTCTGTGTCGGGACCGTTCCCTCTAATCTAATCCTTTCATGTTGTTCTTTCTCAGGCCTAAGGTAGATTTTTCATACACATGCACTGATAGATACTCTGCTGAATGCTTGAGGGGAGACCTCTGCAAGTCTCTGGGGTTTTATTTCTGTCCTATCAACTAGTTGCATTGGTCTCCCCAGATGCTCAACTACATATCCTCAACAGAGAGAGTCCACTAGCCTTTGCCTCAATACCTCCTCCTTATGATGTGACCTGGAAAATCTCTTAAAGCTAGGGATATCATAGGGGTCACCTAATTTCTTTCTCATGTCTACAAACTAGTGTCCTTTATTCCCTGATGGCCAGTGTCTTAAAAATCAGTTTCATATATGTAACTTTTAAAATTATCTACATGTAAAATTTTATTCATCATTTTATGATGGACATTTTCAAACATACAAAAAAATTGAAAGCATTGTAAAGTGTGCAACTGTATACCCACCCCCTAGATTCTACAATTAACAGTTTACAATATTTGTCTTATCATACAACTGTCTATTTATTTATCCCTTTATCCATCCATCAAACTATCTTAATTTTTGAAGCATTTCATAAAAAATTGAAAACATGAATATAATTCACCCTAAATACTTCAGCATGCAGATCATTAATTAGAGCTTAATATTTTGAATTTTGACAAATAATAACCAGCATAATGCTAACCTCCTTCAAGACATAAAAGGTACTTATTACTACAGGAAGTTTATTCTGACTTTCCCAGTTGATCCCCACCCCCATCTCTCCAAAGAAAACTACTGTTTAGATATTTTTTCACCATGGATAAGTTTTGCTATTTCTAGAATAGCATTGTCAAATAGAAATATGTGAGTCAAAAATAGAGCCACATGTGTAATGTGTAATTTTAAATTTTCTATTAGCCATGTTACAAGAAGTAAAAAGAAATAGGCGACTAATTTAAATAATGTATTTTATTTAATCCACTGTATCCAAAATATTATCATTTTGAACATGTAATCAGTATAAAAATTACGAATGAGATATTTTAGATTCTTTTTTTAATATTATGTCTTTGATAGCCAGCGTGCAATTTATTCTTATAGTACATCTCAGTTTGGGCTAATCATATGTCGAGTGCTCAGTAGACACACGTAGCTAGTAACCACCATATTAGACAGCACAGTTCTAGAAAGTAATATAAATATAACCATAAAATACGTACCCTTTGTTTAAGACTTTTTTATTCAGTATGATATTTTAAGAATTTTAAGATTTGTTCATGAATTATTAATAAAAACAAATTAAGTTAAAAACTAAAACAAAATGGAAATAAAATGCTTGAAAAGAGTAATACAGAAGATAAGAGGAAAGAAATTGTACTTAAAGAATTCTACTGTTCAGTCCTTGTATTATGAAAGAGGAGACTAGACATACTGATAAACATTATCCTTTACATTAAGTATTATAAAATATCTTAATATTTTAAGGTTAATCACTAAAAGAATAGAAATAGAATACGTAATTTCCAAATCAGTAGAAGGAATAAAGGGGATAAAAAAATTCAAGCAACAGAATGAAATGTAGGAAAGGAGAAAGAAAAGCAAACAAAAACCAAGAGAAATAACAAAATAAGACGATAGTATTAAATCCAAATATATTGGTAATCCCAGTAAATGTAAATGGGCTGAACACCCCAATTAAAACACACAGATTTTAAATACACTAAGAAAGCTAAATCCAACTAATATTGTACTTAAAATATACATACCTGAAATAAGAACACACATACTTTAAGTAAAAGGATGGAAAAATTTATACCTGGCAAATACTATCCAAAAGAAAGCTGGTGTAGCTCTATCAATATCAGACAAAACATTTATCCAGCAAAGTGGATAAAACAATTATAGTATATTTATAAGATGGAATATAACAGTGAAAAATAAGGATAAATATCACAAACCAAAAACGCATCATCATCATCATCATAAGTTGGAGAAGGATTTGTAAATTATGGTATATTTATATTATGTTTAAAAGCATGCATTGTAAAACAATATTACATATCATTATGGATACACATATATGTAGTAAAACAAATTAAATCCTACATTATAATGATGAATACCAAGTTGAGAATAGCAGTGCTGAATGCTGGCTCCTCAAAAATCATCAACACCACTTGATGAGTTTATTTACTTACAGTGGTAAGGGAGACTACCATCTCCTCAAAGCTTTAGTAGTATCTCGGAGGGAGAAAGGCAAAGTCAGAATTTATTGAGAATTGGAAGTTTTGTTAAAAGTAAGTCTTATAATGTAGGGACTTGATTAAGATTGGGCAAGAATTATAATATAACAGTCCAGGACTGGTGGAAACAACGAGAGGATTTTGAGGTGAGGTATTCAAAGAGTCTTAGAGCGCAAACTGCGTGTTGACACTTTCCATGGAAAAGTTGATGTGTTTTTTGGGCAGTTCCTATAATGAACAATCAAACCATTTGCTTGGACAAGAATCTCCTGGAAGAATAGTCACATTAATG
The DNA here is from genome assembly GCF_041296235.1 of Equus asinus. Classification (NCBI taxonomy): domain Eukaryota; kingdom Metazoa; phylum Chordata; class Mammalia; order Perissodactyla; family Equidae; genus Equus; species Equus asinus. The sequence continues at coordinate 104,332,572 of NC_091820.1, read as the reverse complement.
TAGAGAGTAAGGTATACATGGGGAAGGGTAGGTAATTTCAGTCCTCAGTGTCTAAACTGAGAGTAGGGGTAGATGGTTTTGGTTCTCAGTAGTCAACTCTAGGGCAGAGGAATAGGATCAAGGAGAAGTGCGCAGAGGCTTCAACTCTGCCTATAATGTTTTATTTCTCTTAAAAAATCTGAAGCTTGCTGAGTGAAATAAGTCAGAGGGAGAAAGTCAAATATCGCATGATCTCACTCATAAGTAGAAGATAAAAACGACAAACAAACACCTAGCAACGGAGAATGGATTGGTGGTTACCATGGGGGAAAGGGGGAGGGCAAAAGGGGTGATTAGGCTCACATGTGAGGGGATGGACTATAATTAGTTTTTGGGTGGTGAACATGATGTAATGTACACAGAATTTGAAATATATTATGATGTACATCCAAAAGCTATGTAATGTTATAACCCAATGTTACTGCAATTAAAAATAAATAAAATTGGGAAAAAAAGATGAATTTAAATAATAATTAAAAAAATCTGAAAGCTAATATATGGCAAAATGTTAAGACTTTCCAAACCTTGGTAATGGGTTTACAGGTAAAATGGTTTATCTTTCTTAATATTTCTTTGCACGTTTTTGTAGGCTTAAAATATTTAATATTTTTTAAATGGTGCTGTTGTTTCATAAACGATGACCAATTCTTTGTTTCCTTTTCTCCAGACACCCACCATGTAGATCTCTTTTTCTGATTGAACATCACAGATGGTCCAATTACATTAAAATTGAGGTAGTTGATGTTTCATTACATTCCAGTCATAGTTTCCAGGCTATCTAGCTCTACTTTTGTCAGCCTCATAAGACTTGGTCACTTCCCATGTCTTGTCAATCGAGATTTTACAAACCACTTGTCAGTTTGTATCAATTTCAATTTATGTTGATTTTTTTTCTATTGAGAGGGCCATGTTTTACTCATCTTTTTCATAGATTAAAGAGTTTCTTTTCCTAGTGTTCTATGTATGGGGATGTGTATATATATACATACATATATATACATATACACGTGCACACATACAGATCATATATTGTATATACATATTTATACACACACATATATAGAATCTTAGAATTAAAAATCCCCCAGATCATCTTCCTAGCCAATATATGACTCACTTCTATAGTAGTAGGTAGGTGGTATAGCATAATGGTATCATATGGTTTCTGGAGTCAGTTGGCTGTGGGTTAGAATCCCAGTTCTGTGTCAATTATTATCTGTGTGACCTGGGCAAGTTATTTAACCTTTCTAAGCCTCAATATTCTTGTAGGTAAAATGAGAATAATAATAATACCTACTTTGTAGGATTTTAAGTTTAAGAATACATGTAGAATATTAAGCATAGAACTTAACACGTCTTCAAAATATGCTAGTGATTATTATTATTATCTCTGATAGCTATGGCCATCAGTCTCTGCTTGAACTGTTCAACAATATTCTACTCTACAAGAAAACCTGCTCTATTTTAGGGAAACTCTGTTACTAAAAACTCAATAAGCTAAAATTCTTTGCCTTCAAACCCTCCTTTAAATTCCGTTTGTTGGTTGTAATTCTGTCCTTTCAAACTATACAGATTAAAAGTCTACTATTTCAATGTGGCAATTCTTCAAAAGTTTTAAATCAATGTCTTTTATTCTCCAGAACATTCTTTACCTACCTGTCAGAACTCTAGAGCATAAATAATGTTAGAATTAGCTAGCAGATTTCAGCATCACCTACAAATGTATTAAATTGGTGAGCAAGTATTGGATATTCTGGTAGTGTAAATGTTCAGTTTTGAAGTGTTTGATTTAGACATGTAATTAGCCTGTCTCCAGGCAGCTAATGAGTTTTAGTATCTAACTTTGGGGTAAAGGAAAATCTTATATATCTTTTATTTACTTTTGGATCCAAGTTTCTGCTGTTACCAAATTCATCATTTTTGCTCTATGTTTTGCCTTCTGTGTATGTAGTCCGTTTTCTGCACCATGCAAGACACCATCCCAGTTCCTTCACTTACCAAAGTATTGATATCTCCAGGCAACATGGGCTGCAGACTTTAATGAAGCTTTGCAGGCATGGAGGAGGGTTGCATTTTAGAGCGTCACAGCAAAAGGCTTAAAATTGAACGCTAACCATTGCTGTTCTTCAAAGTTCTTCTGAGAGAAGAATCTGGTTATCTCTTTAGCTTGGCCTCCAGCGCCCTGCATTCTTCTAGGCCCCCTGTCTGCTTTGTATGCTTTACCTCTCATCTCTAGTTCATGTCCAACAAACCTTCAAATATATGTTCATTTCTTGTATGACAGTTTATCCATCTTTTTCTTTCTTCTAGCCCAAACCAGCTATACTCTGAGGGTTATCTTTCCACAATTAAAATGGCCTGTTATAGTGTTTTGCCAGATAAAGACAGTTTTCTTCCTAAGAGAAAATCTGCCCTCAGCTAGCTCTTACACTAACACTTTATATCTCCATGCTACACAGACATGATATAAGGAAAAATAGCTATGTCCATAATGAAGGATATATGGCATGCATGCCTGCATTACCCTTTCCACCATGAAAGACATCATTAACTAATTATAGCATGCTTTACCAAAAATGACTCAAAATCTTTCTCCTCCATGGTTGTTGCTCCTGCCAGAGAGCCCTTTCTGTTAAGGTCTCATATTCTACGAGGTAGCCACTTCTGTGGTTTCATCTCTTGCCAGGCAGGCCCCTCCATGATTCTAGGGACAAAAGTGGGTCCCAGTTTCTAGGCTCTGGTAATATCACTTATTCCCATTGTTTCTCAAGCCCTAGGATTGGTGGTAGCTTTCTGCTTCTGCTAATCTCTAGGTTGCTTTGTTATCCCCATTTGTCTTCTATCACATACATTATCAATCCCTTGTATTAAATTCCCTCTATTTGAAATAGCTAAAGTGGTTTTGTTTTTTCTGATTGGACTCTAAATGATACATTTCCTTTGAAATCTGCAGTATGTTTTATCTCTTTTATAGTAAAAGCATATTCAGTAAACCTCAAGTCAAATCTTTAAGCCATCCTAACGTGCCTAATTACTTCTGTGCTGGATATTCTGTCTTCTCCTCCAGATCCATTCGCACCAGCCTTCTCCACCCTGCTCTTTGCTCTAGGAGGCTGACCTCTACAAACGGCATCACGTGGGCTTCTTGCCCTCTGGCTTTCAGGTATATTCAATCTATACCAGGAGAATTGGAAGGTGGAGGACAAAGTGTTTGGGGTATTTAATCCTCCAGCCCTCTCTGGCTTTGCTTCTTTGCCTAAGGCCATAGATTGTTAGTTTCTTTCTCATGGCAACAGGGCATGCCAGATTCCAATCACAGTTCTCTCGCCTTCCCCCTTCAAGCCTAGGAGTGGTAGTAGCTTCCTGCTGCTGCTAGTCCCTGGGTGCTTTGCCACCTGTTGTTGGTCCCTTAATCCTACCCACCCTTTATAAATAGTTCCTTCTTTAAAGTTTCTTTGCTCACCATTTTTGAGAATGCCATCTGTTTCCTGCCAGGACCATGATCAATATAATCACATACCTGTGTTTGACAACCCACCCCTGTTCACTGCAAACTCTTAAGACCCTCTTTGTACTATTCCTGACCTGTACCTACACTGCTCCATTGGTTTCTGGCTTCTAATTATTGGCTCTATTTCTCTCTTATTTATGATTCTGCACCTAGTCTTTGTACTTAAAGTTTGTATTTGGTCTCCCCAGGTTGGAGTCTTCCCTCTCCCCAAAGGACTTTGGCTCTGACTCACTCTTCTATTTCTCCTGCTTCCAAGTATCTTTGGGCAGTCTGCCTTTGTTTAAGGACCCTTAAACCTAATCTTCTTTCCCAACGTGCTTGACAAGTGACTAACCATCCAAAGACAGGGGAGAAGCATATTTGGGCATATTCTAAGTTACATTACTGTTATTCTTTCTTCAGTCTACTCTACAAGCCCTCCCTGTGAAATCTCATCCATTAACACCTCTGAAATTTATGTCTCCACCCCTAACCTCTGTTGTGAGATCCAGACCCATATATTCAACTGCCTATTCAATGCCACTCTTGAATATCTCAAAGGCACATCAAGCTAAATATGTCCGAAAGTGAATTTATCTCCCCTTTGATCAGATTTTCTTCCAGTGTTCTCTATCTCAATAAATAGAGCCATCAGACCCTTGCTCAAACCAGACTAGTAAGTCATTTGAGACTCCTCCTTCTTACTTACTCCACTTATGCGATTCATCATCAAGTAATGCTGGTTTTATCTTCTATCTCAAAGCTATCCACTTCTTTTTATCCCTACCCACTACCACTTGATGCTGTTAAATCTAAGGTATTAGCACCTTTCTCCTGAACCACTGCCATAGCCTCTCAACTGGCCTCCCCTCATCCACTCTTGCCCCTCTTCAGTCGATCCTCCACACTGTTGCCAGAAGTATCCTCTTCTCTATGCTTAAAATAAAGTTAAGAATTCATAACATTGTCCACAAGGCCCTGCATGTTCTTGTCCCTGTCAACCTTTCCAGCCTCCTGGAGACTTCTCTTCACTCACTGTGCTTCTTCAAGTGGGCCAAGTTTATTTGACCTCAGAATCTTTGCACATGCTGTTCTCTCTATGGAATGTTTGCCCTATTCTCTTCTTTTACTTAGCCATTAGATTTTCGCTTAGTCATCTCCTCAGTAAAGTCTTCCCTGACACTCTAGTCCAGGCTAGGCAGCATCGCCTCCGCTTTATATGTACCTAAGCACCCTATACTTCTCCTTTATAACACGGTATTTTTGTAATTATCTAATAGGTGTCATCCATCCCAGTAAGCTATAATCTTCAGGGCACAGATTGTGTCTTGTTTTCACTGCTAGCACACAGTAGGTGCTGAATAAATGTTGAATGAATACTTGAATGAAGGAATGAATTTAGGTACTTATCATCTTTGCCAGAGTGCAAACTTTCTGACTGAAACTTTAGATCTCCACAGAGCCCAGCCAAGTATGCTATAAATCTTTCTCTTATTCTTCCCCAGGTTTATGTATGATTTAATCAATAAATACTTGGTGTGAAAATGAATTGTAATACCTGGAATTGCTCAAGTTATTCTTCAAAATCTTCTCACCTATATTGAATATGTGCTTTTCTTTTTCCTACTCTATGCATGTTCCATATTTTTGTCTCCTTTTGTTATAAGTATAACAATTCACTTTTTGTGGCTAGAGGAAGCTTCTCCAGCCAGTAATTCTCTCTCCTTTAATGTCATTGCATTTATTATAGATCACAAGCATGATTGCTGTGTACACTTAGAGTACTATACAATTTTAAATAAAAACACTATTTTTACCTAAGAGGAGGTCTTCTCATATCTAGGAGGGAGGGGAGAGACAATCATACATTTGAAGAACTGGCACTGACTGTGAACGTTAAGTCAAATGACCAGAGGATTGGGATTTACATTGTGAGTGATAATCCATCCATATTTCTACCTCTTTCCCTTCATCCATGTAAAGTAAAGCTGCAGGATCTGCCTTTGTGTAAACTCTCCAATGGTCAGTTAATATGTATTGCTGAGGCTATAAAATTAAAGAGATGGCTGAATTCTGCTTATTTGTTTTGAATTTTGGCACAGGGAATTAGTCATCTATAGAGCTCAATCATTGGTTGCAGAACTTGGAGTGTTATAGAATGGATAGCTTTGAAATATCTGTTCAGTGCTCAGAAAGCAAAGCATGATGGGATGAGTACTAAACTGGGAGTCCCAAGACTGGAAGTGTAATCTTGACTCAACCTCTGTGTAACTATGAATGCCTCACTAATCTCTCTTGTGCTCATGTCCTCTTTTGTAAAATAGACTATAATACCTCCACTCATTACTCACAGGGTTGCTGTGAGGATCAAACAAAGAAAGCACAAAATGGAAGATATATTAAAAAAAAAATCCTACAAGGGGGGTATGTTGAAATATATTGGCACTTTAGATGCCTTATCTTTCTTTCACCTCTGATCACCTTCACTGACAACTGATATTCATTATCCATTTTTCACATCCTACTACAGAAACAAACAAATGCACAGATAAGTTTGCAAGTAGAAAGAAAATAAAAACTGAGAGGTTGAGGAATAAGAAAAAATAATGACACCTAAAAATTATAAATGCCACAAATTTTCAGTTGTTACAATTTATATTGGGATAAAGAGACTAATGCTCTTTACATTCTTTAGACAATAGATATTTGTTATCAGCAAACCAAACAATTTATTTTACAGGAATCAAAAATGACATGTAAATATTAATTCAAATATTATATTTCTGTTTTTATACAATATAAATCTATATCAAATATTAATGATTTCAAACAAAAGAAACCAAATTTTTTCTTCCACACAATTCTTCATTTTGTTAAAAAAAAGTTCTTTATGTACAAATGCAGGTGAATAAAATGTACTAGTAAATATAACCATTTGACTGCATTAAATAGACCCCTTTTACCTACTTAGTAAGTATGGTAGGGTCTGCAATGGTCAAACTCAGTTATGAGTCCAAAGCTTCAGATTTGGCATGGATGGTTAGGCTGGATGAACCCATCTTTACTTGATTAACCTTAATATTTCCTGCCTAAAACATAATACAAAATACATGAGCCTTTTACAATATACCTTGTTTTACACAACCCAGGATTCTGAAGTATATGCGAAGTACATTTTTAGAAATGGAATTATTTTTAAATATATTAGGAGAGTTTACTATTTAAAGAATTCATGTGGTGAGTCTTTTATTAGGTTGAATTATATGAAATTGTTAATGTTTGAGCATTTTTGACCTATAGAAATGGCAATTTCATATGGTTCAGTGTAATAAAAAGTGAAAAATCACTCTTTCACCTTAAAATAGAGTACATGTGTATATAAATAACCTACCTGTTTATATACATTTAGGATTTAGGCTAACGTGCAATTTTTTGGAGAGCAGTTGTGGGGGAGGGAATTGCCAAGTCAGCATTTTGGATAGATGGATAAATTCAAATTATGATCATTGATTGCTCTAGCTGCCCCTTTGAGCAGTAATACACATTAATACATTTGGGGATATAATATAATTTAATATAAATGAAAAAATTATTTTCTTTGTAATAAGTTTGCTATGATGAAAACATTCAGTCTATTTTCCTAAAGATTAAATACCATGTAAGTCACCATAATGACACATCTGCTTAAATGCATCTCCATTTATATTATCACTGGAAGTTGTGAGGGGTTATGTTACTATTTTAGTGTGATCTGTGATGTGTGCTTTGGTTAATGCTCAGTGAAGATCTGGATCCCATGGGGTAGTTGTGATGAAAGAGGGTAGTTGTTTTCCAGGTGAGTAACCTAATCATACATTAGGAATCTTCATCCAAGTCAGTGATTAGAGAGCAGTTGAAACTCCTGAAATTCGGGTTGGGGAGGTCAGGTGGGCAGGGAATAGATTTGCAGTCTGTCTCTTCATCAGATTCAGCAACAAGGCATTGGGTATCTTGCTGTTCACTGCTGTTGAAAGCGTAATCAGTTTCTTCGTTTATCCAACCACTGACTTCTGAACTGTAAAGTGCATTCAAATACTGTGAGCACAAAAGGGAGAGCCCAGAGTGAGGGCTTAAGAAGCTCTGGGGTATATTGCCAGCCTTTGATGAAGTTCATGTATGGCCTCCAAAACTAAAATTTTAAAGGATACAGAGTCTGGGTGTTGAATAAAGACACAACTTAAACCACCAAATGTAATGAGTCACTTTGCATTTTGGAAAATATAGTGCCAACAGGGAAGTGTACGCCTTATCCAAGTCTTAGCCTATCTGCTGATCTCTTCCGAACGGCGCAGAATGCAGCTGCCCTCTCTTATAGTGCGCTATTATAATAGGTGTGTCAGAGTCAGCCTTGCTGCTAAGTTTAGCTCAGCATGTGGGGATTTCACACTTTGCAGCCCCTTGGAGAGGTGAGTATTGGCAAATGACTGTGTATAAAAGTAGAAAGCACTTGGGAATTTCACCACCAGGCTAGATTTAGATCAGAGTAAAGGGGCCAATCTAAACTGGTAACAGACTAGAGAGAGCTGCATGTCTGGTGGAGGCCGCATTAACCTCACATCCATTCCATTTCTCTCTCACCACCACTGCAGTTCCCGAGGGATCACTCCATGAAATTTGATGACCACTTTTTAGGTGTAAGAGAGGCCTTATTTTTTCAAAGCAGGTAGAATTTAACACAGGTGTATTAGTTCTTTGGCGGCAAGAATATGACCAATCTTCTAATTTACAACTTGTAAACAGTACTCATCTCCTTTGGTTCTCCCTTTGGAACGTTAATTTAAAAACAAATCTAATTCTTTGTCCACTACTGGCATATTAGGATTACATAGGAGAATGGAATTTTTCAAAATATATTTCTCTTATAGGTAATAAGTGAAACACTTCATCTTTTCCGGGGATCAGGAAGGGAGGAGCATTTTCTGGGAAAGAAAAATGTGACACTTGAGGACATTGATCTCAATAATGATTTGTTGGAGGGTGTTGTTTAGTCCTTTCCTCCTTTGTTTGTCTTTGTTTTTCTTACACTCAGTATAAAAGGAGTCTAGTGATGACTAAATAGCTCTCTGATCATTTTTCAGAAAGAAAAGCCTGGCACCCAGAAGCTTGAATGTTATATCCAAAGCCACAATCATTTAACGACAGAATACTAAGATTACTTCATTTCTGCTTTGAAGTATAGCTGAGTCTCCTTTGCCAAGGCCGCCTTTAAACAAAGCTCATATTTGTGTGCAACTCAATCATAGAGCATGATGGAGAGGGAGAAAAAGGCAAAGAAGCTACACGTATAATGTAAGGTTCATTGTCATGAGCACATTTTGACTTAATTTTCCCTCGGTTTTAGAGAAGCATACCATTCCAGATTTTTGTAATACATCTGCCATTATCTGAGTTTTTAAAAGTGCAGTAATAGTAAAAACACAAATGTGAAATGCACATTTTCCCTCTCTAGATGAGTTCATTGACTAGAAACTTCTTTCTGCAAACTTGCTCTTTAAACTGAAATGGTTTCTTTAATCTCTTCTTTCATTTGAGACAAACCTAATGGCCTTAGATGACAAAAAAAAAAAATCACTGGGAAAAGGTTTGTAGTCCCTTCCATTAACCTCTGACATAATTTACCTTCATGTAAGCAGAGGTGATTCTTTAGGGTCCCAGTGCCAAATTAAAACTTGCCATTTTCTTGGGGTACCCTCTTTGAACAACCAGCCCTTTCAAAGGCAAATTTTCCTTGTTCTTGGAACTTCCAGGGATCCTGTGATTTGTTTTGTTTTGTTTTGTTTTGTTTTGTTTTGTTTTGTTTTTTACAACAGCTGCATATGAATTTCTGTGGTCTGAGGTTTACTTAAGGTCCAGGCTCTCTTTGGTTACTATGGAAACCTGCCCTCCCAACCAGCTGCCATTTCCTATATTCCTGGCAAAGAATGAATCTCAAACATCTTAGATATCTCACAAGCAGAGTCAAAATAAAGAATAACACAAAGAAACTATGAACAACTTGTTAAATGAAGAACTTGATATCCCTACATGGGAAGCTATGTGCAACAAGGTAAGCTTTCCTGGACATCATCGTAAAAGGGATTACTGAGATCCACTAATGCTCATCTTCATCCTGGCTTTAAGGAGTGGGGATTCGACTCTGCATCTCTACATCTGTGAATTGAGGAACACTTTCTGTGCTCTCAGAGTTGATGGGCGAGATGACATGTTTGAGCCGAAGGAGCATTGTGAAGAGCAGAATGAGAAGAATAGCCAGGAGGCTCAGGAATAAGCCCACATACATGTACAGGTTAGAATACTTATCTGAAGTGGTGTCAACCTCTGTTGCCAGGGTAGGGTAATGGGCCCGCCCAGTGAGATTTCCATGGTACTTGAAATGCACCTCTGTCATCACTTAAGACTTGGATTGGTACCTGTTTCTGTTTGATTTCTATTGCCCTTGAGGCATTCCACAGTCACTTAGACTGTGTCTGAATGTATTGGAGGTGTTCCAACAATCTCATACAAAGCAATCACGACCAGAGCCAAGTCAGTCGTACACAGCAAGAAAATGGTGATGTCCTAATTTGGCAACACCCTCTCTGTCCTCCAGCACAGCAGCCCCCCTCCCAAATAGGTTTTATCAGAACTTCTTAATCATTTAAAAAATATTTATACATAAATAAATCTTTTATTTTCCACAGTCCTACTCTTATACTGATTAAAATAAATATCGTGAAACTGCTTTATAATACTGGTATTGGGACAAGAATCTTTCAGAGTGTTAAATCAGACTTTTACTCTGTTTTGGTAGAGGGAAAAAAGGCTCTGTTTTACCTACAGCTCATATAAATGTGTTCACTAATTACGTGGATTTCATCGGGTTCTTCTGTGAGGAAACTTTCTAAAGGTTTTTGTATATTTAAGGCTCAGCATATCTGAATTTTCACCCTTCTTGTCTTTCTGAATCTTCCCTAAGGATGGAGCTTGTAAGCTTCCTGTCCAGCTGCCATAGCCTGAGGGCTGAAAGTCTAGAAGATGTGAGTTTTCTACAGCTTTGTTGATGTCCCTCACCGTAGGCTGGAGGGAAGGTGTTGTCAGACCTGGTAATTCTCAGCAGGAGGAGGTCTCAGAGGTGCTGACAGCAGTAGGTCTAGGCTCAGAAGATTTAAGATTCTTCAACAGATTTATTTTTCTGAAAATCAAAAACAAAAATAAAAGATTCATGTATCTAAGAAAAACAGATGGCAATTTCTTTTGAAATAAAAATTAACTGATATATTACAAAATGGCTTGTTAGGGGTAAATTAGTTTTAAAACGATACCCTGAGTTTTCATCATCTGAATGCTTCTTTTTCTATGTGGTAAAAACAGCTATTAAAAGGTTGAATAAAAATTCAGATCACTGAACAGCAGCTACTAACTAGGCTAGATTAGGACAGTGTCTTCCAAACTAACTGGTCATAAGGCCTACCAGAGGTACTTACTAAAACACAGACCCTGGGCCCCAACCTAGACTTTCTGAATCACAATCTCCACAGTTGGCGCCTGGTCACCACTATAGACAGTCAGATTTTATTGGTCTAGGGTGGGACCCAAGCACTGATATTTTTTAAAAAGCTCCCCAAGTGACTCTAAAGTGCAGCCAGGACTGAGAACCACTGCTCTAGCTTGACCAGGATAGTCTAGCACTGAAATGAAGAAGAACTAAATCTAAGGATTCATTTGTCAAATTCCAGGCCCCAGTGCCATGGGTCACTTTAACAAATGGTGGAATTTTCAGAAATGCAGGCTTCCTCCAATTTTATTTTTGGGTTCTCTCTCTCACTTAGGTCTGTGGGGTGAGAACACACTTTTTTTTTCAGTATTTGTAGATCAGGAAGAATTGCAAGGGTGTGTCTTTTCTGAGCAAATAACTGCATCTTGCATTAGTGGTAAAGACAGAACCTTTGTCTTTATAAGCAAAAACATTCCAGTGTGTAAATAGGGTCAACTACTTACTGTTGAAGTCTTCCAAAATGATTTAGTTTGTCATTCCAAACATGAATTTTGAATATGGGTGACTAAAATAAACAACATACACCACCATCACCTGTCAAACTTCCATGTGCAATAGTAGCAGAAAGCTGACAATGTAGCCTAGTTCTGTCGCTTGTTAACATACCCAAGGAGAGTTAATAGAAATAGCTCAAACAATCACATTACTCTTCCTATAATCTTGAATTTTGCCCCCAGACTTGGAGCACTTCAGCTTAAAGTTTATATTCACTAGCCCATGTTACTATACTATGTGTAATCTACATGATTCTTAGTCTACCTGCCTACTGCCCCCACCACCCATGCAGAACCACCTGGTTCACAAGAAACAGGAGCAAAGAGAAAGGCTATCTTATCTTTCTACTGTTTTTGGAGCAATGGTCTAGGAAACAGTTTTGCAATACTTAAAGGTACATCTATTTTGATTTCTGATTCACGAACAAGTGGAAAAGAAAATTACAGTAGTTATCCTTTAGTTCCCTGGAAACACTATCTCCAGAGGCCAATGGTTCACCTGAGTAGCTTGTTACAAATACAGATTTCAGGGTCTGTTCTTGCGAGCTTCTCCTCCCCAAACCACCTGGTTCTTGATCTTGCTTTTTCTCCCAAAGCCAGTTTTTCTCAGGAGTGTGATGCATGGGCTCCGACATCTTTTAAAATGTATATTCCTAGGCTCTTCCTCAGGCCTACTGAATTCTAATATCTTGGATCAAGGCCCAGGAATATGCATTCTAGGCACAAGCTTTTCAGGTGATTCTTTGCATACTGAACTTTGAGAGTTAACTATAGGTCTTTCTATCTAGACATCCCAGCTAAAGAACATAGCTAATCTGTCTTATTGGCTGTTTGAGGGGCCTACTTTAAAAAAACTATTTAAAACAGTGTTACAAGTTGAATTGTGTCCCTCAAAAAGATATGTTGAAGTCCTAACACCTGGTACCTGTGAATGTGACCTTATTTGGAAGTAGGGTCTTGATGCAATCAAGTTAAAATGAGGTCATTAGGTTGGCCCTAATTCAATATGACTTGTGTCCTTATAAGAAGAGAAGACAGAGACACAGGGAGAAGACAGAGGCAGAAATTGGAGCGATGCATCTACAAACCAAGGAATGCCAGCAAATGCCAGAAGCTAGAAGAGCCAAGGAAGGATTTTATCCTATAGACTACAGAGGGAGCATGGCCTGGCTGATGCCTTGATTTCATACTTCTAGTCTCCAGACCTAAGAGAATAAATTTCTATTGTTTTAAGCCATCCAGTTTGTAGTACTTTGTGGCAGCCCTAGGAAATGAATACACTAAGTAATCACCCTGAGGCCCTAGTGTTTTGAAACATTTGGGGCAGTGTTTCTCAATGTGGTCCTAGGAAGTCCCTTCATCAGAATCACCTGGAAGACACTTATTACAAATGCAGATTTCTAGGCCCTTTCCCTCACTTCCTAGACCAGAATCTCTGGGATAGGACTCTGAAATCTACGTTTGTGACAAGCTACCCACTTAGAGTTTCTAAGCACACTCTGCAAGGAATGGTTTCCAGACTCTGCTGCCCTCAGAATCACCTATTAAGCTTTTTGAAAATGTATATATCTGGATCCTTCCTTCGGCTTGCTCTTTTTACTTTACATTCTATTACTATTTGATTTATTTATAACTATTCTATTAGGGTGAAAAAGGAATAAAGTTTTGGAAGCCCACATGTTGCCTTTGAGGATCCTTATTGCCTTTGGACTTTACTCCATTCTCTTTAGCTTGGCATTCAAGGCTGTCAATGCTCTGGTCCTGGCTGACCTTAATTCCTTCCACTATCCTCCTTTCCAATCAAGCTGTAATGCTCACTGTTCTCTACTTCCCTGCCTCCATGTTTTTGTCTGACCAGTTCCTTCCATCTTCCCACGTCTCTGCTTGGGGAAATGCTACCATTCTTCATGGTTCAGCTCATGAAACCGACCTTTATTTCCCATCCAAATCCTAATTCCCATATGCTTTGTATCTCAGAAAAGTTACATTCACCTAATATTGTAAATATCTATTTGAAGTGCTTTCCCCCAAGCTGTAATTTATAAACTCCTTGAGAATCTTTTTCAACATTCTATCCCTTATATAACCACGCTCACAGTAGCTGCTCAATAATTGTTGAAGAAATGCATGGATATGCCTGAAGAAATGCACTTAGCATTGACAATTTGGAAAGATGCACAGTCTTTTCTCTGTTCTGATTGCTAATATAGGTTGGGGAAGAGGCTGAAACTCCCTTTTCTTTTTATTCCCCTTTCTCACTCCCCTGTCTCTTATTGTGCAAAGGAGACTAAATTTCCAATTATAATCTGGAATTTAGGAATAATCACTTTATTAGAAACATTGCTCTGGAATTACCATTTTGGTTATGTGATTTTAAAGGAAAACCACATGGGATGGGTTCACAGCCTTAAATTTTAGAAAGTTCAATTGTGTTTATAAGTGCTCTTCAGTAACAATTGATAATAAATTTTCTCCTTCCTACACAATCAACCCTGAATCTTCCTTAGGTCTGAAATATTTATTAGAATTCTGTGAAGCTTGAGAAAGCTGTAGAAAACAATGATCTCATATATAGTCATCAATTTCTTTAAACATTTCATTTGAGGGTTTGGACAACTAACTAATTACATATTTCTTAAAACCTCTATAGTCTTCAGGACACCAAACACCCTGGTCAGTTCAGACAGGTCTATCGATTTAATTCTGTAAATCCACTAAGGACTTTGAAATGAGTAAACGAAAAGTTAGGTATTAGGGAATCCTCTTTGTTACTCTGGTCTTGTATCTGCAACAACTTTTCATAAAAGCCTTCCAAACAGGATTGCCATAGCTCTCTTTGCTAACTAATTAATGAGTTGCCTAGATAATGTGATTGTTCCATTAAAAGCTCTGCACCGTTTGGAAAGAAAAACAACCATGCAATTTCAAAAGAAATTGAAAATTTATTAATTCTGAAGGATCTCATTTTTGTGGAAAGACTGTTATAAAATTTTAGTATCCTGCAGTCCTTTCTGGAGAGGTCACAATATAGAAATCAGGCTCTAGTCTTTGTAAAAGTGATCAGGGACATAAAAAGCTGTTGAGGGACAAGGAGGAGAATGAGGGATAGGAAAAAGGGCAAGGAATTAGGAAAAGAAAGGAAGTGACATAGAGGGAATGGGGGAGCACACAAGGAAGGAAATGTGAGATGTAAGATGATGAGGGATGTGGGGAGTGGATAAATGATAGGAGGAAATGAGTGATTAAGAGATAGAGATGAAGATAAGGAAACAGGAAAACACTGGGAAAGAAGGAAGGAAGAAAGGATAGGGGGAGGGAAGTTTGGGGGAACCACAAAGGGAAAGAGATTAACTTAACAATTGGCCAATATCTAACATTAGCCTGAACATCTGGTTTACTTCACTTTTAATATAAATCAAAATACTCACAAGTGATGTGAATGCATCTTTGGTTTTCTGATTGCATGTTTTGTCATTAACTTAGTAAATAAAACTCTTAGTAATAAAAAAACTTCTTGTGTTTTTGGTATGAATATTGAAATATCAACTCTTCAGTAATGTTCCATATCAGCATAACCTCACAGAAGCAAAATAACATACACACACAGATCATGAATTCTGCTCCTTAAAATGAAAAGGGAATGTGGAGCTTTCTCCATCCATCAGACCTGAGAGGATTACGTGGGTGTAACTTGTTTCTAATAAGAGCAACAAAGTTCTGTGTAGATCTCCGAAATCAGATCGACATTTATTCAGCAACCCTTTGGGTGCCAACCAAGTATCAGACACTACTAAGTGCTGGGGAGATAGAGATAAACGTAACCTGATCTCTGTTTTGGTCCTCAAGGAGCAACTAGTAGTTACTGTTGCTTTTTCTTTAACACGATAAACTTCTGAAGAGAATTCACTGGTAATTTTGCATTTTTCTGCATGACACCTGCCTATAATTCCAGAGCTGAAATCCCACCAAATAGCTAAGGAAAATGATCAGTGGAACAATTCAGAAGAGAAAGTGGAAACTATCAATTGTAGTAGTCTTCAGGAGTTAACCCATTCTGTTTATATTTATCTGCCCAGTGTAGGGGGAGAGAAAACTAAAGGAGGTAAGAGCTGTTCAAGTATCTAGTTCCACAACAGCCTACGAAAAAACAATTCCAGCAGCAAGCGCTCCTTCAATGGCCGGAGCCATTAACTAATAAGCTTTCTCAAGTGGGAGTTGCTGTATCTTCTGCGGCAGATGGTGCCTATTTGTCACACCTGCCGATAAATAAAATAATGCCGCTCCTTTCACTGTGAATAACATTATAATATTTCCAACTCTCTCTTACCTTCCTGGCTCACGGGATGAATGGGGTTGGCCATTTAAGAATCCCTTTTGAAGCTTGCACCGACAGGCAACTTGTTCCGGAACATCTCTGGAATATCTGGAAAATAGAATGAAAGCCTTGTTTTGCCAGAAAAGCAGACTTTGTTCATGCAAACTATGCTTTCTCTTTGATCTTCCTAAAGAGTCAGACCTTTCCAGCGCAAAACAGAAAAGCACCTTCTATTAGTTACTTAAAATGCCAGCTGCCACTTACAGCTTCAGAGTGCGGTTTCAGATGCCTGCTCCTTATAAACTCCAAAGAGCAAGAGAAGTGCCTGTTTGGATGTGTATGACACGGTCTGGAACCCTTGAATGCAAGCAGCCTGAATAGTTAAGTCCCCCGTTCTCTTTTGCAGGCAACAGTTTAGAGGATGCAGGGAAAGCTAGTGATGCAGCCGGGCTCTGCCTTAGCGGTGTGGAGCCGAGGGGGAGGAGATAAGAGAGAAGCTGAGAAGCAAAGTTTGTCGAAGCCTTCCACTTTAACCCCTTCGAGGCTTCTTCATGAATCTGTAGGATTTGTGAAGGCTCCCTGTGTTTGTAAAATCTTCTCCGTGTGTCGTTTAAGAGGATCAGATCTCTTGCTCAATTCAAGAGGTTTTTCATCCTAGATCTTATGGTAATACATACTTAGAATTGAAACCAAACATGCCAGGATGTAGTGATATTTAAATAATTCCATCTTTACAAACAGGATGTATACATATGTATGTTTCTAGGCTCGAGAAACCTTTTTTTTAGGCACCAGCTGAATACTTTTATTTTGAATTTTTGTGGAAATTTAACATCAATCTTGGAATCGAAGTCTGAGTTTCTGGCTGGGGGGGTCTAAGCTTTAGTTAGAATATATGTTGGAAGGAGGCATATCTATCCAGGGTATTGTTCCGTTACAAATTATTCATCCACCTGTTGTTTAAATGCCCTTACTGTGTTTTACATATTGTGGCAGCAGGTAGTAGATTAACATTTCTTGAGTGCCTACTCTGTGTCAAGCATTCAATGTAGAGAATTTCATTTAATCCTCACAGCAACTCTGTAACTTGGATATTATTATCTTCATTTTACAAATAAGGAAACTGAGTCTCAGAGAGGAAGTGTATCATGCAGTTTAGTTAAGCTTGGAGCCAATATTTGAAAACAAGGCAGCGTGATCCAAGTCTTTGCTCTTTTCTTTATAGCAGTGGTTCTTAATCTTGTGGATCTTGGATTCCTTTGAGAACCTAATGAAAGCTATAGACCTTCCCCTCCTTCAGAAATGGGCGTATCATTTCCATGCTCCATGGCCTCTAGGTTAAAAAAAAATCATACTCTAATACCTCGTGGAATATGTTGGGCTTTCTCAAACTGAAATAGTATGCTTAAGATTCATGAAGCTACAGGATAAACATAATGAATTTTTCTGGAGGATCAATTTTACTTGAAAATTCAGATAGGGAGAACATAGGTAACTTGAGTGATAATTTTCAACATATTTCTATGACAACAATCACATATATTGTAGAATAAAATGCAAATATTTTATGCATTTTTGCAGTTAAGCATGAGACTTCAGAGAAATTTTGCACCTGTGGTGGGGCCTCTTTGGGCCGCCCAGACTTCCCCGGGGATACATGGTCACTCTTTCTGCCATTTGGGGTATTTTGGTGGAAAAGTTTGAAGATCATGGTATAACAAAAAGACCATGGATTTTGAAGTCAGATAGACCTGGGTTTCAGCCTCAGGTTTTCTCTATGTTTTCTGGGTTACCTTGAGGAAGTCAATTAATTTCTTTGAGACTCAGTTTTCTCACCTGTAAAAGAAGCTATCTTCATGAGGATTATATGAGAAAACATCTCTAAAGCATGCACTGCATGGTAGATGGTCAAGAAATGTTAATGTTGTCATCTCAACTTTTTTTTGTGTCAGAAGAAAATGAGGCTACTTGAATATAACTGGAGATTTCACCAGGGGTGGTCTAATTTTTCTTACCTAATTAGAAAAAAATAAGCCTTAGGTAAGATGATATTAAAATTCAGGTTTCCAAAAGACATAATAGATGCCATACAATAGATGGGAAATTCCAAAGCTAGGTCATCATATACAGAATTTACAAAGGAAATGCTCTACAACAAATTCCAAGAAATAAAAAGAAGTCAGATCGTGGAGGAGAGTGGGTGGGAAAATTTGTGTGAAAACTTTTCCTTGCAGAGATCTGTTGCCAGGCTTAGAGTCCATTCCACTTTCCACAGGAGTGCTGGGATGGTGGAGATATTACCTCCTTCACCTCAACCCTAGTGAAGGGTGTTTCATCAGACCACTCAGAGAGCTTGCCATTTGTTCTCTGCAGTACAGACAAAGGATTGGAGCTGCACCCCATTCCAAGAAAGCTAATGTGGCCCTTGGCAGGAAGACAGGGTTGACTGTGTTGGGATTGGCTGGCATTCCCAGAATTTGTCAGAACAAGGAATGTTTGAGTGTTTCCTGGGAACCAAATAGGGGCCATGCAATAGAGAGAGCCAAGGTGATGTCACCCTGGACCCTGTCCAATAGAGCTAGCTAGAGGAGTGGAGAGACCCCAGCAAAAAAAGCTGGAGATAAAGCCCAGAGATAAAACCACACATCTATGGACAGCTAATCTTCGACAAAGAAGCAGAGGGCCTACAATGGAGAAAAGAAAGTCTCTTCAACAAATGGTGCTGGGAAAACTGGACAGCCACATGCAAAAGATTGAAAATTGACCATTCTTTTTCACCACACACCAAAATAAACTCAAAATGGATCAAAGACCTAAAGATTAGGCCTGAAACAATAAGTCTTCTAGAAGAGAATATAGGCAGTACACTCTTTGACATCAGTTTCAAAAGAATCTTTTCAGACACTATAACTCCTCAGTTGAGGGAAACAATAGAAAGAATAAACAAATGGGACTTCATCAGACTAAAGAGCTTCTTTAAGGCAAGGGAAAACAGGATTGAAACAAAAAAACAGCTCACTAATTGAGAAAAAATATTTACAAGCCACTTATCCAACAAAGGGTTAATCTCCATAATATACAAAGAACTCACATGGCTTAACAACAAAAAAACAAACAACTCAATCAAAAAATGGGCAGAGGACATGAACAGACATTTCTCAAAAGAAGATATGAATATGGCCAATAGACACATGAAAAGATGTTCATCATCGCTAATCATCAGGGAAATGCAAATCAAAACTACACTAAGATATCACCTTACACCCGTTAGATTGGCAAAAATATCCAAAACCAAGAGCGACAAATGTTGGAGGGGTTGTGGAGAAAAAGGAACCCTCATACACTGTTGGTGGGAATGCAAACTGGTACAGCACCATGGAAAACAGTATGGAGATTTCTCAAAAAGTTAAAAATAGAAATACCCTATGACCCAGCCATCCCATTACTGGGTATCTATCCTAAGAACCTGAAATCAGAAATCCCAAGAGTCCCTTGCACCCCTATGTTCATCGCAGCATTATTTACAATAGCCAAGACGTGGAACCAACCTACATGCCTAGAAACTGATGATTGGATAAAGAAGATATGGTATATATACACAATGGAATACTACTCAGCCATAAAAAAAGACAAAATTGGCCCATTTGCAGCAACGTGGATGGACCTCAAGGGTATTATGTTAAGCGAAATAAGCCAGTCAGAGAAAGACGAGCTCTCTGACTCCACTCATAGGTGGAAGTTAACATATTGACAAGGAGATCTGATCGGTGGTTACCAGGGAAAAGGGGCAGTGGGGGGAGGGCGCAGAGGGGGAAGTGGTGTACCCACAACATGACTAACAATAATGTACAACTGAAATCTCACAAGGTTGTAATCTATCATAACATTAATAATAAATAAATAAATAAATAAATAAAACTAAAAAAGCTGGAGATAACTGTTGAATTTCTAGGGGCTGAGAAAGGAGTTGTACACTACCAACCTGAATAGAATTGCATCAACCCAGGTCTCCCAAATTGCAGGAGAGGGGTCCTCAGTGATGGGGGCCTTTAAAGAACCCAAAGAAGAGCCAGAGACCCAGAGAGTGGACAGCCATTTGTTCTACCAAGGAAGAAATAACCAATCCCTTTACCTTTCCTCCCTGTTCCTGCTCCCACCCTGGTGAGGGTCCAAATAGGAGCTGGTAAGTGGGGAGAGAAAGAAGAAAATCTATCACCCCTTCCTTCCCCAAAGGCAGGTGGCCACCACCTACAGGTCTTAAGGTAGGGTAGGAGGGGGCACCTTATCTCTGAGTAAAGCCTAAAGAATTTGATTAATATCTTGGACCAAATATGTCCTGATTACTGAATCAAGACTGTGTTTTGTGACTTTGAATGATCTTAGGATTGTTTATTCTCAAAGGAATGAAAGGAAAATTCATGTGATCTGTCCAAGCTTCCATTCAGGGTCAGGGAAAATTTACTCCAACAGAGTACATTTTATTTGCACATTGGGAGACAAAATGAAGTCGTTTTGATTCTATCATACATTATACTTTAAAAAATACCAGTTTTGCCCATTAATTCATTCCTTCATTCAACAAACATCTGAGTGCCTATTATGTGCCAGGCATTGTGCTAGGAGTAGGACATACAGTGAAATGAAAACTAATCATTGCCTTCAAATTGCTTATGGTCTATGGCAGGGGTTAGCAAACTTTTTCTGTAATGGGCCAAATAGTAAATATTTTACGCGTATGGGACACTTAAGATCTCTGTTACATATTCTTCTTTTTTTAACCAATTCTATAAAAATGCCAAAACCATTCTTGAGGGCTATACAAAAAAGAGATCGTGGGTCGGATTTAGCCCATGGGTCCTAGTTTGCTGGCTCCTAATGTGTGGAGGAAACACTTTTTTAAAAACCACCAATTACCATACATTTATTATGATTGATGACGTGTTTAGGGCATTTGGGGAAGAGACACAGAAGAGCATTACCTAACTGACTGGGCAATCGGGGTTTCCAGGAAGTGGCAATGTTGATTTGAGACCTGAAGGATGAGTAGATTTAGTCAGGGTAAAGGAGGTGAGTAGTATTCAATGCAAACAGAGCTGCCTGTACAGAGGCACCAAAGCTTGACAGAGCTTGGTTCACTTTAGAAACTACAGAAGAGGAAACTGAATCTTACAGACGTTAAGTAGTTTGCGAAAGGTCACACAACTAGTAAGTGATGGAGTTTAAACTCTTAACCCAAGTGTGTCTGACTCTAAACCCACGCCCTCAGCCACTGTATCATACTCCCGCCCTAGAACTGAAGCTATATCTAAGATCTGCGTCTTAGTATTTGCAAATCCGCAGCTGTGTCTGGCTCACTTCTGATTCCCTTGGGGGTGAAAATGTCAAAGTTCTAAAAGGGCTTGTAGACATTAAAAATAAGACAGTGAATCAATAATGTTGGGTTGTCTTGACTAGAACTCTAGTTCTCTCTTTTAAAAGTAACCCTTCCACCAAATAAAACCTAGCACACATTGCTCAAATTCAGGCTTTGCTTATTTCATCCTTACAGGAAGAGGTTTTTTTTCCTGGTAGCTAAGCTCTAGCACTGCAATAATGTAATTTTCTTACCTTCTCATTATAGATTTAGACATTTAGAAGAGATAGTACCCTCTGGCTTGGACTACATATGGTGACTGGTCCAAGACTGTTCCTGTCTTCATCACTCACATTGATGACCTTGGACAAGTGAATTTACTCAGCACAGATTAAACCTGTCAGTTTTTTATTGGTTGCTTGGTGGATTTTTTTTCTGCTTCCCAAAGCCCCAGTGCATGGTTGTATATCCTGGTTATAAATCCTTCTAGTTCTTCTATGTGAGCCGCCACCACAGCATGGCAACTGACAGATGGGTGGTGTGGTTCTGCAACTGGAAATTGAGCCCAGGCCCCTCAAGTGGTGAGAGTGCCGAACCTTAACCACTAGGCCACCAGGGCTGGCTCAACTTGGTGAATTTTTATTGAGGTAGCATGGTGTGGAAAGCAAGGTTAACCATGCAGCAACTACTCCATGAAAATACTCACCTTAAAGCCTGCAATGTATCTTTGGAGTCAGCAAATCTAGGGGTTGAAATGGGGAGGAAAAGAAAATGGGACTGGCACAGCCTTGCTGTTAGTGGCCTTCCAATGGTCAGTGGTTCTTAACCAGGGCTGTGGTTCATCACCCAGGAAACTCTTTCAAAATACAGAATCTTGGCCCTATCCCAGACCTTCTTCAGGCCTGAGACCTGAGAATATGTATTTTTGACAAACTCCCCAGGTTAAGAACCTCTGTGTTGGGGGATCAGACAGGTAGGTGCCTAATGAACTGATTGTATTAAAAAGTATATCAGACACCCTTGGTCTAGGCATAGAAATTCTTCTTATTTTTTACAGAAATAGAAAAAGCAATCCTAAAGTTCATATGAAACCACAAAAGACCCCCAAAAGCCAAAGCAATCTTGAGAAAGAAGAACAAAGCTGGAGGCATCACACTTCCTGGTTTCAAACAAACTACAAAGCTATAGTAATCAAAATGGTATGGTACTGGCAGAAAAACAGACACATAGAGCAATGAAGCAGAATCAAGGGCCCAGAAACAAACCCATGCATATAGAGTCAACTAATATTTGACAAGGGATTAATTAATATTCAATAGAGAAAAGATAGTCTCTTCAATAAACGATGTTGGGAAAACTGGATATTCATATGCAAAAGAATATCATACCCTTAGCATACACCACTCACAAAAATTAACTCAAAATGGATTAAACACTTAAATGTAACACCTGAAATGGTAAAACTTGTAGAAGAAAACATAAAGAAAAAAACTCCTTGACATAGGTCTTGGCAATGACTTTTTGGGTATGACACCAAAAGCACAAGCAACAAAAGCAGAAATAAATGAGTGAGACTACATCGAACTAAAAAGCTTCTGCACAGCAAAAGACTCAACTAAATGAAAAGAGAACCTTTGGAATAAGAGAAAATATGTGCAAACCATATATCTGATAAGGGGTTAATATCCAAAATACATAAGGGACTTATACAACTCAATAGCACAAAAACAAATAATTCGATTAAAAAAATGGGCAAAAGACCTGAATAAACATTTTTCCAAAGAAGATATACAGATGGCCAACCAGCATGTGAAAAGGTGCTCAACTTCAGTCATCATCAGGGAAATGGAAATCAAAACTACAATGAGATATCACCTCACACCTGTTAGATTGGCTATTGTCAAAAAGACGAGAGATAACAAGTGTGGTGAGGATGTGGAGAAAAGGGACCCCTTGCGCACTGTTGGTGGGCATGTAAATTTGTGGAGCTGCTATGGAAAACAGGATGGTGGTTCCTCAAAAAATTAAAAATAGAACTATCATATGATCCAGCAATCCCACTTCTAGGTATATATCCAAAGGAAAAAAAATTGCTATCTTGATTTGCACCCCTATGTTCATTGCAGCATTATTTACAATAAGAAAGACATGGAAACAGCCTAGGGACACAGGTGTCCGTTGATGGATGAATGGGTATATATGTAGAATATTATTTGTCCACAAAAAGAAAGAAATTCTGCCATTTTCAACAACATGGATGAACCTTGAGAGCATTATGCTAAGTGAAATAAGTCAGAGAAAGACAAAATACTGTACATCACTTATGTGTAGAATCTTAAAAAACGGAACTCATCAAAACAGAGTAGATTGGTGGTTGCTAGCGTGGGGGGGTGAGAGAAGTGAGTGAAAGTAGTCAAAGGGTACCAACTTTCAGTTATAAGATGAGTAAGTCCCGGGGATCTAATGTACAGCATGGTGACCATAGTTAACAATACTGTGTCTGTATACTTGAAAGTTGCTGAAAGAGTAGATCTTGAAAGTTCTCACTACGAAAAAATATAAGTAACTATGTGAGGTAGTGACTATGTGAAGTGATAGATGTGTTAACTAATAGAGTGGTAATCATTTTGCAGTAGATATGTATACCAAGCCATCACATTGTATACCTTAAACTTACACATGTTACATGTCAATTATATCTTCACATGTTATATGTTATGTTATATGACATGTTATATGTCAATTATGGCAAAGCTGGAAAATAAAAGGAAATTCTGCTTAAGAAGGGAGTACATGGAAGTTCACTGTTCTAATATTTTAGTACCCTGTAAAATGGGCTCTTATTACTAAATCAGTTCGATGCTATCATAACAATAAGTATGATGCTGTTTAGTGCTATACTTCCAGAAGAAATGGAACGAATAGCAAAGTGAGAGCTCAAATTGCAATCAAAATAAATTTATGAAGTTCAGTAAGTTAAAGACAAGAGACAGATTACATGCACATATTGCCTCTACGTCCCAAGATAACAAAGGAATACAAAAGATATAAATTTGTGATGACAAAGAGAATGGGAAAGGGACTATTAGTGGAGGATGAAAGCTGGAAAGCATATGGAGGAGCAATAGCTAATGAAGCAGTACGGAAAAAGCCTCAATTTAGAATACTTGTAGAGGGGTGATACAGTGAAAGAGAAAGTCACCCTTCCCTGGATAAATGCTAGATTTGAAAAAGAGAATGAATGAGATATAAGGTAGAAGGAGGGGATGAATTAAGTCATTTTTTATAGATTAATTAATTCCCCCATTACCCTCCCCAATCTGGTGGACAGAATGCCCCGTAGTCACGCATATCATCCATGAGCTCCAAAAAATTGGAGTGTTATTCTTTGAAAAGATTTAGAGGTCCAAGAGAAAAATCCCTCCACATTTTTGCATTTAGGAAACTCCCCAACAAAATGGCTAGCTCCCCACTCATGAATATGAAGCTCCCAATCACTTTTTTATTGCCTCATTCTTCCATGTGAACAAAAAAATCAATGGTCACCAGATATTTGAGGAAAACTTTCAACAGGAAAGAGAATGATAAACAAATAGGAAAAAAAATAATAAAGGACCACTGACAGAGAAAAAAGAGGGGCAAAACACTCTAATTAGTATACTTAGAGAGATTCAAGAAACAGTGCATTTATATAACAGAAATAGGATATTTGAAAATCAATAATAAGATGACAAGAAAGATCTTTTGAAATAAAAAATATAGCACAAAGTGACTAAAAGAAGGAAAACGAGAGAAAAAATATGATATATAGAAGGTAAACCTGGGAGGTCCAACATTTAACTAATAAAATTCAAGAGAACAAATTAGAGAGAATGATCAAAGAAACAATACCAGAGAATTTTTCAGAGTATATTCTTGTGAAATTTCGGAATACAAAGTTTAGAGATATCGTCAAAGCTTCCAGAGAGAAAAACAGGTAACCTGCAAAGAAATGAGAATGATATTGACATCAGACTTCTTATCAGCAATGGGACACAGGTGAGACACATAAGAGCAATGCCTTCAATGTTCTGAAGGAAAATGACTTTCTTCAACACAGCGTGCTATAACAGTTAAACTATCAGTCAAGTGTGAGAATAGAATAAAAGCGTCTGCAGATATGAGATTACTTCTGAAATTAATCTGCATCAAATACTTTTGAAGGAAGTTGAGGATTTAGTCCAGCAAAAAAAGAGGAAGTAAACCATGAAAGAGAAAGACGTGAATTCTTGAAAAGAATGGAACCAATCCCGGGAAGCAGTAAAGTTCCAGGATGGTAGCTATAAGGTAAATCTAGAGAGAAATTGGCCTACAGTGGAGCCTGAGGTTGGAGACCTCCGGGAGGGAAGTTTCCAGAAAAAAAGTTTCCATTCATCAGTTATGTTGAAGACTTTGAAAAGAAACCAACCAACAAACAGGCAAAATACAGGCAAATAGTACAAGGTGGGGAAAAAGCTATTGGAAACTCCAGGAAAAAATGAAAAAGCTGGACAAGAAAGGAAATGTAATCTAATTCTTGGCCCTGAAATGAATGCTATGTACAGTCATAATAATGTAAACACTGGTGACTGATTTTAACTTTCAGGTTATCCTACAGAAAAGTGCAGAAGACTTAATTATGATTATAGAAAGAACGCAAAAGAAACATACAGATGAAAAAGGTTGGTTTATAAAAGGAAGAATGTTGAAGAAACATGTAACAGAAGTACTACATCCATAATATGTAAAATTTAAGGCAACTGATGGAGGAACCAAAATAATTATATAATGATATTAGATGAATGGGTGAGACGGAGGAGGGAATGATATGAGACCAACTGGTATAAGCATTTTATATAGAGAGAGGAGGAGGTAACTACAAGAAGAAACAGCTAAACAAGTAAAAGGGGTTGTCCTGGAGAGCATAAATATGGGATATGGCACAGTGGAGAAGACATTTGTTTCTTTGCATCATAAGCACTCTAGTATTCTATTATGTTTTAAACCTGTGTGTGTGTTACTTTGATAAATACTTTTTTTTTTAAAGATCTTATTTTTTTCCTTTTTCTCCCCAAAGCCCCCCGGTACATAGTTGTATATTCTTCGTTATGGGTCCTTCTAGTTGTGGCATGTGGGACGCTGCCTCAGCATGGTTTGATGAGCAGTGCCATGTCCGCGCCCAGGATTTGAACCAACAAAACACTGGGCCGCCTGCAGAGGAGCACGCGAACTTAACCACTTGGCCACAGGGCCAGCCCTGATAAATACTTTTTAATTATTTAAGATATTAAGCTATTTGGGGCCGGCCTGGTGGCACAGCAGGTAAGTTCGCACGTTCCACTTTAGTGGCCCGGGGTTCGCTGGTTTGGATCCCCGGTGCGGACCTAAGCACTGCTCATCAAGCCATGCTGTGGCAGGCGTCCCACATATAAAGCAGAGGTAGACAGGCACGGATGTTAGCTCAGGGCCACTCTTCCTCAGTGAAAAAGAGGAGGATTGTTGGCAGATGTTAGCTCAGGGCTAATCTTCCTCAAAAAAAAAAGATATTAAGCTATTTGGTTTTTATCAGGTTTTTGTCCCATCAAGGTGGTCATTGTGAATAAGCGGATTTAGATTAGAAAAGCATCAATTAACAAGCATTTGGTGAATGCTTATTATGTGCCTACCACCCTGTGTTTAAGACACAGTCTCTGTCCACAAGGAACTGGAAATCTAGTTGGGCAAAGCAAATCAGTACATGAGAGAATTAGAGTATGAAGATACATAGTAAAGTGCTGAATTGTTAGAATGCTAAATTGTGCCCACTAGAAATTATGGCAGCAGGAAGATTAAATCGGTTTGGATTGAAATTAGGGGAGGCTTCAGGTGGAGCTGGGGTTTGGTTCTGGCCTTAAACGATGGGAAAGATAAGACTAGATCTAGAACAGAAGGGACTTAGAGAGGGGAAAGGCAACATGAGCAATGGCTTGAAGATAGTTTTTCTATTTAGTTACGTATTATTAGGCAGAAATATTTATCCTTCCTAATATCACTAAAAAGCTTTCTCTCCTTAAATCTCCCTAATATAATGACTTTCGCTGAGTGAATTATTTTTTTCTTGCTGATGGTGCAGTAAATTTTCTGTCGCTTTGCAGAATGGAAACTGCCATTTACTAAATGAGCTCCTCTCTATTCTGTGCTCCTTTGGTGCCAAGTCTTCATAAAGACAGATGGGTTTCCCCCATCGTGCTGCTGCTTCCCATCTCAGGATGATGAATATGAGACTGAGAGCCTGACCCCGTCATTGTCGAGCAGTATAAAAGGCTTCTTCCTTATTTATTGCCATACTTTAATTAGTAGGGGAAAAATATCAATTAAGAAACAAAGGATTTAAAATCATTTCAACAAAATAAGGATGTCTGAGCACATTAAAACCTTTTTTTTTTCTTTTCCATTTTCTCTTCTTGGGTAAGGGAGAGTGAAGCTCGTGGGGTAATTGGTGTTTTTAGGTTAAATTTAATTAATAGGAACTCATAGCTTAATGTTCCATGAAGAATGTATATGTCAAAAGCTATGTTGTTATAGGGCCATCAATTCAAGTATTTAGGTTCAATTCAATGAAAAATTTAGCCACGTTATTAGATTTTACTGGTCATCCTGGAAGCCCTTTATAGGCATGGCTGTACATAATGCATATACATGTATATGTATATACATCATGCATAAATTCAGTACATCAGACTTTAGAGTAGTTTCCTGGTATTACCTCTGAAGATAAATTTTATGGAATAGTGTTGAATCCCTAAACCCTTTGGGATAAGATGTTAGCTGATCCCCGTGTGTTGTGATGTGTGTGTTGTGATGTAATGTGGGAACAGCAGGAATACCCTTTGCCTCCAATTCATCCAAAACTATTCCCCTCTTCTTTCTACTGTCCCAAATCTAAAATGCCATTAACACATTCATTCATTCCTTGGTGGTAGGATTTTGCATCTCTAGAGAATCTCAGCTAAATTGCATGTGCCCCTCAGGTCAGATTTTATTGCGCCATTCAGCTTCTAACACTTTCATTTGAATGAGTTTATCTGATTGCATGTTTGTGTAATGATTGCATGTGTGTGTGTAATGATTTTTTCAGGATAACATCAAGGCTTTTTTCTTCTGTTTCAATTTTTCATTATGGGGCCGGCACGGTGGCGCAGCGTTAAGTGCACACATTCTGCTTCTCAGCGGGCGCGGGGTTCGCTGGTAAAGTAGAGGAAGATGGGCACGGATGTTAGCTCAGGGCCAGTCTTCCTCAGCAAAAAGAGGAGGATTGGCAGTAGTTAGCTCAGGGCTAATCTTCCTCAAAAAAAAATTTTAATTATAAATTCTATACTGTAATTTATATGTATAAAATCTGTCATATGTATAAGAGAGTATATATAACATATGCATACTGTTTAAGTAATAATGATAAACTGAGCATCCATCTACCCACTATCCAGCCTAAGAAATAGAATATAACCAAAATCTTTTAAGTACCTTGGGTGCTCCTTCCTCCTCTCCAAAATTAACCACGATTCTGAATTTTGTGTTTGTCATCCCCTTGCTCTTCTTTATGTATCTCTAAATAATGTTGTTTAGGTTTTATGCATGTTTTTCATCTTTTCATACACAGATTCACACTGTATATATTTCTGCAACTTTTTTTTTGCTCCAGACTATGTTCATGAGATTCACGCATGTTGATTTATATGGATATAGTTCACTTTTTTTTTACTATCTAAGTATTTTGTTGCAATATAATAAAATTTATCCATGCTACTCTCATATTGCTTACTTTGGATTAAAAACCTTTTTCAAAGATAATACATTCTTATAATTAAAAAAGAAAAACCTTAAGCAATATGTAAATACATAAAGTGAAACTCCTCTCCACCCTTCCCCATCAGCTTTACAAAAGTAATTGCTGTTAACAGTTTAGTTTCTATATCTCTAGACTTTTTTATGCACATGCAAATATGTGTGTGTATGTGTGTGTACATATATAAGGAATAGGATTACACACACATTGTTCTGCAATTGGTTTTCATTCAACCACATACTATGGACAGCCTTCCATGTCACTAAGTACATATTTACCTTGTTCTTTTAAATGTCTTCCCTTTATTCCTTAGTATGTATGTAGCTTAAATTATTTAACCAATATCCTATTGATGAACACTGGGTTGTTCAGTTTTGCTACTGTAATAATGCTACAACGATTGTCTTTATATATATATAGGTCTCTGCACAGAAAAGTGGAATTGTTGGGTTGAAGATATTCAACTTAAAAATTTTATTGATACAGCTAATTGCCTTGCAAAAATGGATCACCAGTTTACACTCCCACAAACATTGTATTGGCACAATCCTTTTTCACATGCTCCCTCCAGTGATCAATAGGAGCTAATAATTAATGGTTTTTATTTCTGATTATCAAAGGACTATATTTCATTTGTAGATAAACTTGGAAAACATAGAAGAATATTAAGAAAAAGTTAAAATATTCTGTATTCCTATTAATCAGTAAGAACCATCATTACCCATTTGGTGTAGTTAGTTTCTACTCTTCTTTCTTTTTGTGTATTGATGACCTTTGACATTCAAGGGAAATGTGTCATGAGACATTGACTACTCCCCAAAGTCTTGAATACCTCTATAACATATTTCACTCACAAAACACAATTTTTGCAGTGACTGTAGTCTACTCACTGAAATAGTTTTCTAATCACTTTTATTTATTTTCATATCAAAGATCTACACCACCATCAAATTCAAACAGCTCTACTCTGTTATTTATTTACGATTTCTATTTACTCACTAAACATTATTGTACGTGTTTTTACTCTTTCTCTCCATTTCCATCACCAGCAATTGCATTTGGCTTTTCTTTTTAGGCTACTTTAAAAAAATGTAAATTAATGCCTGTTTGTTTTCGTTCTATTATTCTTTTTTTTCTATTCATTTCTTTTTGAACACTCATGTTTTCTGGTATAATATGACACTGTAATTCTACATCACTCCAGATTCTTTCATGTATTTAGGATACAGTTTTCAAAATTCCTAGGCCTGAGGTAATAATGACTATTAATAGCTGTCCTAATGATCTCTCCAAATGTATGGATAATCCTTGTGTTTTCTGCATTTTTTAAATGCTAAGTTATTTTCTTTTCATTCTTAGGATTGGATCTATTAGGTAAATCTGGTCATGTCACTTTTATACTTTGTCTTTTTTTTTAACTTTCACAAAAGTAATATCATACTAGACATATTATTGTGTGCTTTGATTTTTCATTTAATAATTCCTTGTAATAATATTTTCTATTCAATACATAGAGATTTATCTCATTTTTAAAAATAACTGGGTAGTATTCTACAAAAAGAAGTCCCATAATTTACTCAATCTATAGATGAACATTTAGGGTTTTTTTCCCCCAGTTGTTTGCTTACTATAAACAATACTCCTTGGGTCACCAACTTGTTTCAGTTTACCTGGGACTTTCCTGATTTTAGCACCAAAAGTCCCACATCCCAGGAAACCTTTTAATCTGGGCAAAATGGGATATTTGGTCAACCTACTCTTTTGTTTCTGTCACATACTTTCCTAAAACTGGGATAGCCTGGTCATCTGATTGCTTTTTTACGTGACACTTTGTAGGAAGTCTTATTGGGACCCAGGTAATTTCTCAAGTGGGCAATGTGGGGAGCAAGTCATAAAGTATGGCTCTGGTCCATATTAGAAGCCATAATAAAAGTCTTTTATCATTAGGCAATTTGAGCAGGGGAAGAAAGAGTCATAGAAAGGGCATGAAGATTGCTGAATGGAAAAAGGAAAATGCAGAAGGACCCAAGAAACAAATTTCACTCTCATGTTTTTGCCTAGAATGAGTCTTGCTATGTAAAACTCTAGTTTAAAGACTTGGCAATGAATTAAAAATCTGGAGACCTGTCTTGTTTAATATCTTTGTGTCTCAATTTTTTTATTCATATAGGAAGGACTAAACATTCACCTCTTTCTTATATCCTAGAGGTATTAGAAGGCTAAATTCTAGTGTTTATAAAAGTACCTTGAGCTACTTAAGCTATTAAAAGGGATATAAAAATATGAAATACTTGTCCCGGTAATCCACAGATGTCTTCTTGGCTTGTTCGCAGAAGCTGGGTTATATTAGCATCTCTTAATTAACATTGAGCAAACGAGGTTTCAGCAGGCCTATTTAATAGGTACATGTATAGCGTCTTCTGCCATTTGAGGTAGTGCATTTCAGAGATAAGATTCTCAATATTATTTGCCTCATGCTTTTAGTCAGGCAGCAATTAAGGAAGCAAGAACATGTGCCTTCCCGGACCTTGCACTCATCCATCACTTCTAAAATAGTTTCAAGGCGATTTGTTAGGTAGTGCTGGCTGAATGATTGGTTTTCCTGTGATAATTGCCAGTGTATTTCCTGTAAGGCCTGAAGAGGGAGAGGGAGAGGGTTAGGAAGGAACATTCTAGGGTTATTTATTCTTTATAGTCTTCTTAAATCAGCTCTTTAGGAATTCTCAGCTTTAGAATAAGAGAAAAGAACACCAACTGATTCACCGAACTGTTGTGGAATAACCAAAGCCTGAAAAGCTGCCTTTGAGCTACCTGTTTGACAGAGGAAGAACTGTCACAGGACTTGCAAATTAAATCTCAAGCCATAGGATAGTCCCTATGGGAAGGGGTCAGGTAGCCTAGTAAAAGCAAAGATTCAGGGACCCTGGATTTAAGACCTGTTTGCGCTGAGTGGCTATGAGACTTCAGCCACTGGACACCTGTTTCTCATCTGTTGGTGTGGTTAATAATACCTGTTCTACCTGGAGAGGTGATATAAGGTATTTGTTAAGAGTGCAGGCCACAGAACCAAAGTGCTTGAGTTGGAATCTTGGCTTATTTGTCACCTATTTGTTACGTGACTTTGGGCAAGTTTCTTAATCTGTCAAATGGGGTCAATAAATGGCATTGGCTCCCAAGGGTTGTTGGAAGATTATTATGAGATAATTCTTGTGAAGTTCTTAGAACTATATCTCACATATTTTGCCATCAATATTTACCAAATGTCAGCTGCTATAATATATGATGCTTAAAATCACAGGCTCAAGATCCAGCTAGCCTGTCTGGCTAGCTGCATCCAAATCTTGACTCTGCCAATAAATAACCTTCTAAAATTACCTAACTTCTCGGGGCCTCAGTATTTTCACTACAAAATGGGGATCATAATTGTAATGACCTAGAGGGTTATTGCAAGTATTATATGAAATGTTTCACGTAAAGGGCTTAGAATAGTGAATAGTTAGTATTCAATAATTAAGTATTATTATTTTTATCCAAGAGTCTTGATATAGGCCAAGCTTATATTCAAGGCTTTCCTTCTTCTGGCTTTACCCATCCTGCCCTTTGTGGTTTGCCATTTTCTAAGGCCCAGTATCTTCATCAGGTTTGTTTTTTCTCTTTCTTTATCAAAACCTGCTTTCAGGCCCTTTTCTTTTTAATGCTGTGTAAAATTTAGTTGTCCTTGAGGCTTTGTGGAATGAAAGGGAGTTTCAGACTGAGGACTGAGGGTGAGTGAAGACTGTGGGGCTTTTGCGAGGGAATCAGTGCTGGAAGGTCACCCTGACAGGTCCTATTTAGTATTCCATAGTTACTGTGAGAAAAACATGAGCTATTAATACATACAAAAATCCAAAAATATTGTGCACATACCAAATGCCCAATGGAAGGGACTGCTTGTTACTCACCAGCTTTTGTTGACAACCCAAAATCACACATTACAGACACTATTAAATGAGTGCTTTCTCTGTGCTGAGCCCCACATCATCTCAGTTATGCATGATACCAATCCTAGGTGGGAGGCATTAACTCCATTTTACATTTTAAAAAATAGGAGTATACTTCGAGAAGTTTAAGTAGTTTATCCCAAATTCACATAGCTCAGAAATGATGGAGCCAGGATTTAAACCCAGATTTACCTAATTTCAAATGCCCCGATCTTTCTACTCTACCACATTTAAAGAGTTTTTGTTCTCAGAACATAGTGTCACTGAACAAGAATCACTTTGGGGATTCAGAGGTTTGTTTGGTAGCCTGGCTGAAGAAGCAGAAAGACTGCTGAGCATTTTTCTTATTATTGCACCTCCCTGGCCAATCTCTTGCCCTATCCAGCCAAAAGGACTACAGTGGTGAATGTCCTGATATTCATTTTGAAATGTATGTTCCCAGGGTCCCAACTGGGCCCAGATGGAAGACTAACCTGACTCAAAGTGCTGACATTAGAGGTTTGGTATTTGCATGGATGTGTCTGTGATGCTGAAAGAAGGAAACCCAAATGATGACTGGGGAGATTATTTCCCCCTTGAGTCCTACTAGACCAGAGGAAGAGCCAGATCAGCATAGTCCTCCTCCCAACATCTGTGTGTTGGAAATATGTGGCTATTCACCTAACTTCACCTCTGGGATTGAGGCTAGATACCAATTTGTTGTGAAGCTGACCAATAAGATGGGGAAAGTTATGCTTCATACATTAAAAAAAATTATCCCTGGAGACAGTAAGGACAGATGTCAAGGAATAGGTAATAGAGATAGAGATTTTAGTAGTGGTTGGCTCATGTTTTGTGAAGAGTACACTGAAGACTTTCCATAGTACTCTCTGCAGGTTGGAATTTTTGGGTGCATATTAAGGAGAGCTTGCTGTGTTTGCTATACAAACACTCCTCTGGATGGTGCACAAGATTGTCTTTTGTTAAATATAATACTGGCTCATAGTGGATTATGTCTTGGGAGGATTTTTTGGCTCCATTTCAATGTATGCTTCATCAGTGGTGAATGAAAAGAAGAATGTCATTCTTTACTTCAAATAATACCATGGTATGAGGACCAATTTGAACCAAGAGTCATGGGGACTGAGAGATTCCATGTCACAAACAATGATGAACAGACATCTGCTCCCAGACCACAAGCGGCTCACAATCTAGTGGAAGAGACAAACATGTCAATGTGTTCAATACAAAGCAGAATGAAGTGCATGGTAGGCAGAGTTATCAGTTCTAAGTAAAGTGGCTTGAAAGTATGGAGGAAGGTTAAGTTAGTTCTGCCTGAAGAGATGAGGGATGGCTTCACAGAAGAGTTAGTCCTTGACCTGGGCCTTGAAGAATGAGTTAAGATTTGATAAAGAAGGTGCAGGGAAAGATATTCCAGACTGAGGGAATCCCATGATCAAAGGCACAAATATGTGGAAGTAAACGCCATTTTTTTGTTTTTTTCCCTTTGACAATAGTGAATTATATAGCTGTATAGTCTGAGCACATAGTGTCACCTGTGGAGGCTGGTGAGTCTGAGTCTGGTAGTGTGAGCTAAGCACTGAAATTCAATGACAATCACCACTATATTCCTGGACTTTGCTTTGGAGGCTAATGGAGGAGAACGTGATGGAGCAGTTGGCAACCCTTCTGTTATGGACTGAATGTTTGTGTTTCCCTCCAATTCATGTATTGAAATCCTAAGCCCCAATGTGATGATATTAGGAGGTAGGGACTTTGGAGATAATTAGGTCATGAGGGTGGAGTCCTCATGAGTGGGATTAGTGAGTGCCCTTATAAGAAGAAACGTGAGAGAGCTTCCTTCCTGTTTCTGCTCTCCATGATGTGAGGATAGAATGGGAAGTTGTATTTTGTTCTACCAGCCTGAGCTGACTAAGACACCTGTTCCCAGTACTGGCTCTTACACTTGAGAAAGTTGGGGATTAGAGAGCCAGCAGGCATCCTAGGAAGCCTAGTACAGTTTTTTCATAAACTCTTGATTATGCAGAAAATCATTAATAGAGTATCTAAATAGCTCTAAAATTAAATTTCATCTCATTATTTCAACATTTTCCTTACCTGGCTCTTTCTGTAACTTCTTAAAAGAAAAATTCATTTGTTTGTCTTTTGTTTACATTGTGTCTTCCCACGCCATTCACGTGAAGGCAAAAGGATCAAATGATGGCCCAGAGGGGAAGCAAGGATTCTGGGAACTCACAAACTAAATATGATTGTTGATGCATTAAAGGGGATAAGTGTAGCATCCAACGCCCACCTGTGTCAGACCAGAAGCATGGCTCAACAGTGTATCTCTGCTCACCCTCTAAAGAGTTTAGGAAACGTGATGATTCTCCTCGTACATGGGTATGTGCAAGATCCTTTAAATACGGATTCTTCTATAAAAATGGATGTTCGATGTGTTAATAAAGCTAAAGTGTTCCTTTAGGAGGATTGACTGTATTCATTAGTGTCAACCATTAATACTTAAGTATTATAAAGTCTGTTGCTTGTGAAGTGAGTATTTAAATGAAGGGGCTACTTATTTAAAGCAGTGTAGTAGTAATTTGGATTAAAATGTATGTCAAATTTATAGACGGATTTATACATTGGTTTTTGAACGTGCTAATATAATTAAACTGATCCTTTATGATCAAGAAAGCAATGAATGAGAATTTATACAATTTCGCCTGAAAATAGTCACCCTGGAGTCCTATTTTACCCAGGGGGTGAGTTCTTAATTCAGTAGATACGGCAAAAATCACTGCGGCAGAGACTAGTGATTGCCTACCCAGTATCTACTTTCCCCTTCCTCCTTAGTGATAGAGATTTTTCCTGGACAGCAATGTGCTCATGAAAAATTACATTTCTCAGCTTCCATTTCACTTAGGGATGGTTAACAAGATCCAAGTGAACCTTATTAGGAGTGACTTGCAGGAAAGTTAGTTAAGATTGGGCAGACTGCTGGTGAAAGCCCACATTGCCCTCTACACTTCATGTTTCCTGCCTTGAATGCGAAATTGATAGCTGGAGCTCTAGTAGCCATTGTGGATCATGAAGTGATCTTAAGGTTGGAAGTCAGCACTAAGGATGGTGGAGCAGAAAGACAGGGAGCCTGGGTCCCTGATGACATGTCAGGCCATTGCATCAACCCTGCACTGCCTATCTCTAGACTACCTCCATATGAGGGGGTAATTTCTTGTTTTTAAAATGCTGTAGTTAAGTTTCTGTCATTAGTGACCAAATGTACTTCCTGATACAATTGTGTGTAATCAAAATTACCTTCAAAAATAACCCTAGAAGGTGTCATGTTAGAGACCAACGTATCTTCCAACAAGACAGTGTTGCCTCTAGCACTGGAACACATTACTATTCCTATGGTTGAACACTGGATTTATGTATAACACTGTGAAACTGTCAAATTATAAAAGTCACATGGCATTTGAAAAGACATGGAGAAACAAGAGTCACATTTTTCATACCCCGTTCATTCTGGGTGCAGGCTCATTGAATGGGATGGGATATGCTGCCAGATTTAGCCAGTAAAACAAACTAGGAAGCCTAGTTAAATTTGAATATTAGATAAACAACTAATACTTTTTTAGCTTTAGTATGTCCCATGCAATAATTACACTATAAATTTTTGTTTTTTATCTGAAATTCAAATTTACCTTGGTGTCCTGTATTTTATTTGACAGCTCTAGATGGGGACAGAATTGTTAACCCTACTTAAATGATCATTCTTCTTTCACTCTTTCTGCTATTTCCTTCTGTTTTGTTCTTTCCTTTTCCTGTCATATAGTTGAATTTGTGTAAGCAAAAAACGTATCTAAGGCGCAGTCGATTAAGTTCCAGTGCAGATGGAGGGAAACAATGACGGAAGAATACAAACAGCATGATTCCTTTTCATGTAAATTTCAGAACAAGACAAAATTCAGCAATGCATTTTTAGGACATAGGTGGCAAAATTATAAACAAAAGCAAGGAAATGATTAACATAAGAGCCAGGATTGTGGTCACCCCTCGGGGTCAGGAGGTGCTGTAGAGGGTTCACTATGGGCTTCTAAGGTGTTGCTAATGTGCTATATTTTAACGTAATGGTAGACACAGGAGTGATTGTTTTATTTTTTATTATTAATCCTTAAACTGTAGATATGTTTAATCTATCTTGTGTGAATAATCTATTTCACACGAAAAATGAAAAATAACGCTTTTATAACCCCACATTATCATATGCTAATAGTTATTCCCTGTTTGTGGACTATCTGCCCAGGTTCAGTCTTTGACTGAGACATATTTTTTTCCTCTAACTCAATGAAAATAAAAGTTTTTAATTATCTTTATTGCCATTTAATGTTTAAATCAAACTTTTGTCTTCTTGTTCAGGTGTGTTTGCCAATTTGCAGATGGGCCAGTTTCTATACATATATGTTCCTGTTTTACATAAAGCGGCAATATAAATCACCTAACTGTGCCTTATATTTTAACACATAATAGCTGCATGACAGGCACCAACTGGATAGATGCCATTTGTTAAATGGCTGTGATCTCTACTGCTAAATCTGAAGTGGCCTATGGAAAATTGCCTTTGCCCCATTCAACCTTGAAATTGGCCACGAGGCACAGGCTCCTATGGAAGTAATACGTCAAACTTCAAAGATTATGTCACGTTTTGGAGACAACATGAACAGTGTCCAATAGACAGTCCTATCAGATTAAGTTCTTGCCTTGATGTTTTAGTAGAATCAGATACGGTGCCCTTTGCTTTATGCCGAGGATTCAGGAAGCATAGTCTAGGAGCATAATAATGATATCTTCTATATGGGCAGATCACTCATCTGTTCCAAACCCAGTTTCCTCTTCCATAAATATAAAGAGTTTAAGTAAGTGATAACTAAAGTCACTTTGATTCCAGCATGTTTTGATTCCATAATTTGAATAACACTTTCCATTTGTCAGGTCTTCACATACATTATTCTATTTGATTTCCCAACAACTTTCTGAGGTAGCTGAGGCAAAATATTGTTATCCCAAGTTTAACGATGGGGAAACGA
The DNA here is from genome assembly GCF_041296235.1 of Equus asinus. Lineage (NCBI taxonomy): Eukaryota > Metazoa > Chordata > Mammalia > Perissodactyla > Equidae > Equus > Equus asinus. The sequence continues at coordinate 104,294,416 of NC_091820.1, read as the reverse complement.
AGTCCCAGAGAGCATGGTGACTCCAAGGCATGCAATTAAATTCAAATTGACCAATGGGACAGAATAGAGATCTCAGACACGGACCAACACTTATATTGCAAGTGTTATATAAAACTTGATATGTAACAGAAGTAGCATTACAAAACAAATTGGGCAACCTTGGACTGTCTAATAAATGGGGCTGAAACAAATGATTCTCCATATAGAAAAAACTAAAATTGGATCTCTGCTTCATACTATATACAACAATCCATACTATACTATATACAATCAATTCCAGATGGTTTAGGGGCTTATGTGTAAAAGACAAAACTTTAGAATAAAATGTAGAGAATATTTTTGTGACCTTGTGGCAAGGAAGGATTTCTTCAACAAGACAAAGGTGTAAACGATAAAAAGAAAAATATTAAATTTGACTGCATTAAAATATAATAAAATAAAAAGCAAGTGGATGGATTAAGAAATCAAGGCTTAAGTGTATCATTTGAATTTTAAAGTTCACTTACATAAAAAGCTAAAACTAAAGACTATAACAAAAATTTCAAGAAAGAGAGGAGAGGTAGGATTAATGAGTTAGCATCTTGGCAGCAACAAGAGAGAAGATGAGGGAGCCAAATTCATCGTCTTTCCTAGTGGGTAGTCTTAATAGATACAGATTAAAGTTGATAAACCAAGAACTAGAGTAATGGAACTAACCTCAAAAGCACTACACAGAAAAGTCAAAGGTCTGAAGGGATCTGTCTGGGAGCAAGGGGCAGGGAGCGATCATTTTACTTTTCATTTTGTACTATTCTGTACTGCTTGAACTTTTATGTTTTTGTATTTCCTACATGATTTTTAAAAAATCCTTAATTAAACGAATGAGACAAACAAATGTGACTAGGTTGAAGGCTTTGACCTCATTTTCTAACCGGAACTTTCTATGTTACACAAGAGAACCAAGTTGACAGATCAGATCTTAAGCATTGCATCTGTTAAGTCTCTGGACAGTTGATTGCATTTTTGAAATAAGGCAGAACCAGGTTGGAAAGTGTTTAAATCCTTCTCTCAAATCTTCTCTGTTTACATGATTCATAGGGAACAGATGGCCCAGCTGTCTGTATTTAAGAGAAGTGGGTGGTTCTTGGTTTGCAATCAATGAAGCAATAATTACAACAATTTTGAGTAAACTGGACCCTATAAAATGCTGTTTTAATTTGTGAATAAGATGGAGGCACAAAGAGAAGTTAGGTTGATTGGAGTCTAATATGCAACATATTCAGGAAACGGTCTTTAAAATTGAAGCATCTAAAAACCTCACTAACCCTCCATCACCAATATACTGGGAAAATGAACTTTGTCCTTCAGTGCTCTCAGACACACAACCTAATGTAACATAACCAATGTAACAGTGTGGCTGACATTTTGTTCAAAAGCCACATGTTCCCTTCTCATCGAGGCCCCAGAAACATTATGCTGCTTAGAGTTGGCTGGCCTTGAGAGTTGAGGAGAAGAACAATCTTTATTTCTACCTCCCAATACTCCTAGCATGTTGAAATGTTATTATTTGAATACTGTTAACCACTTTTTCCTGAGAATGCCTCTTCGTGCCTGCTCTCAAATGAGTATTGAATAAATGTGGAAAAGGAAGAAGTTGCAAAGATTAAAAGCAATGATGAAAATAAATCGTGCTCACTTTGTGGAGCTTTGGAACATGTAAATGCATTCACACCATTCTTAAGGTGGCTTTTGTTTATTGAGTGTTTAGAATGTCTTAGCATGTTAATAGCAGTTTTGAAGGGGAGATTTCCAGCTGGTAATGCGTGCTTAATGACCCAGTTTGTTCAGGATGGAGCTGCATATGTATGCTGTGTCTATATGATTCTAGTTGGTTTCTTCACTTCAATTGACCATGGCTTGTTAGGATGGTCAGTATTCTGCAGGATGGGCAATGGTGAAGGATGGAATTATGGAACCTTTTTCTGGGCTTTCCACCTTGGGTTGACCTTGGGATATTGCAGAAAGGCCTCCTTTAGAGGGAGGGAGCAGCTTTACCCAAGAGGAGAGATTTCAGTCCATGAACTATCAACAACAAGGAGGAGGATTGACTGCTGGATAACATCCAACTTCCTAGCCTCCCACTTCCTGCTGCTTCTTCCATACACCCCATACTCAGCCACATTGGACTATCAGCGGCAATCCGTGAGTCTGTTACCACTTCCTTAGAGGATGTTTGGAAATGTGTGGTAGTGATTTTGGTTGTCAGAGAGCCTGGAGGACTCTACTGGCATTTGTGGATGAGAACCAGAGAAGTTAAACATCTTGTAATGTACGACATAGAATTGTCCCACTCAGTGGAGTGCTCCGTTGGGACACACTGAACCAGTTCCCAAGAAGGTAAATTTTTTCAAACAACTTTATTCACGTATAACTCACATACTATACAATTCACCCATTTAAAGTCTATAATTCAATGGTTTTTAGTAAAGGCCTTGCTTTTTTAATACCTCCATGTCTTAGCTCAACTTCTGCCTATGATCTTTTTGCCTGTAATCTCCTTTCCTCTCTTGTCTGTCTGAAAGTGTAAGACTAATTCTAAAAGTTCCAGCTTAAATGACATCTCTGATGCTTTTTCAGGTTACCCCAAAGAGACTTAGTTTCTCTAGGGCAGGAGTCAGCAAACGTTTTCCATAAAGGGCCAGATAGCAAATATTTTTGGCTTTGCAGGCCATGGTCTGTATTGCAACAACTCTGCCACTGTAGCACAAAAATAGCCATAGACAGGGGCTGGCCCAGTGGCATATTGGTTAGGTTTACACACTCTGCTTTGGCGGCCTGGAGTTTACCAGTTCGGATCCCAAGCACGGACCTATGCAGGCATCTTGCATATAAAATAGAGGAAGATGGGCACAGATGTTAGCTCAGGGCAAATCTTCCTCAGCAAAAAGAGGAGGATTGGTGGCAGATATTAGCTCGGGGCTAGTCGTCCTCACCAAAAAAAAAAAAAAAAGTAGCCATGGATAATAAGTAAATGAATGAGTGTGTCTATGTGCCAATAAAACTTTATTCAGAAAAAACAGGTGGTGGGCAGTTTGCAAACCTCTGGACTAAATCACTTTGTTCATACTTTGATTATGTCACTCAAAACACTGTAATGCATTTATTTAGTAGTAGATTTATTTGCCTTCTCCATGAGACACAGACATCTTTTTCATCATGGTAGCCATGATGACTAATACAGTGCCTGGAACATAATAAGTGGTCAATCCATACTGGTTGATTGGATGAACATGAACTCTGGAGCAGAGAGCACTGGGAGCAGCACTTCCAGATTGCAACCAAAATTAACAAACCTTTTGGCTGTGTCAAATGTAATTGGCCTTGTATAAAAACTTATTCATTGGAGCAAATCCTCGGTTTCGGCATCAAATCTTAAGACCCTAGATTTGGCCAGTTCTGGAGAAATTTTATAATACTAGTTCATTGAAACAAATCACAGTCAGGATACAGTGTGACACATAGAAGCCATTCAATAAAAGTATATGGAATTGTATGTCAGTGATAGAAATTATCCTGTTGAGCCTTTTGCTTTGGACAAATAAAATACATAATAAGCTAAATTTAACTATTTTCCCATCCTCCCCTTCCCACCGCTTCTGCAAAAAAATGAAAAAAGAAAGAAAGAGAAAAGAACGAAAGACTCTGGGCTGGGAGATGGCAAATGTTTTCTTAGTATAATGAGGCAGGGATATTATTTTACAAGAAATAGAGTCCTAGTTATGTTAAGGAGGAAAGTAAATTTCTCATAAACAGAGAAGGGTCTGTTTAATCACGGACATTTTGGGGGGTGAACCAGCCCACAGACTTGAGTAGAAAATCATCAGTGTACCCTATCCCCCTTGTGACCAATGTTTACCTCTGAGACAGCCTACCCTGGCCTCTGCAGACCAGCAGGAACTTGAAAAAGAAGAAAATATATTGACATTCAGTGGACCCTCTGAGCCTGCAAAATTTGCAAGTCGGAGAGTTGATGGGTTTTGAGACTGGATTATTTCTGATGGGAGAAATGACTGAGAGAAGGGGTAAGTGGGGTGGAGGGGGCTGGGACAAAGAAGAGGGAAAGAGTTGACTGTGGGAAGGGAGAGGACAGGGGGGAGTTAAAGAATAAGTCCCTATGGAAAACTCTCCAAAGTCCCAGGGATCATCAAGTTGGGACCACCCTATTCCACTTTCCAGGCCTAAACAATAAGGTTCATCTCTTGTGTGGTATGAGACACTGAAGCAGCTAGGCCAGGATCACAATGTCCAATTTCAGACCCCGACACACCAACTTCAGATAGCTTTGGACCAAGAACTGCGTAAACATTCCCTGGGGTCCAGCGAATAGTAGCTCCAGGGAAAAGCAGGGAAGGTAGTATCCGCCCCCCTTCTTGGCTAAATATGGTAGTAGGAGCCACCTCTTTGTGGACTGTTGGACAGAGAAGAGTATCTACACCCAGCCAATAACTAGCTGGAGAATACTGGTAGCTGGAAACATATGCTCGGTGGCACAAGAGAACCAACAAGCTACAAGAGTTTCACTGGTATTTTGATAGGTTTCTAAAAGTACAACATCGAGTAGAACAACATCTCTGCCTTGGGAGAGCTGCCAGTGTGATAGGGGAGAAAGACCTGCATGTAGGATATTCCATTACAATGTGGTAGGTATAATAATAGAGATAATACTACAAAGAGTGGTGGCGTAGATGACATTCAAGCAGGATCTTGAAGGATGGAGAAAGAACCTCTCTAGAAAGAGAAGTAGAAGAAGGCCATTCTAGGCAGAGGGAACAAAAAGGCACAAAGGCTCCAAAGTACAAAGGGTAATTTGCGCCTTCCAATAACATTATGTGGCTGGAGCATGGGGTAGGAGGGAATGGGAGGAAGGAGGAGGAAGAGAAGCAGGAGAGGAACTAGGAGATAAGACTGGGATCAGGTAATGATAAAGAGCCTTGCCAAGTTGTTTGGCTTTTCTCCTGTAGAGTAGGCATGGAGAAAAGCAGCCTGATTATTTGTTATATGAGCACAATGTTTGTTTTATTTGAATTCAAATTTGAATGCCTTTAAGCAGGGCTTGTACTCTCCAATTGACCACTGAACCCACCACTCAAAATTGTCTTGCATCTCATAGCATCAGATTTTTGTGTGACCTGCCTTGCCTCTAGAGGCAGTTAAGTTTGTAATTTCCTGTTTAGAGTGGGGAACCACTGAGGTAGTGATGGCATATAGGAACTTTTACAAAATATTTATAATGGCAGTGGGAAGAGTGGAGGGAATAATGGAGGTAAGAACGCCAGTCAGAATGCTATTTCAGTGGTTCAAATAAGAGATAATAAGGAATCCATCAACTGATGAATGGATAAACAAAATGTGATCTAGCTATACAACAGAACACTATTCAGTCATAGAAAGGAATGAAGCACTAATTCATGCTACAACATGTATGAGCCTTGAAAAAATTATGCTAAGTGAGAGAAGCCAGTCATAAAAGATGACATATTGTATGATTCCATTTATGTGAAGTGTCCAGAATAGGCAAAGTCATGAAGACAAAAAGTAGATTAGTGGTAGCCAGGGCTTTAGGGAGGGGAGAATGGAGAGTGACTGCTAATGGGTATGGGGTTTCTTTTTGGAGTGATGAGAATATTCTAAAATTAAATTGTGAAGATGGTTGTACAACACTATGAATATGCTAGAAAACGTTGTATTGCATACTATTTAAATGGGTGAATTTTATGGTATGTGAACTATATCTCAGTAAAGCTGGTATTTAGAAAAACAAAGAGAGATAATGTGGGCCTAACTTAAGGCACTGTTAGTGGGAGTGGAGAGGAAAAGATGGTGGATGTGTTCAAAAGACACTCAGAGACATGTGAATGGAGCAGGTACAGTACTTTACTTCAAGTGAAGGCCCTCTAAACCAGAGAGAGTAGAGCCAGAAGTAAAGCAGTACAAGTGCTTGGCATACTAAGTGCTCAAGATATATTAACTGTTAATATTATTATTCTCTCCTATAATTGACGTTTTCTCCCGAACTTTCTGGATATGATGCTGCTTTCCATCTTTATCATATCAAGTGTGTTAGAAAGAGCACTGGACTTCAAATTAGGGAATTTGAATTTTAGGTCTTGATTTACTACATGCTGTGTGACCTTAGGCAAGTTGATTTACCTCTCTGGACTTTAATTTCCTCCTCAGAAATTGGGGAAGTTGACTAGAACTTTGTTTTTCAAATTGTGCTGTGCAGCTGCTTCAAGATCCAACGACATAGAGCAGGCAATTCTCCTCTCTTGCTCCATCAGGTTCTACTGGTGTTTGTTTTATGTATTGGGGTTCTGAACACAGTTGGCTTGGAGAAAGAGTTTTGTGGTTAGAAAATAAAAGAAAACTATTGGAACAAATAATATCTCTAAAATTCCTTCGAGAAAAAAGATTTTTATGATTTATAACATTGAAGTAACTATACATACATGTACATATAATCCATACATGTGCAAATATTTATAATATACATTGACAAAAGATGAATGAATGGACACTGGTCCAAACACAAACATAAATGAATGGAATGACCTTGCAATAACAGAGCCAGGAAAGCCAACACCAGAATGATTTAAGGATTTTAGAAACTATTAAGAACAACAACCCCCCTGTACCACCAAAGAAGAGTCTATGTCTGTGGATTGAGACCGATCATGTAATGGTGTAATGTTAATAACTATAAGGAGGATATAGAATTGCTCAGTTTCCATCTTTTCTGTTCAGAAAAATGATGGTTAGATTTAAAAGAGTAGACAAACAATGACATGATGGAATTAAAAACCAAGATAGGAATGGAAACAACTAGAGCATCTTGGTGCAATAAATAAGGTCGAGACATCTGGTTTGAAAGAGGTCTGTGTCAGAGTACTGAGAAAAATTATGCATAGCTCATTAGTGTAATGGGGTGGAAAGAAACTGTCCTTTGGAGCCATGGGCCTGGCTTTGAATCTTAGCACATTTCTAGCTGTGTGACCTTGGCCTATCCTTGAACTTTTATAAGCCTCAGTTTCCTCATCTCACAGAGCTGTTCTAAAACTACAATTAGTCCAGATATTAGTCCAGATGAGGTTAAGGCAATGTTCTGCAACCTTAGCTATGCCTCAAAAATCACTGGAAATCTTTTTTTTTTAAATGTGAATAATTGTGCCCCATTTCCAGGGACTCCTATTCAGTAGCTCTTGGGTGGGACTGGGTCATCTAGATTTTTAAAAAACAGTCTTTTAGTAATTCTGATTCACAATCATGATCAAGAACCACTTGGGGAAGTATTTCTGGCAGGCTAAAGAGCAGGGTGGCTGTCAATGAAGAGATGAAAACAGCAATTATTAATAAACACGGCTTCTGTTAAAGATATTAAGCAGCTAAATCCATCAGCATTAGAGACCTTGTCACTGTTTTCAGGCAGTCTGCTTTGCAGGTTTTGCAATCTTCCAGCTCATTAACTTTCCCTTTCTCTTCGGTCTTGTTTGGTTGTTCCGTCATTCAGAGTGACGGTGATACTTAACAGTAGGTATAGCTACCACCCCTGCAAACTACATAGTAAGTCTTTGTGTGGGGGCAGGAGGGTGGTGCTCGTGATGGGATGAAAGCCCCAAGGGAAAAAGTTTAGAGTAAAGAGCGTATTTCCAAAGCTTGAGCAGAACAATATATCTGCAAATTAGCCATAGGCCAGCCAGGTGGAACCTCACTGCAGAATCTGTTGCTTGTTGTCTGCAGTGAATTTGCTTATGGAACATTCATGCCCATCTCACAATTGTGTGTGCCAACTCAATGCTGAATTTCACCAACTGTCACATTGAAAGGCCGAGAAAGCCACCATTTACCCAGTTGGCTGAGGTTGACATATACCAAGGGGCTCTTTCTATTTCCACTTTAGTTTAGGGCATCTCAAATTTTAAACTCCATCGTGATGCTTATCTTCTCATTCATTTCTTACCTACTGCCCTCTCAACAAGGAAACTCCGAGGCAAGGCAATCATTAGTCTTGGTTAGACTGCTCTGTAGGTGTAATGGAGAGAGAGGAGGCTTCCTCCAGGCAGACACCAACTGGGAGGTTTTAGAGAGACTTAATAAACAACTTTGGAAGCTCTGATTATCACTTTAATTTAAAATCTAATGCTTCGAGGCCTTAGGCCTCTGAGTGAGTGGGCTTTTTCAGGTTGTGACCATATTCCCTGTCATGGATCACTTTAAAATTAAAATGTAGCCGAAGCAGTGTGGGCAAAGTAGTGTGTGATCTGAAGGGCACCAAGAAGCTCCTTTCTCCCGCTAAATCTTCTCTCCAAAAAAATTCATCAAATTACTTAGTTTCAAATTTTTCCAGGATCAGAAATTAATTTGGACGAACCTGATCTTCTTTTAAAATGCAGAGTCCTGAAGTCATTCAAGAGCTTTCAATCAACCCTATCTTGGCTTGAATTAGTTCAATCAGATTGCTTCCCACTTGTATTTGGTTAGGTCTACATTATAAAGACCACAAATTTTAATGATGAGCAGGGATAATGGAAGCCTAGTTTGTAAACATGGGGGACAGAAGAACTTTTTGGTGGAGAGGAATGAAGCAGAGTCAACTAGAGAACAGAATTTGGGAGAGGAGAACAAGGAGGTTGAGAGCACAATCCTAGGTTTTAAAAAACTAATGCAATTCTTTTCAGGGTTCACATTAAGCTCGCACTAATACTTACCAGCCCTTGGCTCCATAAATTATTTTAATTATTGTCAGCAACAAACAGAGGAAATCATTTCATCAGAATGTCTCAAATTTTCATAAGAGCATCAGAGCCTTCCTGTGAGGTTGGACTACAAGGCTCCTGCTAGTTTTCCTAGCCTTTGACTTACTCATTCTGCTGCTTCCACGTGCCTGTGCCCACATCCAATACCCAGGTTGCTCTGCTAAGCAACACTTGGCCGGCACAAGGGATCTGTTGCTATTTGGCTTTTTCTCCTCTGTCCTTTTGTTTCTCAGGTTTTCCATGCTGGGGAATGAGGGATTTGAGGAGGGAAGATTTCCTATCTAAGGCTTTATTTAAATGCTCAAGCGTCCTAAAGTCCATCTCCCCTGAGTTAAGAAATGGGCTAAATAGCAGAGTGCATGGGTGGGAGGTGCACATCAGTTTGTCCTAAATGGTTTCACTATAGGCCTTCCTAGAGGTTAAGGAATGAACTAGGATATGGATGGCCTGTCGAGGGCCCCTGCTAGCCCCTTGATCCTCTGATTCTAGGAGAAAGTGCTCTGTTTCCTTTTCAGGCTGTCATTATGGGGTTGGATGCCCTGATTCCCAGTCTGCTTCTGACTACAGCAGTTTCAGTAATGATTTCCCTGAGCTCAAGCTTCGAGAAGACTGGCAGCAGACAGAGCGCTTTACCAGCAATCAACCCAGGGCAACCTCCCTAGAACCAGATGCCATCGGGGATCAGACTGTGTCTGGGGGACAGGAGACAGGCACAGCATGGATGTGCATATACAGCTCTGACTCTGTCCCCTAGCTGTTTCTAACAAGCTAAACCTAGGGACAGAGAGAAATAGACTCCTAAGGAAAAAAAAAAATGATGTAATGTCATTGTACTGGTTTTCCACGAAACTGTTATCCCAAGCAATCTACATTTTTTCTGTTTAACTAATGTCAGGGAAGTGGGAGAATTCCCCCCACCGCTTTTCCTCAAGGTTCTTACGGCTGGTCAAATAATCAAAGAGGCAGGTTAGCAAGAGAAAATCAAACAAAATTTAATAGCATGTATACATGGGAGAAACCCAGGGTAAACTGAGTAACTCGGCCATCTGGCTGAGTCCACCCGTTTAAGTACCCTCAGCTATGGACAAGGAGCACATAATGATCTGGGGCTTCAAAGGGGAGAAAGACAATCTTCATGGAGATGGAACGCAGAAGTTTGATAAGCAGGACTTTGGTAAGAGTGGACTTAGCAAGGATCCCCCCAAGTGTCCTAGATAGTTATCTATGGTGATGGCCTGTCCTGGAGACAACTTTTATTTTAAATTTCTTTAGGCAGCTTGGGGGAAGGTCAGATGCTCTTTCTGGGTCTTTTGAGGCTTCATTGTCTTCAGCTCGAAATAGTCCGCATACCAGAGTGGCACACCTTGGAGCGGCCTGCTCTCAGCCCCATCACGAACTAAGAAGGGCTTTACTTTGCACAATGTTGAATGCATTTGAAAAGCAATTATTTATCCATATATCCACCCAGGGAAATTGTAGACTCCAGCTTATTATATGAGAACTTCCATTCCAGTCTAGTTTACAGAGGGTACTCGCTCCAGCTCCAAGCAAATGCTTGACTTACTCATATCATGCAAACCAAGGGTATGGAGACAGTGTCATAAATATTTGACTATAAATGCCACTGGGTATAGGGCCCTAAAGTACTTCTATGTGGTGCTGTAACGATGGTTGACATGTATCACATGCTATGTGTCAGGCACGTTTCCAAGCACTTTATATAAATTAATTCATTTAATCTTTACAAGAATCCTATGAAGTAAGTACTATTATTATCTCTATTTTAGAAACAAGAAGACTGAGTGACAGAGAGGCAAGTAATTTGTCTAAGGTCAAATGGGGAAGTAGAGCTGGGAACTGAACGCACATGATCTAGCTCTAGAGCCTGCACGTTTTAACACTTGTGCCATGGAGACTACTGTGACACCAACCACACAATGGGCACTTTAAAAATAGAAAATGTGGCTGTAAAGAAATTAAACTGACTTTAAGGCAAACATGAACTGATGTTTTTAGTGCTCCTCAGAGTTGTCACCTCAGGATGCTATACTGATTCCTATAATGCTGTCAGAAATAATCCCTTTAAGAAGAATTTTCTCATTCAATCTTCACAACAACCCTGTGAGATAGACAGAATAGTTGTTTTTATTCCCATTTGGGAAATAAAGCAGATAAGGCTAAAGGACCTTCAAGGACTTGCTTCAGCATCCCACGTTCATGGATTGGAAGACTAATATGGTTAAGATGGCAGTACTCCCCAAATTTATCTGCAGATTTAACACAATCCCTATCAAAATCCTAGCTGCCTTTTTTTGGGCAGAAGTTGACAAGCCGATTGTAACACTCATATGGAAATGCAAGGAAGCCAGAATAGCCAAAATAGTCTTGAAAAAGAAGAACAAAGTTGGAGGACTCACACTTCTTGACTTCGAAATGTACTACAAAGTAAGAGTAATCAACACAGTGTGGTCTGGCATAGAATACAGATATAGACACATGGATCAATGGAAGAGAATTGAGAATCTAGAAAAAAAACCCTTATATTTATGGCTAACTAATTTTTGTCAAGGGTACCAAGATAATTCATTGGGGAAAGAATAGTCTTCTCAACAAATGGTCTGGGACAACTGGGTATCCACATGCAAAAGAATGAAGTTGGATCTGTATCTCTCACCATATAAAAAGTAACTCAAAATAGTTCACAGGGGGCCGGCCCGGTGGTGCAGCGGTTAAGTTTGCCCATTCTGCTTCGTTGGCCCAGGGTTCGCTTGTTTGGATCCTGGGTGCGGACATGGCACCGCTTGGCAAGCCATCCGGTGGTAGATGTCCCACATATAAAGAAGAGGAAGATGGGCACGGATGTTAGCTCAGGGCCAGGCTTCCTCAGCAAAAAGAGGAGGATTGGCAGCAGATGTTAGCTCAGAGCTAATCTTCCTCAAAAAAAAAAAAAAAAAAAGATCACAGACCTAAGTGTAAGGGCTAAAACTATAGAACTTTTAGAAGAAAACAGAAACGCAAACCTTTGTAATCTTGGATTAGAAATTTCTTAGATATGACACCAAAATTATAAGAAACCAAAAAAATAGATAAATTAGATTTCACCAAAATTAAAAACACTCGTGCTTCAAAGGATACCATCAAGAAAGTGAAAAGACAACCCACAGAATGGGAGAGCATATTTGCAAATCATATATCTGATATGGGACTTGTATCCAGAATATATAAAGAACAATTACAATTCAACAATAAAAAGGCAGATAACCTAACTTTAAAATAGGCAAAGAATCTGAATAGATATTTCACCAAAGAAGTTATACAAATAGCCAATAAGCATGTGAAAAGATGCTCAACAACATTAGTCATTAGGGAAAGGCAAATCAAAACCATGAGGTATAATTTCATATCCACTAGAATAAATATAATTTAAAAAGATACAAACAAAAACAGAATATAAGTGTTAATGAGGGCTTGGAGAAATTTGAACTGTCACACGTAGCTAGTGGGAATGTAAAATAGTACAGTATCTTTGGAAAACAGTCTATTCATTCCTCAAAAAGTTAAACAGAGGTACCATGTGACCCAGAAACTGCACTCCTAGGTATTTACCCAAGAGAATTGAAAACATATGTTCACAAAAATACTTGTCCATGAATGTTCATAGCAGTATTATTCACACTAGTCAAAAAATGGGAAAAGCCCAAATGTCCATCTACTGATGCATGGATAAACAAAATGAGTATATCCACTCAATGGAATATTATTCAGCAATAAAAAGGAATGAAGTTCTGACAGATGCTACAACATGGACAAACCTTGAAAACATTATTCTAAGTGAAAGAAGCACAAAAGAAAGTCACAAAATTGTATGATTCCACTTACATGAAATGTCCAGAACAGGCGAATCTGTAGAGACAGAAAGTAGATGAGTGGTTGCCAAGGGCTGGCAGGTTTGGGAGAAAATGGGTATGGGATTTCTTTTTAGAATCATGAGAATATTCTGGAATTGGATAGTGATGATGGTTGCACAACACTGTGAGTGTATTTTAAAACATTGAATTTATAGTTTAAAAAGATGCTTTCGGTGGTGTGATATTATTTCCCAATAGAGTTGTTATTAAGAAAGTGACTTGCCCAAAGTCACAGAGCTAATGCATAACAGAGCTGAGACTTTCATCCAGCACGCTCTTCTCTAACCTGTATTTTGAATCTCCATTAGTTATTCTAAAACACAACTTTTGTAATGGCCTTCCTCTGATCAAAATCCTCTGGGGGCTTTCTCATCAAATAGAAACTCCTCATCATGACATTCAGCCTGGTTTCACCTTGCAAACTTAATTTCTACCGGTAATTCATTCCTTAAACATGAACTGAATCCCTACCAGGGACACTTTCGCCTGCTAGGACTGAGGGTAGAAAGTTTGGGTACCTGTCGTCAAATATTTAAAGTAGTAGTTGGGGTGATAACCCCCACTCAAATAAGTACAGTACAGGCTACAGTTAGCCTTGTGGTAATTCAGCTAAGGGAGAAAAGTTTCAGCTAGTGTTTAAGTGTATTTGTAGGTGAATGAGGCTGGTAGAAGATATGGCTTTGTGGAAGAAGTAGCATTAGAGTTGGACCTTGACTAGGAAAGGACTTACCATCCAGCAAAAATGCATAGACAAAGGCAGTAGAATCCAGGGCAGGTTTGGGAAGCAGCAAGCAGTCCGATTAGGTGGGAATAGAGTGGATATAAAGAGGAGTGGTATGAGAGAGGATGGGAAAGTAAAATAGAGCCAGATAATGGAAGATCTTGATCACCAACCTAAGGTATTTGGGCTACATCAGAATGTGGTGTCGAGTGAAAAGACCATGGTCCTTGGACATAAACCTGAGCTCGAATCTTGGCCCCCTCCTTGAGCAGGCCAGTGACCTTCAGTAAATAATTTTTTCTAATTTTCAAAATGGGAATAAGGATATCTACCTCATCTTGGTTGTGTTAGGAGAACCATTAGTAGATTTAGGGGGAAGAATAGAGGAGGTGATTAAAGCTATGCTTTCGCAAGGTTCCTCCACCAGCAAAGGGAGGAGGGTGGAGTTGGGTAATGGAAGCAGTCAGGAAGTTGCCACTGTACTTCGAGTGAGGGGTTACACGCACTGATTCCAAAACTGCAGCTGTCAAAGGATCTTTTACACTAATGAGATCCCAACCAGGGATGGTGGTATCCTAAGACCTTCCAGGAGTGGAATCAACAAGGTTTGGCTGAGGAGCTGCATGGAGCAAGGGAAAAAGGCATCAAAGAGGACTCTGGGCTTTTGAACTTAACTGAATAGGAATTGTGTTGCCATTGACAGAACCTGGGAAGTCAGCAAGCACAACAGGTTTGGCATAGGGGTGGATGAGCTAGGATTTGGACTTCTGTGAGGAAATAGTAATTTTATGGAGAATGAGGGAGAATAGGAGGTTTGGAAGCCACAGGGGGGCTGGAGATGCTAGGGCAGTTTAGGGCGCTGTCAAGTTTAGGGTATCATAAAAGGCACTAGAGCCCTGCCTGGGGAAGGTGCAGAAACGAAGGTGGATGTTTTTCAGAAACAATTTGGCATGTTTGAAAATTCTTCTCAAGCAGGCTAGGACTATTCCCAAGAGAGGAGCAGTGGTTGTGGAATTCTCTTTCTCTTCTGCTTTTCCTCTTTGTTTCTATATTACATGGCCGCCAGCAACTAATATAGAATGAGACTATAGATTTCCAACTACTACTATAGTATTATAATTCAGCTACACTGGAGGATTAGTAGTTCTTTTTTATGGGCTGGATGTGAACCTGAAAATTAATGTACAATATTAATTCCACAGGAAAAATGTGTTTTGAGTTCCAAACTACTTAACCTTTGGAACACATTTTATTTGTAAGCTGGGGCTGCCTGTGTTAAAATCATAGTTATAATCCTGCTCCACTGGATTCAGCCATTCTAGAAAACTAGATGGTATTTAAAGCATATAGGAAAAAATTTGTTCTCCATGTGGAGGCTCCAGTAACAGCTTACTCAGCTGGTTGGCTGCTGGTCCATCTGCTCTTGGTTAAGGGCCCTGGTTATCCACAACTCTTAAAGGGATCACGCCAATTCACTTTGTAACAGGTGTTAGCTTCTTCAGTCGTAGCCCCTAGGTTCCCATCTAGAAGAAAGCCTGTAGGTCAGTAATTACCTCTCTTACCCTGGGCTTCTAGCTGCTGCATTCTCCTAGGAAAAGTCAGTTGGTAGAAGGCTGCCTTGGTTTAGTTGCCATTCAGCAGGCCTGGGAACATGCTGGGAATTTAGTACCCTTTCAGGACCCCTCTGTACCCTGATGTACGAAGTGCCTTTGTAAAGTGCCTTTACTGGCAACTCACAGTTTTCTACAGTCCTGCCTTGTCAGTTAGCCAACTAGCAAGTGCCTCTGTTCTCTCCATGCCTTTCCTCTTGAACATTAGCTTTTTGTGCCACCCAAGGAGCTAATTGACAATTAACTGGCGATGAGGATCACACTAATACTGAAGGAGGAAGAAACATCAGTCCCTATGCGACTGAACCAGGGCCTTGCCTCTTGTAGAGCAGCAATTCTCCTTCCAATGTAGATGAGTCAGACGAGAAATACAGGATGTAGAGTATTTCTCAGGAATATTAAAATGATTGCTTCTTTCTAGAGGTACTCATATCTAGTTTCCCATTTTCTTCAGCTAGTTCCACATTCTAAAATACATTTCTAGGGGGCCAAAATAGTGCTAGACTGGGTTGACTATAAGTATGAAAATTTCAAGGACAACAGTAGAGATCACACTAAAATCAAAACAATATTGTGTTTAAGAAGAAGACAGATACAAACTAATCAAGGATCACTGGGACTCTTAGATTCTTGTGCTTTAGAGGCAGTGAAAAAGAAACATATGGACCAGACCACTGCCCAGCTCCAAGCAGGCTTGATTGGCCTTCCTCCATCAACCCAGAGCAATTTGTAGCATTGAATTGTAGTCATTCTGTCACTACATATTCTGTAACCAATCTCCTCTACTAAACTATGACTTTGATACTTCATTCAGTAATTCTTTCTGAATTACCAGCATCAAGCACAGGTACAGGCACAAAATGGTACTCAATTCTGTTCAACAGTACACCTACCATATGTTAGATACTCTATTACCATTGGGGGATGAATTAGACATGGCCCCTGTCTTTGGGATGTTTATGGTTTAGTGACAGAGGTAGGAAAAACAGATTTCAATATAAGAAGAGGTGCCCTAGGTGCACAATCGGGGAGCACTTAGCTCAACCTGTGGATTCAAGGAAGATTGCCTGAAGGAGATGACACATGAACTGAACCTTGAAGGAATGCTTAGGATTAGGGAGGGGGAAAAAGGATGGGAGAAGCTTTCTAGGCAGAGGGAATAATGTAATCAAAGGTAATAAGCACTGTGAAGTGGGCAAGTAACTAGAAGCAGTCTGAATCACTGAAGTATACAGTTCCAGGCATCAGTGGCAAAAGATGGGGCTTAGAAGGTCTGCTAAAGAATTGGAGCTTTATCCTGTAGTTGTAGGGGACCTATTTAAGAATTGAAAGCCATGGATTATTCATTTGCTATTCAGAGTCTACATATGAATCTGATAGAACACTATCCAGAGATCTGTTCTGAAAGTCTGAATGACAGATTATAGGAGTCAGGAAATCAAATATATTTACACACACACACACACACACACACACACACAGTGCTGCTTTTTGAAAAGATCAGGAATGTGCGCAAAGATTTATGTACAAAGATATTGATATAGCATTATTTATGAATGGTGAGAAATTAGAAACCATTTAAATGCCCAGCGTAGGCAAATGATTAAATGAGCCAAGTCACCTTCATAACGTAAAGAATTATCTGCATTAAAATGTCGTATTTTGGGGGCCGGCCCGGTGGCGCAGCGGTTAAGTGCGCATCTTCCGTTTCGGCGGCCCGGGGTTTGCGAGTTCGGATCCCCGGTGCGGACATGGCACCGCTTGTCCAGCCATGCTGTGGTAGGTGTTCCACATATAAAGTAGAGGAAGATGGGCACGGATGTTAGCTCAGGGCTAGGCTTCCTCAGCAAAAAGAGGAGGATTGGCAGCAGATGTTAGCTCAGGGCTAATCTTCCTAAAAAAAAAAAATCATATTTTGGAAGAGTGGATATGAAAAATGCCCAGGAAATACAACCTGAACAAAGGAGATACAAAACAGCAAATACAGTATGATCCCAATTTGAGGAAACATACACTTATACTCAAACAGGCACGCAAGCACACACACACAGAGGAAATCCTAACTCTTGGGGCTAGGTCATCAGATTACAGGAGATTTTTTTTTCCTTCTTTTTATTCTTCTATGTTTTTTAAAAAACTTTTCTACTGTGCACATGTATTACATGCATTCCATAAAAATAGAGCTAAATATTATTTAAAACATCAGTGATATAAGTAATAGAAATGAGGAAAATCTCCCTCTGGACAGAGCTTTTCTCATCTTTCTGAATTTTTTTCTTTTCTGTTGTCAGTCATATTCATTCAATCCATAAGATAACAGGATGATTTAGAGAAACTTACATGAGGATTAACAGAGTCAGTTAAAGGGCTGACACATAGACCTTGTTAGGGATGTTTAAAAGAACAAGAACTGTGGGGAAGAAAACCCACAGGGATGGAATATGACCATTAAGCAACTGGAAGATATTAAATGGGAAGACTGAAGACTAAAGAACAAAAGATTAAATTGTAGCCAGAAGGATTTAGGATAGAGATATTGCAAACACTATTGGTAGTATAAATTGTTAAACCCTGAGGTGGGTCAAAAAGAAATGATTAGATACCCAGCTGTGTGGGGTGATTTTAAGTCTAGGTTTATTTAAAGGTAGGAGGATAGAGGAAATGACCTCATCCAATCTTTTTCAGCCGCAAAGTCCTATCATTCATGTTTGAGCAGGATATAAAGAATGATGGTCACATCTTTCGAAAGGGAGAACGGGTAATTAGAAGTGAATAGCTGGGAGCTATTTATGTTTTCATCCCTGTCTTCTGCCATGTCCATTGGTAACAGATTTGGATATAATCAGGGCACAATCAAGTATTATTTATTATCAGCATGTAATGATGATAAATGGAGATTTTTTACCGTAGTGCAATGAATAAACCTCCAAAGTTTCTTTTCAGATTAGTCCTTTACTACCTCTTAAAATATACCATCCCCAAGGATTTCTAAATGACAAGATCCTGCAAATGGTGAATCTTGGAACTGGAGCCCTGGGAGGTTGGCTCAGGCCCAGGGACCCATTTAGCTGATGCTATGTTCTGAAATCACCCTGATTATAAAGCAGAGTTTCTAAGCACCGACTCTAATGTCAACTCAATAACTTGACTCTGCAAAGTTAACGGGAACCCAGGAAGCCTGTTGCAGCACTGTGAGTTATTGCTGTTGTTCAGCTAGGGAATTGTTACTGTGAGTTACAGGTCTCTGTGCTCCAGACAAAAACACGGAGCCCAAAGGGAGTGGTGAGCTTTGAGCAGGGAAAAAGGGCAAGTACCCCAAAAGCACTTGAGGATAAGAACCTCCTAGGTGTAACCTCATGAGCAGTGAGAAAGTCCCCCTTACTTCTGAGCGATTTCTGGTAAAGATTAATGGAGACCTGAAATCTCTTTAACATGGAAAAGGATATTCTTTAATTCTACAATCAGAGCCAAAGATTGCTATGCAAACGCTCTTGTTGGGAGAAGGAATAGGGTAATGGCATAAGTCAGCCATACAGAGGTGAACGTGCAGGCAAGAAGCTCTAATGTGTAGGTGCCTGAGATAGAGGCCTTTCTCTTCAGTGATGGGAGTTCAACACAGAAGCAGGAAGAGGCACTAGGAGTGTCTGATGGACCTATCCCCCTTCCAACCTCGGCCCCAGGACAACGTATCAGAGTCTGAGTGCATGCATTTGTATGCATGAGTGCTCCCGTATGAGTGCACATGGACACAGGCTCATTATATTTAAAGATTATGAAGAAATATTAGCACTGGCTGAGCACCCAAGTATGCCAGACACTGTACACATGTTCTCTCACCCAGTCGCTACAAAGTAGTTCTTATTCCCCAAGTCAGAAAACTGTGGCTCAGAGGGATTAAATTGCTTGTTTGAGATTTTAGAATGTAATGAAGTCTGGAAATAAAACCAGGTTGGGGGTGGGGCATGGCCTAAGCTTCCAACTTCGATTTACATCTACAAATGAGATAATAGAAATAGCAACCCTGTTTGCGTGTGCATTAAAAGTGTTACTTTGTTAAACATAATCATTTAGAACAGTTCACACTTTTTGTTACTTCTTCTGTCATTTCAGCTGTCTTTGTTATACTAAGAGCCTTAGTAAAATGGAATTGAATGGAGCTTCTCTGGACCTCTGAGAGGCCCTGTCTCTGCTGCTTCAGAGTAATCACCACCTGGCCAGTAAACAATCTCTCTAGGATGCATATCTAATCTTGTCATTCACTTATTTAAACTCCTTCAAAGACTTCCATTTTCTTTCATTTAAAGGTCCAATCCCTTAGCTTTGTCTTTAATAATCTGACCCCACCTGACTGCCTGATCCCATCTCATGCCACTTTACTTCATACGCCCTCTGAGAGCCCTGCAGAACTTCCGACTAGCTGTTCACCAAATGTGTCATGCTCCTTAGTAGCTCCATTATCTGACAATTTTGGTCCCTCTGCCTGGAATCTCTCCTCCTACATTTTCACCTGGATAACTGCCACTCCGCCTCTAGAATAGTTGTTTAAGGTGCCAGCATGGGGTAGGGATGGGGATGTGGGATTCAGTTTAAAGGCAGCAATATAATGTTTAACCACATATAGTCAAAACTACCCTTGAAAATGTACTAAAGTATCTCAAAGTGCTTGATATATGGTATTGTTTATACAACCTTGTACATAAATATGTATGTGAAAAATATGTATCATTAAGCACCAGAATCACATTCAGAGCAGTGCAGTAAAATGCTAAAGCATGAGAAGTGGGGAACTGTGATCCCATGAGGGAATCGCAAGTGTACTTCTGCCTTCTCATGATCACCTAACTGGGACTCACTGAGTTTTCCTGGTACCTGAATTATCAAAAGTGTTAGTTCTCTGTCTGTCTGTCTCTGTCTCTCTCTCTTTTCAGTGTAGATGCACCCCTGTAATGCTATCTCACTATAGCCAAGTATTCTGTGAATTTTTCCTGACTCCCTTAGACAGTATCAGCTTCATAGAATTCTACTCATATCTTACTATAGCATCCATCAGGTCTTGTCATAATTGTCTAAGTATCTGTTCTCCCAAATAGACTGTGAACTCCTCCAGAGTATGACCCATGTCATCTTTATTATTCTACCCATAGCACCTAGGACCGTTCTTAGCAAAGATAAGACCAGTGCTTTTCAAAGCGTATTTCGTGGATCAGCATCAGAATTACCTAGGGCACCTCTTAAAACGCAAATTCATGAAAGAGAACAACAATTTTAATTTACTTTTTATTTAAGGTTCTGATTCAGCACTTCTCGGGGTGGATCCAGGAATCTCTACTTTCAAGGCTTTTCCCAGGTGCTATTTCTCAGTTGATACAAATGTAAATGTGGCCTCTTTTCTGATGCCTTCTCCATCTACTCCCCTCTCCCTCATAGATGTAAGCACTTCTGTTGCTGTGGGATGAGATATGGGAAGGCATCCGAACTGAGATGCAGGGCCGCGTTGCTGGCACCAAGAGGGGACGGATGGGAAGGATTTGGAAGGATGGCTTGAATTTTCACAGAGGTTTTGCACACGGGTCTGTGCACTTGAGTTGACGTTGCCACAAAAGTTGTAAAGTGATCATTACAGTTGATTCTTCAGGACTCATTCCATCTCTTTTCCATTGAATTGCAGCAAGGCAAGTTGGGAAATTGATCTCAGCTCAAAGAGTAGGCCTGATTAGTCTGAGAATAAACCCATCCCTTTTGCCAGTTATGATTCAGACATTCAACCTGCCTGAAATTCAAATAAAGGTTTATTGAGGTCTTTTGGGAAACTTTGTCCCTGCTTTTAAGAGATAGGCTCTTCCCCTGGTTGTGCAAGAAAACATGTGGCTCTGATTGCTGTTGATGACTTTCTTATGCCCGTAAGGAGAATCTAGCCTTAGAGAGCTGCTGATTTCTGGATAACAGACTACAGTGATGGAAAGAATCTGGGTCTTTGCTGGCATTTTAGAAAACTGTGGTAAAATATACAGAACATAAAACTTACCATCGTAACCATTTTTAAGTGTACAGCTCAGTGGCATTACGTACATTCATATTGTTGTGCAACTGTCAAAACCGTCCATCTCCAGGACCTTTTCATCTTCCTCAACTGAAACTCTATACCCGTTAAACACTAACTCTCCCATTCTCCCTCCCTCCAGCCCCTGGCAACCACCATTCTACTTTCTGTCTCTATGAATTTGACTCCTTTAGGAACCTCATATAAGAAAAATGGTAAATATTTGCCCTTTTGTGACTCGCTTATTTCACTTAGCAAAATGACTTCAAGGTTGATCCATGTAGTAGCATGTGTAAAAATTTCCTTCCTTTTTAATGTGAATACTATTCCATTGTATGTAGGTACCACGTTTTGTTCATCTATTCCTCTGTCTATGGATACTTGGGCTGTTTCCACCTTTGGGCTACTGTAAATAATGTTGCTATAAACACAGATGGACAAATATCTGTTCAAGTCTCTGCTTTCAATTCTTTTGGGGACGTACGCAGAAGCAGAATTGCTGGATCACATGGTAGTTCTATGTTTAAATTTTTGAGGAATCACCATACTGTTTTCCATAGCAGCTGCACCATTTCACGCTCCTACCAACAAAGTATGAGGGTTCCATTTTCTCCACATCCTTCCCAATACTGGTTACTTTCTGGTTTTTCGCTTTTTTCTTTTTAATAATAGCCATCCAAATGGATGTGAAGTGGTATCTCACTGTGGTTTTGATTTGCATTTCCCTAATTGCTAGTGATGTTGAGCATTTTTTTCATGTGCTTATTGGCCATTCGTATATCTTCCTTGGATAAATGTCTATTCAAGTCCTTTGCCCCTGTTTTAATCAGGTGGTTTGATTTTTTATTGTTGAGTTGTACTTGATGACGCTTTTAAGCTGCTAGATCAACCAACCCTGAAGTCTTCCCTGACTTTGTACTCCAAGTTATATAATCTAGTAAACTACCTGTGGTAGACAGAATAATGGCCCATCAAAGATATCTGTGTTCTAATCTCTGAAATCTTTGAATATGTTCCCTTACATGGCAAAAGGGACTTTGAAGATGTGATTAAATTAAGGATCTTGAGATGGGAAGATTATCATGGATTATCCAGGTAAACCCAATCACAAAGGTCCTTATAACAGGGAGGCAGCAGGGTCAGAGTCAGAGAATGAGATGTAACAATGAAAGCAAAGGTCAGAGTGACGTGGGGCCATGAGCCGAGGAATGTAGGCAGCCTCTACAAGCTGAAAAAAGGTAAGGAAAGAATTTTCCCCTAGACCTCCAGAAGGAATAAAGCTCTGCTAAAACTTTAATTTTTGTTCTGCAAGACCCATTTCAGACTTCCGACCTCCACAATTGTAAGATAATGCATTTGTGTTATTTCAAGCCTCTAAGTTTGTGGTAATTTGTTATAGCAGCAATTGGAAACTAATAAATACCTTTTGGTTTAAGTCAGAGCAGGCTCAGGGTTGGTCGATTCAGCAGTTTAAAAGTGTCATTAAGTACAACTCAACAATAAAAAACCAGACCTCTTGATTAAAAAAGGAGCAAAGTTTATTCATTATTTACAACCAAGAGTATCTTAATTGATACACCAGGTCAACCAACAATAAAACAGCCAATAGCAGCCAATTTTCTTTCAGTGAATTCTAGCTATATAGCTACCATTTTTAGGGAGGTTGATAAAGGCAGTCATTGCATGATGGGGAACTGACTAGGAAAAGAAATCTAATGTGCATTATGGTTAGAGAACAACTGAAATCACACTCAAATGTTTGATTAATGAATGAATGACATCTTTTGGTTTAGTTTGATTATTGGTGTTTATAATTCCCTCCCTGGTTTAACGACTGTGGTACTGACCTGTAGGGGCTGTGTATTCCTCACCAGACTTTGGCTTAGCATGTGTATTTGAGGGTGAATATGTATAGGAGTTGATTGTTGCCCCAGAGGCTTGTCTTATAAACTTAGACTCTTGCAAACTCTATTTTGCCTCCCTCAGGGACCTTTTCCTTCCTTGTTATTTGTTGTTAAATCACTAGGCTGAGTTAAGTACCCAAACAACAGATCTTTCTCATCGTGTCCCAGAGGAAAAAAGCCTAGTCCACTTACCTTGGACCCAAAGTTCCCAAATCACTAATGAAGCATACAGTGTGTAGGTCCTGATTCCACCTTAGATGGGCAGAAATTCTTGCCTTAAAACAAACCAACCAAAAAGCCAAAACAGACAGGCTTGTTTCTCTTCCTCTCCTGATGTCTAGAGTTCATGTTAAAACTGCGTTTCCTGTCTTTACTCTCAGATGAGAGTGTAGAGAATTACAGAGCAGTGCTGAAAAGATTGTTAAAGACCCTGCAGATTACTTTGAAGGGAGAAGAACACTTTATGGAAAACGTATAAGCAAATCCTGTGCCTGGAAGTAAAGCTCTTTCCTGGAATAAAATTTTCCATTTATCAGGTATCTGTTTCCCCATGACGAGCTCCAAACAACTGGAGACACGATCATTTTTCTTTCTAGGCTAGCTAATGATCTAAGTTGTGGATTCTTCAGACACTTGGCTTCTCTGCAATCTCCCCAAGCTGCTAGATTTTTGGACTTTTCATAGTAGGTCAGCAGCCCCACTAGAGCTAAAATATTGTCCTTGACAACTGCCACTCAGAATTCAAGGATCATAAGAAACTGGGTATTTCTGTGAAAACAGATTTCTAATGAACTTCTTGACTCCAAGCTTCAGGGCTCAGGAGACGAAGCAGCCTGTGCAGGTGGATCTGCCTCATGTCATGTTCTTCACAAACTAACTTCAGGTGCAGAACTTAACTTTCACCTTGCGCTTTGGAGGAAGACAGGCTTGGGTTCAAGTCTTAGCTCTCTCTCAATACTAGCTGGAGGTAATTTTGAGGTTGTTTAGCCACTCCCAGCTACAATTTCATTATCCGTGAGATGGAGATAATAGTATTCACCTCGCAGGGTTGTTGTGAGCATTATATGAGATCACATGTATACACAGTAAATGTTAAGGAATTGGAAAGGAATAAGGGAATTGGAAAGTGTTGTAGCTACTTGGGAGCCAAGTTCTTGCCCTATGAGTCTCTAGACTTCCCTGACAAAATCATAATTCCTGACTGGAACTCTACAATAAACTCTTGGTAAACAGCTCTGGAATTGTAGTTGAAATTCTACAACCAGAGAACCCAAATCTTGTTCTATGGTGTTTTACCATCGCATTGGTTTTTTTTTAGTTCTGCTAATTGTGACTTAAGATAAATTATTTTAGGGAGCAAGCAGCTTCTCTGCAGCAAAGTGAGTATGAGTATTAAGTTTAACAGGCTTCAGGTTACTGTTTAATGTAGAGAATCACTAATCCTACTGACCAATTTGGTCAAACACATTCCATTCCAATTGTGTTATCTCTCATCCCAATGACCCCCAGGGCTAACTCAACCTGCTGGCTGAACAGGTGGCCCCTTCCTTTCCCACTTCTCCACGTGTTGTGTTGTATTACATTCTTCTCATGGGAATATTAACGTTCAAGGGGAATATGAATCTATCCCTGCTTGAACTACAGACTATAAAGTAAGGTTGAAGTCTGTTACTTTCTACTTCCAGACTGGTACATTAATATCAGTTTCTTAATCCAAAAGAGGTACATGTGGTCATCTAAATGATCAACATGACCTCTACGAGTGCCTAATGTACACCTTAGAAATGACATTGAGGGGAAAAGGAATTGGTCTTCTTATCATCACCCAATAGGAGGGTACAAGGGACCTTAACTCAATATCAGATCTCACCACCTGTGCCTTTCAAGCATCACTTTTCCTCAATTTGGTAGTTAGAAAGGAATATATATGCGTATATGTGGCTCAGGTGAATCAAAAGAATACCAAAGAAAGAAACCCATAAAAACTCCTATTTTGGATATCGTTTTGAGTGTTTGTAACAGAGACCCAAACTGACAATGGCTTAAACAAATAGAAGTTTATTTCTTTCTCACATTGCAGTCTGGAGGTAGGCAGTCCGGGCTGCATGGCTACATGACAACTCTGCTGCGTGAAGTTGTCCGGGGATCCAGACTCCTATCCTGTGGCTCAACCAATCCTAGGGTATGTCGCTTTTCCACGTGGCTTAAAATGGCTCTCCACAATGCCTAAGAACCAAATAGCAGGAAGAAGGAAGTAGGAGAAGGAGGAGATGCCATCTCCCTTTAAGAGTTTGAAGAGGAGGTTCTTCAGGTCTCTTCTAGCCACATCCCGTTGTCAACAGCTTAATCACATGACCACAACTGGCTGAAGGTAAGCCTGAGGAATGTACTCTTAAGCTTAGTGGCCATATGGCCAACTAATAATCCTTATTTATTTATTTATTTTTTTATTGAGTTATTGATAGGTTACAATCTTGTGAAATTTCAATTGTACATTAATGTTTGTGAGTCATGTTGTAGGTGCACCACTTCACCCTTTGTGCCCACCCCCCACCCCACCTTTCCCCTGGTATCCACTCAACTGTTCTTGGTCCATAGTTTTAAATTAATAATCCTTTTACTTTGGAAGAAGGGGAGAATAGATATAATGGAACAAGGAACAGTCTAAAAATTATTCATGCCTTTGAGTTTTTAGGAGAAAAGTATTAACCTGCGTGCCTTCTGACCATAAACACCCCCAGGCAGCATTTATGACCATAAACACACCTAGATAGTATTTATAGCCACTAAGGCAGGTCTGTTCCAATGAGATTCTTCCAGTTGTGAAATCTTTTCATACTGATGGGTAAGTAGCTACTCCTCTAAGACCCCCACTCATCCCCCTGGCTGGCCCATCCCCTCCTGCCCTGCACTATACTCTCCATGATCCAGCAACTAAAGGGTTGAGGCCTGGCTCAACAAGGGGCTTTGAGGACCCTATTCCTGTTCATTCTAATTGATTACTGCGGGCCGATACAGCTGGTAACCTATCTTGACTCTCACTCCTGCACTTAGATGGAAGGGCTGCTCCAGCAGGAAGTTAACTCAGGATTTTTCAGTTGCTTGATCATGCACAACTGAGACCTGGTCATGGCTGACACTGTGTCTTGGTTTCTCTATCTCTAAAATGTGAGAGATACCTTTTGTAATTAAGTCAGGAAGCTGGCAAGGAAAGGAACCAGTGACATCATTAATCAGATATAAAGATATAATAATAAGGAGTGACATCCTGACCCTAGTCAAAGGGAAATTTAAGAGAGACCATTCCATAAAGAGAACTGGAGGAGCCATTGAATAAGGTTTAAAAAGACAGGTTCTGGGCTAGGACTGGCAGAAGGAAGAGATCATCTCCTGCAAGAAAATATAATGAAAAAGAGAGCAAGGCTAGATAGAGTCTCCAAGCAGCAATACTGGTATCTTAAAAGAAGAAATTATAAATAAGCACATTTCCCTCACCCAGCCAGAGAGAGGCTTGCTGATTGGCCTCCTCTCTGTTATTTCCCGGAGGAACACCAAACACACAGTATGTGTGGAGTCTCAAAATAATGTCATAAAGCTAATCACACCCCAAAGCACACTTTGCCCCATCAATATTCAGTCTGCCTTTGCATTCCCAAAGAAGCACAATAAGAAAACCAGGCTCAGGCAAGTTCCTTAGCCACCCTGAGCCTTGATGATTTTTATGTGTAAAAGAAGCGTAATTCTTTATTTTTTAAAGATTCCACTTTTTCCTTTTTCTCCCCAAAGCCCCCCGGTACATAGCTGTATATCCTGAGTTGTGGGTCCTTCTAGTTGTGGCATGTGGGATGCCACCTCAGCGTGGCTTGATGAGCGGTGCCATGTCTGCACCTAGGATCCAAACCAGCGAAATCCTGGCCTGCCACAGTGGAGCACGTGAACTTAACCACTCAGCCACGGGGCCGGCCCCAAAAGATGGATAATTCTATTTACCTTTCATGGTGGTTGTGAGGTTTAAATGAGAAAATGCACATATGTATCCTGTAGCCCTGGTAAATGGTAGGTGCTCAGAAATTTTCAGTTTCTTCTTCCTCAGTTCCTGGACATTTCTAGGTCACTGGTTGTTATGAAGAATAAAAATTTAAGCTCAGCACAGACCTCCTAACTAACTTCATTGTCAGTCTTTCCAAAAGGCAGCATTAAAATTAGCAGGGTGTCTGCCCTGTAAAACCCAACCCTGGATCATGCCACCATATCCGTAATCTCTGCTTTTTCCCCAGGACTGTAGACCTCTGCTAGAGACAACCACACCAGCATGCTCATTGGTGCCACATGATTTACAAATTCACCTGAATCTTCAACATGGAATCACCTTTTGATCTGTCCCACCTCGTCATCAGTCTCTTTCGTTCTCCACACCCTTTCAACCTTTGAGTCTTTGTTAGTCTCTGCTCACCGCCAGCCTCTCTTCATCACAGACCATCTCCTTTCTGAGTCACTAAGAAAACAGATACTGCTTACAAGTTTATCTGTATCAGCACTCCTCCTTTACCTCTTTGCATCCTGATTTGGCAGAAGAGGAGTCCTGCCTCCTGCCCAAACTTAATCATCCCATCCGTTTTATACTCTGAGGACCATGTCCCATCTCTTATCCCTTCTGTCTCTTGTATTTTCAGCCACTGCCTCTCCACTAGCTCTTTCTCATCAGCCTTTTAAACGTATTCAAATATCTACTATCTTTTTTTAAGTTGAGGTATAATTGACATATAACATTATGTTAGTTTCATATGTACAACATAATGATTCGATATTTGCATATATTACAAAATGATCACCACAATGTCTAGGTAACATCCGTCACCACATATAGTTACAAATTTTATTTTCCTGTGATGAGAACTTTTAAGACCTACTGTCTTAGCAACTTTTGAATACGCAATACAGTATTATTAACTATATTCACCATGCTGTACATTACATCCCCAGGGCTTATTTACTTTTTAACTGGAAGTTTGTACCTTTTGACCACCTTCTCCCATTTTGCACACTCTTCCACTCAGCACCTCTGGCAACCACCAAGCTGTTCTCTATATCTATGAGCTTCTTTTCTTAGATTCCACATATGGGTGAGATCATACAGTATTTGTCTTTGTCTGACATTTCACTTAGCTTAATGCCTTCAAGGTTTATGTCATCACAAATGGCAAGATTTTCTTCTTTTCTACTATTTTTTTAAAAAAACTTCAATCAGAGCCAGCCCCCATGGCCTAGTGGTTAAAGTTTGGTGTACTCCACTTTGGTGGCCCAGTTTGGCTCCTGGGTGTGGAACCACATCACTCATCTGTCAGTAGCCATGCTGCGGCAGTGGCTCACATAGGAGAACTAGAAGAACCTGCAACTAGAATATACAAGTATGGACTGGGGCTTTGGGGAGGGAAACAAAAGAGAGAGAGAGGAAGATTGGCAACTGATTTTAGCTAGGGAAAATCTTTCCCAGAAAAAAAAGCCTTCAATCAAAGTTGACACTTTGTTCCACTGTAGCCCCTACGTTTTCTTTTCTTTACAGATAAGCTTCCTGAAAGAAGCTCCAATTCATCCCTCAGCTATTTTCCCTTCTGCTCCCATTATGCCACTTTCCAAAATCACCAATGGCTTCCTTGTGTTTGATCCAAAGAACAGTTTTATTTTTTCATTTATTTATTTATTCTTTCTCTGCCTTGTGATAATAAAAGGAATAGAAAAGTAGATACTATTATTATCTTTATTTTATGGATGAGAACATTAAGGCTTAGCAAGGTTAAGAAACTTACCCAGAGTCTAGTAGGTATTCAAGGTAACACCAGAATTTGAACCTAGGTCTATCTCCTAGTTTTCCTACACCTCAGAGATCACTATTTCTCAGTCTCCTTTGCAGGTTACTCTTCATCATTGGAGAGTCCAAGACCTTAATCCTCAGACCTATGTCTATCTATACTTACTCTCTTAGTCATCTATTCCAATCTCATGACTTTAAATATTGTGGTGAATCATCTGCAAAGATGGTCAACAATTCCTCCCATCATTGCATGTGCACATTGTCTCTCCTATGAGGAGGTGGAGTCTATTTCTCCTCCTCCTTGAATCTAGGCTGGCCTTGTAACTTGTTTTGACCCACAGAGTGGATGAAATTGGAATGTGAAAATTCTGGCCCAGTCCTTAAAGTTTGTGCTACATGAGTAAATGATAAGTGACCATGCGGCAAGAGAGAGGCCGCACGGAGGAGAATTAAGGAGCCTCAGATAACAGTCAGCACCAACGACTCGGACATGGATGTGCCAGCAGCCCCTGAGATCCCAGATAATTGCAGCCACATGAGTCATGAGAAACCCACAGAATCACGAGAAATAATAATTCACTGTTGTTTTAAGCTACTAAGTTTTGGGATGTCTTTAAACACAGCATTAGATAAGAAAACAAATGACATCAACATGCTGATGACTCCAATTTATATCTCCAGCTCCAACATTTCCCCTGAACTTTAGATTCATGTATCTGACTGTTCCCTGGATGACTAAGAGGCATCTAACAGGCCTAACACAGACTTTTTTTTGGTAACAGCTTTATTCAAGTATAATTCACATACCATACAATTCACTCATTTAAAGTATATAATTCAATGTTTGTAAATATATTCACAGAGGTATAGCACAGACCTTTGATTTCCACCTCACCACTCAAAAAACCCTGCCCCCTTTCTTACTGATCTCGCCAACTGTTTTTAAGCCCTAAACCTGGGAATCATCATTGGTTTACCTCTTACTCCTCATTGGATCCGTTGGCAAGTTCTGACAGCTTCATCTTTAAAACATATCACAAACCTAACTGCCTCCTTTCATTTCCACCACTCCCATCTTAGTCAAGTCATCTCTTCTTGCCAGGTCCACTGTAATAGCCTCCTAACTGGCTTCCCTAACTCCCCGGCCAACTGGACATCCACTCAGATGACCCTCAGTCAATTCTCTACAAAGCAGAGTGATGATTAAAAAACATAGATCAGGGGCTGGCCCCATGGCCAAGTGGTTAAGTTCGCGCGCTCCGCTGCAGGCGGCCCAGTGTTTCGTTGGTTCGAATCCTGGGCGCGGACATGGCACTGCTCATCAAACCACGCTGAGGCAGCGTCCCACATGCCACAACTAGAAAGACCCACAACAAAGAATATACAACTATGTACTGGGGGGCTTTGGGGAGAAAAAGGAAAAAAATAAAATCTTTAAAAAAAAAAAAACATAGATCATATCACTCCCCTACCGAAAAACTTTAATGACTTCCCACCACAGAATAGAATCCAAACTGCTTACCATGGCCTACGAGACCGCTGTTTATGTCTGACTATATCTCCCACCACTTCCTTCTTTGCTTACTCTGCTCTAGACGTATTGGTTTTCTTTCTGTTCCTCCAAACCACTGAACTCATTCCTGCCTCAGGGCCTTTTCACTACTATTCCCTCCACTGGGAATGATTTTCTCAAACTGTCATACGGTTTACTTCCTTCCTTAATTAGGCTTCTGCCAAAATGTCACCTTCTCAGAAAGGCATTCTGTGACCGTGCTACCTAAAATAGGAGCTCCCCTGCCCCCTCCAAGCAGAAGTCACTTTTGATGGCCTTACTCTGATTTATATTTTTTTTCCGGCACTTATCACTACCTGACATTATGTCCTACATTTAGTTGTCTGTGTGCTTTTGTTTGTTTCCCTTATAGTGGCAACTGTGCAAATGCTCTTCTCAGATCTTTAAGAGAACCTCTTGCAGGAAGCATAATTGAAAGCCCCAGCTTATATCACTCTGGATACAACACCGCATTGGCACCAAAGCCACACTCCTCCCAGGCTTCTCCTAGCCAATGATTGGGCATGATGGGTGTACGAGAGCTGTCCCATTCCTGAGGAATGCAGGACTCCTCTAATGAGTAAACTTTGCCTTGGAGAGTCCCCATTGACCTGGCCAAAACTTTCTTAGAACTGTGCTACCATCTGAGAGTCTTTCTACCCAAGCCTCCTTTCCCTCTCTCCTTCCACAGAGGTCAGACCTGCATTGGAGTCTGAAGACTCTCTCTGCTTACTCCTCCTCCCTCCCCTTTGTCCTTCACA
Source organism: Equus asinus (assembly GCF_041296235.1). Taxonomy (NCBI): domain Eukaryota; kingdom Metazoa; phylum Chordata; class Mammalia; order Perissodactyla; family Equidae; genus Equus; species Equus asinus. Next base: position 104,263,316 of record NC_091820.1, on the reverse strand, counting down.
GGCATTTCCTCTAATAAATGTCTTATACACCTTGGCATCTGCTTCTTGAAAGATCCAAACTGATCCACCTATGATGTACCCCAGTGAAGGGTCATGGAGATACTCCTAGAATCACAGGGTCAACAGAGGCCTGGAAGTTGGACAAAGCCACTGAGAGTGGGGACCTCAATGTCTAGAGGCAATGGTGTAATTAGCAGGCAGCAGCAGTGGATGCTATTTCATGTCTAAAGGGCAAATGGAACCACTTGCATGCAGTATATATGCCAGTCTAGAAACAAGATCAGACCAGCTATCTCGCAGCAAAGACCAGCAGAAGCAAGTAGAGAGGGATGGCACTGAGAACTGGCTATCCATACTTCAATTTCTAGGAGAATCTGTAAACTTTCCCCTGTACTACCTGTATCCCACTTGTGTGGGAGCTTCTGAACAAGATTAGACCAGTTACAGTAAATAAGGAAAAAAAATATATATATATATATTGTGTGTGTGAGGAAGATTGGCCCTGAGCTAACATCTGTGCCAGTCTTCCTCTGTTTTGTATATAGGATGCCACCACAACGTGGTTTGATGAGCAGTGTATAGGTCCGCATTTGGGATCCAAACCTGCAAAGCCCAGGCTGCTGAAGCAGAGCGCTTGAACTTAACCACTATGCCACCAGGCTGGCCCCAGGAAGCCATATCTTTTGTACATCTGTATATAGCATACAGATTATTCACCATACAGAAAAAGAGGACATTGACATCTTTAGTTTTAACTAAACCATTCAAAGCCTCTTTATGGTCCAAGCATCTTTATTGCCTTTGAGTCAACTTTCAAGCCAGTAAATTGGAACAGATGAGTTGAAAGATCTGGCTTTAGTCTTATCCTTACTTTTTACTACCTTTTGGGCCTGAAAAACTTGCTAGCCTCTCAGAGCTTTTTTCCTCATCCATAAAATAGGATAATCTATTCCCTGTGCAGATCACATGATTATGGTGAGGACAAATCATATATTTAAAAACCCATGTGCAAATTTATCTTATTAATTTTACAAAATATTATACAAGTATAAGATTGTTTTTAAAGATCTATTACAGCTTATCCATTCTTCAGACTGCTTTTTTTTATTGTTTACCTTTTATATAATGATGCCCTCTGCTGTTCTCTTGTATATCTTTACTTCAGACCATACAAGAGACTTGATCCGTATCATCATTCTATCCAAGACAGTTAGAGTGGAAATACCTGGAAATCACTTAGTCTCATTTTGAAGATGAGAGCAAAGCACAGACATAATAGGGAAGTGCCTAAAATCAGTCGAACCAGGACCATAACCCAGACTTCTAGACTCTAAGTTCAGGGCCCTCTAGTCAGAATGGCAATATAGAAGTAAAAAAAAAAATACTATTGAGTTTGACTTAAATGTCCAAATAAACTTTATTACCTTGCTCTTCCTCCGAAATTCAAAATCAACATTAAAAGAGTTATTGGTGGCATCTACCCAGTCGCCCAAGACAGAAACCTCAAAGTCAGTATTAATTCTGTCCTCTCCTTTATCCACTGCATAAAATATGTTATGTGGTCTCCTTAATTCTACCTTCTAAATCTGTTTCACTCTCTTCTCCATTTAGATTCCCCTCATTTAAGCCTTCATCTTTTTTAGCCTGTGTTATTTCAACAGCCTCCTAAGTGTTTTTGCAACCTCCAGGTTCACTTGCCCTTCATTCATTCATTCAACAAAATTTTTCTTAAATCCTTACAACATTTCAGGCGGTGTGCTAGATATGGAGAATTAAAAGAGAAGCAGACATAGTCCACGCTCTCAAGGATACAATATCTAGCAGAGAGAGACAAATATGTAAACAAATGAGGAATTCTGGTTCCTCCAAAATACGCCAAAACAACTTGTTGATGAGACGAAGCTGAGTTTATACTCTCCATAGTAAGGGGGAGCACTAGCTCAACAGAGCCTTAGTAGCATTTATAAGTGATGAGGGTGAAATCAGGATATATATGAGGTTTTGAAGTCTTATTTAAGGCGGGTCTTTCGACGGGAAGGGGGACTTAGTTATGATTGGGTAAGGATCATGAAACAACAGTTTAAGATTGGTAGACCCAGCAGGTGAGCATTTGAGGAGAGGGTTCTAAGACTCTTTGGGTGTGAAATATTGGTTGATGTATTCTGTTGGGGAGTTGATGGTTCTCTCAGTAAGTTCCTGGAATGTGTACTAAAGGTTATTTGTAACTTTTATCTTTCTAGGCAAGAATTTTCTGGAATAGTAATGTTGATGAAGACAATAGAATAATAAAGTCACGTGATGTAGACAACAAACTTTGTGGTGGTAGATGGGTTCACTTTTCATAAGGGAGTATAGCAAAGCATTGTAGATACCTGTATTGGGTACTGCAGGTGCATAGAGGAAGGAGTGTTCAATGATCCTTGGAGTCAGAGTGGGGAAGAATCCAAAGAGGTTTTACAGATTTGAACTGTCCCTTAAAAGGCGAATAATATTACGTTTATGGATATACCACATTTTGTTTATCCACTTATCAGTTAATAAACATTTGGGTTGTTTTCACTTTTTGGCTATCATGAAGAATACTGCTATGAACATTCATGTACACCTGTTTTTTGGAAACATATATTTTCATTTCTCTTGCGTATATTCCCAGGAGTGAAATTGTTGGATCATATGGTAATTCTATGTTTAGCTTTTTGAGGAACTGCCAAACTGTTTTCTGAAGAGGCTGCACCATTTTACACTTCTACCAGCAATGTATGAGTGTTCAAATTTCTCCACATTCTTGCCAACTCTTTTTATTTTCCATTTAAAAAAAATTATAGCCATCCTAGTGGTGTAAAGTGGTATCTCATTGTAGTTTTGATTTGCATTTTTCTAGTAACTAGTGATGTTGAACATCTTTTCATGTCCTTGTTGGTCGTTGCCATATCTTTGGAAAAATATCTTTTCAAATCCTTTGCCTATTGGATTTTTAATTGGGTTATTTGTCTTTAAATTCTTGAGTTGTAAAAGTTAATTATTCTGGATACAAGTCCCTTATCAGATATATGATTTGCAAATGTTTTCTCCAGTATTGTGGGTTGTCTTCATTTTTTTGATGGTATCTTTTGAAGCACGAAAGTTGTAAATTTTTTTATTGAGGTGAAAGTCACATAACATAAAATTATCCACTTTAAAGTGAACAATTCAGTAACACACAGTGCACTTAAAATGTTGTACAACCACCACCTCTATCCACTTCGGAAACATTTTTATCGTCTGAAAAGGAAGCCCTATACCCGTTAAACAGTTGTTCCCGTTCCTCTTTCTCTGTAGTCCCTGGAAACCACCAATCTATGTTCTGTCTCTATGGATTTACCTATTTTGAATATTTCGTATAAATGGAATCATGCAATACGTGACCTTTTATGTCTGGCTTCTTCCACATACTAGAATGTTTTTGACATTCTTCCATATTGTAGTGTTTATCAGTACTTAATTCCTCTAAGTGGCTGAATAAATCAGGAAGTGTGAGTCCTCCAACTTCTTTCTTTTCAAGATTATGTTAGCTATTCAGGGCCCTTAGCAATTCCATATTAATTTAAGGATTTGCTTTTCTGTCTCTACAAAGAAGGCTAGTGGAATTATGATAAAGATTGCATTGAATCTATAGATTACTTTGGGTGGTATTGCCATCTTTTCAATATTAAGTCTCTCAAGCCATGAACATGGGCTGTCTTTCCATTTTGTTAGGTCTTCTCTAATTTCTTCAAGCATCATTTTGTAATTTTCCATGTACAAGTCTTCTACCTCCTTGGTTACATTTATTACCAAGTATTTTATTTTTTTGGAGGATATTATAAATAGAAATGTTTTCTTAACTTCCTTTTCAGATTTTTCATTGCTAATGTATAGAAACACAACAGATTTCTTGTTTGTTGTTTTTGTACCCTGTAACTTTGGCGAATATGTTTATAAATTCTAGTATTTTTATTATGGCTTCTTTTGAAATACATATTTACATACATATATGATCATGTCATTTATAAATAAAAATAGTTTTACTTTTTCCTTTACAATTTGGATGCCCTTTATTTCTTTTCTTGCCTAATTGATCTGATTAGAACTTCTAGTATATTCACCATTTTGAATAGCAGTAGCGAAAGCAGGCATCCTTGTCTTATTCCTGATCTTAGAGAAATATTTTCAGTCATTTATGATTATGATATTAGCTGTGGGCTTTTCATAAATGCCCATTATCATGCTAAGGAAGTTCCCTTCTATTCTTATTTTGTTGAATGTTTTTTACCATGAAAGGGTGGTTGGATTCCATCAATAACTTTTTCTGCTTTAATTGAAATCATGATGTGATTCTATTCCTTCATTCTGTTAATGTGATGTATTACGCTGATTAATTTTCCTATGCTAAATCACCCTCGCATTCCTGGGATAGATCTTACTTGCTCTGGTCCTTTTAATATGCTAATGAATTTGGTTTGCTAGTATTTTGTTGAGAATGTTTGAATCTATATTCATAGGGAATATTGGCCTGCAATTTTCTTTTCTTGTGATGCCTTTGTGTGGCTTTAGTATCAGGGGAAAACTGTCCTCATAGAATGAGTTCGGAAGTATTCCCTCCTCTTCTGTTTTGTGGAAGAGTTTGAGAAGGATTGGTGTTCATTCTTCCTTAGGTATTTGGTAGAATTCACCAGTGAAGCCACTTGGTCCTGAACTTTTCTTTGTTGAGGGATATTTTTTATTACTGATCCAATCTTTCTAATTGATACAAGTCTGTTCATATTTTCCATTTATTCTTGAGTCAGTTTTGGTAATTTGTGTGTTTCTAGGAATTTATCCATTTTAATCTAGGTTATGTAATTCGTTGGCATACAAAAGTTTTAAATTTTGATGAAGTCCAATTTTTCTACTTTTTCTTTTGTCGCTTATCCCTTTGTCATCATATGTACAAAAACTTCACCTAACGCAAGGTAATGAAGATTTACTCCTATGTTTTCTTCTAAGACTTTTATAGTTTTGGCTCCTACCTTTAGATCAATGATCAATTTTGAGTTAATTTTTGCATATGGTATGAGATAAGGGTATTGCTTATTTCTACATATGGGTATCTAATTATTCCTGCACCATTTTTGAAACTAATAAGGTTTTGTTGTCCATCTGCCTTGTGTCCATCAGTCCTCCAAACTTGACGTAGACTTCAGCATTAGGTTGAGGGTGTTGCATGGAATTTTAGCTTGGTTTCCAGTGGCGGAAAGAGAATTATAGCTTTGTGAGAAAGGCTCTACTTGTTGGGTAATTCAGAAGAAGGCAGGACATACTGATATCTCCCTCAGGCCTTAGCCCTAAGCCAGAGTGCAAAGGCTGGCATTTGTCTTCGTGGTAGACATTTAGAGTGCTCTTGCTCCTCTCTAGCTGCCTGCCACCTACCTAACATGCAGCAAGTACATTGAGTTGAGGCCTTGGCTGCTTGTGGCCCCAAGCACAGATGTTTGTCTTCTTTCCCTTCTTATTCTGTTAAGATTCTACCCTCTGCTTCCCACAGTGACTGCAAGTAACCTGGAAGATCAACTAAGATTCTATTAGTGGTGGTGATGGTAGTAGTAGTAGTAGCAGCAGCAGGAGAAATAAGGAGAAGAGATAGGGGAAAAATAAGGGAGACGGGCTTGGCATGTGGATGGAGGAATAGGAAAACTAGAAAGTAACTAGGAATAAATAAGAAGGACGTCCAAAAATCCAGCAATGAAGCTTTAGTTTTTGCAGAAAGGAGAGACAGGAAAACTTCAGTAGTGTAACAGCTGACTTCAACAACATTCAAGTTGAAGAAAAGTCAGAGGGGTAGAGCAGGGAAGAGAGAACTCAGATGCGTTAATAGAAAGGAAAAAATTTAAAAAGGAAACTTCCATTTTCACTGTAGAGGAAATTCAAGAAGTATGAACATCGGTGAGAAACAGTGTTCACACTCTCTTGGGGCCTAATTGCTTTCTCTTAGGCCCACTAGAATACCAAAACCACTCTGATACTGAAAAGCTGAGAAAAGTATAATTTTCCCCTGCTCAGATAACATGTGCAGTTTATTAGGAACTATGACAGGCCTGTGGAAAAGATAATTGGAGAAAACGGTGCATTTCAGTTGCATTATTGAAATTGCACTCTGGGGGGCAGTATGGTAAGGTTGAAAGATCACGAGCTTTGTAGCCAGACAGACATGGGTCCAAATCTTGGCTCTGCCACTTTACTCCTTGTGTGCCTTTGGACAAGTTATTTAACCTCTCTGAGCCTTCAGCTTTCTCTCTCCAGAATTATATGGACCTCTTAGGTTTTTTGTGAGAATTGAATGAGAGAATGTCAGCAAAGCAACTAGCACGATGTCTGGTACATGTACTACTAGGGGCTCAGAACGTGCCAGTTCCTTACTTCAGTCTCCTATCACTGCATTCTAGTCACAAACTGGACCTGTCTCCTGTTTCTAAAGGCTTGGACTCAGTAATCCTACATCTGATATTCTATTACAAGGAAAACCGTCTGAAGAACAGAAAAGATTTTGTGGTCAAGCATGTTCATTGTGTTTGTTAATACAAAACAAAACAAAAGGAAACAAAAACTGAACACCACAAATACCTAACAGTAAAGGAATGCTATTTATTAAAAATGACATCCATGAAGGCTTTTAATAACAGTGAAGTGCTAACATTATAGTATTATGCTAACAAAATTTACATATACAATTCTACATACAACCATATTAAATATGTTGAAAATATGTATAGAAACAATACTAAATGAAATACACCAAAATATTAATGAAGGTTGCCTCTGGGTGGAGGATTATGAGTAACTACTTTTGTTTTACTTTTCTTTTCTACCTTGCATATAACATCACTTTTTATTGAGGTAACATTACTTTTATACTAAAAAATTTATTTAATTACAGAATAATTTTTAAAAGGATCTTGAGGAATACTCCATAGCAATGAGAATGGTCTACAACTACATGTGACAATATGGATGAATTTCACAAGCACAGTGTTGAGCAAAAGGAGCCAGATGCAAAAGAGTACACAGTGCATAATTCAATTTGTATAAAATACAAAATCAAGCAAAACTAATTTATGCTATTAGTAATCAAGATAGTGGCAACCCTTGGAGGGAGGGCAGGTAGTAACTTTTGCATCTGGCTCCTTTTGCGCAACATTACATTTGTGAAATTCATTGTGTTTGTGGGGTGAGGATAGTGCCTGGAAATAGGCACAAGGGGGCTTCTGGGATCTGGTGATGTTCTGTTTCATGATCTGGGTGCTAGATGTGCTTAGTTTGTGAAAATTTATCACCCTTATGAATAGTGTTATACTTCAAAAAAAAATAAAAATAAGATGGATGGATGGATGGATCGATGGATAGATGGATAGTTAGGTAGGTAGGTAGGTAGGTAGATAGATAGATAGATAGATAGATAGATAGATAGATAGATAGATAGAAAATGTGCTAAGTGAATGCAAATCGCCATTGATGCCTTATCTGAAGGAGAAATTCATCTTTAGAAAAAAAGAACACCTTGTTTTGGCCACAAGATGGCATCATTAGTTGCTTGGAAATCAAATTCCAAGGTGCTCTTCAGCACATTTTAAGAACCAAATATTTGGTGTATTGTCTTAGAAGAAGAGAACTTAGAGATTTTCCACTCTGACGTTATCTAATTTTCCAGATGAAAGAAATACGGCCGTACAGGAATGACTTGCCCGAGATTACACTGCTGGTTAGAAGAAGACCTAGGCTGAAAACCTAAATTTCTGGGCAATCAGTTTGCTCTGCCTTGCTTAAAAACTCTTATTTTCAGTTCCATTTCCTTCCTACAATGCTCTGGAATAAGAAGTTTATCAAGGAGTGCCCCTCCTTTTATAACCCCAGAAAACAGACTGTCTCAAACAGAATCGAAAATTCATGACTAGAATTGGCAGTATTGGCCCGCTGCAGTGTGAAATTTCCATATATGGACATTTAAAAACATTACATGGCCAATTCTGCCTGAGCTGGCTCAAATTTCTACTTCCTTAGATGGGAAGGATAGACCAAATACCATCTGTCTGTCTTTTTTCCCTCTCTCCCTCTCTTTTTTTGTTTCTTTTAGCCTCCCTCCCTCCCTTCTTCCTTTGTTCCTTCCTTTCTTCCCTCCTTCCTCCCTTCTTTCCTTCCTTGTCTATTATCTCTATTTGAACCACAGGAGCCACCAATGCCTCTCAGAAACAAAAACTCAAAGCAAATGCAATGGCTTTCTTGAACAGACCAGACCTCAGGTCTGTGTTGTGATTTATTTGTCACTGTTGCAGAGGACTTGCAGGAGAGAACAAGATGTGGCAGATGAAAGTGTCAAGCTAAGATGAAAGATCTCTGTCCTTGTAACCTGGACCTTTGGAGAGGCTCCTTGATGGATAAGGACATCTGCAGGCAGAGGAGGAAGCCCATTAGCAGGCTGCAAGGTGCACACAGCAATCTTTTTTGATGACCTCTAATTGAAAGGCAGGTTCCGTATATGGGGGTCAGACGAATTAGAACAAGGAGGGGGTGATTTGCCCCCTAGCGAACATTTGCCCATGTCTAGAGACATTTTTGGCCGTCACAACTGGGAGGAAGGTGTTACTGGAATCTAATAGGCGGAGGCCAGGGATGCTGCTAAACGTCCTACAATGCACAGCACAGCCTCCTGCAACAAAGAATTAGCCAGCCCCAAGTGTCAATAATGCCAAGGTTAAGAAACCCCGCTTTATATAAAATTAGATCCCAGTGAAATAATTTGGCACCTTATGTCTTTCTGATTTTTCACGCAAACCAGATACAAGAAGAAGAAGAAGAAGAGGAAGAGGAAGAGGAAGAAGAAGAAGAAACAAAACTAAATAGGCAATGTCTAACTCCAGGGTGAGGACCTATAGAGAAATAACACAGTTTGATTGGAATGAATCCATATTTTATTACATAATTTTGCTTTTTCATTTCTTCTTAGGCCAGAGGCATTCAAGTCAGTTCTTAAAACATTGAGTGCCTGCATGCACGAGGAAGGCACAGTACTGGTTCACCAAGGGGATTCCTGAAGGTCTAAGTTACACAGTAAGGGAGTCAACCTTAGCCTGACATTTCTCTCTCTTCTGCTCTCTTTCTAAAATGGTGACAAATGAATTTAAATCCAAGTCTCCTTTGAAAAAACAGCTAAACATTCCCTGGCATCCCTCATATTGCATATATGACCCAAGGCCATTTCTGACAACTACCAAGATGATTGTCAGCCTGCCCGGCAGCTCACTGAGTCCAGACCTCAGCTTCTCCCAGTGCTACCCATTGTCCTGCTTCTTGTCACCAGCAAGCATAAACGACACAAGCAGAAAAGCTTATCAGAGGGAAGCCTCAGGTTACCAGAACTCTTGGTGGCTGAGAGAAGGGATTTGGTTAATTTATTTTTCTGGGTAACTAAGGGATAACCTGAGAAGGCATTGTTTCAATCTTTGTGGCTGAAAAATCTTTCTAATATGTGTGTCTCTTTTCCACGTTAGGAAATAAGAGTACCTGGAGGACAAGTTTGAAGCATATGTTTTCATGGCTTGTTCATAAGTGACCACTATCCAGGCCTGGAGATGGTAATTGGAATATAAGAACTTTAGAAATAGTCCAGTCCTTTATTTTACAAATGAGGGAACTGAGCTCCAGAGAGGGAAGTGAACTATCTAAGGTCACAAGGGTCACAGAGCTGGAAAGGCATAGAACCAGCTTCAATATGAGCTTATATTTTCTAAAATTGGGAAGGAAAATAATCTTGCTTAAGTTGAAGGTCCTGGCTAGCATAAATAGAAGGCATAAGTTTTCCTGTTCTTCATCCACTACTTCTGTAAGTACCAGCCAGAACTCTACTGACAAAGTAAAGGATTGAAGCAATTTTCTGAATCATTTGGACTGAAACCCCATTGCATAGCTATAGCCTTTAAATATATGTGGTGTGGCTGTAAAGCAATGTGACCAGTTTCCACAAACCACACGAGAAAACTGGGAACACTGTTATACATTCATACTGCGTGCTCTGGATTTTCCATGAATACAGGGGACAGGAAATCCAGAAATAACCCCTAAATTTGTTTGGAAACCAATTTCTACCTCCACCTTCAACAAATCTTTTTCAAAAAGCCACAAAGAAGAAGCAAAACTGACTTAGCCATTCTGTCACATTTCTTCTTATCTTTTCTCTTGTGCATGTTTACTTCATCATCTCCTGGTGCTAATGCCAAGGCAAATTACAGAAAGGTCAAAAGGAGGGGGAATTATAAGGGTATGGCAAATGAAAAATAGTCTACTCATGAGGTAAAAGACACAAATGGCAGAATACTGGCCGTGATGCTTACACTTCAAGAAAAAGGATTTATTGACTTCTTCGACTAATTTTTCCCAATAGCCTTGCTACTCAAGGTGTTGCCCAAGGACCAGCAGCAAGGCATCACCTGAGATCTTGTTACAAATGCAGAATCTCAAGCCCCCATGACATATCTCAAGTTAAACAAGATTCCCCAAGTGATTTGTGTGAACTTTAAATTTTGTGAGGCATTGATGTAGAGTATGTTGAGAATAACTCTGGATTAGGACTTAGAAAACCAGGTTTCTCTTCCTGCTTCTGCAACTTACTCATTTAATAAATTTATCCAAATCACTTCCCCTTTATGAGCTTGTTTTCTCATGGGTATAATGAGAGAATTGAACTACAAGACCTCCAAGGGTCTTTATGCCCCAAAATTCTAGGATCTAATTAACAGTGGACACCTGACATTGGATGCTTCCTTGGAAACACCTCGACTTCCTTCAGATTAGCAAAGTTTATGACTGAAAACTCAGCTGGTAAGGCATTGGCTTCCCTGACCATCTCCAACCCCTCCATTCAGTTTGCCCCAATCTCACTGGCCTTCAAAAATTCTGAGCTGGGATGGTCATGGTTATTACTATCTCTTAGTTTTTCAGAATGAGTCTACATGAAGCAACAAGAGAAGGCAGCTGTGCTGATGGTGGGAAGGAACCAATATCCGTGGCTGTCCCCCTGGAGCTGGAGGAGACAGAGGTAAATTCTCAGGGTAAGGAGAGCTAGGGACAGCTTCAGAAGCTGATCCCAGTCCACCGGCACTTCCTTCTCACAAAATCACCTAAGAAGCACTAATTTTACCCCCAGCAGTTATTTTTCTCTTTCTGCTCTTCTATCCTGTCACCACATAGTGTTTGGCCACGGCCTTATTTTTCAAAATGAGCTAAAATGAGGTGGAAGAAAAGCATTACCACAAAGCCAGGGCCATGTTCCACAGGAAAAGAGAGATTTGAGTCGGGTATCTTGGGTCTTTCAAACCTCAACTAGCCATCTGCAGACCCTAGCTAAGTACCAGTTCCAGTGACAATTGCTGCATAATAAACTATCCCAAGCTTAGGGGCACAAGAACAATTTTATTATGCTCATGGATTCTGTGGTTCAGGAATTCAGTCAGAGATTGGCTGGGTGATTGTTTTGCTCCTTGTGGTGTCACTTGAGGTACTTAGGTGATGGATGAGATAGTCTGGAGGATCCAAAATGGTTTCACTTTCACATCTAGTGCCTTGGTGGGAATGGCTGGAAGACTGGAGTAGCTGAGATTGTTGCCTGGAGCACTTACGTGTGGCTTCTTACATGTGGCAGTCTCAGAGTTATTGAACTGTTTATGGGGCAACTTGCTTCCCTCAGGGCAATTATCCTAAAAGAACCAGGTGGAAGCTGCATGGCTTTTTATGACTTAACATCAGAAGCAATATAGTGTTGCTTCTGCCATATTGTATCGGTTGAAGCAGTCACAAGACCAACTTAATTCAGAGAGAGGGAATGCATACTTCACTTCTCGATGGGAGGAGTTTCAATAAATTTGCAACCATTTTAAAAAACCTCTTCAGTATTCAGGAGATAAATAACACTGAGGGAACACTCTTTATTCGGTCATGGATTGGACCATGTATGCTACCAAGGACTCTTTTTTCCCGTCCAGTGTGGGACCCATACAAGAAGGCAAGCTCAGCAAGATGCTGAGGATGTTCTTTGGTCCTTTTCTCCACGGCCCACACCATATCTTTCTTCACTGGATCGTAGAACTTGGCCTAAAAGGGGGAAGTAAGTGAGGACAAAGACATAGGAAAAAGTGTTCTCCCTTTCTCCCTCTCTCTCACTATCCCTCTTTTTTTTTTTTTTTCATAAGACCTAGATGTGCTAAGCTACCCTCTCTCTGTCTCCTTTCACCTGGGCTGCACCTTGGTCCTGCTCAAATTTCCAAGAGCTGGGGAGTGGTGTCTTATTGCACCAGCCCTCTGGGATCAAGAATAAAAAGAGCAAACTATGCAGAAAAGAAGGGCTCCAAGAAAGCCAAAAGAAAGCAAGGGTTTATTGCCTTAGGCCAGTTCTATTTATATTTCCTATACTCCACGCTAGCAGGGTGGTCTAATTGTGTGGCTCTGTGGACTCCAGAACTCCATTTTATTCTTGATCTGCACCAGAGCTCTCATTCTGAGTGTGAGGAGGGAGTTTCAGTGTCCCACTTCTCTCCCTCCCAAGAGTTACAGTGTGTGCCACTTCGCCGTTGTTGATCACTTTGTGCCAGTCACTGTGCCACTTTACACCCATTATCCCAATTAAGTTTCACAACAACCTTGTGAGGTATATAATATTATCCCTGAGTCACAAGTGAGAAAATCCAAGCCTCAATGAGCTGAAATAAATTTTTCTGGCTCACACTGTTAGTATAAAGCAGAACTTAGATTGGAACCAAGGCAATCTGATCCCAAAGCCTGCAAGTAGCAATTTCTCCGTGTTTCTCTCAGCTGAGCAAGACGGATAGTAGCGATTATCATAAAACTATAAAAAATATATATTTATAGTCAATAAGACTGTCGCTTAGGGGCTATGTGCAACTTAGCTGGTGTAAATAACCAACATCAGTAAAAGAAGATGTTTAAGAGAGGCTGAGTAATAATAATACTGGTATCTAACATTTACCAAAAGCTTACAATATACCAGGAACTAATGAAACATTTTACCTACATTAATTTGTGAATTGCTCACAACATCCTGGGTGGTAGACACTATTATTATTACCTTTGTAAAAATTAATTAATTAATTTGAATTGTGGTAACGTTGGTTTATAACATTATGTAAATTTCAGATGTACATCATTCTATTTTGATTTCTGTGTAGATTACATCGTGTTCACCACCCAAAGACTAATTATAATCCATCACCATACACGTGTGCCTAATCCCCCCTTTTGCCCTCCTCCCTCCCGCCTTCCCCTCTGGTAACTATCAATCCAACAACTGTCTCTATGTGTTTGTTGTTGTTTTTATCTTCTATTTATGAGTGAGATCATACCATATTTGACTTAGTCCCTCTGACTTATTTATCTTACCATATACCCTCAAAGTCCATCCATGTTGTCACAAATGGCCGGATTTCATCGTTTTTTATGGCAGAGTAGTATTCCATTGGGCATATATACCACATCTTCTTTATCCATTCATCTTTTGGTGGGCACCTAGGTTGCTTCCAAGTCTTGGCTATTGTGAATAATGCTGCAATGAACATAGGGGTGCAGATATATTTATGCTTTTGCATTATCAAGTTCTTTGGATAAATGCCCAGCAGTGGGATAGCTGGATCATATGGTAGATCTATTCTTAATTTTTTGAGGGATCTTCATACTGTTTTTCATAGTGGCTGCACCAGTTTCCACTCCAACCAGCAGTGTATGAGAGTTCTTTTTTCTCCACGTCCTCTCCAACACTTGTTATTTACTATCTTGTTAATTATAGCCATTCAGATGGGCAAGAGGTAATATCTCATTGTAGATTTGATTTGCATTTTCCTGATAGTTAATGATGTTGAATATCTTTTCACGTGCCTGTTGGACATCTGTATATCTTCTTTGGAGAAATGTCTGTTCAGATCTTTTGCCCATTTTTTTAAATTGTGTCTCTGTTTTGCTTTTTTCTTTAGTGCTTACCATGAGGTTTGTATTCAAAATCTCATAGATAAGATAGTCCATTTTCTGATGGCCTCTTATTTCCTTAGACTAAACCGATTCAGTCCCTTTCCTCTTCCTCTCCTAAGTCGTTTTTCTCACATCTTAGTCCATCTTGTGCTGTTAGTTTGTGGTTAAAATGACAAGTTTATACTTGTTTTGATAAACAAGATTATCCTTTGTTTTTGAAAAGATTATCTTTTCCTTCCCTTTATCTTTAGTGCTATTCTTGAGTATTTGCTAACCTGTTCTGATGTATAGCTATAATTTTCTGATTTTGTCTAACTATTTATCTCAATGCTCCATGCTTTGTAACCCATTTTTCCCCTTCAGGTATGAGGGCCTTTTTGAGGATTTCTTGTAGTGGAGGTCTCGTGGCTACAAACTCCCTTAGCTTTTGTTTATCTGGAAAGGTTTATATTTCTCCATCATAACTGAAGGGTATTTTCACTGGTAGAGTAATTCTTGGCTGAAAGTTTTTGTCCTTCAGGGATTTGAATATGTCATTCCAGTCTCTCCTAGCCTGTAAGGTTTATGCAGAGAAATCCACTGAAAGCTTGATAGGGGTTCTTTGTAGGTTATTTTCTTCTGCCTTGCTGCCCTTAGTATTTTTCTGTGTCATTCACTTTTGTCAGTTTCACTACTATGGGCCTTGCAGTTGGTCATTTTACATTGACATACTTAGGAGATCTGATAGCCTCTTCCACATGGATTTACATCTCCTTTCGTAGGTTTGGGAAATTCTCTGCTATTATTTCTTTGAACAAGCTTTCTGCTCCATTCTCCTTCTCTTCTCCCTCTTTAATACCTACAATTCTTATGTTGCTTTTCCTAATTGTGTTGCATATTTCTCAGAGACTTTCTTACTTTATTTTTAGTCTTAATTCTCTCTCCTCCTCTATCTGGAGCATTTCAACATGTCTGTCCTCGATTTTGCTGATTCTCTCCTCTATGATGTCAACTCAAGCATTTAGGGGATACATATTTTGTTTTATCTCTTACGCTGTGTCTTTTATTTCCAATATTTCTAATTGATTCTTCTTTATAGTTTCAATCTCTTTTGTGAAGTAGCTCCTGAACTAGTTGAATTGTTTCTCTTAACTCTCTTTTAAATTGTTGAGGTTTTTGATGATAGCTATTTTGAATTCTCTGTCATTTAGATTATATATTTCGGTGTCCTCAGGACTGATTTCTGGGTACTTGTCATTTTCTCTCTGGTCTGGAGATTTAATAGAATTTTTGATACTGCTATAGGGTGTGGCTCTGTTTTAAGCATCATGGTATTATTTGGTTGCAGTTACCACCTATTGCCACTGGGTGGGGGTCAACAGCTGTGTATTCTGAGCCCTTTGTGTTCCTCTGAGATTCCAGGCACTGGATCCTCCCCTGGGCATGTGGGGAGGAGGGGCACTTTCTTCTGTATGCTCTCTGGGTTTTCTCGCTCTGCCCTCACTATCTGCTCTCTTCGCATGTTGGCCTGATTAGGTCACCCCCAAGTTAGCTTTCACATTGGTAGAGGCTTTCCCCTAGGCTGTGAGGGCCCTCAAGGATCTTTGATGTTCCCACGAATGAACATTCCCCACCCTCCCCCATTACTTCCCTCTCAGAGGCGGCCTATGGTCCCATATCCCAGTCTTTTTGGGAAGGAGTGAAATTTTCTCCTGCCCCATTCCACCTCCTCTGAGAGGGGATCCAGCCTCTCTGTCCTCCATCATACAGCTGCGTGGGTTTTTCAGACATCTTTTGTGTTGTGTTTGGATATCTTCTGTTGGAGAATGAATGTCTTTTTTGTGGTATGGTAGAAGCAAGAGATTACCAGGAACGCTCGCTCCACCATGATGCTGACCTCTCTTTTTTTCTTGGTGAGTCTAGCTAAAAGTTTGTCAATTTTGTTTATCTTTTCAAAGAACCAACTCTTGGTTTCATTGATTTTTTTCTATTGTTTTTTAGTCTCTATTTCATTTATTTCTGCTCACATTTTTATTCTTTCCTTCCTTCTAATGATTTTGAGCTTTGTTTGTTCTCCTTTTTTCCAGTTCCTTTAGGTGCATTGTTAGATTTTTTAGAGATTTTTCTTGTTTGCTGAGGTGGGCCTGTATTGCTATAAACTTCCCTCTTAGAACCCATAAATTTTGGCATGTTGTATTTTCATTTTCGTTTGTATCCAGGTATTTTTTTTTTATTTTTCCTTTGATTTCTTCATTGACTCAATCGTGGTCCAGTAGAATTTTGTTTAATCTCCACATATTTGTGGCTTTTTTGATTTTCTTCCTGAGAGTTGATTTCTAGTTTCATACAATTGTGGTCAGAAAAGATGCTTGGTATTATTTCCATCTTCTTAAATTTATTGAGACTTGTTTTGTGGCCTAATATGTGATCTATCCTGGAGAATGTTCCATGTGCATTTGAAAAGAATATGTATTCTGCAGTTTTTGGATGGAATGTTCTATATATATCTACTAAGTCCATCTGATCTAATGTGACATTTATATTATTACATTTTATAATTGATTAAAACAAGACATAGAAAAGGTATGTAACTTGACCAAAGTCAGACTGTAAATAATTGACACAGCAAAGATTTAAACCCAGGCAGCCTGACTCAAGTCTGTGCTCTTAACCGTTATGAAATATTGCCTCTCTTGATTCTATCTGCCCTTGAAAATTGAAATCATAGCTGTTATTAATCTTTCAGGAAGGTGAAGGTATGCAGCGTACTCTAGTGGTATACAATATTAAACATCTAAGACCTATTTTGGTTAAGGTCTTGCAGCACTCCTGATTAAAGATTTATTTTTACTAGCTCATTAGCAATGCTTTGCACATAGTCAATGCTCAATAACTGATTTTGTGATGGTTTCTTATTCAGTCAATTTTACTCTAGGAGTTTTAACATTGTATGAAACATCAAGCTAAATAAAAATAATTATTTTATTTCTGCTGAAATTTGTTGAACATCATTGATGCATGAGGCTGTGTGCTAAGCATTTTGGGGAACACAAGATATGAAATCAGACACTGATAGCTCCTCAAAAGTTCCTGATTCTGGGTGGAGCATTATATATAAAACTGATCTTATCTTACCATTTCTTATATCCTTACATCCTATCCTTTCCCTCTAGAAAGATTATTTTTCTATATCTGATCCCTTAATCCTTGAAATTTTAGGTTATCATCAGTTAGTCTTGTTCCAGATTCCTATCCCCACCACTCTTTAGGAGTGGTCCCTCACTTGGAGATGGCTCTCTGCCTTCACATACTCCATCCAAGATGTCTGGGGAGTTGCAGCTGCCAACCAGCTTATTAGAGGAGTGAGAGCAGAAACCCAATATGGCTGCAGCTTGTTTTTCTTTCATGTGGTCTTTTCAACAAGTGCCAATCCATCTTCTCAACAAATGCTGATCCATCAGCCTACCATGATGTCTCTGATTTTACACGTCTTCTATGTCTATATCTGGCCCCATTCTAATCCACCAACTCCATCTCTCCCTACTCTGTGTAAAGATCTTCTGTCAGACAGACAGGCCTCTGTCCTCATGAATAGTGCCATGCTCATTCTCATCTCCTTCTGTTTGTTCACTCAATCCTCCCTTCTTCCTGCTACCACTAGTGCTTGTACCAGCCAAAATAATACCTAATGGCATTTATGTAATATGCACCCATTATTTTGTGTATCAGCTTTGACTTCTCAACTATATTGTTGTGATATTGATATTTATAATAAATATATATTTAGGGGCTAGCCCCATGGCCAAGTGGTTACATTTGTGCACTCTGCTTCAGCAGCTAGGGTTTCACCATGTTGAGGCAGTGTCCCACAAAGCACAGCCAGAGGGACCTACAACCAAAAATATACAACTATGTACTGGGGGGCTTTGGGGAGAAGAAGAAAAAAAAAGATTGGCAACAGATGTTAGCTCAGGTGCCAAAAATAAATAAATAAATAAATAAATATGTATATGTATATTTAATCTTCATCCTCATTTCTGGCACAGACCTCCTAAAAACCTTGGAATTTCTTGAGTGATGAAAACTCATAAAGGTGCCTTTTGTTATGTTAATGAGGTGACTTATGGACACCACCTAAAGATGGGGGCTGGTTGCCAGGAGAACAAATGATGTGATTAGAGGGTTGGAACATTCAGTGTCACCCCCTCACCTCCAGGGAGGGGAGAGAGGCTGGAGGTTGAATCAATCTCCAATGGCCAGTGGTTTAATCAATCATACCTATGTAATGAGTCCTCCATAAAAACCCAAAAGGACAGGATTCAGAGAATTTCTGGGTTGGTGAACACATGGAGATTTGGGGAGAGTGGTGCTGCTGGAGAGGACACAAAATCTCTGCACCCTTTTCCTGTACCTTTCTCTATGTATCTCATTCGTCTGGCTGTTCCTGAGTTATATCCTTTTATAATAAACTGGTGATCCAGTAAGTAAAATGTCTATTTGAGTTCTATGAGCTGCTCTTGGAAATTAATCAAACCTAAGGAGGAGGTTGTTGGATTGGTCAGAAGCTCAGGTGACAACCTAGACTTGTGATTGATGTCTACAGTGGGGGAGGGCAGTCTTATGTGACTGAACACTTAACCTATGAAATCTGATGCTATCTATCAGTAGACAGTCTCAGAATTGAGTTGAATTGTAGGACACCCTGCTCTTGTCTGAGAATTGCTTGGTCATGCGAGGAGAAATCACCCTCCCCCCCCCCACACATTGGAATTGGTGACCAAAACACTCTATTAATTGTCAATATCTTTAAAGCTCATGCCATCCTGTTGTAGCACCCTCTATTCATTTATGTTACTGATATTTTCCACTGTCTTCCTAGTCCTAGCTTTTCATTAAAATCAGATGGTTTCCTTGTTCAAAACACACATTTATGGAATCTACCCCAGACCTACCAGGTCAGAATCTCTAGGAGTTCAGCTGGCTCCACAATTCTCATTTTTACCAAGTGCTATGAACTAAATTATGTCCCCTCAAAATTCATACATTAAAAGCCTAACCCCCAATGTGACTGTATTTGTAAATAGAGCTTTTAGGAGGAAATCAAGGTTAATAGAGATCATAAAATCATAAAGGTGGGGCCCAATCCAATAGGATTGGTGGCCTTATAATAAGAGAGTGAGAGAGATATCTCTCTTTCTGCATGCACACACTAGGGAAAGGCCACGTGAGCACACAACAAGAAGGCACATATCTACAAGCCAGGAAGAGTTCTCACCAGAAACCTATCTTGTTGATCTTGGACTACTGGCCTCCAGAATTATGAGAAAACAAATTTCTGTTGTTTAAGTCACCCAGCCTACAGCATTTTGTTATGGTTACCCAAGCAGACTAAGACAACAAGGTTCTCTGAGGATTCTTATGCAGCCAGTGTGGACCTGCCTCCCTTCACCCTTTTATCTAGAAAACTTTCAAGATTTAGCATAGGTGTACTCTTCTGTGGGATACCCTTCCCTGACAACTCAGGCAGCATCTGGATCGATGAAACCTCCTTGGACTAGCACTGCATTTACCATAGGCACTTTCTCACAATCTTTCTGTATCTACTTGCTGTGAACTATGCCCTGGACTAGTTAAGTTCCGGAAGAACTTATAAGTAGAGGCTTGGAGCAGCAATCTGGGTGGAAGGGACAGTGCCAATCACGGGACTTGTCCACACTGCACTTTGTAAATAGATTGAGAAAAAGTCACTTTTCCTTATCAAAAGGGGCTACTCTTGGCATTCCACTTAAATGTCATTGCTCTTTTCCTATCCTTGTATCCATCTTGATTCTTCCCTGTCCCTTCTAAAAAAATCCATTCTGTGTCCCACAGAGCTTGATCAATTTGAGGGCAGTGGCAATGAGAGTAACTACTCTTTATCTAGTTCTGTGTATAAAAACACACTGATGCTGATAGAGCAAACTGTGTTTCTTTCCCTCTTTGGTCCACAATCATTGTACTCTTGATTTATGATCTCTTACTTCTTCAGTTATATGGTCCTTGTGGGAAGTAACATTGGCTGTCACATTGGAGGACTGGAAGATGCTAGGGCAATATAAACACAAATTAGGCCCAGGAAGATGGAGTATACATACTTTTTCCTATTCCTCCCAATAAGTACTGTTAAACACCGTGGACATTATATATAAAACAAACATGAAAAAATTCTAAAAGGTAGAAAAAAGAAGGCAGACTGGCCAGGGACCGCAGGACCTGAAGAATGACACATTGATGAATTCCCTGAGTTTTCTTTTTATTTCATATTTCCAAGACTTGAAGCTGAAGAAGCCAGCAACCCAGAAACACCAATGGGTATAGAAAAACAAAAGCCTGCTCTCTCTAGGCAAAGGGCCAGGAAAGGGACAGCTTAGTGAGAGAGAAAACACTCATAAAATAATTGTTCTATTCCATTCAAGTACCACTGAAAAAACCATAACCTCACCCCCACCCACACCATCAAAGGCCAAGTGGGGAGTATAGACTTCCCCTCTGGCAAAGCTGTAATGAACATTTCCTCCCGAATAAGTCAAATTAGAGAGCTGAGACTTTCAACCCCACCAGGAATTAATGAGCCCTCCTTCCACTATGATGTCAGGGTGACCACCTGGGGGGCCTGGACTTCCACACCTATGCAGCAGTAGCAAGGTGTCCCTCACATTCTCTACTGGGATGGTTTCAGAGGAGGTATAGTAGAGAGTAATGAAACCATGCCTAACATTGTGTCAGTTGAAGCTGCATGAAAAGCCAGAACTCCCACCTCCACAGAGCAAAAATGAGGAGCTCTTCCCCAACTCAGATGTCAACAGAGACCAAGTGGGGATCTTGGACTTCTAGCTCCACTAGTGAGGTGGCACTCACTCCTTCCCCCACTGAAATTGTGTCAAATAAAGTCAACTAAAACAGAAAGTGTGAATAAGATCCAGAGACTCAAAACATAATGTGAAAATGTCCAGGTTCCAATTGAAAGTTGCTCATCATAACAAGAACCAGAAAGATATCAAACTGAGTAAAAAAAGACATCCAATAGAAGCCAACACTGAGATGATAGAAATGTGAGGGTTATTTGAGAAAAATTTTGAAGCAACCATTATAAAATTGCTCCAAAACATAATTATGAACACTCTTGAAACAAATAATTTAAAAAAAGAAAGCCTCAGCAAAGAAACAGAAAATCTCATCAAATAAATAGAAGATACAAAGAAGAACCAAATAGATATTTTGGAATTAAAAAATACAGTAACTGAAATAAAAAGCTACAGTGGATAGCCTCAACGGAAGAATGGAGTAGATAGAAGAAAGATTAAGTGAACTGGGAAATAGCACAATACAAATTACCATCTGAACAATGGAGAGAAAAGAGATTAAAAAACAGAGCCTCAGGGATATGTGAGACTATAACAAAAGGTCTTACATTTGTGTTATCAGAGTCCTATAAGTAATGGAGAAAGAGAGCAAAGCTGAAACAGTACCTTAAAAAATAATGACTGAAAAGTTTCTAAATTTAGCAAGAAACATAAACATATTGATTTAAAAATCAAGCCCCAAACAGAATAAGCCCAAAGTAATCTATGCCAAGATACATCATAATTAAACTAATGAAAACCAAAGACAAAGATAAATCCATGAAAACAGCCAGAGAAATAGATGCTTTAACTTTAGGGGAAAAATAATTAGAATGGCATCAGATTTCTCATCAGAAATACTGAAAGCCAGAATGAAGTGGCACAATATTTTTCAGGAACTGAAAGAAAGATCTGTCAGCCCAAAATTCTATATATAGCAAAACTTTCCTTCAGTAAGGAAGGGGAAATAAAAACTTTCTCAGATGAAGGAAAACAGAATATCACCAGTAGACCTGCCCTAAAAAAATTGCTACAGGAAGTTCTCTAAGAAAGGAGTACCAGGAAGAAAGAAAGAAAATGATAAGGAAAAATGTGGATAAATACACTAAGCTTTCCTTCTCCTCTAGAGTTTTCTATATTTATGTTTAATGGTTGAGGCAAAAAATATAACACATTCTGATGTGCTTTCAAATGGATGTAAAGGGACTATTTAAGACAATTAGATTATAAATGGGAGACGTTATAGGGAAGAAAGGGAGGTAAGCTTTCTATACTTTAATTGCCAAAATGATGACACCAATAAATGGTGATGTTATGTACATATAACATAGTATCTAGAGGAACCAATAAAAAAGCTATATAAAGAGATACTCAACAATACTACAGATAAATCAAAATGGAATTCCTAGAAATGATCAAGTAGCCCATAGGAAGGCAGGGAATAGAAAATACAGAAACAAAAAAATGAAGAAAGCAAACAGAAAACAAAAATAAATAAAATGACAGGCTTAAGCCCTAACATGCCAATAATTACATTAAATGTAAATGGTCTAAATAAACCAATTAAAAGATTTTTGGCAGAGTGGATTTTTTTTAAGTGACCCAATTATATATTACCTCCAAAAAACTCAATTTAAACATAATGATATAGGCAGATTGAAAAGAAGGCTAAAGATACATCATGCAAACATTAGTCAATGGCAAGCCCCAGATAAAGTAGACTTCATAGGAAAGAGGATTACCAGAGAGAGAAAGGGAAATTATATAGTAACAAAAGGATTACTCCATCAAGAAGACATAGTAATTCTAAACGTGTATATACCAACCAACAGAGACAAAAAATTCATGAAGCAAAAACTGGTGGAACTAAACTGAACAATAGACAAATCCAGAATTATAGTCAAAGATTTGAACAACTCTCTCTCAACAATTGATAGAATAATGAGACAGAAAACCAGCAAAAGTATAGAAGAACTAAAAAACGCCATCAAACAACAGGAGCCAGTCAACATTTATAGAAATTGCTATTATAGAATGTGTATTCAACAACAGCAGAATATACATTCATTTCACATGCCCACAGTACACACACCAAAATGGATATTATCCTAGGCCATAGAATATATCTCAATGTATTTAAGAGTAGAACACAAACAAAGTGTGTTCTCTGACCACAAAGGAATCAAACTAGAAATTAATAGCAGAAAGATAATAGAAAAATCAACAAACACTTGGAAACTAAACAATATAATTCTAAATAACTAATAGGAAAAAGAAAAATAAAATATACAACAAAATGAGTAAAAAGGAAAACAAGACATATCAAAACTTGAGGAACATAGCTAAAGCAGTAATGAGAGGGAAATTTATAGCAGTAAATGCATACATTAGAAAAGAGTAAAGGTCTTAAATCAATAATCTAAGCTCCTATAGCAACAACTTAAAAGAAGAACAAAATAAACCAAAAGCAGGCAGAAGGAAGGAAATAATAAAGATAAGAGGAGAATTCAATGAAATTTGAAAACAGAAAAACAATAGAAAAAATCAATGAAACAAAAACCTTGTTCTTTGAAAAGATCAATAAATTGACAAATGTCTAATAAGACTGACAAAAAATAGAAAATACACAAACTACCAATATCAGGAATGAAACAGAGGATATCACTACTAACTCTTCAGATATCAAAAGAATTACAAGGGAATACTACAAATATCTCTATACACATAAATTTGGCCACTTAAACTAAATGGACTGCTTCCTTGAAAAACATACAGTACCACAATTCATCTAACACAAAATCAATAATTTTAATAGCCCTATAACCAGTAATAAGTTGAATTGGTAA
This sequence comes from Equus asinus, assembly GCF_041296235.1. NCBI lineage: Eukaryota > Metazoa > Chordata > Mammalia > Perissodactyla > Equidae > Equus > Equus asinus. Next base: position 104,239,591 of record NC_091820.1, on the reverse strand, counting down.
TTTAAGAAATCCAAAAAGCAATCTCCAGAGTGGCATCAGCATCATGGCAGAGTGAATTTGCCCAGGATTCTCTCCCCTCCAACATACAATGAAAAGGGACATTCATACTCCAACAGAGGACATGCTAACACAACACAAAAATGTTGGAGAGATAGACCCAGCCATATGACGGAGCATGGAGAGGCTGGAGCCCACCCTTGGAAGAGCTGGAATCGGGTAAGAGAAAACTTCATCCCTCCCATAATAGACTGTGATCCATGACTGCAGGAGGCCTCTGAGAGGGAAGGAACAGGGGAGGGGATGTTCATCCATGGGAACATCAAGGACCCCCGAGGGCCTATGCAGCCTAGAGGGAAAAACTCTACTGGGGCGAGAGCTTTCACAGTGGGTGACCTCATCAAGCCAACACCCCAGGAGAGGAGATAGCGAGAGCAGAGCAAGACAGCCCTGAGAGCATGCAGGAGAAAGCACCACTCCTCCCACCCTCCCTGAGCCCATTCCACTGCCTGGAATTTTGGCTGAAGGCAGAAGGCTCAGCATACATGGCTCTTGACCACCACACAGTGTCAATAGGCAGTAACTGCAACCAAATAATATCAGGATGCATAAGATCAGAGCCAACCCCTCTAGCAATATCAAACATTATATCAAATCTCCAGACCAGAGAGAAAACAACAAGTACCCAGAATTCAGTCTTGAGGACACAGAAATATGTAGTCTAAATGGCAATGAATTCAAAATAGCCATCATCAAAAAACTCAACAAGGTAAAAGAGAATGTACAGAAATAATTCAACGAGTTCAGGAGCTACTCTGAAAAGAGATTGAAACTATAAAGAAGAATCAATCAGAAATATTAGAGATGAAAGACACAATGGAAGAGATAAAACAAAATACAGATTCTCTGAAGGCTTGAGTGGACATCATAGAGGAGCGTATCATCATAATCGAAGATAGACATGTTAAAATGCTATAGACAAGGAGGAGAGAGAACTAAGACTATAAAGAAATGAAGAAAGTCTCTGAGAAATATCTGATTCAATTAGGAAATGCAACATAAGAATTATAGGTATTCAAGAAGGAGAAGAGAAGGAGAATGGAGCAGAAAGTGTGTTAAAAGAAATAATAGCAGAGAACTTCCCAAACCTAGGGAAAGAGATGGAAATCTGTGTGGAAGAGAATTTCAGATCTCCTAGATATGTCAATGTAAAAAGAGCTACTGCAAGGCATATAGTAGAAAACTGGCAAAATGAATGACAAAGAAAGAATGCTAGGGGCAGCAAGGCAGAAGAAAATAACCTTCAAAGGAAACCCTATCAGGCTTGCAGCTGATTTCTCTGCAGAAACCTTACAAACTAAGAGAGAATGGAATGACAGATTCAAATCTTTGAAAGACAAAAATTTTCATCCAAGAATACTCTATCCAGCAAAAATATCCTTCAGATACAATGGAGAAATAAAAACTTTCCCAGACAAACAAAGGCTAAGGGAGTTCATAGCCACGAGACCCGCCTCCATACAAGAAATCCTCAAGAGGCCCTCATACTGGAAAAAAAGGGAAGAAATGGGTTACAAAGCACAGAGTAAGGAGATAAATAGGTATACAGAATCAGAATAGGGTAGCAAATGCTCAAGTGTAGCATTAAAGTTAAAGAGAGGGGAAACACCAAAAACAAAGATAATCTTGTCATTTTAACCACAAACTCACAACACAAGATAGAATAAGATGTGAGAAAAACAACGTAGGTGGGGAGGTGAAAAGGGACTGAATTGGTTTAGACTTAAGGAAACAAGAGGCCATCAGAAAATAGACTATCTTATACAGGAGATTCTGAATACAAACCTCATGTTAACCACTAAACAAAAAAGCAGAACAGAGACACAAATAATAAATCATGAGAAAATAAAGAAACATATCATTAAAAACTACATAATTCAATGGGTAGGGCAAAACACACAAGATGAGAAACAAAGGAAATTCAGGAAAACCAGAAAATGAGTGACAAAATGACAGCATTAAGCCCTCATATATTGATAATCACCTTAAACATAAATGGATTGAATTCTCCAATAAAAAGACATGGAGTGGCATGATGGATTAAAGAATAAGACCAAAAAATATGCTTTCTTCAGCAACAAACACAGGCTCAGAGTGAAGTGATGGAAGGCGATACTCGAAGCTAATGGCAAACAAAAGAAGGCAGGTGTCGCAATACTTATATCAGACAAAGTAGACTTCCAGATAAGACAGGTAAAGAGAGACAAAGAAGAGCAGTATATAATGATCAAAGGAACATTCCATCAAGAAGAAATAACACTTATAAATATCTATGCACCCAACACAGGAGCACCAAAGTTCTTAAAGCAACAATTAACAAAACTAAAAGAAGATATTAATAATAGCACAATAATAGTATGGGACCACAACACTCCACTCATATCAATGGATAGATCATCCAGACAGAAAATCCACAAGGAAACAGTGGAATTAAATGAACAGCTAAATCAGTTGGGCTTGATAGACATATATAGAACACTCCATCCAAAAAGAGCAGAATACACATTCTTCTCAAGTGTGCATGGAACATTCTCAAGGATAGACCATAAGTTGGGAAACAAGGCAAGCCTCAATAAATTTAAGAAAATTGAAATACTAACAAGCATCTTTTCCAATCACAATGCTATGAAGCTAGAAATTAATTACAAGAAAAAAGCTCAGGAAGGGACAAAGATGTGGAGACTAAACAACATGCTATTGAACAAGCAATGGATCATTGAAGAAATTAAAGGAGAAATCAAAAAATATCTGGAGACAAATGAAAATGAAAACATACCATGCCAATTTATGGGATGCAGCAAAAGCTGTATTAAGAGGGAAATTCATCGCAACATAGGCACACTTTAACACACAAGAAAAATCCCAAATAAGCAATCTCAAACTACACCTAACTGAATTAGATAAAGAAGAACAAACAAAGCCCAAAGTCAGCAGAAGGAGAGAAATAATAAAAATCAGAGCAGAAATAAATGCTATTGAAACAAAAAAGGCAGTAGAAAGGATCAATGAAACTAATATCTGGTTCTTTGTGAAGATAAGCAAAATTGAAAAATCCCTACCCAGACTTGCAAAGAGAAAAAGAGAGAAACCTCAGAAAAATAAAATTAGAGATGAAAGAGGAGAAATAACAATGGACACCACAGAAATACAATGGATTATAAGAGAATACTACAAAAAACTATATGCCAACAAAATGGACAATCTAGAGGAAATGGATAAATTCTTAGACTCTTACAAGCTCCCAAAGCTGAACCAAGAAGAAATAGAGAATCTGAATAGACCAATCACAAGGAAAGAGACTGAAACAGTAATCGACAGCACCCCAAAAAATAAAAGCCCAGGACCAGACAGATTCCCTGGGGAATTCTACCAAACTTTAAAGATGATTTAACACTTGTCCTTCTCAAGCTATTCCAAAAAATTAGGGAATATGGAAACTTCTGAACACATTCTATGAGGCCAACATCACTGTGATACCAAAAGCCAACGAGGACAACATAAAAAAGGAAAACTACAGGCCAATATCACTGATGAACATAGATTCAAAAATGCTCAACAAAGTTTTGGCAACCCCAATTCAGCAATACATCAAAAAATTCATACATCATGATCAAGTGGGATTTATACCAGGGACACACAGATGGTTCAACTTCCCCAAATCAATCAATATGATACACCACATTAACAAAATGAGGAATAAAAACCATACGATCAGCTCAATAGATGCACAGAAAGCATTTGACAAGATTGAACAGCCATTTATCATAAAAACTCTTAACAAAATGGGGGTGGAAGGAAATTGCCGCAACATAATAAAGGCTATATATGACAAACCCACAGCCAACATCATAAGCGATGGGGAAAAACTGAATACCATCCCTTTGAGAACAGGAACAAGACAAGGATGCCCACTATCACCACTCTTATTCATCATAGTACTGGAGGTTTTGGCCAGAGCAATTAGGAAACAGAAAGATATCCAAATAGTGATTTAAGATGGGAAACTCTCACTGTTTGCAGATGACATGATCCTATATATAGAAAACCCTAAAGAATCCACTGGAAAACTATTAGAAATACTTAGCAACTACAGTAATGTTGCAGGGCACAAAATCAACTTACAAAAATCAGTTGCTTTTCTATACTCTAATAAGGAACTTACAGAAAGAGAACTCAAGAATACAATTCCATTTACAATTCCAACTAAAAGAATAAAGTACCTAGGAATAAATTTAACCAAAGAGGTGAAGGACTTATACAATGAAAAGTATAAGACATTACGGAAAGAAATAGATAATGACATAAAGAGATGGAAAGAGATTCCATGCACATAGATTGGAAGAATAAACATAGTTAAAATGTCCATACTACCCAAAGCAATCTCCAGATTCAATGCAATCCTAAGCAGAATCCCAATGACATTCTTCATGGAAATAGAACAAAGAATCCTACAATTCGTATGGGGCAACCAAAGACCCCAAGTAGCTAAAGCAATTCTGAGAAAAAAGAACAAAGCTGGAATTAATACAATTCTATGCAATCTTTTCCAGAAAATAAAAGTGGGAATGCTTTCACATTTATTTTATGAAGCTAGAACTTCCCTGATATCAAAAGAAGACAAAGATAAGAAAGAAAGAAAGAAAGAAAAGAAGGAAGGAAGGAAAGAAATTATAGACCAATATCCCTCATGAATATATACATAAAAATCCTTTAAAAATATCAAGAAATAGAATTCAGCAATATATAGAAAGAATTATGCATGATAAACTATGGAATTTATGCAAGGGTAAAGGTAGCTACATAGGTAAATATAAAACCCAATAGTATTGTACTTTTTTTGGTTTGAAACTCCTGTTTTTCTCTGTATGACTTAAAATGTAAGTAAATAAGATAATAATTATAAATCTATATTAATGGGCACACAGTGTGTAAGTAAATAAGTTGTGACAATAACAACATAAAGGGGGCATGGAGCTGTAAAGGAATACTTTCTTTATACTAGTGAAACTAAATTATTAATTCATACTTGACTGTTAGAAAGTTAAGATAGTAATTGTAATCCCCTAGGTAACCAGTAAGGAAATAAATTTAAAATATATGTAAAAATAAACAAGAAAGAAATCAAAACGGTACACTAGAAAAAAAAAAAGAATGAATCACAAAACCGGCAGTAAAAGAGGCAATGAGGAACAAGGTTTAAGACACGTAAAAGACGAAGCAAAATGGCAGAAGTAAGCCTTTCCTTATCAGTAACTACTTTAAATGTAAAGGGATTAAAGTCTAAAATTAAAGGACAGAGTTGTCAGAATGGATAAAAAAACACTATACGTTGTCTACAAGAAACTCACTTAGATTGAAAAACTATTGATACACTCAACAACCTGGATGAATCTCCAGAGAATTATGCTGAGTGAAAAAAAGGCAATCCCAAGGGTTACATACTAAATGCTCCATTTATGTTACATTTTTGAAATGTCAAAATTATAGAAACGGAGAACAGATTAATGATTGTGAGAAGTTAAGTCAGTGGATATATGAAGGAATTGGATGAGGTTATAAATGAGCACCGTGAGAGAGTCTTGCTGTGATGGAACTGTTCTGTATCTTGACTGTATCAATGTCAATACCCTGGTTGTGAAATTGTATTATAGGTTTGTAAGATGTTACCATTGGAGAAATCTGGATAATGGTTAGATGGGACCTCTCAGCATTATTTCTTACTACTGCATGTGAATCTACAATTATCTCAAAACAAAAATATAATTTAAAAAATCAGAATACACAGAAAGAAAAAATCTGGATGAAAATATACTATCTCTGGGTGATCAGATTATTGCTCACTTCTGTTTTTCTTTCGGGCTTTTAAAGATTTTTGAGTTTGTCTAATATGAAAGGCATTATTTGTATATTTATTTGTGTTATTTATGCAGATGTGTGGGAATTATCAAAGTGGTCCTCCTTTCCTCCCTCTTCTTCCTCTCCCCACAAGACACACAGTCTACTCAAGCAGCCTCCCTGGCAGACTGCCATCCCATCACATCCCTATCTGTATTTACATCTTGCATTTATGCTATAGAGTCTTTCCTGCACCTAGCAGGGATCAAAGCCTTACCTTAAGGCTAGGATCTGTGAGTGGATTTCAGATTTTTTTTTTAAAGATTGGCACCTGAGCTAACATCTGTTGCAAGCTAACATCTGTTGCCAATTTTCTTTTCTTTTCTTTTTTTCCTTCTTCTTCCCCCCATTCAGTACATAGTTGTATATTTTAGTTGTGAGTGCCTCTGGTTGTGCTATGTGGGATGCCGCCTCAGCATGGCCTAATGAGCAGTGCCATGTCGGCGCCCAGGATCCGAACTGGTGAAACCCTGGGCTGCTGAAGTGGAGTGCGTGAACTTAACCACTCACCACGGGGCCGGCCCCAGATTTCAGATTCTAATCTAAGGAAAAGGACTGGGATAAGATTTGGAGGATTCAGACAGGGAGCACAAGGGCCTTTGCTAAATCCCTGATAAAACACAGTACATAACCCAGGCAATGAGAGAAGGGCTCCTGGGTATGGTTGTGCTTGTTCTTTCTGTTCATTTCTTGCACTCGCCCACACAGCTTTACAAATGAATCAGAAATAGGCAACTGGCTCCCTTTTCTACTCTAAAAATGCTGATTCTTGTCTTCTGAGGAATGAGTGCTTTTCCTCCTTCCTAAACAATAAATCAAAGCCCTGAAAACCATTTGAAAGGCACCAAGGTTTGCCCTTGATTAATTTCTTATTTCACCTTGTGCTTAACCTAATGCTGAAAGCATGAGGTGAGTTTCAGTTTTAAATGAGAGCTGCTGGCTTGGATTCGTGAAGGATCTTCTTTGTTGCTTTTTATTTTTAGAGGGGAAGATTCCAGTTAAAATTTTTCCAGCATTTTATTATGAAACTCTCAAAGATACAGAAAAGTTGAAAATTTTTCTGTGAACACCTGTATACCCACAATCTAGATTCTACAATTTACATTTTATTGAACTTGCTTTATAACATACTTTTCCATCTAGCCATCCTATCTATACATTCATCAATCCATTGTATTATTGCTTGAGGCATTTCAGAGTAAGTTGCAGTCTCCGGTACACTTCCTCCTAAACACATAAGTATGTATGTCATTTGCTAGAGTTCAATAATTCTCTAAGGTCCTTTTTTTCTTTTGATGTAAATTAACATACAACAAAATGTACAAATCCCACGTAGTACATTAGCTGAGTTTTGACATATACATACAAGTGTATAATCCAAACCACTGCCAAGATACAGAATATGAATATCAGAAATTTCCCTTATGTTCCTTCCCAGTCATTACTCACCCCCAACACCGTTTAGAGATAACCAGTGTTCTGATATGTTTGTGCCATAGTGTAATTTGCCTTTCCTAGAATTTCATGTAATGGAATCCTATAGTATGTACTCTTTATGGAAGGCTTCTTTCACTCAGCATAATACATTTGAGAGTAATTCATGTTATTATGTATCAGTGGTTTGTATCTTTTTATTGCTGAGTAGTATTTCATTGCTTGAGTATATCACAGTTTATCAATTTTTCTGCAGGTGGACAGCTGCCTTGTTTCCAGTTTTTTGCTATTACGAATAAATCTTCTATCATTGCTCTTTTGTGTTAATAAATGTGTCTCATTTAAGGAAGTACTGTAGGGTGTTTCAGTTGCAGGAATAGGGGTGGGAAACGTGGTTGTCTTCCACATGGTGGATGGTGAACTTGACCTTAGCTTAGAGGTCAGTCCTGGGAGATGGCATGAGATCCTAGCCTCCTCTCAGCCAAGAACAAAGGCATATCCATGTCTCTGGCTGCACTTCCTCTGAACTCATAAATTACTCTGTTGGAGCAGGCCTGGCTGCATTTAAAAATTGCTTTCAGTGTGTGCTTTAACCTTCAAAATCTCAAATCGGTTGGTTTTTCTCATTGTCCACAGGTTCTACTCAAACACTAGCTTCTACTGTGCTTAGTGTGGACAGCTGCAAAAGTCTCCTATTGGGTGTTCCATTTCCATTCTGATCACCTATTATTACAAAGTGACTGCGTAATAATTCTAAATTTTTAATTTTAAAAATTAGCATAAAGTAAAATTGACTTGTGAAGTGTACAGTTATGAATTTTGACACATTGTAGGAAAAAACTTTGTACTTTAATGGAAAACTCTGCATTATCTATATCATACTCTTCCAGGCTGTCTGATTCAGGCCTTTGAGCTACCTGATTCATTGTCTTTGAGCAATTTTGCAAAGAGCAAAATTACTTTGTAAATTGTAGGTAGCTGATGGATATGCAAACTCTGTCTTATCCAGTAGAGTTTTGATTGGCTTTCCTCCTTTCTCTGGAGAAACCAGTTTTACCTCTATTTGCAATTCAATACCTTCACATAAATTTGCGCTTTTTCACTTTTCCTTTGAATCGGTTATTACATCTGTCTGTGTCCCTCATATAAGTAAAATAAATCTTTAACATGTTCATTTTTATATCTGTACAAGAGCTAGGATTTTAACTTTTTCTGAAAATTATGTTTTTTGCCATTTTTATATTGAAATATAGTTCACATGCCACAAAATTCCTCCTCCTAAAGTGTACAATTCAGTGTGTTTTTTGGTATATTTTAGTATATTCACAAAGTGCAGCCATCATCACTTATTCTAGAACACTGAAAATTATCTTTTAACATACATTTGAGATTCACCCAAGTTGTTGCCTGTATTGGTGGTTCGTTTCTTTGTATTGCTGAGCAATATTCCATTGTACAGATGTACCACAGTTCATTTACCCATCACTTATCAAAGAACATTTGTGGGGGCCGGCCCGGTGGCGCAGTGGTTAAGTTCACACGCTCCGCTTCTCGGCGGCCCGGGGTTCGCTGGTTCAGATCCTGGGTGTGGACATGGCACCGCTTGGCACGCCATGCTGTGGTAGGCGTCTCACATATAAAGTAGAGGAAGATGGGTATGGATGTTAGCTCAGGGCCAGGCTTCCTCAGAAAAAAGAGGAGGACTGGCAGTAGTTAGCTCAGGGCTAATCTTCCTCAAAAAAAAAGAGAACATTTGTGTTGTTTCCAGTTTTTGGCGATTATGAATGGAGCTGCTATAAACATTCATACACAGGGTTTTCTTCGTGTATTTTACTCAGTATTTTATTTCCTTATTATTTTTTAAATTTATTTTTATTGAGGTATTTTTGACATATGACATTATATTAATTGCAGGTGTACAGCATAATGATTTGATATTATATATATTGCAAAATGATCACCACAATAAGTCTAGTTAACATCCATCATCATACATAACTATGAATTTTTTTTTCTTGTGATGAGAACTTTTAAGGTTTACTCTCTTAGCAACTTTCAAATATGCAATACAATATTATTAACTATGGTCACCATGCTGTACATCAGATTCCCATGACTTATTTATTTTATAACTGGAAGTTGGTACCTTTTAACTCTTTTCACCTATTTCGCCCACCCCTATGGCAACCGCCAATCTGTTCTCTGTATCTATGAGCTTGGTTTTTTCTTTTGTTATTGTCTTTTAGATTCCACACGTAAGTGAGATCATGCAGTATTTGTCTTTCTCTGTCTGACTTATTTCACTTAGCATCATGCCCGCAAGGTCCATCCATGCTGTCACAAATGGCAAGATTTCATTCTTTTTTATGGCTGAATAATATTTCATTGCATATATATATATATATATATATATATATATATACACACACACACACACACACACCACATTTTCTTTATCCATTTATCCACCAATGGACACTTAGGTTGTTTCCATATTTTGGCTGTTGTAAATAATGCTGCAATGAACATCGAGGTGCATATATCTTTTTGAGTTAGTATTTTCATGTTCTTCAGATAAATGTCCAGAAGTGGAATTGCTGAATCATATAATCATTCTATTTTTAAGTTTTTGAAGAATTTCCATACTGTTTTCCATAGTGACTACACCAATTTACATTCCTACCAAAAGTGTACAAGGGTTTCCTTTTCTCCACACCCTCCCCAACACTTATTTCTTGTCTTTTTTTTTTTAAAGATTGGCACCTGAGCTAACAACTGTTGCCAGTCTTCTTTTTTTTTCTGCTTTTTCTCCCCAAATCCCCCCAGTACATAGATGTATATTGTAGTTGTCGGCACTTCTAGTTGTGGCATGTGGGAAGCCACCTCAGCATGGCCTAATGAGCAGTGCCATGTCCGCACTCAGGATCCAAACCAGTGAAACCCTGGGCTGCCAAAGCAGAGCACGCAAACTTAAACACTTGGCCACGGGGTCAGCCCCTCGTCTTGCCTTTTTGATAATAGCCATTACAACAGATGTGAGGTGATATCTCATTGTCATTTTGATTTGTATTTCCCTGATGATTAGTGATGTTAAGCATCTTTTCTTGTACCTTTTGGACTTCTGTAGGTCTTATTTAGAAAAATGTCTATTCAGATACTTTGCCCATTTTTTAATCAGATTTTTTGTTTTGCTATTGAGTTGTATGAGTTCTTTATGTATTTCGAATATTAATATCTTATCATATATATGATTTGCAAATATTTTCTCCCATTCATTATGTTGTCTTTTCATTTGTTAAGGTTTATTTTCTTATGCAGAAGCTTTTTAGTTTGATGTAGTCCAACTTGTATATTTTTGCTTTTGTTGCCTTTGCTTTTGGTGTCACATCCAAAAAAATATTGGCAAGACCAATGTCAAGGAGCTTACTACCTGTTTTCTTCCAGAAGTTTTATGGTTTCAAGTCTTTAATCTAGTTTGAGTTAATTTTTGTGTATGGTGTAAGATAGTGGTGCAATTTCATTCTTTTGCATGTGGCTGTCCAGTTTTCCCAACACCATTTATTGAATAGACTGTCCTTTTTCCATTGTGTATTCTTGCCTCCTTTATCATAAATTAATTGACTATAAATGCATGGGTTTATTTCTGGGCTCTATATTCTTTACCACTTATCTGTGTCTGTTTTTATGCCAATATTATTCTGTTTTGATTACCATAGCTTTGTAATATTGCTTGAAATCAGGGAGCATGATGCCTCCAGCTTTCTTCTTTCTCAAGATTGCTTTCTTGATATCCTTTGCCTTGCAGAACGTCTTTAGTCTGATATGGTCCCATTGGTTTATTTTTTCTTTTGTTTCCCTTGCCTGAGTAGACATGATATTTGAAAAGATGCTGCTAAGACTGATGTGAAAGAGTGTACTACCTATATTTCCTTCTAGGAGTTTTATGGTTTCATGTCTTACCTTCAAGCTTTAATCCATTTTGAGTTAATTTTTGCATATGGTGCAAGATAATGGTCTACTTTCATTCTGTTGCATGTGGCTGTCCAGTTTTCCCAATATCATTTGTTGAAGAGACTTTCCTTTCTCCATTGCATGTTCTTGGCTCTTTTGTCAAATATTAGCTGTCCATAGATGTGTGGTTTTATTTCTGGGCTTTTGATTCTGTTCCATTGATCTGTGTGTCTATTTTTGTACCAGTACCATGCTGTTGTGATCACTTTAGCTTTGTAGTATATTTTGAAGTCAGGGATTGTGATGCCTCCAGCTTTGTTCTTTTTTCTCAGGATTGCTTTAGCTATTGGGGGTCTTTTTTTGTGCCATATGAATTTTAGGATTCTATTTCCATGAAAAATGTCATTGGGATTCTGATTGCAATTGCACCGAATCTGTAGATTGCTTTAAGTAATATAGACATTCTGACTATGTTTATTCTTCCAATTCATGTGCATGGAATATCTTTCCGTTTCTTTATGTTTTCCTCTTTACTTTCAAAAATGTCTTATAGTTTTCATTGTATAGGTCTTTCACCTCCTTGGTTGAATTTATTCCTAGATATTTTATTCTTTTTGTTACAATAGTAAATGGGATTGTATTCTTGAGTTCTCTTTCTGTTAGTTCATTATTACAGTATAGAAATACAACTGATTTTTGTAAGTTGATTTTCTTCCTTGCAACTTTGCTGTGGTTGTTGATTATGTCTAATAGTCTTCTGATGGATTCTTTAGGGTTTTCTATATATAAAATGCTGTCATCTGTGAACAGTGAGAGTTTCACGTCTTCCTTGCCAATTTGGATACCTCTGCTTTCTTTTTCTTGCCTAATTTCTCTGGCCAAAATCTCCAGCACTATATTGAATAAGAGAGTCGAGAATGGGCACCCTTGTCTTGTTCCTGTTCTCAGAGGGATGACTTTCAGTTTTTCCCCATTGTGTATGATGTTGACTGTGGGTTTGTCATGTATGTCCTTTATTATGTTGAGGTACTTTCCTTCTATACCCACTTTATGGTGAGTTTTTATCATAAATGGATGTTGCATCTTGTCAAATGCTTTCTCTGCATCTATTGAGATGATCATGTGATTTTTATTCTTCATTTTGTTAATGTGATGTATCACATTGATTGATTTGTGGATGTTGAACCATCCCTGCATCCCTGGTAGAAATCCCGCTTGATCATAGTATATGATCCTTTTAATGTATTGCTGTGTTCAGTTTGCCAATATTTTATTGAAGATTTTTGAATCTATGTTCATCAGTGATATGGGTCAGTAATTTTCCTTCTCTGTGTTGTCCTTGTCTGGCCTTGGGATCAGGGTGATGTTGGCCTTGTAGAATGAGTTAAGAAGTGTTCTGTCTTCTTCAGTTTTTTGGAATAGTTTGAGAAAGATAGGTATTAAATCTTCTTTGAATGTATGGTAGAATTCTCCAGAGAAGCCATCTGGCCCTGGACTTTTATTTTTGGGGAAGTTTTTGATTACTGTTTCAATCTCTTTCCTTGTGATTAGTCTATTCAGATTCTCTATTTCTTCTTGATTCAGTTTTGGGAGGTTATATGAGTCTAAGAATTTATCCATTTCTTCTAGATTGTCCAATTTGTTGGCATATAGTTTTTAATAGTATTCTCCTATAATCCTTTGTATTTCTGTAGTATCCTTTGTAATTTCTCCTCTTTCATTTCTAATTTTATTTCTTTGTGGCTTCTCTCTTTTTTTCTTAGTGAGTCTGGCTAGGATTTGTCAATTTTGTTTATCTTCTCAAAGAACCAGTTCTCAGTTTCATTGATTCTTTCTACTATTTTTTTGGTTTCTATTTCACTTATTTCTGCTCTAATTTTTATTACTTCCCTCTTTCTGCTAACTTTGGGCTTTGTTTTTTCTAGTTATGTTAGGTGTATTTTAAGATTACTTATTTGAGATTTTTCTTACTTGTTAAGATGGGCCCGTGTTGTTATGAATGTCCCTCTTAGGACTTCTTTTGCTACATCCCATATGACTTGGTATGATGTATTTTCATTTTCTTTTGTCTCCAGATATATTTTGATTTCTCCTTTAATTTCTTCATTGATCCATTTGTTGTTCAGGAGCATGTTGTTTAATCTCCACATATTTGTCACTTTCCCAGCTTTTTTCTTATAGTTCATTTCTAGTTTCATATCATTATGGTCAAAAAGAAGCTTGATATGATTTCAATCTTCTTAAATTTAATGAGGCTTGCCTTGCTTCCCAACATATGGTCTATCTTTAAGAATGTTCCATGTGCACTTGAGGATAATGTGTATTCTGCTGATTTTGGTTGGAGTGTCTATATATATCTATTAAGTCCATCTGACCAGATGGTCTAGTTTTTTGTTTAATTCCACTATTCCCTTGTTAACTTTCTGTCTGAATGATCTATCCACTGATGTAAGCAGGGTGTTGAGGTCCCATACTATTATTGTTATCTGTTATTTTCTCCCTTTAGGTCTATTAATAGTTGCTTTATGTACTTTGGTGCTCCTGTGTTAGGTGCATATATATTCATATGTATTATATCCTTTTGGTGGAATGTCCCTTTTATTATTATGTACTGTCCCTCCTTGTCTCTCATTGCCTTTTTTATCTTGGAATGTACTTTGTCTCAGTATGGTAACACCTGCTTTCATTAGTTTGCCATTTTCTTGAAGTATTATCTTCCATCCCTGCAATCTGAGCCTGTGTTTCTTTTTACTGCTGAGATATGTTTCACGGAAGCAGGATATTGTTGGGTCTTTGTTTTTGTTTTTTTTGAGGAATATTAGCCCTGAGCTAAGATCTACTCCAATCTTCCTCTTTTTCACTGAGGAAGATTGGCCCTGAGCTAACATCTGTGCCCATTTTCCTCTATTTTATATGTGCCATGCCTGCCACAGCATGGCATGATAAGTGGTGCATAGGTCCGTGCCTGGGATCTGAACTGGTGAACCCTGGGCCGCCAAAATGGAGAGCAAAAACTTAACCAGTCTGGCCCCTGGGTCTTGTTTTTTTAATCCATCTAGCCACTCTGTCTTTTTTGGTTGAAGAATTCAAGCCATTTACATTTAGAGTGATTATTGATATATGAGGGCTTAATACTGCCATTTTATCTCTTGTTTTCCGGTTGTTCTCTATTTCCCTTGTTTCTCATTCTATGTATTTCCAGCTTCCATTTCAGTTTGGTGATTTTCTATGATGATTTTCTCAGTTTTGTCTTTATTTATGATTTGTGTCCCTGTTCTGATTTTTTGTTTAGTGGTTACCATGAGGTTTGTATAAAAGATCTTGTAGATGAGGTAGTCCATTTTCTGATAGCCTCTTATCTCCTTAGCCTAAGCAGTTTCCGTCTCCTTCCTCTTCCCCGTCTAAGTTATGGTCATCATAACTTATTCCATTTTGTGTTATGAGTTTGTGATTATAATGAAGTGATTATAGTTAGTTTTGATTCCTTCCTTTCCTTTATCTTTAATGTTTTAATGAAGTAGTTGCTAACCTGTTCTCAACGAGAGCTGTAATTTTCTGATTTTGTCTGTCTATTTATCTCCTTGCTCAAGCCTTTGTAAACCTTTTTTTTTCAAGTATTTGATCATTTCTTGTAGGAGATTCTTGTGGCAATGAACTCCCTCAGCTTTTGTTTATCTGGGAAAGCTTTTATTTCGCCATCATATCTGTAGGATATTTTTGCTGGATATAGTATTCAGGCTGAAAGTTTTTATCTTTCAGTGTTTTGAATATATCATTCCTCTCTCTTCTAGTCTGTAAGGTTTCTGCTGAGAAGTCAGCTGAAAGCTTGATAGGGATTCCCTTTGTAGGTTATTTTCTTCTGCCTTGCTGCCCTTAATATTTTTTCTTTGTCATTGACTTTTGCCAGTTTTACTAATATATGCCTTGGAGAAGGTTTTTTTGCATTGATGTAATTAAGAGTTCTATTGGCTTCATTTGCATGTACTTCTAGCTCCTTTTCCAGGTTTGGGAAGTTCTCAGCTATAATTTCTTTGAACAAGTTCTCTGCTCCTTTCTCTGTCTCTTCTCCCTCTTTAATACCTATAATCCTTATGTTGCATTTCCTAATTGAATTGAATATTTCTTGGAGAATTTATTCATTTCATGTTAGTTTTAGTTCTCTCTCCTCCTCCACCTAAAGTATTTCTATATATCTGTCCTCTAAATTACTAATTCTGTCCTCCATAATATCATCTCTGTTTTTTAGGATTCCAGATTATTTTCTATCTCATTCGTTGTGTTCTTCATCTCCAACATTTCTGATTTTTTTTTTATAGTTTCAATCTCTTTCGTGAAGAATTCCCTCTGGTCATTAATTTTATTCCTGAGTTCATTGAACTGCCTTTCTGAGTTTTCTTGTAACTCATTGAGTTTCTTCGTTCTAACTAATTTGAATTCTCTGTCATTTAGATTGTAAATTTCTGTGCCTTCAGGATTGGTTTCTAGAAACTTGTCATTTTCCTTCTGGTCTGGAGTGTTACTATATTTCTTCAAGCCGTTTGTTGGAGTGGACCTTTGCCATTGCATAGTGGTAGTATCTGATTGCAGATTCCGCTTGCCACCACCTAGGGGGAGGCAGGAGCTGTGTTTTCTGAGCCTGCTGTGACCCCTGTCAGTTGTGCCTGTCTGTTGGAAGTTGTGCCAATAGGTTTCTCTGTGGCTGGCTGCTGCTGCTTCACACACACTGGTGCAGGAGCTCTGGCATGGATCCCCTGCCCTCGCTGACCAGCTGAGCTGATACAACAGGTGAGACTGGGGGAGGGAGTGCCTCCTTTCCCACTTGTACTCCCACTCTGCACTCTCTGTCTACCCATCTGGGCTTCTTGGCTTGATGAGGGTACCCCTGTGGTGGCTTAGCCTCCTCAGTGTGGAGCATTCCTACAGGCTGAGAGGCAACTCTGAAAGTGAAAGCAGCCACGTGGAGGGCTGCTTGTTCCCTCTTCTCTCAGGGTCACACACTGGCCACCAAACAAGGTCCCATACCCTAGATCACTGCTGCTGGGGAGGGAGAGGAGTTCTACTTACCTCTTTCCATTGCCTCCCTGGGGGTCCAGCACCTCCACCTTCAGACGTATGGCTGTGTGGATCTCGCAGACATGTCTTGTGCAAGTGGATGTCCTCTGTTGATTAATGAATATCCTTTTCATTGTATCTTATGGGGGAGAGCCTAGAGGAACAGCTCACTCTACCATGATGCTGACATCACTTCCTCTAACAGTTGTTTGATGGAGTCTTTAGGATTTTCTATATATAATATCATGTCATCTCCAAATAGTGACAATTTTACTTCTTCCTTTCCAATTTGGATGCATTTTATTTCTTTTTTTTGCCTAATTTCTCTGGCTAAGACTTGTAATACTATGTTGAATAAAAGTGGTGAGAGTTGACATCCTTGTCTCGATCTTAGAGGAAAAGCTTTCAGCTTGTCACTGTTAAGTATGATGTTAGCTGTAGGCTTGTCATATATGGCCTTTATTATGTTGAGACATGTTGCCTCTATACCCACTTTGTTGAGAGTTTTTATCAAAAATGGATGTTGAATTTTGTCAAATGCTTTTTCTGCATCTGTTGAGATGATCATATGATTTTTATCCTTCATTTTGTTAATGTGGTCTATCACATTGATTGATTTTCAGATGTTGAGCCATTCTTGCATCCCTAGAGTAAATCTCTTGATCATGGTACATGATCCTTTAATGTGTTATTGAATTCAGTTTGGTAATTTTTTTTGAGGATTTGTTCATGAGGAATATTGGCCTGTACATTTCTTTTCTTGTGTTGTCCTTGTCTGGTTTTGGTATTAGGGTAATGCTGGCTTTGTAAAATAAGATTAGAAGTGTCCCCTCCCTTCTATATTTTAGAAGAGTTTGAGAATGATTGGTATTAATTCTTCTTTGAATGTTCAGTAGAATTCATCAATGAAGCCATCTGGTCCCGGACTTTTGTTTGTTAGGAGGTTTTTATAATTAATGATTCAGTCACTTGCTAGTAATCAGTTTGTTCACATTTTCTATTTCTTTCTGATTCAGTCTTGGAAGATTGTATTTTTCTAGGAATTTATCCATTTCTTCTAGGTTGTTCAATTTATTGGCATATAGTTGTTTGTAGTAGTCTCTTATGACCCTTTGTATATCTGTGGTGTCAGTTGTAATGTTTCTTCTTTCTTTTCTGATTTTATTTATTTCAGTCTTTTCTCTTTTTTTCTTGGTGAGTTTAGCTAAAGTTTTGTCAATTTTGTTTGTCCTTTCAAAGAACCAGCTTCAGTTGTTCAAAGAATGGTTTCATTGATCTTTTCTGTTGTCTTTTTAGTCTTCATTTTATTTATTTTAGCTCTGACCTTTGTTATTTCCTTCCTTCTATTAGCTTTGAGCTTCATTTATTCTTCTTTTTCTAGTTCCTTGAGATGTAAGGTTAGTTGTTTGAGATTTTTCTTGTAACTTGAAGTAGACATTTATTGGTAGGAACTTCTCTCTTAGAACTGCTTTTCCTGCATCTCATAAATTTTGGGATTTTGCATTTCTATTTTTATCTCAAGGTATTTTTTTAATTTTACTTTTGATTTCTTCTTTGACCCATTTGTTATTCAGTAGCATGTTGTTTAATTTCCACATATTTGTGAATTTTCTAATTTTCTTCTTGTGACTGATTTCTATTTTCATATCATTGTTGTCAGAAAAGATGCCTGATATGATTTCAATCTTCTTAAATTTGTTAAGACTTGTTTTGTGGCATCCAGGATGTGATCTATCCTAGAGAATGGTCCATGTGCACTTGGGAAGAATGTGTATTCTGTTGCTTTTTGATGTAATGTTCTGTATATATCTGTTAAGTCCATCTGGTCTAATATGTTTAAGGTCAATGTTTCCTTATTGATTTTCTATTAGGATGATCTATCCATTGATGTGAGGTATTCCTTCTTATTTTTAACATCTCAAATTGTTTATTATTGTTGTTGGATTTTATATTCAATGGCTATTTAGATTTATACATAGGTTAATTTCTTTGATCACTGTGGCAGATTACATTTTCCAAAGATAGAGGCAACCATAACTCTTATCCCACATGCTCTTCTGCCGTGAGACTTTGCCACTCCTCCACCAAGAAGTAGAGTCTAATTCTTCTCCCCTTGAATCTGGGATAGACTTAGTGAATTGTATTAATTAATAGAGTGCAGTGGAAATGACACTGTAACTTCTGAGGCTAGGTCAGAGAAGTGCATACAGCTTCCACCTTGTTCTCTTGGAACAGTAACTGTCTTGACACTCTCATGAAGAGGCCATTTATAGGTGCTATAGTCAACTATAGTCTCCACTAAGCACAGTCTTTGAGTTATCCCAGCTCACATGCCAGACATGTGAGTGAAGAAGCTGCTAGATGCTCAGCTGTCTGAGTCATCTCAGGCCATTCAAGAGTTTCCAGCTAAGGCCCCAGGCATCATAATGCAGAGTCATGCCATTCTTCCTGCATATACAGTTTTTTTTGTGAAGTTTTCATTTCTCTAAGGTAAATACCTATAAGTGGGATTACTCAGTCACATGGAAAGTGTATGTTTAACTCTATAAGAAACTATGAAACTGTTTTCTAAAGTGGCTGTATAGTGTTTTATTCCCACTAGTAATATATAGTAGTTCCAGTTGCTTGTAATCTTCATTAGCACTTGGGGTTGTCATTATTTTTTACTTTGGCCATTCTAAGTGTGCAGTGATATCTTATTGGGGCTTTAATTTGCATTTCCCTAATGGAAAATGATACAGAACATTTTTTTCATGTGCTTATTTGCCATTTGCATATCCTTTTTACTAAAATATATGTTCAAGATTTTTGCAATTTTTTAATCAGTTGTTTCAGACTGATCTTTTAAAAAATGAAATCTGATAATGCCCCACGTCTACCTTTCACCCCAACATGACACTTCTTTCTCATTGTATTTTCCATTCAGCTTTTCTTTTTGATGTGCATTCACTGAGTTTTGCTAAATGCATGCACTTATGGAAATTAAACCTTTATGAAGTGATACAACATAATCATCACCCAGGAAAGTTCCCTTGTGCCCCTTCCAGTTACTGCTAGTTCCAGTTCTCCCCAAAGTAATCAATGTTCTGATTTATTTCCACCATAGATTTTGCCTGATAGAAATAGAACTATAACAAATGCACTTTTTGCATAAGACTTCTTTATTTAACATAACGTTTTTGAGATTCATCCACCTTGCATGTATCAGTAGTTCCTTCCTCTTTATTGCTACGTAGTATTCCACTGTATGAATAGGTCACAGTTTGTTAATCCATTCTTCTATTGAACACCTGGACTGTTTCTAGTTTGGGCTATTATGAATAAAGCTGCTGTGAACAATCATATGCAAATCATTTTCTGGATATATGTTTTCATTTATCTTGGATAAATACCTAGTAGTTGAATTGCTGGATCATAAGATAGATATATATGTAACTTTATAAGAAACTGCCAAATCTTTTTCCAAATGTGGAGAAATACTTCTTTCATCCAAGATGCCTTAGGCGTCTCTGACTCACGGGTATCCCAGGAATAGAAGTGCCCTTTGTTGTGGAAATTGTGGAGGTGGAATGATTCCCACCCCCTTCCTGGATCAGAATTGATTCAAGAATACATGTGCCTCTCCTAGCAGCTCTGCTCTCACAGCTGTCAGCCCTGGTCAGGGGTAGGCAGGGAGGTTTAATTATAATGTTTCTGACAGTTTCTGAGCAGAGAGACCAGTGCCTGCTGCACCAACAGCTGAGCTCAGCCTGAAGCTGCCGTGCTGAAAACTCACCTCCCAATATCTGGCTCTTCTTCAGTAGGCCTGCTTAACGGTCCAAGAATTTCATGTTTCCATATGCTCAGTGCTGGTCAGGTGCAAATTGCAAGCACACTCCAGCTTAAGAGGCTTGCATCATTTTCCTCATGTTACCATTGCGTTAGCTGCAGTGCAGGATACAGCCCAGCAGGGCACAAACCAACTGAGAATGGACTCCTTAACACAACCCATGTTCTCGAAGTTCATCACACTTTAACATACATCAACTGATTGGCTGTGCTCATGACCCTCTGGTATCCATTTATATGTCCTCTGACTTCTTTGTCCCATGGCTGATTAGGAGAGCAGGGGCACCAAGATGCTCTGGGAAACAGGACACTCTTGTTTTTCCCTTTCCAGAAATGCTCTTTACTTCCTCCCATAGCACTTCTGCAGTGCCTCTTTTATGGCACCAAACACTTTCTACCTTGTATCATTGCTATTTGAAGTCATTTGTTTACTTAATACTCTACCTTGTTCCATAAAGAATTTAAAGTGATTTGTAAGAATAAGTCAAACACAAATAGATATCATAAATTAAAAGTGGAATGAAAGAAAAATGAGAGTAGGAACATAAAATGGAGCCAGGAATGCTATTTTTGTACACGTCTTAGCCTTCCTTATAACTAGTGAGTGCTGTAAGGAAAGCACTGTTCATTTTTGCATTCCTAACAAAACTTGCCCCATTCTTTTTTTAAAACAGCTTTGTTGAGATATAATTCGCTTACCATAAAATTCACCCAATTAAGTATAAAATTCAATAGTTTTTGTATATTCACAGAGCTGTGCAATCATCATCACAATCCATTTTAGAACATTTTCATCACTCCACAAATAAACACCATACCCATTAGTAGTCACTCCCTATTTACCCCGCCCCCAGACCCTGGCAACCATTGATCTATTTTCTCTCTCTATGGGTTTGCCTATACTGGATATTTTGTACAAATGGACTCACAACATATGGCCTTTCTGTCTGCCTTCCTTCACTCAGCATAATATTTTCATGCTTCATCCATATCATAACATGTATCGGTACTTAATTTCTTTTTTTGGCTGCATAATGTTTCACTGTATGGATATAATACATTTTGTTTATCCATTCATCTGTTGATTGGCATTTAGGTTATTTCTACATTTTAGCTATCATGAATAATGCTGCTATAAACATTTGTGTATAAGTTTTTCTGTGCATGTATGTTTTCATTTCTCTTGGGTATATACCGGGTAGTGGAATTGCTGGATCATATAGTAACTCTATGTTTAATCATTTGAGGAATTGCCAGACTGTTTTCCACAGTGGCTGCGCCATTTTACATTCCTATTACCAGTGCATGAGGGTTTCAATTTCTCCACATTTTTGCCAATATTTTTCTTTATGTGTCTCTGATTTTTCCATCCTAGTGGATGTGAAGTAGTTTTTCATTTTGGTTTTGATTTGCATTTTCTTGAAGACTAATGATGTTAAACATCTTTTCATGTGCTTATTGGACATTTGTATATCTTATTTGGAGAAATGTCTATCACATCCTTTGCTCATTTTTTATTGGTTTTTTTTGTTTATTTTTGAATTGCAAGATTTCTTTATCTATCCTACGTACAAGTCCCTTGTCAGCTATATGATTTGCCATTATTTTCTTCTATTCTATAGGTTGTCTTTTCACTTTCATTGTGGCATCATTTGAAGCACTAATGCTTTCAATTTTGCTGAAGCCTAAAGTATTTATTTTTTCTTTTGTCATTTCTGCTTTTGATGTTGTATATAAGAAGATTTTGCATAACTTAAAGTCATGAAGGTTTCCCAGTGTTGCTTGCACAGACTGGACATGCAAATGTTTATTTACAACAGCAGCTAACATTTGTAGAGTGCTTGCTTTGAGCTTGACATTATGCCACGCACTGTTGAGAAGGTATTGATGTCAGTAATGCCAACAATAATAGCTAACTTTATTGAGCTCTTATGTGAATGATCTCTTTTAATCCTCACAACAAATCTTTAAGGTAAATATGAACATCTCTCTTTTACAGTTAGAGAAACTGAGGATCGGAGACATTATCTGCATGTGATGCCTAGAATTGCTGTAGCCATCTTCTGGCCTTGTAATGAGGCATTGATGTCAAGCTATGGGGGACAGGAGGGAGATATGGAAAAGCCCAACTATTGATGAGATACCAAATTAAAAGCCAAATAACATCAACCACAAGATTAATAACTGATATTTACTGAGCACGTAACAAGAGTTATCTCATTTAATCGTCACAACAGTTCTCTGCGGAAAAACGTACCCTGAGGACCCTACTATGGTGCTCAGAAAAGTTAAGTACTGGAGAAAACCTTGTTAGTCCCTTCTACTTCTTCCTCACTAATAGAACCCCAACTTTTTTGCCTTCCTCTGGGTAGCCATGATTTTTTTGGGGGGTGGGGTATATCATGATTAATTTTAGCCAATCAGTGGTCTCATTATCCTTGTCAGTAATTGGTTTCTGCATGGATGGGACTAATCCTGGCCAATTGGACCTGAAGGGAGTCTGCTGAGGGGCTTCTAGGAAAGATTTTCATTGAGAATAAAAGGACACTCATGGGAAGAAATGTCTTCCCTGTTACTTAAAATGGATGGTTCTATATACGATGCCTAGAACATCTGTAACCTTGTGGCTTATATGAGCAGACATTGCTGACAAACTAGGGAGGGCAGAGGGGATAAATGGAAAGCACTGGATCCCTGATGAGCCACCAAATTAAGAATCCTGAAACTGTCCTATGTTTAGACTTGCAGTTTAAGCCACTTTTCATTGGTCATTGTGTTACTGGCAGCTAAATTCATCCTGTCTTATCCAAATACATAGGTAGCAAATGGCAAAGCCAAGAATCAAACCAAGGTCTGTCTGACTTCAAAGCTCATGAACTTAATCACTATGTAAAGTGTCTGTGTTTGAATAGGTGAATTTTTAATGCAGTACTAACAGCTTGTGATATTATATCATATAAGATCCAGTAAGATAGAAATAATTTTGTATTGATAAGGGTATATGTATAAATTCAGAAGACAAACTTAGAATCTTAGAGTTGTAAGAAATCTTAGATGTTCTGATGCAACCTCCTACTTGATGTAGGAATTTCCTCTCTAACGTCTCTAAGTGATGGACTCTATAGTCTACTTAAATATTTCCAGTGGAGAGGCAATGATTGTAATGGAGAAAAGTTAGACTTTGGAGTCTGACATGTACCTGAATCCTGACCTTACTGTTACATTAACCTTTTTAAGTCTTAATTTGTAAAGTGGGCACAATAATAGCCGCTAAAAGTTGTGGTGATGGTTAACATGATAACGAATATAAAATATGTGACGCAAAATAGATTGTAGAGAGGTCATTATCTCATAAGGCCAGTCATTCTGTTGTTGGACATACAGCCATTTCTAGTGAAAATAAATTGAACTCCTATCCAAGCATCTGGGAAGAGGGAAACACAATCCTAAAGAATTTTGAAGGGTGCCAGCTAATAATAAGAGTGACAATTGCATCATTCTATAGGTGGAGGAAGCTTTGGGATCTGATTTGACTTTTTCCCTTTGAACTTACAAGTTCGAATTATGTGAAAGATTGTATCTTCCTACATAACTGCAACAATATCTTTCACCTCACAGATACCTCATAAAATGAGATTTCAATATTCCTCGCACTGAAGGGTGGGCTCTGTGTTTCCTCCCCTCAAATTTGGGTGGGGGCTTATGACTGCTCCAATCAATTACATACAGTAGAAGTGATGTTATATTATTTCTGAAGCTAGGTCATGGTAAAGATACAGCTTCTTTGACACACTTGATGAGGGGAAGTCAGCTGCCATGCTGTGAGACAACTCAATCTAGCCCAAGTAGAGAGACCACATAGAGAGGCTCCATGTGGATGGAAACTGAGGCCCTCAGCTGTCAGCCTCAACTACCAGACCTGTGAGTGAACTAGGCTTGTGACGACTCCAGCCCCTAGCCTTTGAGTATTCCAGCTGAGTCCCTAGGCATTATGGAGTGGAGATAAGCTGTCTGTACTCTGCCCAGTCCAAATTCCTGACCCACAGAATCCATGAGCATAATAAATGGTTATTTTGTGCCTCTAAGTTTTGGCGTAATTAGTTACATAGCCATAGTAACTGGAATAGGTGACATACACACAAAAAATCAATAACATGTCTGTAGAGTAATTTTTAAGTGCAGCTCTGTGAATCATAGTTACTATTTAGTATCACCAACTATAAGTCCAGAACTTTGTATGCATTATTTCACTTAATTCTTTCAAAATTCCTACAGAGTTGGCCCTATTATTATCCGCATTTTATAGCTGAGTAAATTGAAGCTCAGAGAGATCCAGTAACTTGCTTGGGGTCATGGAGTTAAAGTTTACACTCTTTCCACTGTGTCACATGACTTCTTAAGGAAGAACTATATTTTAAATATTCAACAAAAGATAGGATCCCTAGGATGTGATTACAGAAACCTTATTTAAATTTCCCATGTTTATCCCTCCCAACTTCCCTAAGGCCACTTTCACTAAATGCCTGTAATTAGGGCATTAGCTTCTAGTTGGTTTCCCTGCTTTCAGATTTTCAGGGTGCAAAGTCCTCCTGTACTCTCTACCACATGGAGCTTCCTAAAACACCAGTTTGGGTCTGTCTCTCACCCATGTCCTTGACTTAATAGCTTCATCCAAAAGGCTCCCTCTTTTCTGAAAGACTCAATCAAGAAAGCCAACAATTCAAAGAGCGGGAGTTTCTACTTCCTCTCTGTCTTTTCATCATTACATCTCTCAGTGCCTAGCACAGAGCTTGATACATAGCAGAAGCTCGGGAAATATTCCCTGGAATGAAATCTCTTGAGTACACTATTGTGTAGGTCAGTTTTCTGCCTTCTTTCACTTTGCTCCATACAAGGATATTTTAGACCAGGAATGATCCCTGGGACCAGCTATAGATGAGCAGGTACTTTCTAGAAGTTGTTTCTTGGGACAAAAACTAGGCCAGTGACCACTGGCATCCCTCATACCCTTCTAAACTTCTGGAAAAACTACATAAGCATTCATATTCTCTTTGTTGATGTAGAATGAGAACACAATATTTTGCTTGGTTTGAGCAAAATTTATGAGTAACACCTGTCAGTGACCTTAGACTTGCCAAACTTTCTCCCAGATGGGAGATAGGTTACAACTCATATTTTTTAAATTAATTTTTAATTATATAAATAATATATAAATGATTAAGTATTATTTCCTCAACAGTATTACTTTACACAAATTATTTTTCTTTTTGCTGAAGTTATTCTCTAATAATTCTTTCTGGGAGTTTCTCTGCGTGGTAAGCTTTCTGGGTTCTTCTATGTCCAAAATGTCTTTATTTTCCCCTCCGACTTATATAATAGTTTGGCTTGGTATTAAATCTGAGTTCAACATTATTTTCGCTCTACAGTTTGAAATATTGCTCCATTGCTTTCCTGCATCTGATGTTGCTAATGGGAAGTCTAATGTCAAACTTATTATTGTTCCACTGTAGGTGGTCTTTATTTTCTCTTTGAAAGTTTTTAGTATTTTCATGTTATCCTCAATGTTCTAAAATTTCATTGTGGTTTATCTAGATTTAGAGTTTTTTCTTTAAATTGCTGTTGCTGTTTTTATAAATTATCCTCCTTGTCACTTGGAGGGCGCTTTCAATCTGAGGATTCGTGACTTCAGTTCTGGGAGGGGTGTGTATGTGTGTTTGTGTGTGTTTCTATTTATTCTTCAAATATTGATTCTTATTCATTCTCTCCACTTTAACTCAATGGAACTCCTATTAGACAAATGTGGAAATTTCTTGATTGGTTTATCCTAGATGCCTCTCAACTTTTCTTTCCTACTTTCTACCCCTCTATCCTTTATTCTATGCTCTGGGAGAATGCCTCAGCCCAATTTTCTAGTGCAGTGATTTAACCTCTCTGTATCAATCACAAATCTTCACTCAGTCTATCTATTGAAATTTTAATTTCACCTATGTTATTTATTTTTTAAATCTTTTATTTTTTCATATTTATCTATTATTATTTCATCAGTGTTCTTTCATGGATGTGATATCATCCTGAGATTATTATTATCATTTTATATTCATGTTCTGAGGACTCTATTTACTCTATTTCTCTGATGAAATTCCTTTTATTTGTTAAATTTATTGTCTCTGTTTCATGGTTTTTGCTTTGTTTAAATGTTTGGTGATTCTCTTATTATATGCTTCTCTCTGTATTTGAGATTTCTTTTTAGACTGTCTACTCCCTCTTTTTATGCAGCCTTTTCCTGAGAATAGAGGGAATAAATGTAACTGCTGTTTTCAATCAGAGTCCAAGAGATGGAGAACATGTCACAAGAAGTGCACCTTGATGAATCTGTGTGCCTCTCTATTTCTCTTAATACTCTCATCCACTTGGCCATTGCCCATCACCCAAGATACTAGACTATCTCACTGCCTTAGGCTCTCATACTTATTGCTTTCACTTGAAGACAGATCCCACTGCTACTGCTTGCTGGTCCAGGTTGGGGAGAAGGATGGAGAGAAGTTGAATCTTCTGGATTTTCTTTCTGTGATAATGAGTAGTTGCCTCTAAGACCACTCCTTCATCCTAGTTTTTACCTTTGACATGGAGAACTTCTGGGGTACTTTTACCATCTATAAGAATACTCTACCATGCTCTCCCATGCAGTCCTGGGCTTTGGTTTCCTTATTTAATCAGAAACCACCTTCTTGCTGTCTTTCAAGGATTATTCTGTTTTTGGCCCACCAAGAGTGATTTCAAGCATGACTGTGTCTTGAATCATTTTTTGTTGTATCAGGTAGAATAAAGCAAGTGAAGAAACTGTAAATAGAAGTGGCTCAAGGAAAGCATAAGCTTATTTCTCTATTACATAAACAAGGTTTGAAGGATGTTTCCCAGGGATCACATGGTTTCTCTAACATCACCAGGCTCCAATCTATCTTGTTGTTCTGCCATTCTCAATACCTGGTTTCCACTTCTTGGTACAAGATGGCTGCTTGAACACAAATTATGTCATTTATATTTAAGCCAGTAGGAAGGAGAAAAGGACAAAAAGGAGTATGGTCCTTCCCTCTATGGATACTTCCCATAAGTTGTGCATGATACTTCTATATTTTGGGAGTCTGGTAAATGTATTTTTATACATAGCATGCATACTACTGGGAACTTTACATATGATGTTTCATTTATTCCTCAAGACAATCCTTACATTATATCAATTTTATAAATAAACTCCACTAACTTGTTCAAAGTCATGCAACTAATAAGCTGTGGAACTAGGATCTGAACTCAGATCTGACTCCAAAGTCTATCTTATTAGGTTCTTTTCACTATACCACTGATTCTCAACCTTGGCTGTACATTAGAATCACCTAGGTAGCTTTAAAAAATACTAATGCTTGGGAACCACACCAGATTAATTAAATCATAGTCAAGAGTATTTTGTAGTGGCTTTTCATTTGATTCTATTGTGAAGCCAGAGTTGAGCGCTACTGCACGTTCTAACTTGTTTGTTTTTTTGCCTATGTATGCTACATGTTTCTCTGCCAAATATTTTCCTGATTACCTGATTGCTATCGCTCTGCTTAGGTTTTCACTTGTCTGTGCAATTTTTTAAATTATTTTTAAGAAATACAGAAAATTATCTTAATTCCTATTGGTTTCAAATTTTAAAAAATCATTTAGAAATAAATCAGACATGCAAAACTGTATAGATTTTGAAAATCAATCTATGTAATCAGTCATGTTAACAACTACAGAAGAAAAATCACATGATCAAATCAATAGATGAAGAAAAAGCATTTGACAAAATTCAACAATTTATTCACAATTAAAAACAAAACCCTAGAAATAAAGAGGAACTTGCTCAACTTGATACAGAACATCTAAAAAAGAAAGAAACAACAACAACAAAAACTTTACAGCTGATATCACCCTTAATGGTGAAAAGCTAAATGCTTTCCAGCTAAGATCAGGAACAAGTCAAGGATGGTCATTCTCACCACTGCTATTGAATATAGAACTAGAAGTTTTGGACAGTACAATAAGGCAAAAAATGGAAATAAAAGGCATTCTGATTGGAAATAAATAAATAAAGCTGTCTCTATTTGCAGATGACATGTTTCTTTACATAGAAAATCTCAAGATAATTACAAAATGTTTCTGGAACTAATAAGTGAATTCAGTATGGTTGCAAAATATAAGATCAACATACGAAAATCAATTGCATTTCTACATACTAACAATCAACACGTGGAAAGCAAAATTTTAAGTACAATACCATTTACAATCTTTTTAAAAAAGAAATATTTAGGTGTAAATCCAATAAAACCCATACAGGATGTATATGCTGAAAATTACAAAACACTGAGGAAAAACATCAAAAAAGATTTAAATAAACAGAGATACATAGCATGTACATGGATTGGAAGACTCAATATAGTGAGGATGTCAATTCTTCTAAAATTGGTTTATAGGTTTAACACAATTCTTATAAAAAGTCTCAGAAATTTTTTTAACAGATACAGACAGGATTGTTATGAAATTTGTGTGGAAAGGCAAAGGACTTAGAATAGCCAAAACAATTTCAAAAAACAAGAACAAAATCAGAGGAATCAGTCAACCTGATTTCACGACTTTTTTTATAGCAACAGTAATCAAGATTGGTTGATATTGGAGGAGGGATAGACACATAAATCCATGGGCCAGAATAGAGAACACAGAAATAGATTCACGTAAATACACCCAATTGACTTTTGACAAAGGGGAAAAAGCAACTCAATGGAGGAAAGATAATCTTTTCAACAAATGGTGCTGGAGCAATTCCATATCCATAGATAAAAGATATGAACTACAATCTAAGCCTCATACCTTATACAAAAATTAACTCAGAATACATCACAGATTTAAATGCAAAGTATACATCTATAAAACTTTTAGAATATAACATAGGAGAAATCTTCAGAACCTAGGCTTCATGAAGAGTTCTTAGATATGACACTGAAAGCACAATCCATAAGAGAAAAAAATGAATAAATTAGTAACGTTTGCTCTATGAGAGAGCATGTTAAGAAGACGAAAAGACAAGCTACGGACTGAGCAAATATATTTGCAAACTACATGTCTGATAAAGGACTCATATCTAGAATATACAATGAAATCTCAAAACTCAACATTAAAAAAAAAATCCCATTAAAAAATGGGCAAAAGGCACAAAGAGTCATCTCACCAAAGAAGATACACAGTTAGCAAACGAAAAGATGTTCAACACCATTACACATTAGGGAAATGCAAATTAAAACCACAAAGGGATATCATTATACATCTATTAGAATGGCTAAAATAAAAATACCAAATGCTGGTGAGAATGCAGAAAAACTGGATCCCTCATACATTGCTGGTGGGAATGTAAAATATTAAGCTCCTCTGGAAAAGTCTGGCAGTTTCTTATAAAACTAAACATAATTATCATGTGACTCAGCAATTGCACTCCTAAGCATTTCATTTCCAGAGGCACGAAAACTTGTAGCTGCATAGAAACCTGTCCACCATTGCTTACACTTAGCATTCATTTATTCTATTTTACTGTATTTACCATTCCATGTATGAATAACCACTAATCAAATTATTATGCCAATGATGGGCATTTGGGTTGTTTTCATTTTTTGACATTTCAAATAATGCTTTTATGAATATCCTCGTAGCTGTCTTCTTTAACACGTGTAGGAGT
The DNA here is from genome assembly GCF_041296235.1 of Equus asinus. NCBI lineage: Eukaryota > Metazoa > Chordata > Mammalia > Perissodactyla > Equidae > Equus > Equus asinus. The sequence goes on along the minus strand of NC_091820.1, from coordinate 104,209,626 downwards.
TTCTCAGGATGGATATCTAGAAATGGAATTTATGGGTCATGGAGTGACATACATTTTCAACTATAATAGCTACTACCGAAAACTACTCTCTGAAATTGTAACAATTTATGTTTCCTCCAACAGTATATGAGAGTCACAACTGTTTTTTGTCTTTCCCTAAACTTGCTATGCTATACTTTAAAATTTTCTATCAATCTAGTGGTTGTGAAATATGTAATTTCTGTTTTAATTTGGATCTCCCTAGTTATGTGTGAGGTTGAGGATATTTTCACATGTTTATTGGCCATTAGAGTTTCTTCTTCTATGAACAACCTGGATATATCCTTTGCTTATTTTTTCTATTGGCATTTTACCTTTTTCTTATTGATATAAGTTTATATGTATGATATAATCTTGTATGTATGATATATATATGTATATATCATATATATCAGGAAATTGATCCTTTGTCAGTTATATAAGATTCAAATATCTTTTCTCAGTCTGTTACTCATCTTTTAATGTTTTAATGCTATCTTTTGCCTCCAGAAACTTTAAATTTTTATGTAATGAAATTTATCAATATTTTCTTGTAAGATTTATGCTTTTTACATGTTGGTTAAGAAAGTCTTTTTTACCACAAGGATTTAAAGAGAATCTCCTACATTTTATTTAATTATTTTAAAGTTCTGTTTTTTATGTTCAGGTCTTTAAAACACCTGGAGTTTATTTTTAAGAATGGTGTGAGGTTAGGATCTAATTTAATTTTTCCATGTGAAAGTTAATTGTCCCGATATCATCTATTAAGTATTCCATGCTTTCTTTACTGTATCCGATTAAATAAATACTCAAACCTACTATGTGTGAGACATTATTCTAGGCACTCTGAATACAGTATTAAAAACAAGCAAAAATACTAGTATTGGTATTGTGAATTATATTTCATTAAAGCTATTAGAATATTCCTGCTTTTGTGGAGCTTATATTCTACTTTGGAGAGATATATAGTAAACATAATAAAGAAGTATATTATGTAGTATGTTGGAAGATAATAAGTGTTATAGAAAAAATAGAGCAGGATAAAGGAAATTTGGAATGCTGGTTTGGGAGGGAAGGCTGTAACTTTAGAGTTGTCTGGGTTGTTCTTGTTGAGATGTTGCTATTTGGGCAAAGACTTGAAAGAAGTGAGGGAGTTGGCATGTGAATATTTGGCGGATAATAAAAGCTAATACTTATAGCATATGTACTGTGTGCCAGAGTTTGTTCTAAGCACTAATTTATTCATTTAATCCTCACAATAACAGATATCTTGCAACAATCGATATTTGTGAATTTTGCAAAAATTCTTGTTGGGGTTTTCATTGAAATTTATTCATATATATAGATTCCTTTGGGGAGGATTGATACCCTTACGATATTGCATCTTGCCATCCATGAACATGGTCTGGCTCTACATGTATTCACAGCTTCTGTTATGTTCTTCAATAGTTTTATGATTTTCTCAATAAGGGTCTTATACATATTTGTTGGATTTATTCCTATGAAGTTTATATTTTTGCGGTACCCGTAAACAGTTTGTGTATATTTCCAATCTCACTTCCTGTTTGCTTACCCTACCCCACCCCTGATCCTAGTCTCTGTGTTTTTGATAGGTAAACTAATGATTTTATGTGTTAGTATGTGTATGATGGATAGCCTTGTTTCCTAACCCCTGATCTTTAAGCTGAGTTTGCTTAAACCAGACCACAGCATATAAAAAAGATTTAAGCCCTTCCCCTTCACGAATTTTGCAAGATGCGTATTCTTGTCCTGTCTCCTCAATGAGTCTTCAAGTCCCTCAGGGACAGTGACCAATGTCTCCTACTCTGCCTCTTGCCTGTGGCACTGGGCACATGGTAGTTACTCAAAAGGTCTTACTGCTACATTTTCCACAATGGAGTTGCTGTACTTTTCCTTCAGTCTCTTCACTTCATTGAGCCCTCAACATTCACTCTCCCTTGATCTTCAAAGTTGACTTGCATAAATAAAGATGTACTTTCCCCCTGGACTTGTGCCTGAGATCTTCTCTTCTGCCAGTGATCCTTGTCTGCTGAGGAAGTGAGAGAAAAAGTTTTGGTGAGTAACTGAGAGTTGTTCGAAAAGAAATATGTTTGTGAGGTGATCTAGTCCAGTTTTTGTGAAAGTTTTTTCCATAGAACATTAGTCTATGAGATGCTCTGGGGAAAGGAATGTCCTGAGCTTAAAAAGAAAGTGTGACGAGCTTTATACTAATTATCTTCTTGGAGACTCATGCCATATTTTAAGTATATTAAAGGCCCGGAAAAGTTTTATGATAAAGAAAGCTAATTTTGTTTAGCCCATTACTTTTCAAATATTTTTGACCACAGAACCTTGTTTTTCTGTTTTTAACGAACACCTATGAACATGCACAAACTTCACACTGGGAAACATTGATCTTGTTCACCTCTCTGCTCTCTGGTGTATATAATGCAAACAAAGTCATCTATCTTAGACTGTCTCGTAAAGACATTTTGCAGCTTCCACAGTAGTATTACAAAGCCTATACCATGAGGAAATTTCCTGTAAAATCTATTCCAAACCTTTCATGTTTAAGTTTTAAAATCCTATCCGTTCCTATATCCTCACCAGAAATAAAATGATTTTAAGTTCTGCGGCAAAATCCATTGCTATATATTTATAGAATGCTCATTATGTACAAGAAAAAGATTTTTAAGACATTGGCCTTCCTGGACAAGGAAGCTTCAACCATTGGTTGGAATTTCCATGATATTTCCCTGCTCCTATTCCTTGATATTTCTCTGCCCCTGATCTAAATAACCTTGATTTTTCAAGAGGTGGCCACAATGTGAGGCAGAAATGAATGGAAGAAAACAGGGCAGACACATGCCATCCCCTGAGCTACTCATTTAGGAAGCAGAAGAGCAGCAACAAGGTGTTGGGGAGACTTAACTGAGCAGGTTTCACACTTGAGGCTGACCACCTAAGTACCATAGATAGCTTAGGCTTTGCTGAACCAACACCTTCCAGACAAGGAAAATCATATTTTTTATATCCCACTTTGAGACAGCTTACAGTAAAACACATACACAGAAGGTATTTGACTATAAATCAACAGCTATGTATAAAAAAGAGGGTTAATTGTACCAGGAAGCAGATATAAGGTAATTACTGAGCATGCTATTAGCTCTGAGCTTCATAGAAGCCAAGCAATAAATAGAACCATGATAGTTCAAGATTGCTACATTTTGATGCATGTAGCCTCAGTTGTGAGGATGGTAGCCTACCCTCACTTTAGTCTCTCACCTTTCTCTTCTTTTGTCTTATAGTTTGGTTTGCTTTAATGAATTCAATTTTGATGCTTCCTTGCCCTTTATAACACATTTGATATAAAGAAGCCGATTAGTAACAAATAGGTAGTTTGAGGAGAGAGCCATTAATATTTATCTTGTAGCCATCAGACTTACTTCACATAGAAAGGTCTCTGGGTTGGATTTGAACTCTCAAACTCTCAAAGGTGAATGCCGCAGACCCCATTAACCAAATTATTACACCAGGCTAAAAGGTCTTAGGGTTCTTTTGCAGCTCCATCCTCCATGAAATTCTGGAACTCTTTTCCCTTGTCTTGTCCATTTCCTACTCCCTCTTACTCCATTGACTTCATTTCAAAAACAACCAGTTGTTGGATGCATGAACTAAAATGCATTAAAGAATTTGCAGATTCGATTGTTTTCTCTCAAGAAGGTGAAAGGAAGAGAGCTACAATTTCTAAGAAACCTGGTTTGACTGTCTGAATCTGGCACCCAGGCAGATTAGATCAAGGTTTTGGCCAAGTGAAATTGCCAATTCCCTAAAAGAAAAGGCTAGCACATTGCTCAGTAGAGCATTCTGAACTTGCCTGTGCAATCTTTTTGCTACCCTGCAATTTCCTGTTGGTTACAAATGAAACCTTTCTAGCTGTTAATGCAGCCTGTGAATTGAAAAAAAAGCATGTAATTAATCATAGGAGGTTGGGGGGATTCACTAAGCCTGAGTTATAGGGGAGAAGCTGGACAAGGCACTAGGACCTAGAAGGCATCTATCCACCCTGGCAGGAATTTCTTGCTTGGAGCTCAGACAACAAAGGCATAGAGAGATTGGTTTTCTTTCTCTCAGCATCTCCACCCAACCAGCAGAAAACCGGTGAGTGGGGCTTTCAAGTGATTTTCAGGCAGAATGTAACAGATGTCAAACGGGAAAAGCACAAGGCAAAGTGCACACGCTCGCTCGCTCTCTTTCTCTCCTTCTCCTTTTTTCTTCCCTCTTTGCCTTATTCTATCGGATTTTTTCCTAAGCCTCTACCTGGGATTTTCCTTTGGAAAAGTGAGTTTGGTGTTCCTTTGTTTTTACCGTGATGTCAATTTAGAATAATACTGCCCCTGATCCTAAAGCAAAGCCGAGCTTTACTGGCATACCTGGGGAAATGCTTGCTACTTGTCTTGAGGAGGTGGGGTCTCTTACCACTGCAGGTTGTCTGACAGAGACAATGCTGAGCTCAGCACAGGTCATGGTGACATTGGAAGAAAAGGGGGACCGAGCCTGGCAAACCTACTAGGCACCAGTCCTCCTTTATTTCCTGTCCTCCTGGTCCCTTGCAAATATCTCAATGTGGCAGTGTGTAGCAGCTGAGCTCTGCTTGCTTTGTGAGTCCTTTTATCCCCATCTGTGAGATGCATGTTAATAGTTTGGTTCCTAGGCTGTCACTACCTTTGCTAGCATTTGGAGCTTCTGTTGTATTTGGTTTCATGTTTTGATTTTCTTTTTTTGTTTTTTTTTTTTTCTTTTCTTTTCTGGCTCAGCAGGAGGGGGGAAAGCAAATCTGACAGATGACCATCTTTTGCTTCAGCCAATGCACCTGGGCAATACAGAAGTTTGGGGTGAATTGCCTGCTGTGAGGGCAAAATGCCCCTTCAGTCAGGGTAGAAATCCAGAACAATGAAAGGTGTGCTTGCTTCTAAAGGTCCCATATGCTGTTCAGGGACTCATTTGGGAATCTTTCAACAATTAAATTATTCCATTAAGAGGTGGGGCTGCATCAGTGGGGAGGGATCGAGCACCTGAAAAAAAAAAAAAGAACAGGATTTTGTGACCAAATGGTACCGGAGGAAAGCAGAGCTAACAACTTGTTAAATAACGGATTTTTCTAATCCTTTTTTTCAGCTTATTTCTTATGAATGTCGGTTAGCTGCACCAGCTTGGTGTGGATAGGGTTTGGTGAATAGCACAAAGACACTGGCTATTCCCTGGAGGCTGTCCCTTTAAAGGAGAATCCTAGTTTATTCTGGGGGGAGGGGATGCACACATTAGAGTAGAAAAAAGGATTTGGAATAAAATTAAAACACTCCCCTTGTAGTCATTTTACTGAGAGGCAAAGATTGCTTCCTAAGCTGGAGATGCTAACCTTGGCTAGCTCCTTCTGTTCTCTTCAAGGAGAATTTTGTCAGGCTATGGATTCATTTACAACTGTTAGTCATGTGGGCATGTGTGAGGAAACAGATGCCAGTTTTAATGTATTTAGCCCGAAGTTACAATTTGATAGGAGCCACTGTCAGTAAGTCTCAAGATTTTAAGCTATTTCAAAATCCCTCCCGCTCCTCTGTTTGGAACAGTGCCAAAAGTGCCTCCTTCCCTATCTCTCACCCCCAACCCCCACAACCGCCAGCACCTCCCTAGCCCCTCCTTCTTCTCTATTAAGATCAATATTCCTGCAGGTCAGGGGCAAGCAGCAGATGGGTCACGGGCTTTTTTCAACGAGTTCTTTTCACAAGCTGCAGATTGCAGATCTGGATCTGGCTAATATTTGAATTCCTTTCTTCTTTTTTTCCTCCTCACTCCTTTTTCTTTGCCTCTTCCCCCTACCCCTTTCTCCAACATTCAGGTCTCTGAGGTTCCACCAAAATATGGAACTTGATTTTGGACATTTTGACGAAAGAGATAAGACATCCAGGAACATGCGAGGCTCACGGATGAATGGGCTGCCTAGCCCCACTCACAGCGCCCACTGTAGCTTCTACCGAACCAGAACCTTGCAGGCACTGAGCAACGAGAAGAAAGCAAAGAAGGTACGTTTCTACCGCAATGGGGACCGCTACTTCAAGGGGATTGTGTACGCTGTGTCCTCTGACCGTTTTCGCAGCTTTGACGCCTTGCTGGCTGACCTGACTCGATCTCTGTCTGACAACATCAACCTGCCTCAGGGAGTGCGTTACATTTACACCATTGATGGATCCAGGAAAATCGGAAGCATGGATGAACTGGAGGAAGGTAATTCAAAGTGGGCGGTGGCCCTTGGGGGGAGGTGGCAGCATTGGTTAGGGTTATATTTCTTGGATTTCATGGGGAGAAATTAGAAAATATATTTGTCAAAACACCAGGTTAATGCTTAGACCTCTGATTCTATAGGCATCAGCAGAGCCGTTAGCCATTACCCTTCATGGCCTTTAGTCTCTGCTGGGGTGAAGTGTAGATGGTAGTGATAATGCATTGTGCTTATCTGCCAGGGTTTACAAAGGAAAATCTGAATTGTGTCATTTACTCTAGATCTTGTTCATAATTAACTCTAAGTAGAACTATGGAGAGAGCATGAAATCATTAGGGGTGTAAAATGAGGAAGGAAGTTAAGTTGGGAGAGAAAATGTTTCACCCAAATATCCTTTGAACTGCTGAGAGACTCTTTGTGAATTGCAACTCATGGAAATATGCACCCTAAAAGCAGGACTCCCTGGACATATTCACAAAGGATTATACTTTTAGGTAAGTGGTCACTGCTCAGCTGTTGCTTCTAAAAAACCCACATCAGGGTGTGTCCCTAAGGCTGAGGTCATTGAGAGAAATACCAAAGAAAGCTGTAGATATGTCTGGTATTTTAATAAAGACTATTCCTATTAGAATAGTAACTGACTAACTGTACCTAAATCCTTTTAGATCCTCTATAGATTTTGGTTTTGCAATTGCATTTTATAACTAGATTGCTGAAAATGCTGACAACCTGTGTACCCACCTGAAAATAGGGAAAAATCCCAGATCTTCCCAAAACTTGCTCAGCCATGAAGTCTTTTTTTTTTGTGGTCATTTAGAAAATAGATCTTGGGACACATTCTTAATATTTTACCTTATCAAATCAATTATATTGAGGGTGCCTCCCTACCCCAACTTTTAAATTGGTGTAACATATGTGATCAGTTTAACCTGACACGATGCTTTAAAGGACAGCCTCAAGGAGTGGTAATAATGAAACTGTTTGCTCCCTAACCTCTCCCCCACTCTCCAGCCCTCCCTCCTCACTTCTTCCATTCCCAGGGCAAAGGTGAGTTTAGAGCAGGCAGATCTCTAGGGAAACTGAGCTATGGAACAGCCGACAAGGAAGGAGAAACAGCATATTAAATGACTTGGTGTGGGAGTGCCCCGCCTCCGCTTCACTGCTTCTAGGTTTCTTGTGTTCCTAGACAAAGGAGCATGAGAGCTTCCCTTGTGTAAGACCACGTTCTCTTAAGTAGCCGCTTTTTCCCCAAGTCAAGTCAAGTGATTTGGGGCCAGTTACTTATAAAAGACTGTCTATACGACTACCAGATCTGGGTCTTGGGGTTCAAGTCCAAGGTTTTTCTACATAGTTGACCTTGAAAAACATTACTAAGGAGGCTTAGATTATTTGATCATGTTCTGGATGGCCAGACACAGGTTAATCCTAGGCTTTTCCTGAACATTGAAGGATTGACCATCCTAGCACATATCTTAAAATAAAGGGGAGTCAGGGAAACATGAAGGGCTTAAATCTGGGTTGAGGGAGCTGTCCAACAGAGTGATCGATAGGGTGTGTGTCTTTTGTCAGTGTAAAATCCACATCTCAGTCAAATTTGAGGGTTTCTGTGTAATAATTTTCACAACAAAAGCACCCTGAATTACCCAATATATCCTCATTTCCACTAGCTTTGGTCTTCTAAAGACCATGATAGACACTACAGCAGAATTCTAAACCAAGTGACATTGTATTCAGAGCAAGGATTAGAATGTTCTTGTGTCTGATAAGAGAGGAGTCATGCACAGATTTTTTTTCCCCAAAATCTATTTCTTAACATGTCTTACTCAAGGACAAGCCCTTGATATTGATTTTCCCCCGTGAATTTGTGTGTGTGTGTGTGTGTATTGCGTGTGTGTGTTGTGATAACCTCAGTTCAATATAGGTAATAAATGTAATTTTGAAGACTGCAGCTTTCTCTTCTCTTGATCCTTTTGAATCCTGCTAGATCGGACTTCTCTCACCTACCACTCTTGGGTGCAATAGTAGTAGTTCCTGGTGAATTCCCAGACCATGTAGAGTGTGAATATGGCTCAGTCGCATTTATTCATGTGTCACCTACAACCACAAGCTGCAGTGGCCCTCAATGCCTTCCCACTCATGAATACTGCCCATTCAGTTAAGAAAATTCTGGGGTATCTCTGGGATAGTATTGAGAAATGTGACCAATTTTCCCACTACCACAGGGCCAGACAGGAAAGGGCACCAGGATGAGAAGGATAAAGATTAAGGGTCTTTTTCTCTCCTATTTTATCCTCTGGAACTACTCATCTATGAATGGAGGACGGAAGTCCCTCACTTTGTTCATTTTTGGGAGAGATTGAATGAAAGATTTAAAATTTTATACACATTGCTTCCAATGAGACTTCAAATATAAAAATAGTTTGGAAAGATCCCTGGGTGAAGAATCGGGGGCATTGGGTTCTAGTCTTAGAGGCAGAAGATTATAATGGGAAAAGAAGTCTTTGCAACCAGATTTGGTTCAAATCCAAGGTCTGCACCTGCTAGCTAATGTGACCTTGGGGAAACAATTTAGACTCCCTGAGCCTCAGTTTTTCATGTGTAAAGTGGGAACAATTGCTTTGAGGACTAAATAATACAATGGATGTGAAGCGTTTGATATTTTGCCTGGCACACAGTAGCACTCAATCAAGGGTAGCTATTATGGTTTGAGTTGTCCTAGTTTATAGCTGGTTAGCTATATAACCACAGGTTTATCCTAACCATCACTGTGACTAATGTTCTCTCTTTTTAAAACACAACTTTATTAAGGTATAGTATGCATATTATAAAATTCACCCATTTAAGTGTACAATTTGATAATTTTTAGAAAATTTACCAAGTGGTGCAACCATGACCATAATCTAATGTTAGACCATTTCCATCATCCCCAAAAGAAACTCTATGCCAATTAGCTGCCACTGCCCATTTCCCCCATTCTCTCCAACCCTAGGCAACAACTAATCTACTTTATGTCTCTACAGATTTGCCTATTATGGACATTTTATCTAAAATGAATCATACACTATGTGCTCTTTTGTGACTGGCTTCTTTCATTTAGAAAAATGTTGTTAAGGTTTATCCATGTTGTACCATGTATCAGCACTTCTTTTCTTTTTACTGAGGAATAATATTCCATTGTATAGATATACCACATTTTGAGTATCTATTATAATATTTTATCTGTAAAATGAGACTAGTAGCACTGGTCTTCTTTATCCATTAGGGTGGTTATGAGGATAAAATTAGATAATAGATATGAAAACACATCAGCAATGTTAATCTACAGCTACAAGGTACTATAATTATTAATGATGTGAAAATAATAATAATAGTAATAATGATGATGCCAGTGAGGGGTTGGAATGGCCAGTGGTTCCCAAACCTGGCTGTCTTTCAGAATCTTTTAGAGCTTTAGAAAAATGTAAATTCCTAGGCCACACCCCAGATCTATTGAATCAGAATCCCCAGGGCTAGGGCTCCAGAATCTATGATTTTATAAATCTCCGCAGGTGATTCTTATGAGCACTTAGACTTGGGAAGTACTGCATTAGGTGATCTTGATGGTCCCCTTTGGCTAACTACGGTGGTGGAAATTCCTAGGAATGTAGAAATCCTTCTTTTCATGTTTTGCTTGGTAGATCTTAAAGGAATAATGGAGCATAGAACGTACTATGTTTCCAAATGGCCACATTATTAAATATTTAGCCTGAAATGAAATGAAATAAAAAGCAATCATTTAATAATCCCTCTGGCCTTGTAGCACTTCTTTGTCTAATGTCTCTAGTCTACTGTCTGCTGCTGGATACTGAAAGTAGCAAGGGGAGAATTTGAGACCAAAGTCAGGTTATTGATGTCAGCTTTCCCACAGCTCCTCGGGAACACCAAGGGTCTTAGTGAAGCCATATAGGACGAGACCCTTATTAGCCGTATTCCAGTGGGTCAATGAATGAAATCTACCAATGACTTATCCTTTTGTCTTGCTTAGTCTTTCATTGTGGAAACTTTCTCCTTGCTATCATATCTTGTCTAAATCTTTGCCCACGTCCTTGTATGTGAGTACCCAGATCAATCTTAAAGATACTCATTTTGAGCATTATTATACCGACCATAAGACAGAATATTTACAATTGTGACAGCCTTGTTGGAAAATCTGAGCTATATGGCAACACTTGCTATGATCCAGTTCCTTTGCTGTGGTTCATTTGTTCCAATGAGATGAAACTACCTTCTCACTAATTTACCCTCCGACTACTAAAGCAAGCATATTGCCAAAGAGGAAGATTTTAAGATACCTGGGTGGGATTCATCATTAATAGGTATGATACTACAATAAAGTACCATTTAATATTTTCCTTCTTGAATGAGGAAGCCCCAGAAAAGAGGAGAAAGCCCAGGCAGAAGTTCTTTTGAGCTAAGAAAATATAAATATGTTTAATGTTTTTAAAAATGGAACCCTCTTGAAAATGAAGGGAGATAGACATTAGATCATCTTGAACCCACAGCTTGTTCCCTTCCTGCCCTTTCAGCTGTGCTTCCATGACTTCATTTCCTTACCTCTTCACCCTGAAGCAGGTTGTCTGTTCCAGCAAATTGTCAGCTTTCTTGGCTCTTTGAAGCCAGCTTTCCTTCTAGGCTTCCAGTGGGTGGGAAATGGCCCCTGGAAGCTGTGGCAAGATGTGAACCCAGCTGTGTTAAGATTCAACACACCTCATCCAGCTCCAAGTGCCAGGCAGCTGGATGTGAAGGAAGCACCGAGCTCTGGCAGCAGACGTAGATATTTGCAAAATCAGAACAAGGAAGCCTTGGTCTAGAGAAGCAGCACATTTGATGTCTTTCCAGTAGTAGAAGTGGAGCGTTCTCACTGGTGGGCACCTATTTCTTTAACATTTAGTTGCATAACAGCTTTGTTAAAGCCTGTTTGGAATGGAAAAGAGAAGAAAATTCTTTCTTGCAGACCTTTAGGACTGGAAAGAACTCAGATGTCATTAGTGCAATACCTTAAATTTACAGATGGAAAAACTGAGACTCAAAGATTAAGTGATTTTCCCAAGGTCACACAGCTCGTAAAATGCCTGGTTGGGATTTGCCTTCAGAGCTGTGTGACTCCCCCAGTCACTGCTCTTAACCACCAAAAATATCCTGCCCTCTGGTGGGGGAGGCTGATAATGAGGGAGGCTACACATGTGTGGTGGTAGGAAGTAGATGGGAAATCTCTGTACCTTTCCCTTAATTTTGCTGTGAACCTAAAACTGCTCTAAAAAGAATAAAGTCTTAAAAGATATATCCTGCCCTCGGTGTGTGTCAGCAGGGCAGCAGTGGTTTTGCTGGGTGTCAGACATAGAACTTCCCCATTTGGCATTTGCAGCAACAGGAAGCCGCCTCTCAACCAGCAGGAAATCTCACCTTTGAGGCATGGGACTAGGGCAGTGCTCATATTATGTAATGATGATAGCTCTGTTCCGAGATGGCTGCCCTTGTTTCTTCCTCTTTTCTTTCCTTCAGCTTCTACTCTTCCTTTTTTCATTTCCTTCCTCTCAACCCCTTCTTCCTCCTTTCCTTCTTTGCTCTTTCCTTGTTGTTTTCTCTCTATTCCTTCTGATTAGGGCCTTAATAATAATGATAGCTGGAATTCATCAAGTGCTAACTATGTACTAGGTTCTGGGCTCAGCACTTCATATCCATCATCTGATGTGTGCCTCACAACAACCTTATGAGGTATGTAATGTTATTATCAATACTTTGCAGAAAAGTAACTGAAGCCAAGGGGGGTAACTTGCCCAAGGACACAGAACTAGTAAATATTGGGGACTCAGTTCTGACTGACATCACATCAGCTGCACTTTTTCCATTACTCCATATTAGGGCCAAAAGGAGAGAGAGTGGAGAGACTAAAACGTACTGTTGGAAGATGCTCAACATAGATTGGACTGAGGGCTGGGTCCTCTGGAAAGTTTTTGGGTGCCATATGATACTATAGCTGTCTGCCATCATGTTCATTTTCATCTGGTGGTGGTTAATCATACTCATAGTTTAGAGGCTTAAGAGGTTTAAGAGATGGAAGCAAAAAAAGTCCAGAGTCCTAATAGGGCTACACAGCTGACTCTCCAGAGGAGAGTGTGGATGAGTGAAATCATAAATATATAGCCTCACACATTTCCACACCACCAGTTGTCTGACAGAGTTTTAAAGTACATGACAAGTTATGGAAAACATCTGACTCAAAGGCAGTGACATCTTGGAAGGTGCCCGTGAATCTGGTGGAGTGCTAAGGCAAGAGGCCATTTCTAGGATGTGGGGGATATTGGCTGTGAATATATGGGCGAACTGAAAAGGCCCCTTCATCCTTTTAAGTCACAAATGAAAGACCCCAGCCTCTAAACACTTGGGTTGGGTTGGATTAGCCAGCAAGGAGACCAGAGAAATTATGGTTTATTTTGGCTGAGGTTTTTGATGCCCCATCCTGGGTGTGTGTGTGTGCACCAAGTCAGGGAGGGTGCTTAGCTTGCCTACAAACCATCCCTTGGTCCCCCTGTCAAGACAGAACACTAGCAGCTTCTGGGACTCAGAGCAGTGTTGGAAGCCATTTTGCATACATTGGAAACCACTTACCCTCCCCCTCCACACACACACATAAATGTCCTCAAAGGAGCCCTAGAGATTCTGACTGAATCTTCTCTCGGCACTGAGAAATTTCTTAATTAACGTGACTTAAAGGATTTGGTGCTACAGCAAAGCAATCAATATTTGCAAAGGGAGTGAATTATCAGCCCAGTGTTTCTGAATGTCTCTGCATGGGTCTCCTGCTGAGACCAAAGGAAGAAGAGCCATCAGACTGTAATTGTGTTTAATGCTTTCTTTGCACTGGCTAGGGTTGATTTATTTATTTATTTATAGTTCTTACTGATGAGTTAAGCCTGATTAAATCACACTGGTTTTCTGCAGCTCAACCTCTGGATGAACTTCTGTATACCTTGAGGCTAATGTGTTTTACTCAACAAATTCAAGCTTTTCCAATACTCTCTCCCCAGGCTGAGCCTACCTCTCTTCCTCTTTTTCCAGTTTCTAGTCCCAGATGTCTAATCCCCTCTTTTTGCCTCTGGCCCCTGCGTTTCTTCCGCTGTATTAGTCATTTCCTCTAGCCCAAGGTAAATGTGAAAATTACACCAGATCCCTCCAATCCATAAATCAGGCTGTATAATGTATTCTCACATCTCCACTTCATTACTTGGCGGCAGCTAAGGGTGAGCACTGGTGAAGACGGCCCTGAATACACAGAATGAGTATGCAGCATTTGGGAAGATGGAAAGATGAGGGGTGGATGGTGGAAACAGAGGAGAGGATTTCTCAAGCAAGAGCTAAGACTTGCAAACACAAGGAATGTTGTGTTGTGTGTGTGTGTATGTGTGTACAGGTTGTAATTCAGACACTTTCTTCACCTGGTATGAGGGGGAGCTGTAGAGGACATAATTATAAACACATATATACATTTACCACACACACTCACGTATTTCACATTTCAATATTACACTGTTTAGCCATATTCTCTGTGCAAAGGACAGTCTGGCTTCTTGGCAAGAATGTACTGTATGCCCAATATACAAGGTTACTTGGGTCACTTTAACTTGAAATAAAAGTGTATTAACTTTGAAAGTTCTCCTGGGTTCATAATATAAAAATGGAGTGGGGCAGTGAGTCCAGGAACAGGACAGGAACATTAAGAAATAGAGTCATGTTAAAAACACTCCATTAATCCCATAGATGTTAACAGACATCCTAGAAATTAACATAAACATTTCAATGCCGATAAAACCCTATCAAGCTTGAGAACCTCACTTGTTAGATTATGCTTAAGTATGTTCGTTGTCCTTAGGACCCTTAGCTTTAAAGGATTTTTCAGCTAGGTATGCATTATAATGAAGAATGTTTGCCTGATTTCTTGTTCTTGAATTTGAATGAGCCAAGTTGTTAGAGATTCCAATGAGAAATTATACCTAAGGTTGGTTATTATCACCATTTCCCCGAAAGTCCAACTCCTAGGTCAGTGTGTATTAATTTGGTTAGAATAGTTCCTATATCTGCTATTAAACTAATCACCACTCATTTTTTCCCTTAGGGGAAAGCTATGTTTGTTCCTCAGACAACTTCTTTAAAAAGGTGGAATACACCAAGAATGTCAATCCTAACTGGTCTGTCAATGTGAAGACATCTGCCAATATGAAAGCCCCCCAGTCCCTGGCTAGCAGCAACAGTGCCCAGGCCAGGGAAAACAAGGACTTTGTGCGTCCCAAGCTGGTAACCATCATCCGCAGTGGGGTGAAGCCTCGGAAAGCTGTGCGTGTGCTTCTGAACAAGAAGACAGCCCACTCTTTTGAGCAAGTCCTCACTGACATCACTGAAGCCATCAAACTAGAGACCGGGGTTGTCAAAAAACTCTACACTCTGGATGGAAAACAGGTAGGTACTTTTTTTCTTCAAAGTATTCTTTTTCTCGTTTGTTTTAAATCCTTATACCGTCGGCATCATTTCTGATTGGGAGACTCTCTCTCCATCTCTCATCATCCCTAATTGATATTTTATGTCTCATTTGGAAGAAAGGTCTTTTCAGCAGACAAAGAAATGGACCAGCAGTCTGAGGCTTTGAAATTCAATCTGCTTCTGACTGGCCAAGTAAAGTGGTCACTTAGCTTTCTTATCTGCTAAGAAAAGATGTGTTAGAATGTAGGTCCTACACATTCTTATGAATGTGAATTTAGCTATTACATGATGCAACTTTATTCAATGCATATGACTGGAAATAAAATTTCTCCACTCATTTCTTCTTAGATACCCTCATGTTTATATTCAGCATTCATTCTGATGAAAAGAGATTGAAGTGACCCTAACATTCTGTGAAAGGAGTCAGATATGAAGGAACCACTGAAGTCTCTGGTTTTTTGTCTTTCCTTCACACTAGACCACATTTTTTTTCTCTCTTCCTTTTCCATGTGACATAGCTGTCTTAATTTGGTTTCACTGATAGTTTGTGTGAGAAAGGGACTATTTCAGAATCCTAAAATTAGCCCAAGAAAGATGCTGCCATCTGTTCCCCTCCAAATCAGGTTCTTCATGTCATTGGTTATGCTGCTAAAGTGCCACCTATATTAATATCTGGGAAAGAATGCAGCCAGGCGTCTCCATCAGACAGATGCACCATTCTCTTGAGCATAGGGAGCTGTAAATATATGACAAAAAATTTTCCAGGGGAATTGGAAGAATAGCTGGTTCTACTGGTTCTCAAGAGAATCCTGGTCCCTCATCAGAGAAGACAAGTGTGGATTATTACCAGTCCATACTTTCTATCCCTTAAAATACTTTTGGTGTTTGAACAACTATATAGATTCTAAAAAAGCAGATTCACTGCACATCAGAATGACTGATGAGTGTTCGTATGCAGAACTGTGCCTCCTCCCATAATTTCTGATATATACTGTGTGCTATAAGGGTTTAAGTTTCGGGCAAAATTCACTCATTTATGTGGCAATTTTGATAAATTTGCAGCTTCTATCTGTGTCCCCATCATTTGGTGATCTGAGACATCTGGAGGCATTGTTGTATGTGATTTATGTTTGTTGTACCAAAGCAATGGGTTACCTGTAATGTTGGGGAAAGGTACAACTCCCAAGCATCTGTCTAGGAATATCTCTTTTCTGAGGACCAAGTATATAATAAACAGGAGCTGCCCAGGAACAGGCTTAGTCACTGGAAACCTCATCTCGGAGAAGTAGGACCTAAGAATTTTAGAATCATTGGATGTTAGAGTGGAGAGTGACCTTAGACGCCATGACATTTAATCTCCCATGTAATGCAGAGATAGCCTCTACAATCATTTTGTAAGACAGCCTATTCTACTGTTCAACAGCTGTGAGTTTTAGAAAGATTTTCCTTATATTGGGCATAAGTTTTTCTCCTTATATTTTCAGCCTCTTGAAGTAATACAGGGCAGATACAAATCAAGGACATAAGACTAGGGTTCAGAAGACCTGGTTTTTAGTCTTGATATTGCCACTTACCATGTGACCTTGGGCTAATCACTTAACTATCCTGAGCCTCACACTTCTCTGTACAAAGAGGCTGAGCACACCTGCCCCATCCGTGCTCACAGGGTTCTCATGAGGATCAAAGGAAATAAAGGATATAAAAGCACTCTGTAAATCAAAACACGTGACATCAATATGTAAGCATACAATTCATCAAATGAGATAAAATATGTAAATTTAAAGACAATTTGCATAAATATTAATAAATGTTAGCTCTCTTCCCCCTACCTCCATCATTTCCAACATTTTGTGGAGATATACCATACCTTGGCATTCTGTGATTGCTCCTAATAAAGCAACACCTTCACCTCCTAGCTAAGCAAGCTCCAGTCCAGTGATGGGTGGATTTTCGTCCTACAGCAGGCCACACAGAGCGACAAGCAATCTCCAGCTCCTTCAAGCATCAGCTCCTTATTTCTTTGAGGAACACATTATGAAATGCCAGTCTATGATATGGTGTGTGTACAGAAACATCAGGGAACAGTGCTCAAGGGAGCAGAACAATGCCTTATCAGGCATCAGTGCATCTCTATATATTGTTCTTTCTCTTTAAAATGTCTCCCTCTGCCTACGCTGACCCCTGGGGGTCATTTTTTAAGGCCTGGTTCAAATGTCCTTTTGTCTGGGAAAACTTCTCTGCCTCCACTATTCCACTATACAAAGTAAAGCAACCTTAACCTTTTTGTGTTTTTAAATGCTCAGCTCCTGATACATTGTGGATGCACTACATTTGTTGATTGAATGAACTAACATTAAGAGATTCTCACATGGCCCAGGTAGATGTTCTGACATGTTCCAAAAAACCCTCTACTTTCAATGCCCCAGACACTACCCTTAGGTCTATCAGAAGAGATGGGGGCTTCCAAAGTAATGCATATACCACCTAGGCAACACCTATTCATTACTTACTTGGAAGTCATTGAGGGCATACTTTTAAAGCAATAATTCCCAAAGTATATTCTAAGAACTGTCCCCATCTCCCCATCCCCAAAAGCTTTTCAGAAAAGGATTCTATGGGCAAGTGATATGGTGACATGCTGCAAATATATGCCTTTCTTAGAGATTCGTGGTGCTCTTTGGCACATTAAATGTTCTGAGAAGTCCTGCAGAAAGGAAACTCATTTAATTTAGACCCAGGATTTCCCAATCTTACCTCAGTGGTAAGACTGGTATGCATGGGGTAATCCACAAATCAGACATTGTTGTGTGGTTACAGCAAGGACATTGAATAGCAAAATTTGGGGGTGCATGGACAAACCTACTAATTACAAAATAGGTGCTGAGTATACTCAAAGTTGGTGCCCAACTCAAAATTTTGGAGCCCAGTGCATTTTCCAATTCTAGTGATGAGAGCTCTAACCTTAACACCTGTCAGTCACTTAGATTACTGGTGGGTATTCTTACTACTTGGGAATATGATCTTCCTCTGTGCAGGCTGAAGGCACATGTGTTGCAATGGCTTGGACTTGCTTGGATGAGATTCCATGCCTATCTTTGGCTAAACGTGGTCCCAGGAAGAAAGGACAAAATTTGGTCAAGGCTATTTGTTATGGAACGTTTTAATCATGAAATCAAAGCCATCGCTTGGTTTCAGTCTTGCTCTAACTAGATCCCCAATAGTGGTTTTCTCCCTCTTTGTTTAAATAAGGATCAGTTAAAACAGACCAGTTGATTATACCAGATTTTTTGTTGCTTCTGTTCGTGTGTGTACCATTTGACTAATTGGCTTATGCTGATTGACAAGCAGTCTGCAGACATGGCTCTCATCTCTTTCTCTCTTTTTATTTTGTTTGGATGTGCTTTTGGAGCCCTTGATTCTTTAGGGTTTAAGCTTTGCCAGTATCGAAGACCAATTTCCTGACCTCTTGCCTCTGAGATATTTGTGGTCTGTATAGACAGGAAAGCTAACCATCAGTGGTAGGAAGGGGTCCCAATTTATTTCTCACCTCAGTAAGAGATTGCTAATGGAATAAGGAATAGTTGATAGGGCCCTGGCTACTCCTACTGGCTGTAATGGATTTTTGGAGGGTCAAGAAAAACATGATGAAGGGTGATATGATGATGCATATTAGTTCACTCTCAGGTGAGCTTGTTCTTTTGATTTCCTGGCAGCTGTAGTGGTTCTGGTGTGCTGACAAAATTATGCAACTATTAATTTCTATAATTAAGCCACACTTTGACCTTTATGCATAAAGGTCATGGATGCATTAAAACTGGAACCCAAATTTCTGGTTCACTTAGTAGTGGCTCAGTAGATACATGGTCTAGCCTTAAATTCATTTCTGTGAAGCACAGAACATGGTGCTTCTGTTAGAGATGCAGAGCTTTAGTAATAGACTTCCAGCTTTTTTGGCATCTTACACAGGGTGCAGCTGGTCCTCACGCTATCCATTTTCATGCAACACATTAGCATCTCTAGTCTTGGTTTTGTCCACATTCAGGGTCTGTGTAGTCAAAGATTCACTATTGCCTCAAGGTACATGCCTAAGCATTTGTGTTAGCTTTGTTAGACCAATTTCCAATTGGATGAATTTATTTAGTGTTTCTCTCTATATATTGCTAGTACCAACTACTTGGACCAGGAATTCTAGGTCCCAGAATAACAGAAACGAGGTTTAAGCCGATCCCAACATTATTCATAGCCTTAGAAGCTAGACCAGGAGTTTTAAGAAATGTTTTGAACCATAAGATGGTGGAATAAGAAAATGAGAGCACAAAGGATGTTTGAACTACTACTAAGTATTCTAGGAAAAACTTGCCCCTTCCATATTGCTTTACTAAATAACCGGGTGCTGCAAGCACAAAGGCAATTGTAGGAAGCACAGAAACACGAGTTGGATTTAACCTTGGAAATGTTGAGTGCATTTTCCAAGGTGGATGTGTCTTTACTTGGCCTGTGTAGCCATTTTTCTCTCCCCCCCATCATCTCTGCCCACTCCAGCCACATCTGATTTTATTTATACTCCCTGGCCTCCAGCTCTCCCAGAGACAACCTCTCTCTCCTCCTAGTGTCATGACCCTATCAGTCAATGTTGGGTTCAATAGATAAGGACACGTGGCCATAAATTATGCCCCAAGAGGGAAGTCATTTATCATTGACCTTCACTTAAGAAAATCAAGGTTGGAAAGGTGGTTTTTGTATTGCCAAAAGTTTCCCCTCCCCAACCTTCCACAGAATTGCTTCCTTGAGACAGGTTTTGAGAGGATTGGCTTCAGCATGAAGTAGCAAAGAGCAAAGATGAGAAGCCAGGCTGGACTCTGTGAAAGGAGACAGTTTGCAAACTATCTTGCCACATGTAGTATATATTTCAAGAATCTTTACACTGAGCTAGATTTTATACTGTAAAAGAGGGCTTATGATAGAAGTGGCCAAACATCAAATATACTGTCCTTCTGCAAAGAAAGTACCAGGTGTAACCTGATGATTAGTTATTTCTTCGGTAATTTATCCTTTTAGAGTTGGTGAGATGCTCCTGGCTCTGAGAAGTGATAGAGGTGGGGCTTGGACGTTTCAGTCAAGAGTTTTGGCATAGTATTCCAGTCTCCTACGCTGACCAGTCTGTCAATATCCAACATTCAGTCATATAGGAAGAGCCCTAGAATGGGATTCAGAGACCTGAGTTCTAGTCTTCACATTGTCCTCCATTAGCTATGTGATATGGGGCCAATCACATCTCTTCTCTGGGCCTTAGTTTTTGAGATAAGTACATGACCTTTAAGAGTACTTCTAGCTCAGTGATAGCGGAGTATTCATGTCACAGTGTTGCTTCTGTCTAGATATTTTTTACCAAGCCACTACTCTTGGTGTCCTCTGCCTCTCTATTCTCCTAGGATCTCCAACATGATGTAGTCCTTACCTTGGCGGATACATTGTTTTCTAGGATAGTCCCTAAATGATATTTGTACAGTTCTTATAGTCAGATTGTTCTTGCTGCCTGTGATGATGTGACCAAAGAATATTTTTAAATTTGCAATTTTGATTTGGCCTCCTTTTCTTTCCGGTGTGGATGGTGTGAGGAGTAGAGGGTAGAGGGATCACAAACAAAGCAAGGGAAAAGCCAGCCTGCTAAAATTGTGACAAGCATTTGATAGTGCCATTATTAAGGCGTCTACACAATGGTGGTTTTATTTTCTGTGCTGGGAAGACCCTTTGCCCCCTGAGGGAGGTTAGCGTCAGCACTATTTCTCGAGCAAGCTGCAGAGGATCATCAAGTGGGGGTTGATCCAGGGATGCAGGCTGTTCCATTACCGACAACTGAAGTAACCAGCCTCTTGTTCTTAGTTCTCTATGTTCGTCTTTCTCATTATTGTCATTGTCTCAAAGTGGCAGAAAAAGCATTGTCTCTTAATACAGTTGTTAAAATAGCTTTATTGAGATATAATCCCTGTACCATACAATTCACCCATTTTAAGTATACAATTCAATGGCTTTTAGTATATTCACTGAGTTGTGCATCCATAACCACAATCAGTTTTAGAACATTTTCATCACCACAAAAAAAAACCCCACTGTTTAGATATCATGTTCCTGTCCCCTAATCCCCCCATCCCTAGGCAATCACTTATCTACTTTCTGTTTCTATAGATTTGCCCATTATGGACATTGTATGTGAATGGAATCATACAATATGTGATCCATTGTGGCTGGCTTCTTTACTTAGCATGTTTTCAAGGTTCATCATGTTGTGGCAGAGCAGTACTTCATTCCTTTTTATGCTGAATAACATTCCATTGTACAAATACATCACATTTTATTAATTCATCAGTTGATGGGCATTTGGATTATTTCCACTTTTTGGCTGTTATGAGTTATGCTGCTATGAACATTCATGTACAGATTTTTATGTGGACATAACATAATTTATCTTGGGTAAATACCTAGGAATAGTATTGCTGGGTTGTATGGTATGTATGTGTTTAAAATTTGAAGAAACGGTCAAATTGTTTTCTAAAATGGCAACACCATTTTACATCCCTACCAGCAATGTATGAGAATTCCAGTTTCTCTATATCCTTGCTAACATGTGTTATTGTCTATCTTTTTGTTTGGATCATCCTAGTGGGTGTGAGGTGGTATCTCACTGTGGTTTTTATTTGCATTTCCCTAATAACTAATGATATCTAATGTATTTTTACATGTTTATTGGACATTTGTATATCTTCTTTGGAAAAATGTCTATTTAGATCCTTTGCCCTTTTTTTTTTTTTTTTGCTGAAGAAGATTCGTCCTGAGCTAACATCTGTATCAATCTTCCTCTATTTTTTAGTGTGTGGGCTGCCAGCACAGCATGGCTGCTAACAGAGTGGTGTAGGTCCACACCCGGGAACTGAACCTGGGCTGCTGAAGTAGAGCACGCTGGACTTAACCACTAGGCAATGGGGCTGGCTGACCCATTTTTTAAATTGAGTTATTTGTCTTCTTATTATTGAGTTATAAGAGTTCTTTATATATTCTGGATACAAGTCTATTGTCACATATTTGATTTGCAAATATTTTCTCCTAGTGTGTAACATCTTTTTGTCTGCTTAATGGCTGTCTTAAGTTTTTGAGAGCAAAATTTTGTCATTTTGATGAAGTCTAATTTCTCAATTTTTCTTTTAAGCATTATGCATTGGTATCATATCTAAGAACTCTTTACCTAAACCAAGGTCCCCCAATTTTCTCCCATGTTTTCTTGCAGAAGTTTTAACATTTTATCTCTTTCATTTAGGTATCTGATCCATTTTGAGTTAATTTTTGTGTGGTGTGAGGTAAGGCTCAAGGTGCTTTTTGTGAGCGGGCAGCAAATATATATCCAATTTTTTCCAGCACCATTTGTTGAAAAGATAAGACAGGTTTTTAAAAATTTGAGTTTAATCTGACACTTCGAAATAGCAGTGGCCCATATCCTCATATCCAGGGGGTACCTTGGCATCAAAAGTTAGCAGCCAAATGCTTTGAAGTTTTGTAGAACTTCCAAGAACTGCGGGTGTGAACTAACAGCACAGAAGTTTCTCCTATATGATGCTCTGAAATAGTAACTCACTCCAAGGCTACAGCAGTGAGGTTGGTTAAGCCTCACTAAGTAGGGAAAAAAAAGAGGACATGATAAGAGAAGTTAAAAGGAACTATTGTTCCTTGGCAGTGACCCTCATGCTCTAGACGCCTGAAGTTCTCACCCTAGACCCATCCAAACTTGCTTGTCCCGTGTCCTATCCCTTCACAGTGGTGCTAAGCAGGACTGGGGCAGGAGAGAAGGGAGATGCCCACAATTGCTCAATTACTTTTTTTGGTAATAGCTTAATTGAGATATAATTCATATACCATATACTTCACCCGATTCAAAGTGTACAATTCAATGATTTATAATGTATTCATAAATATGTATAACCATCATCACAATTTTCAAACATTTTCATCATCTCAAAAAGAAATCCCACACCTTTTAGCTACCACTCTCCTA
The DNA here is from genome assembly GCF_041296235.1 of Equus asinus. Taxonomy (NCBI): domain Eukaryota; kingdom Metazoa; phylum Chordata; class Mammalia; order Perissodactyla; family Equidae; genus Equus; species Equus asinus. The sequence goes on along the minus strand of NC_091820.1, from coordinate 104,186,773 downwards.
TGCCCCGTTCCCCCTAGATATTAGCAACGACTACTCTACTTTCTGTGTGTATAGATTTGCCTTTTCTGGACATTTCACATAAATGAATCATACAATATGTGGTCTTTCATGACTGGCTTCCTTCACATAGCATAATGTTTTTAAGACTCATCCATCTTGTAGTATGTATTTGGACTTTATTCCTTTATATGGATGAATAGTGTTCCATTGTATGGATATACCACCCTTTATTTATCCATTCATTGGTTGATGGACATTTGAGTTGTTTTCATCTTTTGGCTATTATTAATACTGCTGCTATAAACATTTGTGTGTAAGTTTTTGTGTGGACATATATTTTCATTTATCTCAAGTATATACCTAGTAATAGAATTATTGGGTGTTGGGGTTTCTCCTGTCCCCTAACCACCTAACGCACATTCCTAAAACATATACTCCAAGGGATGCTCCAAACAAACAAATTTGCATTCTTTTTTCTGTGTAGAGATTTGGCCCAGAGTTCTTGCCTAAACAATATAGAAGGAAACATGAAAGTCCTTTTGAATAACTTTTCTTAAAGCTAGAGAAAATACAAAGAAGCCATTTTCTTCTTTTTATCTTAATCCTACCATGGCCCTTCTAACTCTCCAGAATCAAAGATGCTTTCTAAACATAAGGGACTTCTAGTAGAAAGAGAGAAATCACCAAAGTTCCTTAATTCTAAAAAGGTGTACCAAAAGGGATTTCCAGAACCTCAGTCCATCTATTTTTCCTAGGTTTAGAATACTCTTATTGTTGATACCACAGACTTTACCGTCTCCAGGTCTTGTGATATTAGCTCCTGAGAAAAAAAGAGTTTGGGTGTAGGGAGCCACAGCAGTTCTGTATTATTAGCCTAGAGGTCTTTAACCAGGGCAATTTTGCCCCCCAGGGGGGATTTGGCAACGTCTAGAGAAATTTTTGGTTGTCATGAAAGGGGGTGAGAGGTGCTACTGACATCTGGTTGGTAGAGGACAGGGATGCTGCTAAACGTCTTGCAGTGCACAGAACTGCCCCCCACGATGAAGAATTATCTGACCCAAAGTGTCAGTAGTGCTATGATTCAGAAACCCTGCATTACAGGATGAAGTGCAAGGCAGACATGGCAGATGATGGAGCTAAGAGGCAAGGGCAAGATGTAGGAACAACCTTGTAAACTATGTGAAGGAGCTTGCATGCTATCCTGTTGGGATAGAAGCCCCTGAAGGATTTTAAGCAGAGGAACAACACGATCAGATTTGCAGTTTGAGTAGCTCGCTCTGTTTTGGATTTGAGGAGGACAAAACCAGTAGGTAGGCCAGATAGGAAGCAGTGTGGTAGTACAGGAAGGAGAATAGAAGGATCTAAACCCGGGCTGTGGTAGTGGACATAGAAAATGAGAAAACAGATTCAAGAAATATTTGGGAGTAGAAATTGGAGAGCTTAGTCATTATTTGAATTTGGGGGTGTATTAGTTTTCTACTGCTGTGTAATAAATTACCAGAAATGTAGCAGCTTGGAACATCCATTTATTATCTCACTGTTCTGTAGGTCAGAGTTAAAGCAGACTTGACTGGGTTCTCTGTTTAGGGTTTCACAAAGCTAAAGTCAAGGTGTCAGACAGGCTACGCTCTTGTCTGGAGGCTCTGGGAATGAATCCAGTTCGAGGCTCATTCAAGTTTCGGGCAGAATTCAGTTCCTTGGACTTGTAGGTCTGAGGTCACCATTTCCTTGCTTATTGTCAGCTGGGAGCCATTTTCAGCTTCTAGAGGCTACCCACATCCTTCTCACATGGATCTCTTCATCTTCAAGCCAAAAGGGTACATCAAATCCTTTTTATGCTTGGAATCCCTCTAACTTCCCCTTCTGCCACTAGTCAGGGTAAACTCTCTGCTTTTAAAGGGCTCGTTTTTTTAGATCTCCTGTTTGATTAACCCAAAGTCAACTGATTATCAACCTTAATTACATCTGAAAATTCCCCTTTTGCCGTATAATATAATGCAATCATAGGAATGACATATCATATTCACAAGTTCCTACCACACTCAAGGGGAGGAGATTATACTAGGGCATGGGTTATTAGAATTTTGCCTAACACAGGTGAGAGAGTGGGAGGATTCAGGTGGCTCAGGTTTATGGCTGAAGTATGTGGGTGATTGATAGGGCCATTCACTGAGGTTGAAAAAATCTATGGCAAGAAGCAGAGTTATATATTAAACTTGAGGTACCTTGCTACATCTAAGTGAAGTCTCCAGAAGGTGGTGGTGTATATAGGTCTGGAACTCAAGAGAGAGGTCCGGGCTGGAGATACAGATTTGGGCGTAATCTGCAAACAGGGGTAGTTAAAATCAGACAGGTAGATGAACTCGCCAAGGGTTCATGTGAAAAGTTGCTCCACGAAAAGACCATGGGGGATGTTTGCATTAAAAGGCTGGTAGGAGGAAGAGCCCAGGAATTGTTAGAGAGAACCATAGAGAACTAGATGAAGATGTGTCTAGAGAGGCGAAGAGAATTCTTTTGAGGCAGAAGTGTGCAGCTGTGTCAAATGTGGCACACAGGGTCTGTTTCAGATGAAGATTTAGGATAGTAAATCAGTCAAATCCAGGTGATTTAAATAGTCATTATTACTGGGAACAGGAGGCAAAATTCTCTAGCAAATTGGAGGGCAGGGGCTGGCTCAGGAAGACGCTCAAAGGCAATTAGGCAGATGGAGTCATGACTGGGTCAGGCTATGGGCTTTGTTTCTTGGCAGCTCCCCATGCTCCAGATCAATCACAACTTGCCTGTCCAGTGTCCCATTTTCCTAGGGCTTTACTCTCTGTAAGCTCTTGTGTTATACATGGTTGCTAAAATGCCCTTCTGATATAACTTATATCATGCATATATTTTAATATGCAGAGCTAGCCCTTTGTCCAATTTGTGTTCTGTCTTACCTTATAACTTAAAGCCCTATCCCCAGATAAGTCAGACCTTTTTTGGATCTGATTTTCTCAGAGCTGTAATCTCAGCTCATGGATTCAGTTGGTAAGGCTCCAACAAATCAATCCTCATTATAATGTTAGCTCCTATCAGTTTAGAGCACATTTCCCAAATTGTGTTATACGTAATACTAGCCTGATCAAATGTTCTTTGGTCAAATAAATTTAGTAACATGGCATAGCACATTCCCCTCTTGAAAAAAAAGACTCCAATGAGCCCTTTGCAAAGAAACCTGCTTGATTTTCCTTAATCCAGTGTTCCCCAAACTTGCTTGAACACCAAAACTTTAAAAAAAAAACCCAAACTATGACCATATGGTATAATGCACTTTGGGAATCATTGGCCTCTGTCTCAGGTATTTACTTGCATTTTAATTAGAGAATCTCGAAAAGAAAAAAAAAATATTCAAGGCCCAAAGGAATAATTAAATGGAAAGAAAACAGGCACCATTACATTTTGACAGGGGTGATAAACTGGGGCAAAAGGCCTTTGTAGATAGAGTATCAATAATCACCACAAAGGTAACACCTATTTACCCATGCTCTGAATAGGGCTTGAGAGCATTTGTCTCTGATATAGACTCCAGAGAGAAAAGGAGAAACAGATTGAAAGGGGAGATTTGTCTAGAAGATAGTGTGAGTCCCCTAAAGTTGTAAGAGATTAGGAGAATTCTTTTCTCATAGGCATTAAAGTTTGGCTTCTCTATCCACAGTGGTAAAAAGGCACCAACATCAATTCCATTGCCAGGCTTAGAACCTTCACAATAGATTTAGTCCTGTATAAACCAGCACCCTTTCCTCTAGTCCATGCTACAGAGTCTCACTGGAAGAATCAGAGACAGGTTTACTAATTAGACTTAACTGCCATAAGTACTGCTTGCCATTTATGGAGACCGCACACTTTCTATTGCACCAAGTCTACGCTTATCCAGCTGGCAACAATTTGGCAGACCCTAGGGGTCTGAATGACACGCCCAGCATGATAATATCCCTTAAAAGAGGTTTCTTCCCGAGACCAGTACCTCCTGAAGTCTCTTTGTGTTTGCATATGCATGCGTGTGCCCCTGTTCCTTTTAAGTATTGGCTGTCTCTTCTGATGAAGTCATATATAAATATTTATATGTCAGGACATTTCTGGTCTTACTCACCAGAGACATTACAGCCGTGATACAAAGCTTCCCTCTGGCAGTCTTTGCCTCCACAGTTTATTTAGTATGGCAGTTGATAGGTGAACTTCCTCTTGCTGTTTGCAGAGGATGAAGCCTTGCCTTGCTTGAAGTTCCAAGTGTTTGACTTGTTGTCTGCTGGGAATTGATATTTGTGCTTTCCCAGGGACTCCCCTGATTAAAAGAAGTGTGGGTTCTCTAGTGGGCCATCCTACCTTTTAGATTTTGGAGCTTTAAGCATAGTTGATATACTTATGGATTCATTGTCACTTTTGTGGGCCCTAGGCACTTTTGCCTTTGTGGACCCCTTCCTCCCCTTCCTACCACTGTGTTTGTATAAACAAGGATATATTAGTACTATATATTTAAACATTTTCTTCAACCTAAAAGTTCGTTTTTTTCTGATTTAAAAAAAATAAAACCATTTTCCTGGACCCATAAAAGTATGGTGGGCCCTAGGCGCTGTGTCTACTGTACCTAATGGGTAACCAGCCCTGGATATACTGGGCTATGTGTTTCCTGGGCTGGTATTGCGAGCTCATGTGGGCTAAGCAGTGAATAAAAATACTATGACTGAGGATTCAGTCCAAGAGAGCAGTAGCTTCTTAGACCTTCCAACTAATAATTGAGAAGTACCAGGTAGTACCCTTCGCCTAGGTTGGTTCTAACACATTTTACCCACTGTACAAAGCATGACAAAACACTGTCCATGTCAGCATTTTCTCTGGCTTGGTGGACTCAGAGTTGGGAATAGGGATCTGCCTCCTCAGCATCTTCAAGGAGATTGGGATTGATGAATGGTATTATTCATTTCCAGGCAGGAACTCTTTCTGTCATTTAACCTGCAGCCCTGCAGAAGGCAGCTGAGTGAAGGGGACATGGAAGTTGATTAGCAATGAGGTGGATTACTGCAGCTCATCCAGAGAAAAGGTTGGAGCTGGTTTTAATCCATGTCTATTTTTAGTGGTAGTTAATATAGACACCTCTATGTCAACCCCAAGCATAATCTTCCTTAGCAACAGCCACCCCACCCTGAAATGGGGTTCTGAATGCTACCGCTGCTGTTACATTGGCTGCTGAACAGTTTGTTAACTAGAAGCTTATCAATAAGCCCCACCTGGAAGTTGGTAATGGCTGGAATTGTGGATGAACTGATGTAGAAGGTGAGAATTTAGAGGAGGCCGCATCACGGGGTTTACTTTATAAAGCCAACCTTGCTTTCAGATTTTTCTCTGACTGGAACTGGGGCTAGGACTCAGACTCCAGAGAAAATAGCTATTACTGAGCAGGCTAAAAATTCCCAGCCCAGTGGTTAACAGTTTTGGCTCTGGTTCAGTTCACTGAGTGGTATGGAGTTTGGCTACTCCACAGGGACATTGCTGAGACACCTTGAGGTCAGATTGAGCAATCTCTCTCCCTCCTTCTTGTACAGCAAAAAATCTGTTTAAATCAATATATTTTCATTCTCACAGCTGAACGTGGCTTTCAAGGGTGACAGCATCTGCTTCATACTGCCCTTGCCCTTGTCAAGTCCTAGCTTGAAGTAGAACAGAGTGATGTGGGGTAGTTGGGTTTGTATGTGTAACACATACAGCAAAAATGCAAAGACCTGGAAATCTTCACACAAAAGGTAGAGCTAATGGGGATACAAAGCAAGAGTAATCAGAGTGAAAAATAATTAGAATGAATTAAGGTTGATCAGAGTTTTCAGTCTCTAGGAAACTTCCCTTTGCAATACAAAGGAGAACTTGATTTTCCGTTACTCACAATATGATAGATCAGGGGTCAGCAAACTGTAGGTTTTAAAAAAAGGAAGAAAAATATGCAACAGAGACCATGTGGGATTATAAAGCCCAACATGCTTATTATACGGCCTATCTTAGCCAGGGTTCTTCAGAGAAACAGAACCAATAGGATGTATGTATACAAAGAGATTTCTTTTAAGGAATTGGCCCAGGTGATTGTGGGGCCTGGAAAATCTGAAATATGTGGGGCAGGCTGGCAGGCAGGAGACTCAGCAAAGAGTTGATGTTTCAATCTGGAGCCTGAAGGGATAGCCCTTTACAGAAAACCTTTGCCAACTCCTGCAATAGAGGAGGGAATAATGGAAGAGAGCCTTGGGCAAGAGACCCAGAGACTCTTGCTGTGCTACTAAAGAGCTGGGTAATCTAGAATAAACCACTGCCTCTTACTAGATCTCAGTTTATACTTTTGTAGAACAGATTACCCTAAAAGTTCCTTCCATAAAGCAAAGATTCTATGTAATTTAGTCCTTTCTATACTTAAAGTTCTATGATTACGAAACTCAAATCTGGATGATCCCAAATAGGCAAGCTTAAGCTGGTTCCTACTGATGTCTAGAAATGACTCCATACTGGCAAGAATCCCAGACACCAGTAAATTGTAATTATCTATAACATACAGAATAAACAAAATGCCCACTCTTTCCAATTTACTAGTGGTTTTCTTAATAGTGGATTCTGTTAAGGATAACTGACTATGACAATCTACTATAATCATTAAGTAAGAGATATCTGCTATCTGTAGGGTAAGGTACAAGGCACTTTGGAGTACTCTCTATAAGTACCAGAATACAGAGTATCTAGTCTTGTGATGCTTACAATCTAGTTAGGAAGACATGCTTCATACCTAGAATAAAGTATCAAATCTTGTAGAGTAACATACAAACAACTCTTGGGGGCAGAGGCATTGTCTTGTACATAGATGTATCCTCAGGCCCTAGAACAGTGCCTACAACAGGGTATACACTTAATATATATGTTGAATGAATGAATGAGTGGTAGTTGACTTAGTGAGTAGTAAGTGCTAAAGGAATGCATGCATGCTTAGATCAGGGCCAGGCGGAAGCTAATTTGGGAAGGCCTTCTAATGGAGGAGAGGGTATAGTGAACTCAACAGAGGAAGCCAATAGCCCAAGGGTGATATTTCTGAAACACTGGATTTCTATACACAAAGGTACACAGGGCAAAATCAGGGTTAAGGACCATACGGATTTGGACATTAGGTAAACTACAGGCAGCCTGAAACAGAGGTCTAAGCTTTGAAGTAGAGAGAGAAAGGTTCTATCTCCCACCTTAGAAGTGACATTTTATAACCGTCGGCAGTCATTTAACCTCTCTGTGCCTCAGTTTCCTCATCCATAAAATACAAATGACATCTAGACTCAGAATGTCAGAGATAGAAGAGACCATAGATCTCATCCAGTCCAGTGGGTTTCAGTCCTGGCTGTCCCTTAGAAATACTCGGAGAACTTTGAGAAGGCCCAGTGCTCAGGCCTGGCCCCACACCAATTACATCAGAATCTTTGGAAGTGGGCCCAGGCATCAGCATCAGTATTTTTAAAATCTCCCCGGGCAAATTAATATTTAGCCAAGTTTGAAAATCATTGTTCTCGTCCAACCGTCTCATTTTATAGATGAGTAAACCGAGGCCTAGAGTAGTTAAGAAACGGTGTTCAACCTACCTCATATGGACATTAGAAGGATACTATTAGATCATAAAGCTTCAGAGCTAAAAAGGGCCTTAGATATCAAAATATCTGTGAAAGTGCTCTAAATAACATAAAACACTATTCGTTTATAAGAGTTCATTGTACCAACAGAACCAGAAAATATTAATTGGCAACTAGGCAAAATATCCTCTCCATCATTAAATTACAGTAGAAGAAAAGTTGTTGAAACCCATATTCTTTTTCATTTTCCACCTCTCCCTGAGTTAGCAAATGAGTAAGTGTTCCATTCCAAAAGCTAGAATATGGATTATTGGATTATTAGTAAAGATGGCATCCATTGCCCTGAAAATTCGTTTATTTCAAGAAGAAACATAAGCATGTTGTAAATGTAGGAGGACATGGACTCATAGTAGGGGATGCTATTCAGCTTAGTTCTAGCATATTTCCAGCCTACATCATCTGTTTGGCACCTGGTCATGCCTGAAGGCAGAGGAATAAGGTTCGGAAATTTTAGTGTGGTATCAGGCATTTTTGCTTGGAAGGGACTTTACTTGCTCCTGGCTTGAGAGGCTTCCACTTACATTGAGCTTGAAGATGCTTCACTTTGCAGAGGGTGAAAATTCAGGTTAATTTCCATTCAAGGTACATTTCCGCATTCCTACCCTATTCTTATTTAATCTACTCTTTGTAATTCATTCTTTATACAAGAGTGTGAAGTTGGGTGTTAAGTGCATTTTCTAGTTCCCTTGTTTAGTTCCTTTTGTTGAATTATATTTGTTCTTTGTCTGAGAGACTATTTGTTGAATGATATCCTAGGGAAAAAAGTGATAAAAATGTAAGATAATTTTTTATGCAGGCCCACTGTCCACCTCTTTTGGAATTTCTGGATTACTCCAATTCACATACCTTGTTTCAATATAAGTCCTACTGAGAATGCCAGAGAGTTTATCATTCATTGTTTGTAATTATTTTAACGTGTGCTAGGTCTATCTCCCCAACAGAACTTGCTTTGCACTCCTTTTATCTCCCAGGCTACCTTGGTGTTTAGAATATTATTTTCACAACATCAGTGTTTGGGCCACTTATCTGAGCAACTACTCCTTGCTAAAGGCCTTGCAGAACCCCCATAAAATGCTTTTTTGCTGGGCTCATTTACCACCCAGAGAAATTTCTGGGAGAATAAGATGTAGGGATGGAGGTGGGGAAGGTGGAACAATTGTGATAAAAATATGTTGGGATATCATTAGTATAGAGCAATGTTTCCCAGAAGTGGCTGTGCATCAGAATCACCTGGGAACCAGCATCTCCCTAGAGGGGCCTGAGAATTGATATATTTCAAAGCTCTCGCAAATGATTCTGATGAGCAGCCAGGTCAGGGAACCACTAGACTCATTGTTCTCTAGTGCTTCTTAAACTTTAATTTACATATAAGTTTTTGCATTTCTAACAAGTTCCCAAGTGGTGCTGATACTGCTGGTTAGAAGACCAAACGAGGCTATAAGGTAATGGTTCTCAGCGTGAAGTCCCTGGGCCAGCTACATCAGCATCACCTGGGAACTTGTTAAAAATACAAATTCTTAGTTCCCACTCTGGATCTACTGAATCCTAAACTCTTGGGTGGGGCCTAGCAATCTGGGTTCCAACAAACCTTGCGGGTGATTCTGATGCTTGCCAAAGTGTGAGAACCACTGCTATAAATAATACTAGTAATAAGGTAGAGGAGAGTGGTGCAGTGGATTTGAAAAATGAGTTCAAATCGCAGCTCTCTCCCTACTCTCCCTAGCCCTTAGTTTCCTCATCTATAAAATGGGGATAGAAATAATATGCATTAATTGAGCAAACTGATTTTGCCAGGCATTTTGTTAGGTTTGGAAATATACTAAGAGGAGTAAGATACCTTCTGGGCCCTTGAAAAATTTACTGTTACCTTGCCTAATGAATAAGGTTATTGTGGATCTTAATGAGATAGTATATGTGAAAGTGCTCTGTGAACTATAAGGTTATGTTGCAAATATTAGTTATGGTTCTGAGCAAATCCTGCCCCTTTTTCTTGTATCTTGCATTCATAGTAGTTCTCTGTAATCTTTAAGCTTTAGCAGACATTCTATTGGTAAAAGCTGAAGAAGTGAATTGAGTAGTAATAAAAATATTTTACACTTGTCTTGCACCTCATGCTTTTAGAACTCCTTTCACTTCTATTGTCTGTTTTAGTTGTCACAACAACCCTGTGAGATAGCCGAGGTGGATATGATTATCTCCACTTGACAGATGCAGAATCTGATATTCATGAAGTGAAGGGACTTACCCAAGGTCACAGAACTGATTAATGGCAGAGCCATAACTAGAATCCAGATCTCTTGACTCCTAGGTCAGTGCTTTTTCCTCCATACCATGCTCACTAATCCAGTAAAAGTCATTTCAGATATTCACTACATGCTAATTAGGTTATTGCAAGCACACATGTGAAACAAGCAGAAGCCTTCTTTAAAAATCTTAAATCTGTCCAGCTTTTACTCATCTGCTTGAGTTAAAGCATGCAGCAACTGTCAGAGAGACATAGCTAAACTTTTTCCGTTCTGAATTTCTGTTTATCAGAAGCCTTATCAACGGCTAGCAGGCAGTTGGATTACATGCATATTTCAAGAATCAATGCCTTGCATTAGATAGCTATGTTAGGAAACCAGAATAATATTCTTGCATCATCAAAAGCCCTTTGGAAGGATTATAAATAAGAACCTATATCTTTTAATACAAGCTGAAACTGGAGGCTTCCTCTCCTCTGTTGAATTTGTTTTTTGACATATAGCCTAATTTTCAGAGTAAGTGGGTATTGAGGAATTTCAACTTTGGCCAACCATAGTTACAGGGACTTACATCCTAATACAGACATTTCCTATTTGCAAGTAAATGCTAGAGAATAAAATATTTTGTTTGAACACAAAATTGAAGGATAAAATATGCTTGTTTTCTAAAGAGGATGTTTTTGAAATAAGTTCTGGACAGAGTTGTCTTCTTCGTAGACTAGGAAGCACAAATGGCTGCCTGCTTGGGTCTTGAGGGCAATTCTGCATCCTTACATGCCAGCTACCCCACCCACTCCCATCAAAATCTTAAACCCATACCACTACACACAGATAATTCTGTACCACCCAAAATTCTGCTTAAAGTTTCCCTGTTAGATATATATTCCTTTGGGGTTCCCTGTGTCATGGACTGTATTTCACTGGTACTTTCATTCAACCTTATGTCCTGTACAATCCTCTGCACTATATTTTGGATTCTCCAAATATCTTTTGATCCAGGAAACAAATGCTACACAAATATCTCAAACCTGATAAATTCAGTTATAATAAATATATAGCTGAAAACATAATGACATCAAATTGGCACAGTAAATATTTCTTATTGTTAATAAAGAGTTTTGACAAGGGGAAAGAGGAATTATGCTCCAAGCAGAAACCTAACAGAATTCTTTCAACAAGATTTATGTCATTTAAAAATTTTTAAGAAACAAAGGAAGAAAGTGTGGTTTGGCAAAAATGTCTTTGACTGGGAGTCAGAAGACCTGAGTTTCCGTCACAGCTCTATCCTATCATTAGGTTGTGTTCAAGCTATAAGCCACTAACTTAACCTCTCAGGGGGTCAGTTTCCACATCTATGAAATGGGGGAAATGTGCTTGCTCTAACTAAATCATAGGCATTAAAAGATAAATTTCAGGGGCTGGCCCCGTGGCCCAGTGGTTAAGTTCGCGCGCTCCGCTGCAGGCGGCCCAGTGTTTCGTTAGTTCGAATCCTGGGCGCGGACATGGCACTGCTCATCAGACCACGCTGAGGCAGCGTCCCACATGCCACAACTAGAAGAACCCACAACGAAGAATACACAACTATGTACCAGGGGGCTTTGGGGAGAAAAAGGAAAAAATAAAATCTTTAAAAAAAAAATTAAAAAAAAAAAGATAAATTTCAAAAAGTGTAAAGTCAGGACTCTTGCACAGATTAAAAACATGAACATATGTTAAAGATTTTATTTAACTCATAATCAACGACAGAACCAGGCAGATGTTATAAACCAGTTCAAAAGAGAAAGAGAATCCATAATATTGTTAAGATGACAATAATCCCCAAATTGATCTACAGATTCAATAAAATCCCTATCAAAGTACTAGTTGGCTTCTTTGCAGAAATTGATAAGCTAATACTAAAATTCATTTAGAAATTCAAGGGATCCTGAGTAGCCAAAATAATCTTTAAATAGAAAAACAAAGTGGAAAACCTCACAATTCCCAATGTCAAAACTTACCACAAGGTTATAGTATTCAAAACAGTGTGGTACTGGCATGAAAACAGACATGCAGATCAATGGAATAGAATTTCGAGTCCAGAAATAACCCCTGACATTTACAGTCAGTTGTTTTCAAAAAGAGTACCAAGATAATCCAATGAGGAAAGAATGGTCTTTTCCACAAATGATGATGAACAACTGGATATCCACATGCAAAAGTAAATAAATACAAAAATTTAGACCCCTACCTCATACCATATACAAAAAGTAACTCAAAATGGATCAAAAACTTGAGTGTAAGAGCAAAAAATAGAAAATTTTTAGAAGGAGACATATGTGTAAATCTTGAATTTAGATTAGGCAATGGTTTCTTAGATATGACACCAAAAGTACAAACAATCAAAGAAAAAATAAACAAATTGGACTTTATCAAAATTAAAACCTTTTGTGTTACAAATGACACCATCAATAAAGTGGAAAGACAACTCATAGAATGGGGAAAATATTTGGAAATCACATATTTGATTAGAGACTTGCATCTCGAATGTATATAAAGCAATCTTACAAATCATTAGTGAAAAAGATAAAGAGTCTGCTTAAAAATGTGCAAAGGATTTGAATAGACATTTTTCCAAAGAAGATATACAAATGACTAATAAACCTATGAAAAGATGCTCAACATTATTAGCCATCAGGGAAATGCAAATTAAAGCCACAATGAGACATCACTTCACATCCATTAGGATGGCAATAATCAAAAAGACAAATAATAAGTGTCGGCAAGGGTACAGAGAAATTAGAACCCTTACAAACTGCTCATGGGAATGTAAAATGGTTCATCTGCTTTGGAAATGTAGAAACAGAGTTATATGACCCAGCAATTCTACTCTTAGGTATATACTCCACAGAAATGAAAATATACGTCCACAGAAAAACTTGTACACATATGTTCATAGCAGCATTATTCATAATAGCCAAAAGGTGGAAACAACCCAAATGCCCATCAATGGACGAATAAACAAAATGTTCTATATCCATGCAATGGACTATTGTTTAGTCATAGAAAGCAATTAAGTACTGATACATACTATAACATGGATGAACCATGAACACATTAATGTAAGTGAAGGAAGCCAGGCACAAAACCATATGATTCCATTTATATGGATTGTCCTGAATAGGCAAATCCATAGTGATAGAAAGAAGATTATTGGTTGCCCAGGGTTGGAGGTTTGGGGAGAAATGGGGAGTGATGGTTAATAGGTATGGGTTTCTTTTTGGGGTGATGAGAATATTCTAAAATTGATGTGGTAATAGTGGCACAACTCTGTGAATAAACTAAAAACCATTGACTTGTATGCTTTAAATGGGTGAATTATATGGTATGTGAATTATATCTCAATAACGCTATTTTTTTAGTTTCTTTTTAAAAGATATTTAAATTCACTACTGTTCATGTATCAATTACAATGTACACTTATCAACTAAAAATATTATATATCACAGTTTGCATTGCTTCACTGTTTTAAATTTTAAACAAAATCTCCAAGTGTCACATAGAATGACAGAATTGAAGTAAAAATATTAAAAAGGGCCTGGGGTCAGAGATAGGAGAATTCAGAAAGCTTTTCTCCTGCTGATGAAGAAGTAAACTATGGTCATGTGAGTGTGCCTGTGAGTGAATGGCTTCCAGGAGATGAGAGTGGCCTGGGGCTGACAGTCAGAAAATGAGGACCTCTGTCTTATAGGCACAAGGAACTGAATTCCGATGACAACCTGAATGAGCTTGGGAGAGAACTCAGAGCCCAGGTGAGAATTGCAATACAGCTAATACCTTGACTGCAACCTTGTGAAACTGAGCAGAGGACCCAGTTAAGCTGTGCAGGGACTCTAGATTTCTGGAAACTGTGAGATAGTGAACGGATGTTGTTTTAAGCTGCTAAATTTGTTATACAGCAATAGAAAACTACTACACAAACTTGCTATGAGAATGGGATGGGGCAGCTGAGATGGAGTTAGAGGGTGGCCTCTGTTTTGCATCTGGATTTGTGCATTTGCTGTCTCTAGAGGGCTGTGAGCTGAATAACCCAATAACAATATAACCAACATGAAATCTCACAATGGTCAGTGCAGCCAATTCCAACCTTGTTTCAAGTCAGCAGACTTGAAGACAGGGACAAAATGGATACTTACTAGACAGATAACTGTGGGTCTAGGAGTATGGCAAGCCAGCAATGTCCTCTGAAGAGGCTCTCTTTGCCTAGAGACAGAAACTGGGCCACTACCTAATTGGACCTATGAAGTTGGAAGATGGTGATCTGTTAGAAGAGATTGGTGGGATAGTGTGAATAATATTATTTGATTACATAAAATTTTTTTAAAACCCTTTATGTCAAAAGACACCATGAACTAATATTATGCGGTGTTGTGCATAGATCCCATCCATATGGGGAGCTTGTTGAAAATGCAGATTTCCCAAACCCCACCCGAAACCTACTAAATCAGATTTGCTAGAGGGTGGGACTCAGGATTCTGCATTTTAAGAAGCAGGCCAGGTGATTCACATAAGTGCTAATATTTGAAATCCATCGAGCTAATCCTTACCCTTCTGCAGTATTGGGAATTTATAAACACCTGGGGAGTTCTAAAAAATACAGATGGTGGGCCCCTCCCTCTGTATTTTTTAAAAGAGAGACAGAGGGATAGAGGAGGAGGAGGAGGAAAGAAATGCCCAATTATTGAAGATGTGTATTGAAGATTGAACATATGTTCTACTGCCAAAGAATAAAAGCCCTGTGTACCACACAGAATATTTGACGTATCTGGGAAACATCTTCATTCCCACTCCTCCTTCAACCCTACCATTTTCACACCCAGTGGTGACTGCTAGAGCAGGGGGAGGTGACAGGAAGCTGAGCCCAAGAAGCCTGATTTGGCAATTGAATAGCAACAGGAAGGGGCTTCGATTCCTGCTTATCTTTTCTTACTGGAATATAGTATTAGACCCCAAGACAAAGCCCAGATTGATGCAGTCCCCACCCCACCCTTCTTCTCCTGGCGTCTTTTCTATAAGTCGTGCTTTCAGTGTTTGGAGTCTGGCAGCTGCAAGGCCTGGTTGCTAGGTAACAATTTCCCAGCACAAAGAACCCTCAGCTGGGAAGGTCAGGGCTGTCAGTGTGAAACAGCTGTACAGAATTTTTATTTGTCTTCCTCTTGTTTTGGTTAATCACAGGGCATGGAACCAGAATCAAACTTTTCATAGAAATGAGAAATGCTGGAGGATACCAGTTCAGCTGCTGCTCCTTTTTTATTGCTTTTCAAATCACAGCCTTTCTACTCTGGTTCGATAGAGCTCCGACAAGCCTGGCAGGCTGCAGGTGGAGGCGGGAGGTGGAGGGGTCAGGTGTTCCTTAGCCTCTTTAGCATCTGGAGGAGGGAGGGTGAAGCTGAACCATGAGCTAAGAAATTAACCCCCTTTCTTCAGATTGACCAGGAGTTTCCTAGGATTAGGGTTGCCAGAATAAACACAGGACAGCCCGTTATATTTGAGTTTCAGATAAACAATGAGAAATTCAAATTTAACTGAGCAGCCTGTATTTTTACTTGCTAAATCTGGCAACTCTACCTAGTATGCAATCAATTTAGTGTGAAATTTGTGTGGGATTGATACCAAAAGGGTAATAGAAGTAGGGACAGACTCGTTTCTGGTGCTGTTAATGAAGGGTTATGCCTCAGCCCTGGCTTAGCAGTGCTTTGACCGGTATGCTAGAAGCTGAAGTTGGAGGGAGTTTTGTGTAGAGTCACACAAAGAAAAGGATGAATCCATTTCTGCTGTTGTCATCTTCCCTTATAGGTATCCATTAGATGCTAGTCTAGTGACTAAACCTGAGTGTGGTGCTCTGGGTTAAAAATACATGATTGTTAATTAGGAGGCCTGGGTTGTAAGACTCAATGGATGGTCTATTTATCAGCTGTGTGATCTTGGAAAAGTCACTGCTCTTTTAGGCCTCAGTTGCCTTTCCTATGCACAAAAAGGTTGGACTGGGAATGGTTTTCAAAGTGTGCCCCCTCCTCCAACAGAAGCATGAGCATCACCTGGGAATTTGTTAGAAATGCGGATTACCAGGCCCCAAACCACACCTTCTAAATCAGAAACTCTAGGGGTGGGGCTCTGCAATCTGTTTTAACAAGCGCTCCAGGTGATTCTGATGCAAGCTCACATTTGAGAACCACTGTTCTAGAGAATCTTTAAGGGCCCTTTCAGCTCTTACTTTCATTGGTTCTGTTTACTGTTTCACAAGCCTTAGTGGTCAGCTGATTATTTGAAATGGCATGGTCCTCATTCCCACCCTCCTTGGGGATTTATCCTAAATTAGTTTTGTTTGGGCTCTATTTCATGGCACAGAGGTCTCCCTTATATTTCCACCTTCATTTGTCCCTGTAGCCTCTCTTATTTTCATATACTCCTCTTCTCTTTAGGCAGCGTTGACAAGGACTTCTAAGGTCCATTTTGCTAGGAGGCCAGTGTCAAGGTGAAGGATTCTGCAAGGGTCAGCTCCCAACTGCTGCAAGCATATGCCGTCTCACCACTAGACAAAGGACTCTGTCTGTGGGAGTGTCGGTATGCAGGGATAACTGGTTAAAGACGCATTTCAATCCATTTAAGTTGTTTCAATCCACAGCTGCCTTCAATCCTGATTTTCCCTTAAAAGCTTGTTTCCAAAAGCCCCTGCCCTATCTCATTCCTGGTTCTTCCTATAGAACAGTATAGAACCCCACCCCGCTGTCTTCATAAATATCTGATTACTAAGGGAGAGAAGCAGAATAAAAAGGAGAAACTCAGGGAGGTAATGCACCCCACAGCCTGTTTCTCACAATAACTAGCATCCTGTGGTGTTGTCCATGGTGCTGAATATGGTTGTTGGTTCTAACCTTGGAAACTTTTGTGGGAAATGTAAGCAAAGGAGGGAAAGTTGGATTGTTGCAGTAGTCTGTCCTTTGTTCCATTTCCCACTGGAGGCAACCTAATAAATTTGGTAATCACATCATGCCACTTAGTCAAGATGACCAGGGCAATTATGTTGTTTTATAGGCCAGTGCCTTTCTCTGGTGCTTTTCTAGTGGAGTAGCAAAGAAAGGTGCTCCTAACTTGGGTAATTATATTTTATTCTGACAGAGAGGGCTCTATGTAAAGTGTGTGTTTATTTGAGAGCAATGGATCATCCCCCAAGTGCTTCACTGTAAATATGAATGAGTAGGAGAGAACACTAAGATATGAAGTTAGCAGTCAAGAGCCTAGAGTAAGACTCACTAATCATCTTAGCCATCAATCAACCTTAAGGGTAAGGAAATCCAAGAGTGCTGCCTTACTGATGCCTTACTGAGTGATGCCTTACTTATAGGCTACTCAGAGAAAGCTTCTTAAATATACTCTGGCCTATGCTGCAGTGGGTGGATAGTGGGACACAGGTCATTAGATAGGATCAGCCTAACCCTAACACTCCTTCCAGCTCTAGCCACTGGGCCTTGGTTTTTTCACTTCTTTTGGGGGTTTTCACTGTGGCATGGGCTCTACTTTAATAACTTTTGGAGCAAACTCCTATGTGTCTATAGTGGTGTCATACCCCACATAGGCACCTACTTTAAAATTTCAGTGTAATTTTATGGACTCTACAATCAGTTAGGGGATAAAAGAAGGAAAAGGACAGATGAACAGAGCCCATAGCTGCTACTCTAAGGAAGCTGGGTTTGTGTAGAAGAGAACAAGGCAGAATGTACCCAATTCCAAATCTCCTTAATGTGTCACATTCAATTATATATTGTGACCCTAAGTAAGTTACTAACCCTCTTTGAGCCTCAGTTTTATCATCTGTAAAATGGGTACAATGGTACTTAATAGGTACCATTTATTGAGTAGTTACTATATGCAAGACATTAGCCCTATGACACAAGGCTCCTGTGATAATTAGATATATAGCTGTTATAAAGTTCCTAGTGCATAGCAGGCACTCAAAAATGATATCTGTTGATATTATTACTGATTAAAAAAAAGATTTGACTCCTCTTCTGAGGGAACCTGGATTCATTTGGGCCATGCACGATGGATCAGACTCTCTTGTTGGCCAGAGGTTGATGCTGCCTAATGTTAGCTCTTAGCATCTCTGACAGGTGTGTCCCAGGAACCACAGTTATGCCTAGAAACAAGAGTAAATACAACCAATTCTTCCCATTCTTGGCTCAACAAACACTATTTTTGTGTACTAATAACCTTGAATGAGGACCAGAGCAATCCCTAAGATATTTAACTCCTTAGGTTGAGAGTCAACATATGCACACAGGCAAAATCTCCTAAAGGGACTGGGTCATTTATTGCTGGTCAATATTCACACAAATGTCCTGTCTCTCTTCTTTGGAATCAGGAACCAGAAAAGGGATTACTTGTGGTTTGAACTTGGTCCCTCTGTTCCTATAGCTCTATACCTAAATGAGATGCTCAACCCCTCTGGGGCTGGAATGATAATGGTAGAAAGGCCAGCCTTGCTGTGTTTTGGCCACAAGTCCAGTAGCTGATAGTATCAAATCATAGTAGTGATTGCTCTGGAGACATTAACTCCATGGGTGTTGACATAATGGAACATTGACCTTCCTAACAGAGAACCTCATTTCACTGCATTGTGTTATCAGCTTTTCTCTACTGGAATTTCTTGTTTGCTGATTTCATCATAACCCCAGGCACCCATTTAACTAAATTGCCAGCTATTTCCCTTCCCTGGCGGAAGGGTCCCTAATAGCCTTCACATTATTAAAAGAAACTTGGCAGTCTGAGATTCGAAAGGAGTCCCTGAGCTTGAAGGCTCAGCAGCCCTCCTGTCTTCCTTTCACTCTCTGCTGCCTGCCTGCTGAACTGAGCTTTCAAAGCTTTGAAATTGATTTACCAGCCATTCGTAGGTTCCTTGATGATGATAAAAGAAGTACTGTTCTGTTTTCAGCTGTCACCATGCTTCCTTTTAAGGCTCAGCTACAGAATTTGCTACTAGACACCCATCTGCTGCCCTGCCCAGAGCATGCCACTCTCTTCCCTTTGCCAACCAATTCATACCATCTAGCCTGTGAGGGCAGGCTATTAGAAATGAGTGGCCCAATAAGGGAGACTGAGGGCTAAGATGGTTCTGTGTGATGCTGCCTTACTTAGGAAGAAAATGGACTCTGATGTGCATAAAGAGACACCTCAAATGGAGTGTGGAAAACTGTCCAACTTAACGGGATTTTCGTTGAGGAAAGAGTAGCATAATGTAGCTTGAGTGAGCCTTACCCATTCTCTGGTTCTGTGGAGATGTTAAATCATGCTGCTCCTGGCAAGTCTGTCAGAGCTCAAGCAGATGATGTAACTGATTTTCCAGCAAGCCCTTTGTTTGAGCGACTGCAGCACAGCTGCAGAACAGAACGCCAGGGAGCTGAATGTGTTAATGGGGAAAAATGCTTTCCCTGGTTCTTTCTTCCAGAGGGATGTTGTCACTGGGAGCTTTGTGTGTTGGTCAGCACCGGTGGCTGGTCTTATTGCTGGTATTTCTCAAAGTCATGATGCAAAGGGCATTGTTAGGAGTACAATAGATACAGATGCTCACACCAAGGTGTGGACCAGCAACGTTGGGCTGCTAAGATTTCTAAGCTTTTTCTGTGTTTTGGTTGGAGATCCCATGTCTTAATTTGGACTCTGTAACTGAATAAATTATATAAATAATAGGTAGATATATAGATATAATACGATGTGCATGTAATAAATATATATAGCATTTTTAAGCTCTTACTATGTTTGTGAGGCATAGATAAGGAAATATGATGGTTAACAGTGTGAGAGTGTGGTCCTTAGAATCAAACCATTTTGGGGTTATATTCTGGATCTTTCAATTATTAGCTGTGTGATTTTGGGCAAAGTACTTACCCTTTCTACGCCTCTTTTCCTATCTCTCGTGGGGATCATAACAGTAGGGAGGAATAGATGAGATAATCCATGCAATTAGCTTAGTGCCGAGCAAATTGTAAGCACTTTATAAATGTTAACTTTATTGTGATTTTATTTATGTTATCTCATTTAAGTCTCCCAAACAATCTGGTGTGGCAAGTACTATCATGATCCCTATTTTATAGGTGAAGAAACTGGGGTGCATAGAAGTTAACTTTCCTAAAATCTCACAAATAGCAATTGGTTGAGCTGGACTTGGCCTCCAGGTAGCTGACTCCAGAGCTGTTACCAACATGCTCTACTACCTCAGGTACAAAGGGCTGGGGAGCTGGAATTTGTGTCTCTTTAAGGAGTTCTCGTCCCTGACTGCAAACTGGAATCATCTGGAAAAAATCAGAACAGAACAGTGATTGCCTCTCAGGGATGGGGTGAGTGTTTACTGGGAAGATGCATGAGGGAATTTTTCTATATGTTGATAAGGATTTGTATTATGCAGGTGTATGCATTTGTTAAAACTCATCTAATGGTACATAAAATTTATCCATTTCACTATATGTAAATGTTATCTAATAAAAAATAACCTTAAATATTAAATTCTAATTATATGCCTGCAGAAGTGTTTAAGGGTGAAGTGTACTGACATCTACAACCTATTTTGAAACGTATCAAAAAAGAAGGTGGGTTGATAGAGGGATAGATATGTGGTAAAGCAATTTAGCAAATGCTAATTGTAGAATCTAGATGACACAGACTTTACTGTATGTTTGAAAATGTTCATAATAAAATATTGGAAAGAGAAATTAGAATCACTTGGGGAGCTTTTTAAAAGTATTGATGCCTGGGATTTCCTTAGAGTTTCAGAAATAAATTAGTCTGGAGTAGGGCCAACATATGGGTTTTTTTTTAAAAAACTCTCAAGGTGAATCTAAAGGGCCTTTAAAACAAATACAATGTACTCTGGGCTCTCAAAGTCAATTCACAATGTGTCCCTGGGTCCCAAACAGAAAGTGTCCTGATGACATGTCAGTTAGTGAGAGCCCATCCCTTCTTCTCATTCGTGTATCTCCATTCCCTACCCTCTGCCCCTAGCTTCAAACATTTCCTCTAAAGCAGCACTGGGAAGAATTGTAATGAACAATGTCAGCTAAATTATAGGTGGAAGCCACCTCCCTCTCCCACCCACTTCTAGCTGCCAGATCATTGCCCCGGGTTCTGCCCCACCTAGGCCTGCACGTTGCAGCTCTTGGAGAGGCAGACACTCATCTTTTGGCTAACTGGTCACCCAGACAGCTAGAGCTGAACACAGGGTGTGGGGACATGGAAGAGAGAGCACAAGGTTGCCTCAGTTTTAGCTTCTGTCTTGTTGCCTCTTTTTTATAAAGGGTTGGTCTGGGATTGTGTTTTCAAGCAAGCACTATTTATGTTCCTCCCAGGGGAGCAGAAGCCCCAGGATCCCAGAGTTTCAGCCTGTGGGCTCTCCTAGGAGCACTTAACATACATTTTTTTTTTTGTCAACCTTACGCAGGATTTCATGCTCTCTCTCTCTTGTCCCTACTGGAGTGTCATGGATCAGTAATGGCTCATACGTGAAATGACCCATAAGTTAGAGTCACAGAGAAATAGTTCCTCTGCAATCAATGTGCCGGGGGTCATAGGCTGCTGATTCAGCTGAGAAGCAGTAAACTGGGTCTTTTTATCATTGATGTAACTCATAGAGGGGATTGTTTCTCCGCTGCATATGGAAGGCTGCTCTGCCAGGAGAAGCAGGGACTCCTTAATTAGACTGACATATGGCCAAAGAAGGGTTACATGAAATTTGTGTCAGACTATAGTGGAATCATTTTGGGAGCCGGTGCATTTACCAGTAGTTCAGAGTAAGGGAAATGAAATTAGAGCCATATGGTAGATTAAGACAAAATGGCTACTTCTGGAGTCTCCAAAATATAGGTAAGTATAATATTCCAGTAGTCTAACCTACTAACTTGGCCTGACCAGAAACACAGTTGAGTAGAAAAATGAACTTGCTTTTAATGGCTCCACTCTACCTCCAAGCATCATGTATCTTGTTAACATTCCTGGCAGTCTGGGCCAGGGTTTTCCAAAAGGTGGTAGACGTTCCACCTGTGGTGCATGATATTTTTTATGGGTTTCCTAGATGAGCGTTTCAAATAGTTATGTTTGGTTTTAGACGTATTAGAAAAAATGCCACACTAATCATATTATTTTATCTATATTGCTGCTTAGGATGAGGCTAGTTTCGATAGGCAAAAAAGAAAAACAGTCATTTTTAAAAAAGTATATGTGGAGATGGCAAAAATTATGAAGGTGATACTCAAATGACTAAAAATTAGTAAAGACTGCTCTAGGGGCCGGCCCGGTGGCACAGCGGTTAAGTTTGCATGTTGCGCTTTGGCAGCCCGGGGTTCGCCAGTTCGGATCCCGGGTGCGGACATGGCACCGCTTGGCACGCCATGCTGTGGTAGGCGTCCCACATATATAGTAGAAGAAGATGGGCACGGATGTCAGCTCAGGGCCTGTCTTCCTCATCAAAAGGAGGAGGATTGGCAGCAGATGTTAGCTCAGGGCTAATCTTGCTCAAAAAAAAAAAAACAAAAACAAAAACAAGACTGCTCTAGATCAGTGATTTTCAAGCCATGGTGATTTTTCCCCTCAGAGGATATTTGGCAATGTCTGTACATATTTTTGGTTGTCATGACTTGGTGGCAGGGGTGCCACTGGCATCCAAGTAGGTAGAGGCCAGGGATACTAATAACCATACTGCAATGCACAGGACAGTTCAACCCCCTCCCCATCTACTCCTGCTAAGAAAGAATTATCCAGCCCAAAATGTCCGTAGTGCTAAGGCTGAGAAACCCTGCTACAGACCAGTGCTTCTCAGAAGTGCGTATGTGTCACCGAGGAATCTTGTTAAAGTGCAACTTCTGGTTCAGGAAGTCTGAGGTAAGGTCTGAATTTCTGACAAGCCCTTAGGTGATGCCCATGCTGCTGGTCTCTGGACCACACATTCAGTAACAAGGACCTATAACTTCCCTGTTTATCCCTCCACCAAATCCTGCCTGTCTAGAGTTCCATCCTCTCATAGCTCTACTCAGGGCTTAGTTATTCTGAGAAACTACTAAGGAGTAATGGCTAAAAATAGATCAGTGTTTTTCTTGCTATTAGCAGGGCCATCAAAGCCTTAAACCAAAGATTAATTTGGGTGAGAATTTCAAAAACTAAGCATAGCCAAAAAGAGAGATGAATTTTGTTTTGCAGTAGCTTTTGGAGAATAGGCAGAATTTTCAGTAGAAGCCAGGTGCACTCAGGCTGAGTTTGTAGAAACTGTCGTATTCATTTTCATATGCCTGGTACCCAACACAATGCCTAGCTTAAAATAGATGCCCAAAACATATTTGTTGAACCAATTGACAAGTTATCTATAGCTCTGTAGATAGCTGCTAGAGCAGCAAAGCTGCTCCCTCCTGGGGCAGGACACTGTCATGAACCCCTTCAAGGCCGGAAAAGATTGCCCTTCAGCAGCTTTCTATTTGAACGGGTAGCACTAAAATGGATGCATCCTCCCGGATTGTACTCCTCACCGCCCTGGATGGCAGCAGGATCACTTACAATAGTTGCATGTTCTCACTCTCCTTTGTTGTAAGTTAGAAGCTTATAGAGCATGGTGAGTGTGGTATGTGTGGGGGAAGGGGGTGACACTTTATCTGCTCCTTTGTCAGAAAGGAAACTTTATGCTAAGGACTGAAGACTCAGGCCCTAGGAGAAGGAACTAGGCCAGTCAAAGAGGGGAATCCTTTAGCTGTGCTGGCTTACTCTGCTCTCAGTGTACCTCTTCCCATTCCCTTTGACTCTTGGAAATG
Source organism: Equus asinus (assembly GCF_041296235.1). Lineage (NCBI taxonomy): Eukaryota > Metazoa > Chordata > Mammalia > Perissodactyla > Equidae > Equus > Equus asinus. The sequence continues at coordinate 104,163,037 of NC_091820.1, read as the reverse complement.
TGTGATAAGAGATTATGTGATTTGAGGTGTGCCAGCCATAGGGCCACCACTGCTCCACGTGTTCCCTTTCATGGGCCTGCCACAGTACCTGAAAGCACCCCTTTGGGGACCATCTCCTTGGATAATGCAAGTTTTCTAAAGGTTCCTGTTAAAATATATGGATTACTATATGTAGAGAGAATAGATTGGCTGGGGATATTGGAGGAAAATGGGGAGTGACTGCTATTAGGTATGAGACGTCTTTTTGGAGTGATAAAAGTGTCATAAAATTGATTGTGGTGATGGTTGCACAATTCTGTGAATATACTAAAACCCACTGAATTGTAACCTTAAATGAATGAATAGTATATCACGTGAATTATATCTCAATAAAGCTGTCATAAAAATATATAAATATAGGGATTAAATTAGAGGATATGGATTAACTTAAGAGATAACTGAGGGAACCCTGGAGTACCACGTGGTAGGGGAGAAGGGATGATTCCAACAACAGGGAGGGAAACACTGAAACAAGAGATACAGGCTAGGAATTGAGATTCTTCCTAAAGTTTTCAGCTCTCCATAGACCCGGTTTTACTCTTTTGAATCCAATTGCCAATGATCCCAACTATTATCAAGTTATTCAACATTAGATTCATTGCTTGGAAAAATGACCAGGAAATATTTGAATATTTGAACAAAGAGAGCCAGGTCCCCCCATAAAACCCCCATAAAAACCCCATAAAACAGTATGGCATCATTAATAAAGCCTAGGGTTTGGCACTGTCCCATGGTTCTGGAAGCTCTTTAAATTAGATCACACCACTCGGACCATTGTTGCTTTCTACAAAGAGCTGCAGGACCTGAGGCCTGAGAAAAAGGGATTCTTTTTTATTGAGATGGAGACTACGGTTTTGGAAGAGGTGATGTTAAAACCACAATTATCTCACATAGCCCTGTGGCCAAAGGCTCCAAAGCCACAGAGGGAGAACCCCTGTCTCTCCACATGTGGCTTTCCATGAAACCACTGTAATTTCAGTAGTTTGGCATGGCACAGTTGGAGCATAAAGAGCAGCGCCACTTCAATAAATCTGCTTACAAAACAGAAACGACAGGGCATAGGGCCTAGGGCCTAGAACCCTTGATCCTGGGGCTGAGCTCATGTTAACTGAACACACAAGAATGGTTTCAAATATAGTAAAGAGCTCTTCTCCCACCCTCCAACTTGGAGCTTCAAGTGCCTTGGGGGGAAAAATAGCATATTTAGCTATGATCAGTGTTGAATCTTGTTATGAATGAAGGCTCTAAGGAGTGGGGCATGATGGTTTGGCCAACTTGGGTAAAGAATGGCCCACCAATGGGGGAAGGGGATGCCACCTAGGAGGTTGGGGGCTAACAAAACAAACTGGCCCTTTTCTCAATTTTGTTCTAGACTTCCCCTGTGTGACTTTGAGCAGTAATTCTTGAACTTGGAAATATAAATTGACACGAGACTATCACTTGGACTCAGAATTGTGAATCTGCCCCAAAGGGCCACTGAGTGCCCTACTACACAGCACATTGTGATTTGTCACTCCCATAGGCCCTTAGGACCAGAAAAACCTAGGACAAAGGAAATACTATAGTAAGACAAAGGGGATAGGCATTCGGTAGAGTTATTAAATATTTATTTCACAGCAAAGAATTATCTCTATTGGATGCCAATTGGTAGTAGTCCAGCATTTGGCCAGTGACTAACCCTGGGTGCAATAAAACCTCAATTTTCAAGAAAGCTTTGTGGGAACTCCTCTGATTGAACTCATCTCGCTCTGCAGAGGACAAAGAGTTGTTTACAAGGCATAATGATATCCTGCAATGTTCCCTTTCCTGCTAAGAAGAGATTTTATCATCTCTCCAGATTTCACACCAGGGTCAGTCTCGCTTGGCTCCATTTTCCTTGTGTCTGCAGATCTCAAATTGTCAGGGAACATCTTGTCAGGAAAAGGCCAGATGGGCAGGCAGGGAAGTGATCCAGCCCCTGAGGAAATAAAGTGCTCAACCTATCTCCACTCCCTTAGGGCACTGGGGAGTGAGGGGCCAGACAGACAATGACGCAGGAGGGGATACCTCCAACTTCGCTCAGAGCTGAAGAAACCTGGGCTAGATGAGCATTTTTGGAGTTTAGGGAGCAAGAAATCCAAATTTCCATGTTGTAAGCTCGCATGACGAAATCTGATACCACCTCCCTACGCTCTGGAAATGAAATCAATCCTCTCCTTGAATTGGGGTTTCGGAGCCACAGAGCCTCACAATGCAGTTTTCACTCCCCATACCCTGTGGGAGGCAAAGTGAAATATTGAGGGCATAGGTATGGATAGGGATACATGGTCTAATTAAGTGCTCAAAATGAGGGGCATCCTTACTGCTTTTAGTTTTGATTCCTGAGAGTCATTTTTCTCTGGTGATTATGTAGCAAATAGATTTAACACTAAATCATTCCAGAGTCGTCTTGGCATCCTCAGTGCCTAGCACAGTGTTTGACATGTGGTGCTCAGTAAATGTTTCTTTAGAGTAAGCCTGACGCCTATCATTAACCTTCCTTATCGCTTTAGAATATAAGCTTTGGAGTGTCTGTCTCTTGACCTCATCAGGCAGATGTCATCCTTTCCATGGCCTATGTCTGCCCTCTGTATTGACCATGCTCTGGGAGCCAAGACATGTCTACATAAGGCAGACAGGGAAGAGGGAAGCATTGTTAACCAAGCAACCATGTTTTTGATTGTTCTGAAAGGTGATCCTAAAGTGAGATCTTGTTGGCTTCCTCTTCTCAGCCTTGGCCCTTAGCCCCGTGGCTTTCACCCACAGCTGTGTCTCTGGACTGATCAGAGTTTCCTGATTACTATCCCTGTTTCCTGACCCATGATCTGAACATTAGTCCATAGATGTCAGGAGAAGAGCCTTGGCTTTTACTGTGTAATTGCTTTAGTGGTAATAAGTCAGAGTACAATTCTGGGTCGAGGAATCCCAAACCAATTTACCTAGTAAAGGAGCAGTCAGAAATCGAGGTCAGGTTAATCAAGGCCAGGGTTGAGATCCACAGGCTACGATTTGAGAGGAAAATAGAGACAGCACACTGGCATTAAGTTTAGAAGCATTGGATAACTTATAAAGATACATATCATGACATTATGCTAATGATGTATTCAACCAGTGGTTCTCAACCAGGGGCGATTTTGCCAGGGAATATTGACAATGTCCAGAGATATTTTTGATTGTCATAACTGTGAGGGTGCTACTAACATCTAGTGGGTAGCAGCCTGGGATGCTGCTAAACATCCTACAATGCACAGGACAGTTCTTAGTGTCAGTAGTATCAACAATGAGAAACTCTGTATTAAAGACACAAGATAAAAATTATAGATCATGACTATATAAAATATGCAGATGAAAATAGACTGGAAGGATACACATCATAGTCATAGCAGAGGAGTGTCTGGGTACCAGGATTATGCATCTTATTTTTTCCTCTGGTTTACAAATTTTCTAAGCTAACTATGTTGCCTTTAAGTTTTTAAATTATTTTTTAGTTAAATAATATGTGAACACATTCTGCTTATAAAATTTTACAGTATTACAGATAAGACTGAAGACCTCTTTGACCAACCTAGCTTCTCCCATCTCATTCCCGTCCCCAGAGGTAACCAGTCTTGTAGATGCGACCTTTCAGAGGTTTATCTACACATTTACACATATATTATGTGCAGCTATAGAAAACATACACTATCTCATTATTTTTTACAGCTTCATAGTATTCTATGTTTTATCAATTTCCCTACTGATGAACATTTATGTTGCTTCTGCTCTGGGACAAATGCTGCATTGTACATGCCTCCTTGAACATACTCGCCTGGGTTTCTAAAAGTGGGTACGGGAATGAAAATTGCTGAGTTGTGAAAAACACACATTTAAAATTTTATCAGCTACTACTAATTGCCTTCCAAAGAGCCCGCAAATTTAATTTCCTGACACCTTCACCAGCACTTGATACTTACAATCGGCCCTCCCTATCCATGAATGTGAAACCTGCGGATACAGAGGGCCAACTGTATTCATTGTACTATGCCATTTTATATAAAGGACTTGAGCATTCGCGGATTTTGGTATCTGAGGGCATTGCTGGTATCCCCTATGGATACCAAGGGGTGACTATATTCTGTTTTTCATATTTGCCAATCAGATGGTTGAGAAATAGTATCTCACTTTTGTTTCAATTTGTATCTCCCTTGTTACTGATGAGATTGTGCACCTCTTCATGTATTTGTTGAACTTGTCATAGCTTCTCTTTTGTGAACAGTGGTGTTCACATCCTTTGCTCACTTTCATATTATAAGACCTTTCCGATAGTTTTTAAGAACAAAAGAGAGCAAGATCAGGCTGTATAAAAACGCAGAAGTCAGCCTACCCAGTGTTTTGCCTGTCCTTCCTAAGACAGATCCCGAGACCCAGCCAGACCAAAAGGACCCTTTCTTGCCATTCCTGAGAACCCAAGAAATCAGCCCGATTAGGAGACAATTTAGCTAGGCCCGTTCTCACACTGCTCCATGTTTCCGTGGACTGTGAGCCTTTGCTATGCCAGCATCTTGACACTGAGTAGCCAGCAGGTACTGCCAGTCAGATTTGCTCCAGTCAAATACAAATCTGATATGTGATGAGGCATAAAGGACCATGAAAGACAGCGTGTGAACTGAATGGTATCTGCTGCCCGTGCAAATGGCAATTAGGACCATTAAATTTCAGTTAATCTTCATTAAGAACATCTGTTGTCTAGCCCACATGAGAAAACCAAAGATGAGGTTGTGTGATTGTGACCAACAAATAAGTAGTTTTATCAACTGGTTTCCTGCCCCACCCCCAGGCATAAACTGAAAGAGACGTGGTGAGGAAAATGTGTGATATGTAGTGGCTAAGGAATAAAACTAGATGGAAGACTTCTTCAAGACTCTTGGGCATTATTTGAAACCAGGGTGCTTACAAACCATGCCCATTTGTGGTGAAGATGATTGATTTAGTCCTGGTGAATTACAGAATCAGAAGAGGTTGCAAAGACTCAACCAGAATTGGTTCTTGACCAGCTTGGGTATGATCAGATTGGGCTATACTCAATCTGGCCTTTCCGGTCCTCTCCAGCTGTTTTGATTGTCCTACCCCATACACCCTCCTGCTGTGTCTCCTTGGGGCCCTTCTATCTGCTAGAGGACTGTGGATATAAAACACTTCAAATCTCTGCTACCAACCTGTTGCTTGACTGCCATCCTTCTGCCCCACAAGTGGAGGACATTTTCTGCCATATCACTCGCCCAGTTGGCTTGTGTCTGTGGTGGAGCAGTCTATTCTTATCAGTTCCAGAGAGAGGCATTAGGGGAAGGGCAGGGACTTCTGCACCTTTGTCTGAGTTTAGGCATGTTAACCTCTACCTGACCATCAACTACTATGGTAACAGTTTTCTTCTCTAAGTGAACTGGGGGTCGGGTAGGGAGGTAGATAGGTAAACAAGCACTCTCAATTATATTCCTTTGTATGTGTATCATGTACCTCACCTTGGTAGCCTTGCCACAGTTGTAATTTTACATTTGTTTGAGTGATTATTTGGTCAGTGTAAGTCTCTGCCACCAGTCTGTAAGCAACATGGGAGCAGGAACCATGTCTACTTTCATTCATCAGTATATCCCCAGCATCTAGCACAGTGTCTGTTACGTAAGTGCTAAATAGAATTTGTTGACTAAAAAAACAAACAGTTGTGGCTCTGATGTTCTTGGAATGAAGGAAAGCCTGATATTCAGGAAGGAGGATGGGGAGAGGCATTCGTGAGGGGTAGGGCATCTCACCATCTCTCTACTCTCATCCCAGGGAGACACCTCACCCTGTGAGTCCACAATCCACTGTTGTATAAGGCTGTCCCTAGCCACAGTCATCCCCTGAATCTGCCAACAGTGCTTTTATCTAGGAAGGTTGGGAATGATTGAGAATGAAGCCTGCCTTTGGTAGTTTACTATTTTACTCTGATCTCAAAGCCTCTGTCTTCTCCAGGACAGATGTTCATTAGTAGGCACCAGCCCATCTTGCTCCTTGGGGCCTAGGGGTAAAACTGTGCCAGGAAGTTATGGAGCTGGGATGGTGGGAGAAATGAATAGCTTGGGAACTGTATTTCCATTAAATTTGAAACAAGGGCATACTGGCACATTTCTTATATCATAATTGGCTCCGGGAATCTGCCAATATATCACTCAACCTGCCTCTCAAAGAGAGTTGGCATGAAAGAAGGCAAGGATGAAAGGCGTTGCATAGATGCTGGAAATGGAACAAAGATAGTGTTTTAAACAAACTTTGACTCAGGCTTTGATTCAAGGGAATTCTTACGAACTGAAGTAGTGATGCTTTCTCCACTCTTCTCAACCATTCCATTTTACCTCTTTTCAAACCCTACTTTTTTTCCACAATCCTTCTCTTGACCCCTTATCTATTTCCCTGAATTTTTGCAAAGTCATATACCTCTGCCCATCAACAGCAAAAATAAGATTCTAACAGAATCCCTAGCCTATCCTATATGACCTAGGATCCTGATGTAGAAATGAGGAGCAAGCTGAAAGCATGAATGCTCTTACCACATCAGCTCCACAGTTGCTGCTAACTGAAATAGTTTTTTTCATAAAAGTGAGAGATTTCCAAGGAGACCATTGCTAATCCCATAAACTCAAGACCTAGCTGAAGCAGTTGGCTTGGATATCACTAATTTCATTTTCATGCTTATGTTTGCCATCATTCACTGAGGGACAAGAACAAGTCAGCTATGATAAGGGTAAACCCTGGATTAGCATTGTGATTGTAGCTATAAATTTTGCTGTAAATGAAATATACAGATGATTTAAAACCAGTTATAGAGGAAACAAGAAGCTACAAATGAGCCTTTGATGGAAAATAACTTGGTTATTTGCTTAGTTGGGTATTTGGGATTGGCTTATTTTTCACATTTGATAAGGAGATAGTTCCCAATAGGCCTGAAGATTGGATTTATAATAACAGTTTAGGAGCTTAGGTGAAATTAGTAAAACCAAACCTCAAAATGTGTTGGAACGAAAGCAAGAGTTTGAAGTCTAGCTATTTTAAAGATATGGGCAATTTCTCTTCTTAGAAAAGCATGAACCTTTTTAGAGCCAAAGAGTAAAGCTTGTCACTCAGTCTCATCCCCCATGCAAAATAAAAACTCTTACCAGTGATTCTTTAAAGTCTGAACATCTCCAGAGACAGTAAGCTCTTTGCTTTTTATTGTATTTTTTTTAAATGACACATATTCATTATCATTTTTAGGTGATTCAAGAAATCCAAAAGTATATAGAGAATATGTGAAAGTCCTCTCTTCTACTCCACTCCCTCTTTTTCCCTTCAGAGGCGACCATTGGTAGCTGTTCAATGTATATCCTTTTAGTCATTTTCTTAAGCATTTATGTCAGTGGTTCTCAAGCAGAGCAGTTTTGCCCCCAGGGAACATTTGGCAATGTCTGGAGACATTTTTGATTGTCACAGCTGGGAGTGGGATGCTACTGGCACCTAGTGGGTAGGAGCCAGGGATGCTGCTAAACATCCCACAGCGCATGGGACAGCTCCTCACACACACAAAATTGTCTGGCCTCAAATGTCAATAGTGCCAAGGTTGAGAAACCCTGATTTATACATAGAGATGGAAATGGAGATAAATATATCTTTTCTTCTTAAATAAATAGGATCACATAATCTCTACTTTTCTGTAATCTGCTTTTGCACCATTTGGCATGCTTTCTATGTAGGTACATATATTTCCACTGTATTCTTAACTGCTGCATGACATTCTCTAGTATGGAAATATTGTAATTTATTAAATGATCCCCTATTGGTGGGTGTTTCAGTTGGTTCCAATTTTTTCAATTACATACAATACTGCAATAAACATCTTTGTACACATATCATCCATTAGGTAGATTCCTAGAAAAAAATTACCAAATCAAAGGTTATGTTTATTTTCCCTTTTGATAAATTCTGCCAGATTTCCCTCCCAAAGACTTTATAAATGTATACTTCCATCCACAGTGTTTAAGTGCTGTTTTGGTATACCTTCAGCAACACTTTTATCAATCTTTTAGATTTTTACCAGTCTGATGGGTAAAGAATAATATATAATTGCTGCTTTAATTTGCATTGACCTGACACTATCAAGATTGAGTGAGCATGTCTTTTGGCGATTTAAAATTAATTAATTAGTTAATTAATTGCCTGTTTACTTTTGGCATAATCAAATTTATTATTCTTTTATTTTATGGCTTCTGTGTTTTGGGTCTTGCTGAAGAAGGCCTTTCTTACCCAAAGATGATAAAAACATTCTTCTATACTTTCTTCAAACATTCTTACTGTTTTTTCCTTGTATGTTCATCTCTATTTTTTGTGTTGGGTGTGAGCTGAGGGGGGAAGATGTCTACCTGTTTTTCAAATAGATAAGTAAGTTCTCAATCCAATTTGTAAAATAGTTAATGCTTTCTCCACTGATTAAAAAAATGTCATCTTGGCTGTCTATTCACCTATAATCTCTGTTCCATGGACTTATTTCTACCTGTTCCTGGTCTAATACTATCCTATTTTAAATACATAGTCTATTTTGATATCTGATGTTGTAAGTTCCGTTTCCTGGATTTTTTCCCCCCAAAATATCATTTACTATTCTTGCACATTTTCTCTTCCTTGTGAACTTTTGAATCAGATTGTTAATTTTCATAAATGTTCATTGAGATTTTTATTTGGATTGCTTTGAATTTTATATCTAAGTTTAGGGAGAGTTAGCATCTTTATTAAAATATTTAAAATGTAAATATCTTTTATCTTCTTCAATAAAGATTGTATAGTTTTCACCAACTAGGTCCAATACATTTATTATAGATTTATTCCTAGATATCTTATAATTTTGTTTGCTATTGTGAATGGAATGTTTTTCCTATACCTTTTTTATAATTAACTATTGCTGGAGTATAGGAAAACTATTATTTTTGTTTGTTGATCTTGTATGTGACCCCTTGTTGAACTATCTTACTGGAGCAAATGTTTGTTAGTGCATTTTCCGAAATTTTCTGAGTAGACAATCATACAGTATGAAAATAGTGATACTTTTTTTTGTATTTTGAAAGATTTATACCTCATTTTTTGTTCTTATTGCAAGCTTATTACTTTGTAAGGCTACATGTTTTAAAATTACTTCTTATGTTGAGTCAAAATCTGTTCCGAAATTTTTCTGTCCAGTATTTCCAGTTCAATTTTCTAGAGCTTAAACAGAATGAGGCAAATTCCTCTACAGGATAACCCTTCAAATATTTGAATATATTTATCATGCCCCCCACACTTCTGTTTTCCAGGATAAGCACTCTGGGTCATCTTTTCCTAAATGCACTCCATTTTGTCAATGTCCCTCTCAAAACATAGTGTCCAGAGTGGAAGAGAGTTCAGATATTATCTGACCATTGTAGAATATAGAGAAACTAATTTTATTAATTTGTACACAACATTCTTATCAATGTACTCTGAAATTGCAATGTTAGAGCTAAATGGTTTTAATTATTTTTTGCAAGGGAATCCTTTTATAAATGAAATCTTAGCCAGAATCCTAATCCTTAAAACAGTTAGGAGTGAAGCTTCTCTTGTTGAAATGAAAGGAGGGCAAGAGGTTACAGAACCTTCATCCTTTCAACTTCCTTCTTGTTCCCCAAGGTAGCCCAAGAAGAATCCTGAAGATCTGAAGAACATAGTTTGAAAACCACAAATTGAGTCCAACTTCTTCAGAGAAAAATGTGGCTCAGAGAGGAGAAATGACTTACTGAGGTCACACAGTTACTTAGTGAACTAGGTAGAACTAAACGTGGGTCTCATAACCCCTATTCCAGAGATCTTTTCACTATGTCATACTATTCCTCACTATTAGCCTCCCCACCTAAATGACTCATGTTAACCTTGGGATCAACTAAAATCCTAAGGCTGCTGTTAATGTCCATTTTGCTCCATTTTAGAATTAGTTGAACTTTAGAAATCTAAATGTGGAACTCTGCATTTATTAAATGTATTAAGTATAATCTCTCCTAGAACTCAAAAGAACACTAGAAATCTTTTGTTTTGACCCAGTCTTGCCTTTTAAAAACTTTCTAAATCTCGATTCTGTCATCCACCATCAATCAGTTTCTTTTGGCGGGGTTCTTCAAGTAAAGCTACGACTCATAGGAAAGACAGTCTACCCCCAGTTCTTCAATTTGCCAATAAATGTATAAGTAACACCCAAATTAAAAAACTTCAGACTCATATTTTATGGCATTTCTCCTCCTTTATCTGGAGAACTCCTACACATACACTGAGACCCATTTCAAATGTTACCTCTTTGAAGTGTTACTAAAGCCCCTGTTCCTCATCCTTGAAGCAGAATTGATAGGTCCCATTTCTATAATATAATTTTTTTTAAAGATTTTATTTTTTTCCTTTTTCTCCCCAAAGCCCCCCAGTACATAGTTGTATATTCTTCGTTGTGGGTCCTTCTAGTTGTGGCACGTGGGACGCCGCCTCAGCATGGCTTGATGAGCAGTGCCATGTCCACACCCAGGATTCGAACCAATGAAACACTGGGCCCCCTGCAGTGGAGCGCGCAAACTTAACCACTCAGCCACGGGGCCAGCCCCTCTGTAATATAATTTTAATAACTAACATGCTTGCTCAACTATTTTATGAATTCCTTAAGGATTTTATGTATTCTCTGCATCCCGAGGCCCTCTAGGACGGCAGGTGGACTATGATGACTGCCTACTCAGAAGGACTGTGAGTTCGTGCAGGAACCCAGTGGCAAAGTGTGTTGTGAGGGGTTAATGATTTCTGCCGTGGGTTCAGGAGGGAAGTATTTTGCCAACTCTGGCCCAGGGCATAGTCAGTACTCAAAATATGTTTTTTTAATGTATTTTTATACCCGCTCTCCCAATGTCTAGTAACTTTATCAAAAGAAAAGTTAGCTGGGCATGGCTTGTGTCAACCCTCGTTGGTGTCTACTGATCATAATTTCTCTTGAGTGTTCACAAACAATATTTTAATAACCTTTATTAGATATTTTTCTGGGTATCAGCATCAAGTTAATTATTGGTTTATATTTTCTGAGATATATTTCTTCCCCTTTCAAAAAGTAGGACAACATTTCCTTGTCTTTAGCCTTTTGGCGCCTCTTCCATTTTCCAAGAACTTTCCAGGTGCTGGTGACTCATTTGTAGAAAATGGCCCCTTTCACTCGGCCCTTTCAACAGCATTGTTTGTAATGGTCAGGGGCCATGACTAGGAGAGCTATTTCTTGGAAAAAGTATATTTGAATTGGGCAAATCAGAGGCTGAAGTCAGGATGGCCAATAAATGTGTTATTGACAGAAGCCTGGCCTAGAAAGACAGCCAAGTCTAGGGAGGCAGTTTTCTCTGAACCCTGGCCCAGCAAGCATTTCAGATGGATCTCCCTGTCTCTCTTCCCTTCCCCTTCCCTTGGCTCCATGTCCTCCTTTTGCTGTAGCTTGTCTCCTATGAGCTGAATTTGGACAGCTAAAGTATAACCTCAGCACAAAAATGACCAGAAGAATGCACATCTGCCCTTCAGCTCCGGATGAGGGCCTAGGTCAGTGACTGTTAGTGACAGAGATAATAAGCAAAACAAGAAACAGTTTCAAGAAATTGAAGATATTTGGTTAATAATAGATGTACTTCAAGCTGTATATATGTGAAAAGGGAAGATATCAGCTATGTAGACACACAAAACATGCAGTAAAATGGCAATTCATTGGAATACTAAGAGCAACAGATTTTTTATGAACCTGCCATGTGCCCAGTCCTGTCAAAACACTGGGAAGAGGCTAAAACATGATCCTAAAGATGTTGCAATAATTTAAAAAAATTTTTTTACCTTAATAAGAGAATGATAAATAGTCAGTATCTGGTGTTCATTTTATTTTTAAGGCCTTTTCTGTAACAAGATTTGGAACCAAAATATAAGTGAAGTTTTAAAAAGGCTAACCTTCAATGACCAGACAATGAAATTCATCCAAACTCTGTTCCAACTATGTGTTAGCTAAATGACCCTTGATCTACTGTAAATGTGAAGAAAATGAGATTTAAATGACTGCAGCTTGTCTCCCCACCCAGTGCTGTGGCTTGTTTTGTAGAAGTTGCAACAAGTGTAGTTTGTATTGGGACTGGGAAATCTCATCATGCAGGGTCAGTGCAGCTAAGGTTATTGTCCCTTTGATGCAGATCTTACCACTTATTTGGGTAAGAGGTACAGTGAGAAGTGGGCCTTGGGCCCTCCAAGGGGTTGTCCTGCTGCTGTAAACCATTGAAAGCCTGACTTCTGATCCCAGCAGCGTGTGCAAGGGACAAATGTAAACAGGGTCTGCTTTGCTTTCGGTGGAGAGGTTTGAGTTGAGCTCTTTCCAGGTGGTCACACTGGCTGCCATTTTATACAGTCTATTTCTGTCTTCCTGTACACATCCTTCAATTTGCATTCCTGCTGAAACTTGCCACTAGTCCTGCCTCTCCGAGTGGGAGGTGGAATGGATTTGAAGAGGGGAAAAAAAGAAAGCCGTTTTTGCGAGGAGGGGGAGAATACAGGACTTTCGCAAGCTGTTCCTCCTGGATGTCTTCAGAGAAGCATTTTGTCTCCTGGCCTCCTTGAGGGTTGTCACAAAATGTCTCTTTTAGCACAGACATCACAGACATCAGCCTGACTTCTTTGTGCATTTGACTTTTAGCTGTGTTTAAACCAATTGGGCTCATTAAAAAATAGTGTTTGGCATAACGGGAAGATGAGCTAAAGGAATGTGGAAACAGAACTTAAAAGATGGTTTACATGAAGAGAGGGATTTGAAGGGGTCATCAAAGGCCCTCAAATATTTTTCACCAAATTTTAAGAGATATGGGATGTATGCTATTAGAGCTTTATTTGTTAAAGTTCAGTTATGGTCCTCTCTAGGCATTACCTCCAGCCCTGGGCAGGATGCAGATTAAGCTATGAACACTCTAGCATAAATCAGCTTATCAGAAATTTGTAGTCAACTCATCCTTTCCCAGCAACTAGTTGCTGTCCTTGCCAATATATTGGACTTGGATTATTTCCCCCATTCTTAAGGGAAATTAATTTAATTGTGTAAGTCCACAATCTTAACAGGCTCAAAAAGCAATTGGTATGAGTCAAAACTTGGAATGGCTAAGCAGTTTAGATGATTGTATAAACAACATCCAAAAGGCAATTTTTCAGAGCATTAAATGTAGGTCAGATGCAAGAAGAGAATTAAATTGTGACAGAAGGCACTCAACCAAGAAATTTCCACTAGATTAACAGCTCCATGAGGACAAGAACTGTGTCTTATTCTTTCCATATCTCTAACAGTTACCATGATGGCTGAATTCACATGAGCACACAGTGAATGCTATTCAGTAAGTGAACAAATTCAGAAGAATTTCTTGACTGAAAGATCGATTCTGGAGTATATTACCAAATAATGTTGGAGAGTCCTTTATCGTAGAGATTTTATTTAAAAAAGATAGGTACTACTATGACCATGCTGTGGGAGTAAAGTGCTCTGTAGGGACAGAGAAAGACAGTGGCTTTTCCTTCTGGTACTTGGATGCTGAGACATATAAGATAGTTCATATAAGATTCTCTGTCTCTCTCTCTCTGTCTCTCTGCCTCTGTTTCTGTCTCTTTCTTTGCCAAAACCTGATTTACTTACCAGCATTTCTTGGTCCCATCTTATCTACCTTCATTTCCCCTTAAGTCACACATCTTTTGCAAAGTAATTATAATAATTTGCATTTATATAGCACTAATGCTTTTCAAGGCACTTTCATGTGCATTATCTCCTTTTGTTCTAAATTGAAAAAAAAAAAAACACTATAAGGCAGTCTAAGTAGTATTAGTTCCATTTTTCAGATGAGGAACCTGAGGTGTAGAATGTTCAAGTGACTTGCCCATGATCACATAGCAATGTGTGAATGAACCAAGACTAGAAGCCAGTCCCTTTGCACCAAGTCACCCTGAATCTCAAAATTCAGGAATGGAAGTTTGTTGGGAAAATAACAGTTAGTCCTACTGCCTTCATGGTTATAATTTTCATACTTTTGTTGTTATTTCAAATTCCTTCTTTATATTCCTTTCTAGGCATATGAGACTGACACTTGAGAAATGGCCAAATCAGACATTATCTCAACTGTGGGGGTCTCGATTTATTCTCAGCTTTTTTTTCTTTTTCACACATGAAGTGTATGCTTAACTAAATTTAAAACAACATTGTTTAGGACATCTTTCTGTCTCTACTTAAGCCAGCTGACACAGAAGTCTTCTGAAATGTGCTGCCCCAGAAGGCATCTTCTCTTTCTTTCTTTGCAGTTTTCTTTGACAGTCACAGCAGGAGGACCTCAGGTCCTTGCTGATGTTTCATGAGTCCTTTGCTTCCTGGGACTGGCAGCTTTCTCACACAGTTTCAAGAGGCAGCAGGTCTAGTGTAATTACAAGCGCAAACCCTGTTTGGTGTCCCAGAATGGAATGAGTAAGGCAGTGTTGTACTGAAACCATGGATGAAGTTGGACCTCAGAGCCTGGGAAGGATGCCAGGACTAGAAGAGCCAAGGGCTTTGCAAAAAGCAGAGGTCTAGGCAGGCTATGAGTCATTAACCAGACAAGCAGTTGGACACTAGGAAATAAGCTTCTTATTGGGGTTAAAGCAAGGCCAAAGGTCAAAAACTAAATAGCAAAGGGCAACAGTAACAGCAACAATACCACCCTGGAAAATGAGCTAAATTCTGCCTTAGCCCAGAAGCCCACTGAAATGGAGCTGATTCTAGGAAGTGGCCAGCCTGAGATCCATAGGTGGGAGCAAGGAAGCCATCTTCACAGGTTAGGAGTGGAGACTGTGCTGGTCATAGCAAAGGTAATATCTTGACAGTTGAGAAATGCCCTAGTGCAGGGTTTCACAACCCTGGCACTATTGACATTTTGGTCCAGATAGTTCCTTGTTTTGTGTTGCACAGTTCTGTGCATTGGAGAACATTTGGCAGCATCTCTGGCCTCTACCCACTAGATGTCAGTAGCAGCACCCACTCAAGTTGTGGCGAAAATATCTCCAGATATTGTCCAATGTCCTTTGGGGAGTTAGGGAGAGGCAAAGTGGCCCAAGATTGAGAACCACTGCTCCAGAAGCTATGGATTATGAAAGTTTACTGGTCTTGAGCCCTCTAGGGTTCACTGGCTTCTAAATTACCTTCAGTGCAGGAAATCTAAGGCAGGTGCAGACATCTGCAGTCCCATCCTTCCTAAATGTTCTTTCACTTCTAGTGCCCGGCTCATCTCTTCCATTAGGCAGTATTGCGGTTTCTAAGAACATGGAACCCTCAGAATTTTCCTCAAATCCTACTTAACTGCAAATTCAAGGGTAGATCTGCTCATGGCTTTCATTCTTGATTTACATGCAAATTGGGACAAATGTGAAAATACTTTTTACTTTTGGCAATTGAGTTCTAAAAGACATGTTAGGTTTCTGTTTTCTTATTATTGACCTCGAACTCTCATTTCTTCATTTCCATATCTTTCCTGCTTTCATTCAACCATATCCTTTGCAATGAAAGTATATAGCTGATGAGATAGGACACGCAGAGGTCAGAAACAAAGAAGAAGAGAGGATAGGGAACTTTGACTAGGGCCATTTGTCAAGAACTAGGTCTGAAAATCTCTGCTCTAGAAATTACTTGCAAAGAATATTGTACCCACTTAATCTGTCTTCCAACTTAGCCTGTTTTCATACCACACATCATACTGACCCTTTCTTAAAAATGTAGGGAAGAAGTCTATGCACTTTTGCCCTCATTTTCGCCCTTGTGGTTGATTTTTATGTCTGTCAGAAGTAGAAGTCCTCTGAATGCTTGTTAGAATAGCTTTGTGGACTAAAACATGATGTGGATGAGAGAGGAGAATATAGTGAAAATGGCCCTGGACGAGGAGTCCAAATCCAAGTTCTAGTCTCTGCTTTCTTCTGTATAGACATTTGATCTCGCAAATCACCTTACCCTGGTGAACCTCAGTTTCCTCATGTGCAAAATAGGACTAGCTCTTTGCCTACATGGTAACTACATGTTTCAGATGAGACAATGGAGTGAAAGCAGCATGAAATATGCAAAAATTATATTATTGTTATTGCTTAATTGCAGTTCACACCTCTTCACTTATTCTTGCCCAAATGTCACAGTGTCCACTGGATAGTTGTCATATTCAAGGCTGTAAGAACAGTTCTTTCTCTTGCCTGCAGTGACAGACCTACTCTCCAGACCTTCCTCTCCAGATCAACTCTCTATTTTCTACCCTATTCCATCCTGCTCTGTGCCCTGGGAGTATGACCGATATCAACAGGCTCCACTGTCTTCTGGATTCCAGTTGTGTTTGGCCAGTGGGGAGCACTGGTAGGGAGGATAAGAGTGAGGTTAGGCTATTTATTCCCTGGCACCCTGCCTGAGGGGTTGTTGGACATCCCTTGACTGAAGGTTACAGCTCCTATTACGGAGCTCTTTTCATATAATTTTCATGCTCTCTCCCCACTCTGAGATCTGGTAACTGTTATCTCACCTCTCTTTTTCAGGCCTAAGAGTGGTAATGGACTCCACTAATACTAGTCCTGGAATACTTCAGTATCCCCTGTGGTTTCTTTTATTTTAAATTATTTTATTGATGTCAAATTGGCTTATAATACTGTGTACAATTCAGTCATACATTATTATATTTCAGTTTTCTGTATAGACTGCTTCGTGTTCACCACCAATAGACTAGTTTTTATTTGTTACCGTACATATGTGCCCTTTTACCCCTTTCACCCTCCCCACACAGGTAACCACCAATATGTTCTGCTTATCTATGTGTTTGTTTGTTTGTTTATCTTCCACATATGAGTGAAATCATACAGTATTTGTCGTTCTCTGTATGACTTATTTCACTTAGCCCAGTACCCTCAAGGTCCACCCATGTTGTCTCAAATGGCACAATTTTGTCTTCTTTGTACCTGTCCATACTTTTGTAATCAATCCCCTTTATTGAACTCTACTCAATTTATCCACTCTGAGTGTGTCATGTGTTTCATACTGGGACCCTGACTGCTATACCCACCAAATCTCTTTCTTCTTCCCTGACCTTTACTTTGTAGTAAAATATATGCTTATAAAGGAGGAGACATTATGTAATAAAATGCAATAGGTTTATGGCCATTAGTATTCTGTCCAGTTATATTGAGAATCAGCTCCTAAGCCTATCTCAGAACATCTATAATTGAGATATATGTTCCTAAACAATTGGGTAGTCCATGCTCTTTGTCCTATTCCCCAACCAACCATTGAGGGACATTTAGAGGCCATGACTCTCATGCCTACCCTCTCCCACAAAGTTCATATCCTTACTAAATTCCAGCAACCTGGGAGGCAACTGTCTGATGTACACTACAGTCTCTGGTTTGCTGTAAATCAGTTTGCACCCCTTTGCTTCCCTTGGACTCACTTTGCAGAAAATGAGCTTACATCCTTTTGCTTCCCTTGGACTTGAGTCTCAGGAAGCCTGGGAAGGGGGTACAGTTAAGCCTCTGGGATTCCACGACAGCTGCCAGCATTCTGGCCCTGGTGTCTCTTCTCATTAACTGTGTCCAACCTGGAATGTTTCATAGACTGTCAGAGCTAGAAGAGACCTCAGAAATCAACTAGTCCAGGGGTTCTTAGCTTAGGATGTATAGATGGGCTTCAGGGAAATCCTTAAACCCCCTAAATTATATGGAAAA
Source organism: Equus asinus (assembly GCF_041296235.1). Lineage (NCBI taxonomy): Eukaryota > Metazoa > Chordata > Mammalia > Perissodactyla > Equidae > Equus > Equus asinus. Next base: position 104,145,196 of record NC_091820.1, on the reverse strand, counting down.
TTAGCTATCTATGTGCACATATACATTTTTTTCTGGGGAGAAGGTCCATAGCTTTCATCAAATTCTCAAAAAGGCTTGTGACACAAAAATACATAGACCTCAAAAGGCTCTCAGCCAGCACCCATACCTTACAGAAGACTAAACTGAGGCCCAGAGAGAAAGCAACTTATCCAAATTCCACAGTAAGTCAGTGGCGGGGTTTAACCTAGAATCAAGGTAGCTGTTAACTTCCGTTTTTTTTTTTTTTTTAACAAAGCTTTCCTTTCTCTACTGAATTCCAAAGCGATACTCCCACTATACTTTGTGCATAGCAGACATCAGATAACTGTTAAACGCAACTGGTAACTGCAATGGGCCCTACAAGCACACACTCTTATTTTAATTAACCCTGCTAAACAGAATCTGGAGTTGCGTGGGGCTCAGGGCCAACCTTCGAGCTTAGTGGTGCCAAGGGATCAAGCAGGGTTTTTCCACCCCAGTTCTCTCTGATGAATGGAGTTCTGTCTCGTCCCTCTTTCTCTGAGCCAACTTTTCCCCAGGGCCCTGTGAGGGGCAGGTGTTGGTCCTGGGCATGGACTCAGCAGCCCAACTCCAGCGCCTCTGCAGCTGTTCTCATCCCTGTGAGGCCCCCAGTGGGAGCTGACACAGAGACTCTTGGAAAATGGCAAAGAAAGGCTAAGGAAAAAACACTCTTGAGCAGTGAGGGATTGCCAGGCTTCCAGGGGAGCTGGCGCTGCCTAGCTCAGGTTATTAAATCACAACTAGCTCCTGGTAAAATATGGTAGAAAATCTTATTCCTTCCCATCTCTTCTTCTATGCCTCTCTTTCCCAGGTCACAAGTATTTTCACACTACCCAGAGTCCCCTACTGTATTTCCTTACCCTGGTCTCCTCATCTAGGAAATAAGCACCTTTGCTGTATAACTTAGGTACCCAGTGTGTCAGAGTTAAAGAAGCAGTTTTGCGTTCTAGTATCAGCTCTGTAACTAACTAGCAATGTGTTCTTATACAAGTCATTTAACCTTGATGGGCTTTCATGCTTCATTTATAGAAAATGGGGCTAATGAACCAAATGAGGTAATGGAAGTGAGATCACCTGACGAACACAAAACAACAAAAGCTATGTGGGGTCATTATGATCTTTCACCCTTCAAAGATCAATTATTTTAAAAGTTGAAAAGAATCACTTTGATGGCCAATGGCCCAACTGAGATCTGGCTGCCTAGATTTCCTAGATTTTAGTCTCACTGGGTTTTCTGGGGGAAATTCTAGAATGACCTGGGAAGGAGAGTCACTATAGGCTGTGAGGCTAGGAAGACCAGTGGAAGAAATCAGTTGACAGAAACATGATCTATTCCTGAGTTTCTTGTGATACTTTACATCCTAGAGACCTAGAGAAGAGCTTCCAGGGAACAGCCACTCTTCACCTTCACTTCTTCACTCTTCAGACAAGGAAGAAGAGAGACCCAATCAGCTCTAGTGCTAGAGGTTCAGAGTAAGTTAGCTTCAATAAGACTTACCATAGGAAAAGGTAGACTAACTTTCAGAAGGGCAGAGAATTCCTAGAAGGTAGCACAAGATAGTGAGAACAGAATATCAATCCCTCCCTCCACAATCAGCCAGTCAACACTGTTTGTTAAGGCCCTGGAATGGGTCACGTGCTGAAGCTAAGCACCATGAGGCAAGACAAAAGAAATCAGAGACATAGTGCCATCAAAAAATGAATGCTTTGAGCCAGCCCTGATGGCCTAGTGGTTAAAGTGCAACATGCTCTGCTTCATTGGCCTAGGTTCAGTTCTCAGGTACAGGACTACACCACTTGTCTGTCAGTAGCCATGCTGTGGTGGCAGTTCACATAGAAGAACCAGAAGAACTTACAACTATACACAACTATGTACTGGGGCTTGGGGGGCAAGGAGGAAGAAAAAAAGAGGAAGATTGGCAAAAATGTTAGCTTAGGGCAAATCTTCCCCTGCAAAAAACAAGAAAGAAAGAAAGAAAGAAATGGATGCTTTGATGGATGAAAGAGGGAGAAAGGGAAAAACTTTTCTCCCTTGGGGCAACTAAGGTGCTTAAAGAAATGGTCTTTTCTGGGGGAGGGGGTTGACACTGTACTGTTTTTATGCAAATAATTGGAAAACGAATAGATCCAGAATTTAGCATGGAAGTCACTCTTTATCTTTTATGACTATCCTCCAAGATACAGTGCAGAGGACAGCCATCACTAGTAGTCTAGAATAACCTTATCATACTGTAATATCCTTAATTATGGAACTAAGATTTGAATATTATGGTTCTTAGATTCTTCTTATTCTTGCTATTACAGATGATAATATTTTTAAAATATTTGACCTTCTACACTTGAACTTAGTGTGGATACAATGGTGAACAAGACAAATGAGAGCTCTACTCTCTTGGTGCTTATATGGCAGGAGTGGTGGTTCTGGTTTAGATAGGGAGACAAGGGAGATCTCTCTGAATAGGTGAAATTTGACTTCTGCTTCTGCAATATGGCAGATTAAGTATTCTAAAAAACTTCCCTGCTACAATACAACTAAATCCTGAGCAAATTATAACAAACTTGTCTTTTACATTTCTCTTTTTTTAACAGCTTTATTGATAAACAATTCACCCATTTGAAGTCTATAATCCAATGGTTTTTGGCATATTACATTATTAGTGTTTTGTTTGTTTGTTTGTTTTTGAGGAAGATTAGCCCTGAGCTAACTGCTGCCAGTCCTCCTCTTTTTGCTGAGGAAGACTGGCCCTGAGCTAACATCCGTGCCCATCTTCCTCTACTTTATATGTGGGACGCCTGTCACAGCATGGCTTGCTGAGCGGTGCCATGTCCGCACCCTGGATCCGACCTGGCAAACCCTGGGCCGCCATAGCAGAACGTGTGCACTTAACCACTGCACCATGGGGCCAGCCCCCCATTATTAGTGTTTTTAAAATATAACACAAAAATTTTCATTTTAACCATTTTATATGTGCAATTCAGTTACATTAATTATTCACAATGTTGTTCAACCATCACTATTACCTAGTTTGAGAACATTTTCATCACCCTACACAGAAACTCTGTAAACTGTTAAGCAATAACTCCCCAATTCCCCTTTCCCCTAGCCTCTGGTAACCTGTCATCTACTTTGTGTCTCAATGATTTTATCTATTCTAGATATTTCATATAAGAGGAATCATACAATACTTGTCCTTTTGTGCTTGGTTTTTTCACTTAGCAAAGTGTTTTCAAAGTCCAGGTTGCATGTATCAGAACTGCATTCCTTTTATGGTTGAATTGTGTGAATGCAATGAATACAATATGACTCCATTGTATGTATAGACCACATTTTGTTTATCCATTCATCTGTTGATGGACAGTTAGTTTGCTTCTACCTTTGGGCTAATAATGATAATAATTATGATGATTAAATTATTAATTAATTAATTATTGATTTTAGTTAATAATTAAATTTTTATGATAATTTTGAATAATGCTGTAATGAACATTGCATACAAGTATCTATTTGAGTCCCTGCTTTCAATTCTTTTGTGTCTATATCTAAAAGTAGAATTGCTGGGTCTTATGGTGTGATATTGTGATTTATAATAAAAAATATATATTTGGTCTTTGTCCCCATTTCTGGCACAGAGCTCCTGAAATCCTTGGAATTTCCTTAGTGAGGAGAGGGATAAGGTGTCCTTTGTTGTGTTAATTAGGTGACTTTTGGAAAGCACCTAAGGATGGAAACAGGTTGCCAGGAGAATCAACCATGTGATTAGAGTTAAGAGCGTTGGAACTTTCAGTACCACTCTCAGGCCTAAGGGGAGGGGAGAGCAGCTGGAGATTGAATGGATCGCCAATGGCCAATGGTTTAATCAATCGTGCCTATGTAATGAAGCCTCCATAAAAACTCAAAAGGAGAGGGTTTGGAGAGCTTCTGGATTGGTGAACACGTGGAGATTTGGGGAGAGTGATGCACTCAGAGAGGGCATGGAAGCTCCTTGCCCTTTCCCTATACATCTCTTCCATCCAGCTGTTCTTGAGTTGTATCCTTTTATAATAAAGCAGTAATCTAGTGAATAAATGGGTTTCCTGAGTTCTGTGAGCTGCTCTAACAAATTTATTGAACCCAAGGAGAAGGTCATGGGAACCTCTGATTTATAGCTAGCCACTCAGAAATACAGGTGATAACCTGGACTTACGATTAACATCTGAAGTGGAGGGGTAGGGGTGGAACTGAGCCCTTAACCTGTGGGATCTGACGCTACCTCCAGGTAGATAGTATCAGAATTGAATTCAATTGTAGGACACCCTGTTGTTGTCTGAGAATTGCTTGGACAGACCTACACATTGGAATTGGTGAGCAGAACCTTTTAGTTGGTGTCAGTGAAGTGGAATTTGCTAGAACAGCCCTGGCTCATGGAAACAGGTGATTTGGGAAGAGAAAGGATGAAGGGGTGGGAGATGAGGAAACTTTGATTCTGGAGTGGCCACGTAGTCACCCATGATGTGGAACAGCAGCTGTGCTGCACTCAGTTACTAAAGGTAAGAGTCACCAGTGGAGTTTAGAGATGGATCTAACTCCTGGAGAGTTGGTTCACTGGATGCATAAGGAAATGTAAATTAATAAGAGAAAGGCAAAATATTCAATCTCTTGGTTATTTTTATCTATAATAGATAAACTAAAAGATAATAGTGTGTCAGACCTTGATGCTATACCAAACAGATTTCAGTGAGTCTGAGCTTTGGCCACTATCTTGAGACCTGCCCCCCAAAGTAAAAATAGCACAGGGACAACAGAAAATACCTTCAAGACCCATGGTCACCAAAAAGTTAGTCAATGTGGTGGGAGGGCAAAACCAAGGAACTACTGAAACAATGAGTATAGTGTGAAGGAAAGGTTTCATTTTGTAGATCAATATCATTGGCTTCCTGAGGACCTTTACTGAAATGGGTTGTGAGACTAAGCAACTTGGGGCCTGTGTCTTTGGTTTTGAATGTTGCAGAGTGGAAGAGTGTGTTTGCGTTAATACAGGACCCACAGCTCACTATGGAATAACATGAATAGCTATATGTGATCCAGACATACAGGAGGTTATTCCCCAGGAAACAGCTAGCCTGGTGGTCTGGATAAAAGCCAAAGTAAGGCCTGTTTATCCTGAGAAGGGGGACTGTCCATCTCCTTCTAATGCCATGTGGAACACCCTAGATGAAGCAGCTGATATGCTTCATATGCAAGCCATGTGGGACTGGCTTTATGATTGTTACCAAGCAAAGACTCACCTGATGTACATAAAGAGCCAATTATTACGGCATCAGCCTTTGGGAAAAGAAAAATAGCTCTATTTGCAAGATTGATCTGCAAGAAGACAGGAGGCATATGCTCTCAGATTTGTCTCCCTGATCCAGGATTTGGGGCAAAATTTATGGGATGAAGGGCAGGGTGGTCTGAAGTGTGGAGATAGATGATTGGCGTTAAGGAGAAGTGAGGTAATTGATGATCTGCACAACCATAGTCAAGCCCTCATCGCTTTTCATAGGATGCATGTTCACAAAATGGTGGTGTTGGCATGATCTGAGGGTAGAGTTTTCAGCCCTTTGACATAAAAAGGGTCACTTATTGGGCATTTGCACAGGCCCAGTTAATTGATTGGTGGTCTCAACTGGCCTGAACTGGACAAGGGGTCTCAGTTCCTGAAAAACAACTCTTAATTACTCTATTGATAAGATGAAGTCAGTTTGGACTGGTCCTAGAGGGACCATGGTTAAGTGATGCCCAGGATATTCACCTGCTGAATATGCCTGTTACCCAAGTCATGGTAAGTGCTATGGTTAAGGGGGCCCTTTACACATGGGCACCCCATGTAACCTTACTGCTGCAAAACCAAGGGACAGTTTGGGAAGCCTTACCGAATTTGCTCTCTCAGCTTCCCCTTATGGGTTTTACAGATGCTGATAAGAAATATTAGGTTAATTAACAAGGGAATGGGGAGAGGTCAAGAGGAAAGTCAAGGGACTCTTTCCAACAAGGTGGAAATTTTAAAACAGTTATTGAGAAATAAGTAAGTAAATCAAGTATTGACAAGAGCAAAACAGAGAGGAAACAGAAGGGATAGTTACAGGACTCGCCACAGAAGGGTGGAAATCTTTAGTTGGTTACTAAGAACTGAGATGAGTAAAATGGACATTGATGGCCTTCAAAGGTTTTCATACAGCACTACCAAAGTTTGGAAAGGCTAAAGAGTCCCCCAACATTAAGGGACTCCAAGCAAGTCTGCTCTATTTACCCAAATTTCTTAGGAATTTAACCTCTGATTTATAGCCCATAGGTCGGAAGTACAGGTAACAACCTGGACTTGTGACTGGCATCTTAAGTCCAAGGAGGGGAGTCACAGGAACCTCCAATCTGTAGCCAATTTGTCAGAGGTACAAGGAACAAGTTGGACTTGTGACTGGCATCTGAGGAGGGGGCAGTCTTGTATGATGAATGCTTGTAGGATAACCTGTGGGATCTGAGCCTATCTCCGGATAGATAATGTCAGACTTGAGTTGAATTGTAGAACACCCTGGTGATGTTGGAGCATTGCTTTATTGGCGGTGTGGAGAAATCCCACCCTCACCCCCACATGTTGAAATTGAATCCAGGAACCCAAGTAGATGGTAATTCTAGGTTTAGCTTTTTCAGAAACTTGCAGCAAGCATTTTTAAGTGCTTTTCTAAGCTTGCAGAAAAGAAAGGCAGGAGAGGGAAGACGAACCAGAAGTTGAAACCAGAGCAGCAAGCAGTATGTAAAAGCTTGAACTTCCCTGGAGGCAAAACCCCAGCATTTTGGATATTAACAGAAATGCAGGGCACACAAGGTCCTTAAAAAGTGAGAGATCTGAAGCTGCCGGCTTCACATTATGCTAGGACTCTTAAAAGGGGATACACTAGAAACCTACCTGTAAATGTATTTTTCTCTGTCATGACTCCAGATGGGAAACAAAATAAACACGGGCACTGCTTTTACTGCTTATGTAGCTGCTGCTGCTGCAAGTATTCCCTTGAGAGTTTGCAACCCAAAGCTTTCTCTAACACAGGTCTGGAGTTCAAATTTATACTACCTGTGTCACAAGGGAACTACAGCTGAGAAAAGGTGGCCCCACATGTTAGTACCCCCTGGCACCTGGCAGAAGCAAATTCACATCTTTTTGGGAGGAAAGCCCTAACATGGAACCCTCAGGATTCCCAAAGATTTAGTTCAACTATATATGAGCTCACATTAAAAAAAAATTATCAAACACACAAGGAAACAAGCCACCATAAGGGAAAGTTAGCATAAACAAGAGACTTGGATTCCTAAGGACTTCAGATATTAGAATATCAAATACAGGACATAAAATAACTTAAATGGATTGTTTACAGAAACAAAACATGTAATCAAAATAGGATAAGAAAAAGAAACTATTAGCTATGACCAGGCAAATTTGGGTAAAAAATGAAGAATTCCTAAAAATTAAAATTATAATCATTGAAATTTGAAGCTCAATGAGTGGGTTAAACAGCAAATTCAACACATCTGAAGAGAGAGAGAGTGAACTGGCAGATTTGAAGATATTTTCCAGAATGTAGCACCAAGAGATAAGAAGATGGAAAATATAAAGGTGAGGTTGAGACACAGAAGATAGAAGGGAAAAATCTAACATGTGCCTAATTTTAAAATGACCCCAGAAGAAAGGCCTGAGATGTAACAAGAAATGCTGAGAAAATAAACTACTAAATACGTAGATAAATCTAGACAATATTGACTATATAACATAAAATAATAATAACTAATTTGTGGGGTTAAATAAAAGAATTAAAATTCTAAGCAACAATGGCATGTAAGTTGAGGGTCGCTCAGACTTAAATATGTGATGCTTTAGATTTGATTGTGAAGAGGCAGCTAGCCCTGTGAATATCTGGGAAGAGTATCTTCTAGGTAGAGAGAGCTGCAAGAGTGAAGGCCCCGAAGCAGGAAAGGTCTTGATGTGTTTGAGCAGCAGAAAGAGGGCCAGTGTGACTAGAGCGAGCTAGCAAACGTGGTATAAGAGATTGGATAATACAGAGCCAAGATAAAAAGTTCAGATTTTATTCTATCTGTTATGGGCAGGCTTTGGAGAATTTTAAGCAGAGGAGTGATATGCCTGATGAAAATGGTAAAGTACTACTCTGACTGCAGTATGGAGAACAGTATGAGTGACTGTGAAGAGGGTGGTGGGAGTGTGCTGCCAAGAGTGGACATTTAGAGACCGGTTATGTTACTACTGTATTATATCTTAGACTGGGACACTGACAATGGAGAAGGAAATATGTGACTTCTTGTAAAAGATGGCTCCCAGGTTTCTGGTTTGCACAATTATGGGAATTGTGGTACCATTTATGGAGATGAGGAAAGCTGGAGGGAAGTAGGATTTGGAAAGGGAGAAATAAGAGTTTAGTTGTGGGCATATTAAATTTGGGATGCCTATCAGATAACCAAGTGGAGCTATCAAGCAGGCAGTTGAATATATGAGTCTAGACTTCAGGGATAACAAGGGCCTGGAGATAGCAATGCGTGACTCATCAGTATGTAGATAGTATGTAAAGCCTTGGGACTGGATATGATCACCTAGTAAATAAATGTAAATGAAAAGGAGAGGTCTGAGAACTGAGCACTGAGGCTGTCAAATGTTGAGCAGTCTGGAAGAGGAAGACAATCCAGCAAAGGAGATTGAGGTAGGAGGAAATCCAGGGGGCTGTGGTGTCCCAGAAGCCAAGAGGGGCAAGTATTTAAGGAGGATGCTGAGCTTACATCCAGTGTTGCTGAGAGGTTGAGTAAGATGAAGCCAGAGAAGTGACCATGAGATTTGACAACATAGAAATCACTGTTGACCTTGACAAGAGCAGCCTTGCTGGAGTGAAGGGGATGGAAGCCTGACTGGATTGGGTTGAGAGAAGAATTGGAGGTGTGGAAGAGAACATAAGATACTATAAATGTGGAAGTGTTTTGAAAACAGTAAAAATATTTTACAAATGCAAGTGGCATTGCTATTATTTCACCAGAGATTTTAGGGAAGTTTAAGACATTGAATAAAGAGCGCTGTGCCAATAGAGGCACTGCAAGACCAAGGAGCTGTTTGCCCAGGCAAAAGTGTCATGAAAAATCCACAAGTAAGACTTCAAGATAACTCCAGGAAAACAAGTTTGATAAGAAAGCCAGGGTTGTCTCAGAAACATTGTCTCAGCTCACCGAGCCAGCCCTGTGCCAACCTCCAACTGGAGCCCATCCAGGGCTGGCAGGCAGGAAATATTCCAGAATGAGAGTAGCAGTAGTTTGGCAAAAGCCTCATCCGTAATACTTACTGAATCTTTCATTAACTCATTTCGTGAAGCTTGCCAGCCACTCTCTGTGGGCAGGGCACACTGTTGGCAAGACTAGGAAATCAGTGTGGTTTGTCTTCCTTGCCACAAGGTTCCCTCTTCTTCACCACTGGGGTCACTCCTCTCCCCATAGACACTCTCTGCCCTTCTCTTCACCCTGAATTCCACCAGCAGGCAGTTGTATGTTTTGTCTGTGCAGAAGGCTGGCAGATGGGTCTGGGCAATTATGCTCTGGAGAGTTAGAATCCCTGTGACTATAGTTGACAAGATGCAGTTCTTTTTTCTCGGGCTATTTTAAAAAGGCATGTTCCTGCTTCTCTACTTTTATTTATGCAGTTACCCAGCATACCCTTTACTCCTATCTCCATCAACCTATATCCCACACATCCTTCAAGACTCAGATTTTGTGTCATCTCTGTGCAGTCTTCCCCAGTTCTCATGCTTAGAATTATTCTCTTTGTCTTCTGCACTCCCCTTGCTCCTTGGGCCTCTATAATAGTGCTAACAACAGTCTGCCTTATATTCTAACTATTGAAGACAGGGGCCTTTTATTGTACGTTTCTGTATCTCTCACATGGTTCCTTTGCCATAGTTAAGTGCTTAATGAATGAATATTAGTGGAATTGAACTTAAAATATTTTGCATGTTGAAAGTGAATCTCATAGATGTACAAGCAAGACCTAACTTCCCAAGATAACATTTCTTTCTGAGCAATTAGTGAAATGTAGAATCTACCAGCAGCAGGCACGTACAAGAACTAACTGCCAGCATCTGTAATATATGGATGGAGAATCTAATCAAGCTGAAATGAAGTTGCAGAGTGAATTTTCCATTTGCAGCTAATAGACTCAAACTGCTCCCACATACGGATCCGTTGTCTCCATTTCCCCATTTGTACTGCGACATTTAAGACACTGGATGGCCCATGTGATCTACTGTTCATGCTAACGCACGACCAAGCCAGCTTCTCTTCCCCCAATACCTGCTTTTTTTTTAAAGGAAGAACATTGAGTTAATGGTTCAATGTTAATGTGAGTTGATTTTATTGATTTTGTGCTGGCAGTTGATTAATTACAATGACAAGTGTCATGCTTTTGTGTTCTTACCTCTGATTTAAATACCCAAGTGTGACTCATACAAAAGCTGATGTCAGCAAGACCCTTGATCTCAGAGGATGCTGTAAGTGGTATCTTAATTATTATTTTTCCACTTCTGTTGCCACCTTGTGACACAAATTTTATCTCAAAAAACAAACTTGCAAAATTGTACATTTGCAACGTAAGCTAAGGTGGAATTTGTGTCATGTTACCTCCGTGGAATTTTAAAAAGCAGGTGTGAGTGTGAGTTTCATTTGGAAATTATTTCTTAACTCCATTCTTCTCTTCCTTCTCTTCCTTTTATTTTTTTTTGGTTCTCCTCCTTTTTTTTCTTCTTCCTTGTTCTTCTTTTTCTCCTTGTCCTCCTTCTCTACTGCACACTGTTGCCAGTTATAGTAATGAATAGAAGTTTTCTTGTCCATAGACTAAAACATGATCCATAAAGATGCTTTCCTTTTTCAATCCAGTAAAATGTTCTAATGCATATCAGGCATTGATTAGGACAAGTGGGGACTCTCCTGTCTAGGCTATATACAAGCCTTTGAAGTCAGGACTTTAGGAAGGCATGTTCTCTCAGGTAATTGAATTGTTTTGTCCTGAATTGAATCAAGACACGTGAGTGCTAGTCTCAACTCTGCCGTGAGCCATTTGTTCATCCTTGGGCCACTTTGATTCTCTGGGTTTTGGGTTCCTCATATTTAAGACGGATAGCTTTCTATTTTCCCAAATCTGTAACAAAAAAGGGAGGGCTATTGTGTTTCAATATCCAAGGCATTTGGGAAAGCTGGGTATCCACATGTGCAATGTGAATTTGTCTACATTTGGGAACCAGTAAAATGTAGGGTGGGATCACACGAGAAACCCGATGCTGAACAGCTGGATTGCAAAATGAATGTTTGAAGCCAGCCACACCATTGTGAGTTTGTCAGAAGCATAGGGAGCTTTGCCTTTCTTAGAAGTTCCCCAAAGGAGAGGTTATCCAAAGGCTTTTCCTAAAGCCTGGGTGGAGGCAGAGAGGCTTGGGGTTGGAGAAGGGTAGGTCATTGTAACAGCAACCCCCAAAGCAATTTGTGAAGGTTTTCTTGTCCTACAATAGGATATCATGGCATGGCACTGCGATGGCTGCTTTTGAACTTTTGGGTTTTCTTCTAGGGAAGCAATTTCCACCAATATCTCCAAAATGAGTGGTGCCTTTTGGGGAAGAGTTGCTATTTGAAGTATTTGCTGAATTCTTTTTATGGCTACTAGTTGGTTGAAGTTTTCTATTTCTTTTTGAGCTAATTTCATTGTTTAGGTTTTCCTTTGAAAATCATGTATTTCATCTAAGTTTTCAAACTAGTTAGCATAGTTATGCAAAGAATAACTTCTGAATCCACAGTCATTGTTCCTTTCTTCTTCCTGAATTTGTGTATTTGTGTTACCTTTCAGAACTTTTGAATGCTAGTTCCTGTTGTCTGCCATGATTGATATCTTCTTTCTTCTTCCTACTTTTCTGCCTTTGTATATTCTTACAAAGCCTCCTTCTTATTTTCTTTACATTCGGTTGAGGCAAAAATAGCTCTGGCTAAATTCTCACTATATGATAGGCACTCTACCAGGAACCATAGTGAGATATATATAGGGAGAGGTAAACTTGGTCTTTATATTTAGGAAACCTGTGATCTAATGGAAAGGACTAAGCGAGTACTCGTGAAAATACAGGCAGGTCTTGAAACAAAGTGTTAAATCCCAGAGTCCATTAGTGGAGGGACACCCAAGGGCGAGGCTTCCCTCACTCATGACCAAAACTAAAGGCAGCCAATCAGGGTCAGGGGCAGCCTTGAACACAAGGGCATGACAGAGATCTTTAGGGTGAAGGAGGTATCGGGGGTAAACAATTTAGAGACGCACAATGTTTCAAAGTTAGGGGCTACAGATTTTATTGAGTCAAGATCCAAGATGTCGGTGTGAGTCTGCAGCAGGGTTCAAAGGCATATAGCCTCTGTTATTGGATCTGCTACCAAAACAACATGCCAGCCAGTCACTAGGTCACTTGGATATGCTGCTAATGGCACCTAAAGATACTCCTACCCTAGCGCTCATGACACTACATGGAAATGCTCTGTTTCCATGTATCTGACTCCATCAGATTGTGAGCTCCATGAAGTCATGGCCTAAGTCTTGTTCATCTTTGTCTCCCCAGTGCCTGAACTATATGTAAGTGCTTTGTATTACTGAGCGGCCAAAAGCAAAATCTTTGGAGTCAGATAGATCTGCATTTGTTTTGGCTTCGTTGCTTACCACCTGAGTAATTTACTTATTGTCTCTGGGTCTCAGTTTTCTCATCTGTGAAATAGTGATGACAATGCTGCCAACTTCTAGGATTTGTTGTGAGAGTGTGAGAGTAAAATGAGATGACATATTTGGAAGTAATTAGCAGAGTGCCTGTCACAGAGCAAGCATTCAATTAGTGGTAGCTCTGATTGTTGTTACATGATTGTGGAGTGAATGGATGATGGATGAGTGGGCTGAAGAAGGATGTTGGCCTATTTGATGAGGTCAGGACAAAGGGCTGGGAAGAGACTTAATAGGAGTGACTCTGGTAGTCCTGCAAGTCTCCCTCTCTTCTCTTGGCATCTCTCTTTTTTTTTTTTTTTTTTTTTTTGAGGGAGATCACCCCTGAGCTAACATCTGCTGCCAATCCTCCTCTTTTTGCTGAGGAAGACTGGCCCTGTGCTAACATCCGTGCCCATCTTCCTCTACTTTATATGTGAGACGCCTACCACAGCATGACTTGTCAAGCGGTGCCATGTCCGCACCCGGGATCCGAACCGGCGAACCCCGGGCCGCCAAAGGGGAACGTGCGCACTTAACTGTTGTGCCACCAGGCCGGCCCTCTTGGCATCTCTTAGATGATGGACAGGCTGAGACAACAGAGATAATCTTTATGTATCTCTTGCTTTGTATAAGGCTTACAATCATGTTGGCTGGGGGAACAGGATTGAATAGACTCTGGGTGGGGGATGTTATTAATATAAACATTTTTCAAATGTAACATATTGCTCCCTGCACCCAGCAAGCTGTTGTTAGTTTGTGAGCACTGTGCCTTTGGAAAGCCATTGCTGGCAGCTTGAATGGGTAGCTTAGAACAATTAGAAGCTTTGAACACTTTCAAGCTAAGGATTGGAATAAGAATGTTTTGACTCTATGGTTTCTCCTGGGGTTTCCCTAATGTGCTGGACTAATAATCAAATGTAATTAGGAAAGCTGAGAAGTGGGGAGACTGCAAGGACCAGCATACTTTCCCAGGGACCCTCATTTCTTTGTGCAGAAAAGGAGTTAGGGAGACTGTCTCTCTATTGTGGAGAAGCAGGAATGCAGAGGGCACTAGAGGGCGGGAAGGATCCTGGGAACATGGCTTCACCAGCAGAGCCTCAAGCTTATGGGGACCCGTTGCTCTTGATTAAGTTTTAAGTGCTTAAGATAGTTTTCCCCTCCTGTTCTTCAGGGAGGAATGGTATTCTGGGCCACTACCAGGTTCTTAGTCTATTTTTACCAAAAGTCCAATTTTTGTGAGTCCAAAGCAGTTAAGAACTGGTATCCTTCTTTCAAAACTCATGAAAATGAAGAGAGAAACTTCCATGTCTCAGTTAGCTACAGATTCTATCCACCGCATGCCGCAGATCTTTCTTATCTGCCTTGGCCTACACCCCTGGCCCCAGAGTTGGACTAGGAGCGCTCTGTCTTTGAGGTTCTGAGAAAAGGTGACATTTGGAGGGCCACCTGCTGCTGACTTTTATTCGGAGGGGGGCATTCCATTTGTACATGGTCTGGAAGTTACTCTTTTTTGAAATTAAAAAGAAAATTTTTTTAAACTTTTTAAACTTTAAAAAAAATTTTTTTTAAAGATTTTATTTTTCCTTTTCTCCCCAAAACACCCCAGTACATAGTTGCATATTTTTAGTTGTGGGTCCTTCTAGTTGTGGCATGTGGGACACCGCCTCAGCATGGCCTGATGAGCGGTACCGTGTCCACGCCCAGGATCCTAACCGGTGAAACCCTGGGCCGCCAAAGCGGAGCGTGCGAACTTAACCACTCGGCCACAAGGGCTGGCCCCTCGAAATTACTCTTGATGCAATGGAAGCAAGACTATCACATATGAAACATGGCACTCAGTATATCTTTACTCACTAGAAGCCATGGTGCAGACTATGAGCCTGGTATTTTGAGAAAAAGGAGATCCTTGGGGGCTAGAAGTGATGGCCCATATGTGAAGCTTTTTGCCCCTGCCAACATGGTGTGAAGTTCGTTGTCACAAGACCATCAAGTGTCCATCCAATTTTTCTGCTTTCTCTGTAGGTAACCTGTCTCCATGATTTCTTTGGTGATGACGATGTGTTTATTGCCTGTGGTCCTGAAAAATTTCGCTATGCACAGGATGACTTTTCTCTGGATGAAAATGGTAAGCTCAACCACTGAATTTTATTGCTCCATTGTTCTCCCTCCTTCCATCCCTTAGGATTTCCTTGGGTTCATATGGCCTGATGAACATCCATACATGGTCCCTCAGGGGCAAATATTGTTAGTCTTTCTCCTTTATATTTGTATACATGAGTCAATAAGTGAAAGGTTGATTGGATGTCCCAGAAGCCCAGCCTTCAAACTCAATAAAACACGCTGTCTTCCCCAATAGTGACCATATATCTTGAACCACATATTTTGTCAAATGGCTGACACACACAATCAGACCATAGGAAGAACATTTGGAGTCAGAACTTGGACATTGTATGTATATGTTTTTTCTAGTCAACATCCTCCAGCTATTTGGCCCATGTTGATGGTTCCATTTTAGAAAGATTTTCCACTGTGTTCTTAGTTCAAACATTTTCCTTTTTCCCACCTTCTGGTTTGCTGCCTCATGCCCCCTGCTTTGTGACTCAAGATTCGAGAGGATTGTTAATCTCAGGAAAAAGGTGAACATCTGTCCAACTCCCTTTGCTTGAGTCCAAGCTCCACATGTAAGTTAATGGTGAATTAGTTCACATAGCAACAGGATTAGGATATGATCCTGATGGAAAAACACATTCAAAACATATTTCCCAATTATGAGGAGTAAAGTTTGAGAAAAACAAACTGAGTTGTACTAACATAGACTTTACAAACAACTCAAGTGACAAGGACCCTGAAAGAGGTGGCATTTCTGCAGTGGTCACTATGAGAACAGGCAAATGACAATGAAGTAGCTAGACAAATCCCAGGCTATGTCCAATTTCCTATAGCTTCTATATCTCCAGCTCTGGACAGTGATCACTGAAGTTCATCAACCAAAACAAGGAAAACAAACAAAAAGAAGCTTTCAGCTTACCTCTGTTTCCTAAAAGACTCAATTTGCCAGAAAAGATTCCCAGAAATAAGATTCTGGAAAAAAGATACCAGAAAAGATATATCAATGTATCTTTAAATAGGAGGTGACAAGGAGGTGTCCCCCAAAAAAGGACTCCTTTTACTTAGCAGTTTGGTTCCACTTTGAGCATCACAGCACAAGGTTGAGAAAACTACAGGGGAAAGAGCACTAGACTGGGACCCAGGTGGCTTGGCTGCTAGTCCTTGTTCTGCATTTTCTTGCTTTGTGGCCCTAAGCAAGAGGCTTAAGCTCTTTGTATTCTCATCAGCAAAATGAGTATAATAATCCTCCTAATATATTAGCATAACCAGGGCCCCAAATTACCATGGTAGGGATGCTGAGTGACCTGAATAGAAAGGGTACTCCAAATGGGTCAGTCTGGGGTTGGGGCAAGTAGTAGAAACATTTGGCAGACTCTCTTACACACCCACGAGCTTTCTATAAGTTCTGAGTGGCAGTCACTGCTGGCCCATATTTTCATTAAACCAGCATAGGGGATTATGATACTGTGCATTGAAAGATGAAAACTTTATAAATGCAAGTGGTGGTGGTGGTATTCGTAGTGCTTATTTATAAAATGACATGACATCCATAATATGCCTATTGTAATACAGAGCATGTAATGAACAATAAATGGTAGCTCCCTCTCCCTTGTTTAAATTACTCATGAATGTTTCATCTGTGTGGCTGCAGCCTCTGAGCTGTCAATCTCTTCTCCAAGGAAATTAATTAATTATGGCAACAGGTGCTATTCTGAGACATGGCTGGGTTTTCCAAAAATAATTGAGTTGACTATGTAATTACCTACCTGACCTGCTTTTCAATTCCTTCCCTTGTTTCCATAATCCAGGTATTTAACCACCTGGCTCAGCCCAGGTGACTTTTGAAAGTTTCTCCCATGCCTTGCTCTCCAGAGCCATTGTTCCTACAAACAATAAGGGCTACCTTGTAGTCCTCAGCTATTAGGTGCTTTGGTCTGTGATGGTTATTCCAGTTTCCAGAGACTGGTAATATACTGAGCCTCAGTTCTCCCCTGGCTCTAGTAAGCTGTCTTTGTCTTTTCCACCAGAATGCCGAGTCATGAAGGGAAACCCATCAGCCACAGCTGGCCCAAAGGCATCCCCAACACCTCAGAAGAGTTCAGCCAAGAGCCCTGGCCCCATGCGCCGGAGCAAGTCTCCTGCTGACTCAGGTAACGACCAAGACGGTGAGTGCTCTTCTCCTAACTGTGCACGCTGACTTCATTTACAGAGGCCAATACCCTCTGCATGCAGAGGAATGAGTTCCTCATGAACACCATTGTGTCTCCATGACACCAATTCTATCAATTCATGGATTAAACAGTCAAACTTGTTTGGAGTCATGGAGACATATTCACAACCTTGATTCAACTCACATGGATGCAGACCAGAAACCTGGCCTATTTGCCATGCTTGCTGTAATGCTTGTTGTCGTGGTTGTCTTCATTGTCATCTTCAACATCATCCAGCAAAAGCATAGTTAATGAAATAATCAAGCCAAACAAATTTGAAATAGAAGATCGGGATCAAAAACAAGAATGTAAAAAAATGCTACGCAAAATTGTCAACGTAGTTGATGCACTTGAGCTTCAAATTTCACTTTAAACTTTTTAGAAGTCAAAACAAAAAGAGAAACAAAATAAATTGCATCATTCTCAAAATAAGAAAAGAAAGTGTAGGGAAGGTTCTGAAAGGAAACAAAGAGATTTGTCATATAGGATTTTATTTAATGGATAGTGAGTGATCTAAAAAATGTGGTTTATGGATCACCACCAACCTATGAGCTATTTATCAGTCTGTGACGAGATTAGGTGCCTGTGCCGAATGTAAATCATGCCACTGAGCGAACCATTTTCTTCAGCTGACTCTTTTTTCATAGAATGTTTTTATTGATGAAGGCAGCAGTCTGTTGGTTTATGTTCTGGTGCAAGATCTTGCACCCACAGTTTGAGTGGTGCTAATCTAAAAGGCAAGAGTCCAAGTTGAGAAGCCTAGTAGCCTCATGCACTGACAATTTGAGTTCTTCATGATAAGGAAATTAGATGGTCCAGGAAACTTACACATTTGTCTTCCCAAGGCTCGGGGTTCATTGTGAGAATTCTTCTAGCCTGAGAGCCTTGGGGCAGTGAGCACAAGCACCCTTTCTCTCCTCTTCAATTTGAGGCAGCTTGAACAGCCAATTGGCTTTGAAATGCCTCTGGCCTAGAAAAATAGCCTGTCCTGCTGTCCTCACATTGCCAGGAGCACATGCATATCACCAGCCATGTCTTTATTCTCAGGCAGAAGGAACTAAACTGTGAGGAGGCAGCTCAGGCTTTTCATACTTCCATGTCTTTGCACACCCTGTTCCCTCACACCTGGAATGCCATCCCTCTAACCCACCACTCTTCTTTGCTTGAAAAACTCCTATTCATCCTTCAATACTTCAAATAGAAATAGTTGTTTTGGTCTGGAATATCATAGCATGTTATTCACATCTCTGGGATAATATTCACCACACTGTGTTGTAAAGTATGTATTTACCTGTCTACTTCCCCAACTAAATACTGGGCCCCTCAAGGGCAAGATGTCATGTTCATTTTTGTATCCTCAGTGCCAAGCACAGTGCTTGGGTCCTAGTTGATGCTCAAATAATGCTTGTGAATGAATAGATGCATAAGAGCACCAATTTTACCCAGCGTGGTGCTAGAGACCCAGTAAGCATTTAGGTAACTTTTGCTGAAGGAATAAAAATGCATGTGTTTGGTGACATTTTGGTTAAGTGTACAGAACAGCACATGAATCTATCTAAGCAAATTCATATTGCTCAAACTACAAAGGCCTAGATTTTAACACTGGGATTGAGAATGAAATTGGTTGTACAGATTCTAAGCAGGGCCTTGGAAAAAAAAACGGACTGTAAACATTTCATCAAGATTCATAAAGTCTGGCAATAATCACTTAGTTAATCACTTTTCAGAAATATCATTGGCAATTTCTGGGATTTCTAACCTGTATTACTTATCTCTTGCTATGAAACAAATTACTCCAAAACTTAGTATCTGGTTTTTTTTTTCTTAAGATTGACATCTGAGCTAACAACTGCTACCAATCTTTTCTTTTTTCCTGCTTTATCTCCCGAAATCCACCTCCCCCCGTTCATAGTTGTATATCTTAGTTGCAGAACCTTCTAGTTGTGGCATGTGGGACACCACCTCAACGTGGCCTAACGAGTGGTGCCATGTCCATGCCCAGGATCCGAACCAGCAAAACCCTGGGCTGCCGCAGCAAAGTGCACAGACTTAACCACTCAGCCATGGGGCCAGCCCCAAAACTTAGTATCTTAAAACAACAAACATTTACTATCTCACAGTTTCTATGAGTCAGGAATTTGGAGTGGCTTAGCTGGGTGGTTCTGTCTGTCTCAGGATCTCTCACGTAGTTGAGGTCAAGGTATTGGTCAGGGTTGCAGTCATCTGAAGGCTTAACTAAGACTGTAGAATCTACTTCAAAGATGGTTGTTGGCAGCATCTTCCCCCAGACAGTGATTCAAGAGAGTGAACAAGGAAGAAGATGTAGTGCCTTTTGTGATTTAGTCTCTAAAGCCACATACTGTCACTTCTGTTCTAGTCTACTCATTAGAAGCAGTCACTAAGTCCAGCCCACATTCAAGGGAGGGGAATCCGGCTCTACCTCTTGAAGAGATGAGTATAAAAAAATTTATGAACCTATTTTTAAACTACCACATAAACCATGAGTTAGAAATGCTGATGTGGCAGCAGCTTGAAGTAAATACGTTCTCTTTGCAGTCTGTATGCAATTGAATTACCCAGCACACATGACACAACCACCTGTAATTAAACACAGTTTAAACATATGTCAAATTATTGATCTCCAGCATGCTACCTACAGAAATTCCCTCCTACAAAATATGCACCTCACTGATTCTAAGATATTAGAGACAGACAGGAATGCATTAGGATTCAATGAATATTTGTCAAGTTGAAAGGAGTTATAATAGATCCCAATCCATGCTTAGGCAGACAAGATCTGCTTTTGCTCCTCCAGGACTCCCTTGCTAAAGAGAAGGAATGAGGATGTACTTCATACACACAAGATAAACAGCGTAATCAATTTGAGAGGGGGCAAGGGAACTTTACTTGGCAAGTAGCAGAATTACAAACAGCCCCTCTTCTACCAGCACAAAATCTAAAGTGGTGTTCTCAGCAGAGAGAGTATAAATCTTCATTTCAGATAGTTCATGAACATAAATGACGCCAAACTCTAGCTAGCCTTTGTGGCAATTTCCAGAATGTTTGAGCTCATCTCAGATGATGTGTCTAGAGCCTCCACATGATTTCAGCCTCAAAGTGTAAAAGGATCCATGTAACATAACCTTGCCCATTCCATGGCAGTTTAGAGCCAAGTCCAGGGCATCTACTCAGTGAACATTCCACAGGGGCAAAACTGATGTTGGTCAAAATAGTACTTTAGGTAAGGCTTGAATTTGACATACCCATTTTCCCCTTCCTACCTCCGCCTCATTCAGTACCATTCCAAGCTGGGAGGGGGATGGCGATAGGATCTAGAAAAGGAGAGGGAGACATCTCTCTAGGAAGGCCCAGCTACACCACTTCCCAGCTTTGTGACTTGAGACGAGTTTCTTGTCTTCTCCAAGACTTGATTCTTGATTTCCATTTTGGATAAGACAGAATTTGTATGTCTATAGATACAAATAATTTTCCATTGTTATCAGTTGTTTCCAACTTATAGAGTTGTACAATAGTTTTCACAGAATCAGAATCACATAACCAGAAGGATGAGCTACAGATGATGCATAGTTTTGTATTAGCATAAATTTCCCCTTATGCACATTAAGAAGAAAAATTATTTCATAAGGTGTCAAGGTTTTTCTGAGCTGTTAGCAGGGGACATATGCAAGTTAATATACATTTAGCCACAGAATAATGGTGTTGGTTGGGGCTGAAATTCTTTGTTCTTTTCTAGGACATGGTAGTACCATCCTGTTTCCATCCTGTGTTAGTCTGTCTTGATTCTGAGACTTGTGGATGGATTCACATTCCTTCATTCAACTTGAGTAACTAAAGGTTGTGGAAGATAAGGCCATTTCCAGGGAATTTTAACTACCTTCCTTTGAAGGTAAATGAAAGCCAAAAACGTTCCTCTTTAGTAGGGACTCAAACCAAATGAAACATTGGCTCAGTTCAGATTCAGTTAAAGGAATGTTTTGAGGTTCTAATTCATTAGAAAATATATAGGTTTGATTCTGGTTTGAACAAGTTTGCTAGATTTTCAAATACGTATATTCGGTCCAATTCACAGTTCAATTAATATGTGGGTTCAGTTTGACTTGAGGTTTAGTAAATTGATGCTATTTGGTCTGTAATTTGCGTCATAATTTGATTCTTTATTCCTTAGTTCTTAAGTTGTCTCTTTCCTGTTCTGCCCACGAATAAATCAAAATTCTTCTACTTTATTCCCTTCGAGTTCAGTCCCCACTCCTGCCAATATTGAGTTTGCCCCAAATGGAATGTCTGTTGCTAGGTTCTAAACTCAAGTTAAGGAAGGATTTGGTTGTCTATATAATATTGCTATAAGAGGGTCTCATTATCGCCGGGCAGAGCTGATGGACTCTTAGAATCCACGTCCCATTAGCCATGTCTATCTTTAAAGAAGGCCAAGGGACTATGGCAAATAGATAAAATCTGAGCCCAGAAGGCTCCTATGGGATGTTTGAAGAAAGCTTGTGCAGTGCCCCATTTTGGTTGACCCCGGACTTGCCATCTTCATGGGCAAAAGTAAGCCTGGCTTCAGAACTAAAGGGAGACATTTCTAGTGTGTCTCTCTCTGTTTCCATTTCAGCCATTAATGTATTAATTTTTCCCTTTGTGCAACTACCCCCAGTTGAAATGAATTGAGTTGAATTAAAAGGACAAAGTAGCTATTTGCTGGGAAGGAATCTTTTCCTTTTCTTTCTTTCTTTTTTTCTTTAAGTAGCCTCCAAGGAAGCTAATTACCCACCCTGGTAGTCTGAGAAAATTGTAATATGATAATTAGTTTGCTGTTCTTCAACAGTAAGTCATTGTTGTAGCAACCCTATAGTCCCCACCCTCCTTCCCCCAAACTATGTGCACCTATTCCTGACAGTCAAATCTTCCCTGTGCCCAAACTCCCCAGAAAGAATGGCTTCTCTGCCAAAATACACAACCTTTGAAAGGGGAGGTCAAGGGACAGGAAACAGCAGGCTGAGGGTGTCCATGGGAGAATTGTATCCAGGAATCCTGCTCTTCTGAACCAAACGGGCTGCTTTGGGTTGCCTAAGAAGGAGGGACATAGTTGTTCTGATCTTTCTGAATGTGAGTGTCTAGACTAGCTCTGTCCAATGGAAATATAATGCAAGCCACAAATGCGAGCTTTGCAAGTAATTTTAGATTTTCTAGTAGCCGCAGTTAAAAAATTCAAAGAAACAGGTGAAATTAGTTTTGATGTAATATTTTAATTTTATTCAGTATATCCAAAATATTCTCATTTCAATATGTAATCAATATAAGAATTGTTAAGGAGATATTTTACATTCTTTGAAATTGGGTTATATTTTACACTTACAACACATCTCAGTTCTGACTAGCCACTCTTCAAATGTTCAATAGCCACATATAACTAGTGGCTACTGTATTAGATAGCACAATACTTTTCTTATCCATCTAAGAGAGGTTCAAGATAATGATATTTTACATGAATTAAATGCTCTGCACTTTGCAAAATATTTCCAAATTCATCACCTCAGTTGTCACTCATAATAGCACCACGAATTAGGTTGGGAGAGGATAATTACCCAGTTGTGTTTTGTTTGATTGGGGAACTAAGATATAAAGAGGTTCAGTATCTTGTGGTCTTTCCAATGCCACACAACTGTTTAGTACTCAAGAGCCAGAGCCTAGCTCTCCTGACTTCCAGGCAGGCAATCCCTGCAGTGTCCTTGAGGCAACATGTGGAAGCTCCAGAGTGGTGAATAGAAAGGTCCCTGTTGGACAGTCCTTGCTTCTTTGCTTCCTTCCACCTTCCCCCACCTCCAGGCAAGGGATGTGGGGAGGCAGAGGGGTGGGGTGGTATCTGTGTCATTCACTTTGTGCTGCATAAAGCACAGCCATGAGTAATTAGGATCCTTTGTTTCCAATGCCCAATCCTACACATTCCATCACCTCCCCTACTGTCACTCCAAGGGGAACTGGTGCCCTTGGCAAAGCTATCAGAAGAGAAAAACTTCCCTTGCCACCACCCCTCCCAATGATTCTGATTCTTTCTAAAACCATAGTTTAAGTGGAAGAACTGGCCTATCTAAGGCAACTTTCCTGTTGTCATTGGAGAACCACTCAGAGAAATGGTTGGGGCAAACAATATAATGGGGGCGACTGAGCACTCCACAGGGTTGGTGGTTTTGACCCATATCCCTGGAATAGGAGTCCCGGCCGCCTGCCGCAGCCTGGGACTTATGTTCAAATACAATTGAATCTCCAAAGCTTTGGTGGAGTACCTAGTATGCCACCAAATGCCAGGTACTATGAGGAAAAGGAATGACAAGATGAATTTCCTGTCACTAAGAAGCTTATGATTTATTTGGGGAACCAGTACTCACATAAATTTAACAAAAGAATTTTATTTGCAAATATGTATGTAGTTCTTATTATGTGCCAAGCAACTGTTCTAATCACTTACAGGTATTAGCTAATTTAATCTTTACAACGACTTTATGAAGTGGGTACTATTATCCCCATTTTGCAGATGAAGAAACTAGAGCATACAAAGGTTAAGTGACCTGCTGAAGATCACACAGCTAGTAAGTGGTAGAGCTGGGATGTGAACGCAGGCAATCTGGCTCCACAGTCCACAATTTAACCTTTGCACTGTGGTGCTAAATAAGAGTTAATGGCAGTGGTTTCTTTAAATGCCAAGTGAATGAGAGATACAAGCAGTAAGTGCTACTGGAAGTATTGGAGTTCATGGGAAAGAGAACTCATCAGGGTCTAGGGTGCTAAGGGAAGCCTTCCTGGAAGATCTAGGGTGTGAAGGAGGGTTATATTTCACCTGATAAGGAAATGGCTATTTCTGGCAGGGGGAAAAACATGAACAAAAGAGCAGAGATGGAGATGAATATAGCACATCAGGGTACAGGGAGGCAGCTGTTAAATCTACATCTCCATTAGATTGGTGGTTACCATAGGGGAAGGCGGGGAGGGCAAAACGGGTGATTAGGCTTACTTGTGTGGTGATGGACTATAATTAGTTTTTTGGTGGTGAATATGATGTAATCTACACAGAATTCGAAATATATTACGATGTACATCTGAAAGCTATATAATGTTATAATCCAAAGTTACTGCAATTAAAAAAAAAATCTCAAAAAAACAAAATCTACATCTCCAGCCCCAATCTTCCTTCTGGATGTCAATCCCATGAATGCCTACCAGATAATCATGCTTATATATGCCAAATACAATGTGTCTAAAAATCAAAAACACTTCCTCCCCCAACTCCCTGTCTGACAATAGAATCAATTCTCTTCTATTGCCCAGGCCCAACATCTTGGCATTATCTTTGACTCTTTCCCAATTTTTAATCCTTCATGTCCACCATATCCTGCTGTTTTTCTTGTTGAACCTTTGAAACATCTCCACCTTACTCACACAGAAGTCTCTTTCTTTCCCTCATCACCTGATGCTTAGATTACTCCACAGATTCCTAAGTGGTATCTCTGCTTCAAATCTCTGTGCTCTTACACATCTGGTGTGATGTCATCACATTTCTCTTCCTAAAACACCATTTCCATTGTGTTAGTCCTCTGCTCCAAAACCTTCAATGGTTCCACGTTGCATTCATTGACTGCCTCCTGCCATGGTAATGCTGAGAGAGTAAAAAGAGAGAAGAGCAGAGGTCCAAAGTCTGTGTTATGAGGACCACAGCAATAAAATGCAAAAACAAGAAGTAATGGACTTCACTCAGGGAAACTTCAGTCCTCTAATGCCTGACCTGCTAGACAAAGAATTAGTCTTCAACCTGTATAGATTGGTAAATCTTCAGTGCCTATATATTGCATTGTTATGCAATTCCTTCATTTCCAGTAGTGATGGTAGTAATGTCAATAGAAGATGTCATCTATTGAGCCCTTCCTATGTGCTAGGCACTTGGTTAGGCACTTTATGTGTAGTTTGTCATATAATCCTCAGAACAACAACAATTGAGATATGCATTATTTTTATTCAAATGTTACAGTTGGGGAAACACATCTAGGAAATGGCTAAGCCAGGATTTAAGCCTTGACTGATTCCAAAGTGTGGGTTCTTTCCACAAATTAAGACCAGTGTAAGTTTGTTCTAGTTCCTGTCCCATAAAACCAATAGTGAGCGTTGACAACAGGCTTGCTCCACCAGAAAAATATTTTCAGCAGAACCACCTTCAACAGGAAATAAATGTTTTCAGCATTATCAAGCCTGAGGAAACAATCCTGGCACTTCCATCAGCCTTCTTACAGATATCCTCTTCTGGAGGGCAACTGATCTGTGTCAAAATATTGCAGGAATGGGTACACATATTTGTTTTGCAACAGGGAAGATTCTTCTCTCCTTTATTTAAAGGATTCACAACTGCATGCTGTCCAAGACTTTGTAGAGAATAGATTTAAAATTCAAATTGTAACTTCTAAAGTTACAGTATCTCACAACCTATGATTGAATTTGGCCTGAAAACCAGCTCTAGGGGAGGAAGACAAATGGTCTACCCTCTCTAGGTCCTTCTGGCTGGCCTAAGAATTAAATTGACATGAGACAGAATAGCAGGAGAAAATCAAACAAAGCTTTATAAGTTGTATACCTGAGAGAAACTCAGGAAAACTGAGCAACTCACCAGAATGGCTGAGGTCACCACCTTAAATACTATTTTTAGCTAAAGACAAAGGAGGGTGTTGGGGGTAGTAGTTTGGGACTTCAAGGGGGAGGAAGGAAATTTACATGGAGATGGAAGTGCAAATGGGCCAACTATAGGCAATGTGACCTAAGAGACAAATTTTACATTACACTACAGTTATCTTATGATATTAGCTCCTTCCTGGAACAGGCCCTTCTGTTTTAAATTCTTTTAGGCAGTTGCAGGGGAGGTCAAAGTTTTTTTCAGGGTTTTTTGTTCTTAAAAATAATCAAGCCAAAGAGACACATTTTGGGGTGGCCAATTCTGATCCTCCATACAGCCCTATGATTAAATCAATGAAGGAATGTTCCAGGGCCCTCAGTTCTTGCTTCCCCAGTGGATGGGTCTGGGGAGAGCGACAAAAGCTTTTCCACTGAGCAGAAACAATTAGCCAAACCAATCCAAACATCCTGCCCAATGGCTCTTTGGGATAAATGTGTGAAAACCACAGGCTCTGTCTCTTGGCCTTGTTCTGAAGTAAGTTGAAACTACCTTGGTTCTACTTGGATGGCCTTCCAGAAAAACTCTTCATATATGTAGGGAAAAAACAGGGTGTCTTTGGACTGGAATGAAGGAATGCTTAGTGCATCCTAATATGAGAAAAAATGAGGAAATGGCTCAATTCTGTATCGAGATCTCACTCTGCAAGGCATTAGGGAATTAGAGAAGACAAGATAGAGAACCAATTGCTAAAAGCTCACAGTGGGAGGTATGTGATGTGCTATCCTTAAATGAATTTTGAAATGAATCTGAGCAAATCTCTGAGACCATCATCCATTGAGGAGAGGCAGTTTATACCCTTTAAGCAAGTCATACTCTCTGTGAGCCTCTATATCCTTGTGATTAAAAAGGATACCAGTAATTCCTGGCCACCATCTCTTGGGGTTATCATGATAATCATGTGAATTCATATATGGTAAAATGTTTTGAAAATAATTGTAGAAATACAACTGCAATTATTAAGGCAGCTCTGAAATTATTATTGTGGCTTTTTTTTGGTAGACTGGGGTTATTTTCAGTGAGCAATATTTCAAATTAGACATCAAACCAAAACCAAGAAGCTTGATTTTGAGTTGGGCTCAAGTGTTGGGATTAGAATGGGAGGAAAGGCCAGAGCTAAGTGAGTGAGCATTAAATCAGTTTAGTCTCCAGTCAAAGGTTGGATGAAATGCAGATGCTAAGCTGACTCTTTTCTTCCTCTGCCATTTTGGCCATGCAAATTTGAACCCAGAATGTATAATGAATGTCTCACTCGCTGCCCAGACAGTTATTTAATCACCACACTTGGGGCTACTTACACCTACCTTACACGCAGCTGAATCCCATTTCCAGGGATCAGTCCAGCCTCTAGACAAGGGAATCCATAGTTTAGGAGCTCAGCATCAACTCAGCCTGGCTGGTGACCACACTCTGTCCTTAGCTGCCCATGCCAGAAACTAGACTCTCTCTCCTTGTTCTTTGGGGAACTGACTCACTCCACCTTATTCTTCACTCCTAGGAACCCATTTCTCCCCGTACATATAAATCTAGGTAACTCATCCTAGTTACCTAACCAGCCATATTATGTTTGGTCTTATCCTGTTCCATTCTGATGGAGCCGAGGATTTAAAGATGAGCACTGGGACAAGGGCAGGCATAATCATTCAGAGAAGCCAGTGAGCGAAGACTGTGCTGGGCCAAGCTTGGCAAGTGCATAGCTGAAGGGTACCAGCTGAGGAGAGTGACAGACAGGGCACAGATACCATCTTCCCAGAGAGCTCTGTGGCATGAGGGTAGTTACATGCCATGCTGGCTGCTCTGTCTGCTATTGTTTCATGACATTGTCTATGATACCAAGTCAGTTCAGTGAATGAAAGAAAGCTCTTGCTAATCACTTTCTAATCTAAACAAGATCAAGTGGAATAAAAGCCCAGAAGATCAGTATAAGTTCTGGTGTCT
This sequence comes from Equus asinus, assembly GCF_041296235.1. Taxonomy (NCBI): domain Eukaryota; kingdom Metazoa; phylum Chordata; class Mammalia; order Perissodactyla; family Equidae; genus Equus; species Equus asinus. Next base: position 104,117,414 of record NC_091820.1, on the reverse strand, counting down.
GCTTCTACTTTCTCCTATTCCTTTCTCTTTTCTCTGCTATAAATTTCCTCTCTCCTTCCTACCCCCAAACAGAAAGTTGTCATAGGAAGGAGTCCCAGAAGAAATTCATTTTAAAAAGAAAGGGCAATGTACCAAAAACTGAAAACAAAAAAACACGTAGGCTTTGGAATCAGAAAGATCTGCGTTCAAATCCTGACTTTGCTACCCCTAACTGTAGCAAGCCTCTGTTTCCCCATCAGAAATAAGACTACAACTAAATTAGATTGTGTGTGTGAGTGTGTGTGAGAGAGAGAGAGATAGACAGACAGACACAGAGACAGAGAAAGTGGGAAAAAGAGAGAGAGAGAAGAGCGCCTGGCCTATCATAGGCACTCAATAAACACTGATTATTATCCTGTTTTGATTGATAAGATGGCCTAGGAGATTGAAAAGTTCCTGGTGCAACTTGTTATAGAGGGGGTAAAAATTAACTATACAATGAGAAGAAAGGAATTAAAGGATTTGGATTTGTGTAAATAGAAGTGACAGCAGTGAGATAGTGCTGTGGTTCTATGGAGGGAAATGAGAAAGTGAGAGAAGTAAAAGAGGGAGAAGTTCCCCCACCCACACATCCCCAAATTGCAGTTGAGAAATGGAAGCTCAGAGACAAGAGCTAAGGGCAGTTAGTAAAGAAGAATTAAAGGAAAATGAGGGATATCAAACAGTTGTGTTTTTTCCAGCTATTCTCAAAATGAACTGTGACAGCCTTCCATGTGGCTTTGCCAATCCAAGACCATGCACAGTTCGTCAGACCCTATTTGTGTTTTTTCTTGCTACTTCTTTTACTTGACATTTATGAATTGGCTTCAAAATTCTTGTCAAATGGCGCCCTCCCAGATTTTTTTCACACAGAACTCATAGAAGAAGTGCATACACGAATATATTTTTATCTAGCCTGCAAATGCAGGAGCTCCTTCAGCTTGTCAGGAATCGACATTTGCCTGTGCATGTCTACATTTTCTCATTTCTCTACGTCCATCTTTGGGTTCCATTCCATCAGGGAAGTCTGGGAAAGTGTCTGCAGTTTTCAACAAAGCAGTGAGTGGCAGTTAAATTATTAAAAACAGATTTCCAAAATGGCTGTTGAATGGTGATGACAAAATAAGTCCTTTATTTACAGATAGCTTAAGATTGATTAGCTGGGGGAAGGGTAGGGGAATGTATACACACATATACACATATGCAGAGAATCTATCTATAGAGAGGTATAGATGGAATATATATTCGTGTATTACCCCTAAAGTTTTTGAGACAGAGAGTTCCAGAGGATATTGAGAATAAAAAAAGGAAGTTATGAAAGAACCTGTATCTGTAGATCTATGACCAATAGGTGGAGACATGCTTGTGGTTAACAGTTTTCCACATTTTGGCAAGACCGGTGGGCTCATTGTCAGCTAGATAAGAGTGTAGATGAAAAAGACAGTTTTTACATTGGGACTATTAGTAGCCACCCCTTTGTAGCATGGCTGACAAATGCTGGGAAACTAGATCTCTTGTTGCCAAAGGATATAACGATGATGTGAAACAAAATGCCGGAACTTACCGGGGGCTGCCCACATCTATTAGACTTCCTGGCTGGAGTCGGGGCTCTTTTTGAAGACTTCCATTATGTCAGCTCAGACAGATCTCCAGGATTGCTCTCTATCTTGAATACTAGGGTCAGGTCCTGCTGGGTAGGCCCTCAGGCACTGTAGGTGGTCCAGTAACTCCTTCCTTTTCCTGCAGAGTAATTGACTACTTTGTCCCACTGTGGCTTCACAGACTCTTGCCTTTTCCAAACTGCCTCCTTTATTCACCAGAAAGCCTAGTGCAATGGCAAAGCCTAGCTCCCACAGTCTGTGCTGTTCGGCACAGGTGACATTCTCCTTTGGGTGGCTTACATTGTATATGCACATAACACTCAAAGCTTGTCCAGCCTCAAGGTCTCTGTCCTACACCATGCCCCTTCTCTCCCTGCTCATTGCTTTAATTTAAGCCACCATCACCTCTCACCTGTACTAATGCATTGTCTTCTAACCAATCCCCATTCCACCCCGCCTTACCTCGTAGGTCTTACCACAGCGACTGGAGTAATAGTTTTAAAATACAAATTTGATGGTGTCACTCCCAGATTTATTTCTCAACTCACTCCCAAACTTCAGAGAACACCCCACAAAAGGCCCCCAATGTCTGACCTTTACCCTCATTTCCAGTCTCATCTGTTAGAGCTCACTGCTGGCACCCTATGCTTGAGCCATTTTGAGCTGTTTGCACTTCTGTAAACATACTGTATTCTTTCATACCGCCATGTCTTTGCCCCTACTGGTGCAATTTTAAACTCTAGAATACCTTTTCTACCCTTCCTGCCTAACTAGCTCCAATTCATCTTTTTCTGATGGCTTTATTGAGATACAATTCACATAGCAAACAATTTGTTCATTTAAAATGTACAATTCAATGGATTTTAGTTTAGTCACAGAGTTGTGCAATAATCACCACTATTTAATGCCAAAACATCTTTATACCCCTAAAAAAAACTCTATACCTATTCCCCCCCCCCCCCCACTTCTCCCACCCCTCCTGGCCAGCTGCTGGCAACCATTGATCTACTTTCTGTCTCTATAGATTTGTCTATTCCAGGGTCATCTTCCAAGATTTTTTCAGGTGTTGCCTCCTCTTGTTGGCCTCCCAGTCCCCTGATTTCAAAGCCTCTACTGCAGGTGCCAATAATGCTCCTTGCATGGATCTGACATAGCACTTAGCTCACTATATTCTTGCCTGCCTCCCCACAGAAATTGACTTACTCATCTCTGAAACCCCAATGTCTAATACTTGGCCTGGCTCAGAAGAAGTACCCCATAACTATTGGCTAAATGAATGAATGACTTCCAGGAAGCCCTGACAGGCAGAAAGGCCTCTCAGTGAATGGATGATAGATGAGTGAATATACAAGTAAAACCAGACAGTGGATGCCTAAGTGCTCATTTTTCAGCTCACTTGCACTTGGATAAACTTAGCAACTACCATACTGATGTCTCTTCTGTCTCTACAGTTGATATGCAGCTTCCAGAACCTAGGGAAACATTACCATAAGTGGTGCAGACGAAGTATATCCTCAGAAAATATTCATAATACAGTAGTTTAAGCTTTACCTGTGGGACTAACAGCAACACTCTCAGGCCATATTCCTACCTAACCTTTTCAATTTTCTATATTCTCTCTGTGTCTCTCTCTCAATCTCTCCTTCTCCCTCCTAATCTCCTGCCTTCCTTTCTTCCTTCTTTCTCTCCTCCTCCCTCCCTCTGTCTCCCCACCCCACACCCTTGGGATATTTGCCTTTAATTTTAAAGCACATTTCAGAATATCTCTGATTAACAATGTAGATCCTTAGATTTAAAAGAAAATTAAGTTTAGCGTGAGATGTCTGAACATGAATCCACTTTGAAAGCTGTTTAATCGTTCCGTTTCAATGCACCACATTTCTTTTTACATGACTGGATATTTAAAAAGCTCATTAGCAAGGGAATATAAAACAATTTGCAAACACAATGGAATATGAAGATGTTAAATAGTAAACCATCTTCTTTTGGGCATTTTATTGACTAGAGACAAATGGGGGTGCACTCTGACTCAGGCAGCCATTGTCTGCCTTTCTCTGTCTCTATGTCTTTCTCCCTATTTCAAACTTCCTCGTTCTTCTCTTCTCTTAATATCCTACTCTTTCTTGTCTCCCCTCTCCTCCATGCTTGATCTCTTTCTCTCTCCTTTATGATTCTCTCCTTTGCCCATTTTGCTGTTTGAACCTTTTTTACTCTTTTACTCTCTGTTTCTCCTCCACTTTCTTTTATTCTTCTTCTCGCCTAGACCCATTTCTCTTTCTTTCCTTCTGTTCTTTTCACCCAGAATGATGGAGGGAAGAGAGAGTGGTGGTTGGGGGAAGATGAGTAGAAAAGGAGGTGGGGGAGAGATTGACAATGGGGCTGTCCTGCACATGCCACATCATCTGCCACAAAAAGGGATGTGCCCTGGTCTGAATCACCCATATTTCTTCCGCTTTAAGATAAGGCACATAACCTCTTTGTGCCTCACTTTTTTCTCACTTACAAAATTGAAACAAAATAGTATGTTCCCAGACTACCTGCCAGAGATGTTGTTAGGGTCAAACTTGGGAATGAATATGAAAAAGATTTGAAAAGAACCAGACCCCTGTAATTGGAAGCACTCAGGGGAAAGGGTGGGAGGATTACTGCCTTGCACTGCGCCGGGATCTAATTAACTGAGGATTGCAGTTCTTGCCTTTCTGAGGAATGTGTTTCTTTTCACCTTTGCTCTACTCATCAAATCACTTGGTTGTCTGTGTACCTTGTTCGAATGTTCTTAGTGTCTTCAGAGGGGAAGGATAACGTGTTCCTTTGTATGCTGTTGATTTTTATCCCTTCCTTTTCTCTTGCATTGGGCTAGCAAATGGAACCTCAAGCAGCCAGCTCTCTACCCCCAAGTCTAAGCAGTCTCCCATCTCTACGCCCACCAGTCCTGGCAGCCTCCGGAAGCACAAGGTATTATGTCTCTTATACCTTACTAAACCCCTTTGCACTCGGACTTTTTTGAATGGCTGGTTGATAGTTTTCTCTTCCATCTACTTCAACAGCACATCGAGATCAGAATTTCCCTTCATCTGGATCATTAGTTTGAAGCCCTGGGAATCCCAGCAGGGGCCAAGCTTCCAGTCACTTTTATTTATTCCTCTGACTCCCGGTTTATTTACTTCCAGTTACATTTAACCAAAAGGACGAGGTAGAGAGGTCCCAAATACCCATTCTGATCTAATGGTGTCACCAAATGATGGCTCAGGGGATGAGCTGGGCACTTGTCGCTCCAATTCAGATGCATAGCACAGGGGGCATTGAGGGCAACTTATGTCCCCAGGCACCAGTCAACAGAAGTGACATAAAGATAGCAGTCAAAGAAAGTTAACACTGAGTTTCTCCCTTTAGATTTGCTGGACATTAAAATATGAACACACCCTAGTTTCACTATGTATTCTTCATTATAAGGCAGATTCTGGTACAGTGTAGGAAGAGAGGGCATATATACATTGCGTTGGCCCCGGGCACCATTTACACCTCTAAGTCATCCCAAATAAATATACCATTAAAATAATACAAGTGTATAAATTCTATAGCCCCACTTTCCAAACAGATTCCCACCCAGAAATCTCTCCTAAATAGAAAATCTGGAGTGGTCACCGCCTTGAACCTCATCTCTAAGGTAACGTGGATGTGGCTTCTGCTCTGATTACCATGCTCTAGAGCAGCTTCCTCTAGGATTCTCTTGTCTTCTTCCTGCTCAAAAGACTTGGTGTGAGATGGAAATAGGCGAAAAGCCACCAATATGGCCAACTCCATCACAGAACCATAGAAGGTCAGAGCTGGAAGAGATCTTAGATGGAGACAAATTAGTTTCATTTGATTCTCACAATAATCTTATGAGGTTGATATTTTAAGATGAAGAAATTGAGATCCAGAAAGGTTAAATTACTTACTAGAGTAACATAGCTAGGTAGTAGCAGACAGAACTGGCCCCCAGGTTACTGCTGGCGGTATGCTGTTGTCACTTCACACTAGCTCACTTTTTTTTCTCTTTGTGTGAGGAAGATTGGCCCTGAGGTAACATCCATTGCCAATCTTCCTCTTTTTGCTTGAGGAAGATTGGCCCTGAACTAACATCTGTGGCAGTCTTCCTCTATTTTGTATGTGGGATGCCACCACAGGATGGCTTGATGAGCAGTGTGTAGGTCGACGCCCAGGATCCAAACCTGCAAATCCCAGGTCCCCAAAGCAGAGCCCGTGAACTTAACCACTATGCCATTGGGCCGGCCCCCACACTAGCTCGCTTTTACGGGACTTCCTAACTCTGTGTTCAGTGACATCATATAGGTAACTAGAACTCAGCCATGAAGGGAATATTTACACTACGGATATCAGCAAATACTACAAATCAAGGTGGTTGTTTTTTTCCTACAGGAAGTCAATTGTTAAACATTTAACAGCACACCACTGCCTAACATCCATTTTCATTTCCTTTTCTCTACATCAGGACTTCAATTTCCTGGTTAATCTGACCATTACCTGCTCCATCATTCCTAATGCCTGTTTCATTTCTTTAATGACCCATTTAACTTCTGGTATTGACCCTGCCTGATCAGAACCTTCTAATTGTCCTGCTGAGCTATTTGGTTTCCCCAAAGGAGGATCTGCTGAACTGCGTAGCCAACAGCACCCAGAGATTGTGAAATGGATGAAAATTGCTTTTGCAGTCAGCTTTCAGTTATTCTTCTGAGTGGCAAAGCTTGTTAATGTGGACATTCCAAGATGGGGAGTAGCCTACTTCTGTTGTTCCACTCTCCACGCGGAACCTCCTATGCTACACTGCTTCTTACTGTGTCTTTGCCCTATGCATTTCTGCCTTTACTTTCCTTCTGGAAAGTGTGACCTACCCCACTACCTTCCATCAGTACCTTCCCCAAAGGGCTAGGGGCAGCTTGGGCATTTGGTCTGCACACTTGAGTCATTCAGCTTTTCAATTGACATTTTCAGTTCATTTAGGCTGAGGACCCATCATCCATAAGCCCACTGGGGTGAGTGTTGGCATTGTTAAACCGTTTCTCCTGGTTGGGTTTGCAGGCTTTTTCTTTGTGAGGGTTTTTTTCTTGTTCTTGTTTTGACTCAATTCTAAGAACGAATTTAACCATTGAAGGATTAGAATAAGCTACAGCTGGCAGCATTTTCTTAGCACCTCACTGTTTTATTAACTGTGGAATTTTTAGTGTATTATTTTATTTTTAAAATTACTTTTTATGACAGTTAGGCAAACAAACATTAGGTTATAAATTATATAATTTTCTAGCGTAAACTTTTAAAACACCATTTAGATTTTGTATAATTCTTACTATTTTTTTAGCTTTTTACTTTAATATCATTTCAAATTTATGAGTTGCAAGAATAATATAAAGAACTTCTGTATACTCTTTACACAGATTCACCAGTTGTTTATATTTTGACTTATTTATTTTTTGTGTTTTCTCTCTCTCTCTGCACAAATTTACATTTTTCTATTTTTTTAACCACTTGAGATTAAGTCACAGACATTATGCCCTTTTACCTCTAATACTTTCGTATATATCTCTTAAGAATAAGGACATTTTCTTTCATAACCATAGTACAATTATCAAAATCAGGAAATTTACACTAATGCAATACTATTATATACTCTACAGTCCATATTTAAGTTTTATCAATTGCCCCAATAACGTTCTTTTTCTGGTCCAGGATCCAATCCAGGATCACACATTACCTTCAGTTGTCATGTCTCTTTATTCTTCTTTAATCTGAAAAGTTCTTGAGGCTTTTTTTTATCTTTCAGGAAAGTATATTGTCGACATGAAGAGTACAGGCCAGTTACTTGGTAGAATGTCCTCCAGTTTAGGTTTGTCTGATGTTTCCTTGTGATTAAATTGAGATTGTGCATTTGAGGCAGAAATGTCATAAAAGTGATGTTGCATCTCTCTCAATGCATCCTATCAGGAGGCAATAGCCTCATGCTTACACCACCAATGATGGAGGGTGAACTGTTTTTTCTGAATAAGCTAAAAAGTGTCTTGAGACGTTCCTCAGTCCCTCTGGGCTTCAGGTGTCAGCCTCTTGCTCCTCCTTTCACACAGCTACCTGAGCTTTAGCACCATCAAGGTCCTTGGGCAGTTGGCCTTAGCAGATCTCATCTGAACTTCCATCCAAGTGGACCTGAAAGGTGTGAGTCATGGTGGAGAAAGGAAGCAGGTGGCTGAGGCCATGACTTTCCTCCTGCGCAATTGGAAACAAACTTGAAGTCCCAGCATCCCTTTGGTAACTTTTGATGGCTGTGGCAGGGCCCTAAGCTGTAATCAGCCTCTTGGCTTCCCCTCTTAAGCAGCTCATGGAGAATCCTCTCTAATGCAGCTGTGATGGGGTTAGCCAAAGTCCGCATACTCAAGTGCTACAATATGGACACAGAGTAAATCCTTGTATAGTTAATGAGAACAATATTTTGCATTTTCATACTGCTTTTTCCTGTTGCATAGCAATTTTCTCATTTACCCTTTTGATAACCCAGTGAAAGAGATAGGGAAGACAGTGTTTTCATTTTACAGATAAGAAAAAGGAAGTGCCGAGATCAAAGACAGCCCCAGTATGATTCAGTAATTTGGAGAAGGTACCATAGTAAAGAAGTTCAAAATGCTGAGAAACATAGGGAAATTTTCTCATTTATTTTTAAAGTTTTCCCAGATTAATGATTGCACTTGTGGTTTTAAATTTGTAGGCATTTTACTTGTGAAGTTGTCTGGAGATTGAAGGAAAAGGTATTCAACATATTATGTGACAATATAACTAACATTATTTAAATATCCATTTTCTTCTGTGTTTCCAGACTTTTTTGTCATCCTGTAAGTGCTTGGAGAGAGAGTTTGATGAGTAAAGCAGGGTCCTGACCCTTAAATCACAGACACCACTCTAAGTGGATTTTGGTGGTGTAATCAAGAGCAAACAAAAGGACTGCAAGAGCACAAAGGAGGGTGGGAAAGACATCCGATTGTGGGAGGGTGGGAGACAGGAAAGCTTTACAGACTAGGTGACATTTAAGTGGGGCCTTGAAGCCTGGGTAGACTTTTGATGGCTGGTGAAGAGAATGGGCATTCTGGCTTAAAAAAAAATCAGTGAGAACAAAACCACACCATCAGAAAAGTGCAGGGCACTTTTGGGAAAAAGCGAACCCAAACTAGAAGCCAGGTTTCTCAAAACTCCTCTCTGACTTCCTTTGGACTATAAGCTCCTTGGACCAGACACCAAGTTTTTGTTTTCTCTAATGTATTAATATGGCCAGCACAGCTGTATTTGTTACAAACATTTTGTTCTGGAGGGCTCCAAGGGACTAAGCAAATGAATTTCAGGTGCAAATTATTTGTATTGTTAAGCAATATGCATTTTTCTGTATTTCTACATATCAATCAACAAAAACAGAAGGTTGAGATAATTCCTTTTCCTGAACATTTTAATACCCATGAAAAAAATACATTTTGAATACTAAATAAATTGATAGAGGACAGAAGTTCATACCTAAGCCTAGTCCTATGGAGTCTCTCTCCATAGCCTGCATCTCACCCTACTCATTCCAAGTTATAGCAGCTGCAAATGGAGTCTCCTCATGATTCTACCCCTAGGCCTGTCCCCGCTTCCTCTGAGATAAAAGTCTGGAAAAATCCTCTCAGATAATTATATCTGCCAACCAACCAATTACACTGAAGTGTCTGTTACATGAACGATTAAGAGTAGGGTTGAATGCTGAAGGCTAGTGGTTCACTGTAGTGGGACTCAAAGTGGTGGCTTCCATAATGAAAATGCCCTTTCGTACTGCCTGAAAAATGTCCAGCGAGTTCAATAACTTGTCAGTGTCTGTCTCATTTCACTTGCTTAGGTATAACTAAGGAAAAACAAAATGCAATGATCCGAGTTATATTTTAGAACTAGAAGGAAACTTAAAGGTTTTATAGTCGACATCTTCCTCAATTTTCAGATATAGAAGGAAAGACCCTGAAAGGGGAAGTTGAATGGCAAAGCTAGGCCTAGAACCTAGGTCTCCTGACGCTTAATCCTGTGCTCTTTCTGCTACAGTGGACATCATTATGTGTAAGTTTAACTTACGGAATTCATCAGTAGTCACAATGTAGTCATAGAACAAAACTGCTATAAAACCATCTCTTACATTTATACACATCATTACATACTGAATATTATTATATACGTTATATATCACTACATGCATACGGCTGTATAGGATTACATGCTCTGGCGTCACATAAACAGCATTTAATTGTCAATGTAAGGAATTTCCAAAGATACTATTTTTTAAAATAGCTTATTGAGATGTAATTCACATACCATAAAATTCACCTTTTTAAGTGTAGTTTAGTAGGTTTTAGTGTAATCAAAAACTTGTGCAAGAATATATTTATCACCCTCAAAGGAAACTCTATGCCTATTAGTCATCACAGCCCCTTCTCCCTCCAACCAGCTCCTGGCAACCACTAAACTACTCTCTGTTTCTATGAGTTAGCGTATTCTGAACATTTCAATAAATTGCCCTCTGAGCACTGCTTTAGCTGCATCCCATAACTTTTGCTATATTGTTTTTCCTTTATCTCAAAAGTATTTTCTAATTTCTCTTGTGATTTCCTCTTTGACCCATTGGCTATTTATCAGTGTTTTTTTAATTTCCACATATTTGTGAATTTCCCAAATATCTTTCTGTTCTTCCTTTCTAATTTAATTCACTGTAGTTGAAGAACACATTTTGCATGATTTCAATCCTTTTAGATTTATTGAGACTTGTTTTATGACCTAACATATGATCAATCCTGCAGAAGGTTCTATGGGCTCTTGAGAAGAATGTGTATTCTGTTGTTGTTGGATGGACTATTATATAGATGTGTAATTGTTTGTAGTGTTGTTCAAGTCTTTTCTTTCCTTGTTGGTCTTCTACCTAGTTATTGTATCCATTATTGAAGGTAGGGTATTGAAGTGTTCAACTATTATAGTTGAATTGCTTATTCCTCCTTTCAATACAGTCATTTTTTGCCTCAGGTATTTTGGTGCTCTGTTGTTAAGGTGCATATATGTTTATAATCATGTTTTTGGATGTATTGACCCTTTTTGTCATTATAAAATGTCCTTCTTTGTCTCTAGTAACAATTTTTGTCTTAAAGTCTATTTCATCTAATATTAGTATAGCCTCTCCAGCTCTGTTTTGGTTACTAACTGCAAGGTAAGTCTTTTTCCATCCTTTTACTTTCAACAACTTTGTGTCTTTGAATCTAAATTTTTTCTCTTTCAAACAGCATAGAGCTGAATCATTTTTTTTGTTAAATCCATTCTGTCAATATCTGCCTTTTCTTTTGAGAGTGTAATCTACTTATGTTTGATGTAATTACTGGTAAGATAGGAATTAACGTCTGCCATTTTGCAATTTTCTATGTCTTATGTCTTTTTTGTTCCTTTATTCTTTGATTTCTGCCCTTTTGTATTAAATAGATATTTTTCTAATGTATCATTTTAATTCCTATGTTATATTTTTACTAATTTTATTTTCAGTTCTTTTCTTAGTGGTTGCTCTGGAGATTACAATTAACATCTTAATACAATCTACTTTAGATTAATATCAACTTACTTTCAATTCTATAAAAAAATTTTGCTATAGTATAGCTCTGTTCCTTCCCTCCTCCCTTTGTGCTTTTATTGACATACAAATTACATATTTATATGTAATTAAGTCCATCAACACATTTTTATAATTACTAGTCCATGCAGTTGTCTTTTGAATTGGATAATAGAAGAAAAGAGTTAGAAACATAAATCTGTACTTTCTCTTGTGTTTACTTTTATCAGTGTTCTTTATTTCTTATGTGGATTTGAATTACTGCCTATTGTTTCATCATTTCTCATGGAAGGATTCTCTTTAGTATTTCTTGTAGAACATCTCTGCTAGCAATGAATACTCTGTCTTTGTTTATCTGAGAATGTCTTGATTTCTCCTTCATTCTTCAAAGGTGATTTTGCTTGATTTCCTTAAATGCTATGATCCACTAAGTTTCCTAGCCTTTGTTGAGGGGCTGTGTGTGTGTGTTGGAGCAAGATTTCAATGCTCTGTTGGGTAGTTTACGACTTTGCATTAGCCTTCATTTGCTGCTTGTGCAGGGCCTCAAGGCCAACCAGAGGTGAGAGATTAGGCCATTGTCAGCTCTTTTCTGAGAATATGTCCAGTCCTGAACATAGAGATTTCTGGGAACATGTCAAGAGATTTTCAAAGTCCTCTATGGACATTAATTCTCCATTTTTTCCTTTTGAGATTTTTGAGCAGCTTCATTTGCCCCAACTGTTTCCCCCAGCTCAGGCAGCTGTGATTTTAAACAGTTCCAGCTGATTAATACTTCTTGAAAAGGCTGTTCACAGTGAGTGTGCTCGGACACAGGCCAAATAAAGAAAAACCTGGAAACCTAAGTGAGAGTTTCCAGGGAGCTACCATACAGGTCAAATAGTGACAATTCTCTGGGAATGGGGCATTCTGGGGAGCTCCAAACCCATTTTGCATCCTCCAGTGGCTGCTAGGTTGCTGTTTTTCAGATACTGTAGTTGTGAGGCTATTGGTTTTCAAAGCTACATTGGAGCTGTGGAGAGGGAGAATGGAAATAGATCAAGTTAAAGTACAATAAATCTTGGTATTCTTACTGAGATTCAGCTATTTTTCTTAAATAAACACTTTTTGGATTGTTGCAAGCCTTTGGTTAATTTCCAGAGTTCTGAAAAAGTTGATTTTGACAATTTTTCCAGTGTCACTGTATTTACATAAGAGCAGATATTCAGAGAGTCTTTTCCCACAATTCTGGAAGTCTAGAGCTCAAAGATTCTTTTGCTTATGTTCGATTTTTACTTTACTCAAGTACTTGAGAACTATATCCCTTCAGAGGTGCAACTCCATTGTACGCCACCTTGCCTCAATTCAATTTTACAAGTTTTTATTGCATTCCTATTGTTTCCTCAGCATTGTACTTTCTCTTTATCAGTTGTCTGAGAAATTTTGTTTGGTAGTTTAGAACAAGAGTGCCAAATACGGCCTATGGCCTGGTTGTTTTCGGCTGGCCCCCGATGTAAAAAAATGTTTCTTATATCTTTAAAGGGTTGTAAAAGAAACAAAACCCAAACAAACAAGACTGTCTGACAGAGACTATATGTGACCATCAAAGAGAGCCTAAAATACTTATCTATTAATATTAATAATTATTAATACTATTAATACTAATACTAATAATATTATTAATAATAATATTAATACTAATATTTATCTAGCCCTTTACAGAAAAAGTTTATTGATCCCTGATTTACAGTGAAGGGGTGTGAGGTTGGTGAGAAGTGAGTTTATTTGCTGTAGTTGCCTTTGTTGTGTTAATAATGATTCACTATTCCCTTGAAGAGCCCCAAATAATAGTCTCCAAGCTGGAAAATACATTATAGATTGTCAGTTTCAAAGTCTGCATTTTCTTGAAGATTCAAAGACTTGTTCAATGTCACAGTACTAATTAGCCAGGGCTAAAACCTCAGGTTTCTGAATACACTTTACTCCTCTTTCCATTCTAAGCTGCCTAAAAGTTTTCCTGCCCCTTCTTTCTCAGCAGAAAGCATTCTCAATGTTAGACAAATAAGTCCCCTTCCTCTGCATTCTTGTCCTTCTTCTTCATCTTCACTTTTTCCCCTACCTCGAGAAGAAGCTGTATTCTGCAATTTTCTTGGACAGTCCTCAAATGAAGTTCTCTGTTTCCATCATACCAAAGAGAGTCTCTTAAATATCCACAGAGTTGACCCTAAATTTTCCAGTTTCTTTTAGTATCTTGCTATAATGTGAATGAGAACAGTGGTTTTCAAATTGTGCTTCATTTGGGGATGAGTGAGATTCTGCCTCCCCCATGTCTGGTTCAGCCAGAACAACTACACTTTTATTTATTTCACGTATTGGGCTTCTAAGCAAAATTTCATTCAAATAGAAGATTTGAAAGGAGAAGAGAAAAAGAGATTGAGAGATTTGAAAATCACTGATTTAGACTGTGGATGAATGAAGTCCAAGAAGAAAAAATCAATTAGAAAATGAACAAAAGAACACAAAGAAACATTTCACTGAAGTGTGCGCAAATCAGTCAATGGAGGATCTCCAAATAGAGCTCTGGGAACATTGAAAAAACCAGTGCCACATCACCCCTCTTTCCTCAAAACACAGACAAGGCTTGGGGCAGTATTGGAGCCATGAATCTTCATTCCTGGTGGGAAGTGGAAGCATCAAGAATTAAGTTGGAAGTAGGTAGATGGGGTACATTTTCTGGGTTAGGCGTTTGTTCAGCACCTGGCAGTTCTCTGGGAGCCTGAAACGAACCTCCATATATATTCACAACTGATTTTTAACAAAGGTGCAAAAATCAATCAATGCAGGAAAGATAGACTTTTCAATAAATGGTTCTGGAGCAATCGGATATCCACAGGCAAAAAGATGACCCTGAACCTAAACCTTACATATTATTCAAAAATTAACTCAAAACTGGATTATAGATGTAAATGTAAAACATTTAGAAAGGAAACATAGGAGAAAATCTTCTGATCTTTGGCTATGCAAAGAGTTCTTAGATTTGACAACAAAAACACAACCTATAAGACAAAAAAATAATAAATTGGATCAATTGGACCTCTTTAAATTAAAAACTTTTCCTCGGTCAAAGACCATGCAAAGGGTATAAAAATACAAGCTACAGACTGGGAGAAAATATTTGCAAGCCACATATATAACCAACGACATATATAGAATATAAAAATAACTGTTAAAATGCAACAGTAAGAAAAAATCTGATTAGATAATAAACAAAAGATACAAAGAAACATTTCATGGAGAGGAATTACAGATGTCAACTATGCACATGAAAAGATGTTTAACATCATTAGCCATTAGGGAAATGCAAATTAAAACTACAATGAGATATCACTACAAACCTACAGGAATGACTAAAATAAAAAGTAGTGAAAACACCAAATACCTGTGAGGATGTGGTTAAACTGGATCATTAAAACTTTTCTGAGGAGAATCTAAATGGTACAGCCACTCTGAAAAACAATATGGCAGTCTTTACAAAACTAAACATGCAATTACCAGCAGTTGTACTCTTGAGCATTTATCCCACAGAAATAAAAACTTATGTTCACACAAAAACCTGTACGTGAATGTTTATAGCAGCTTTATATTTAGTAGCCCCAAACTGGAGTCATCCCACGTATCCTTCAATGGGTGAATGGTTAAACAAACTGTGGTACATCCACACTATGGAATACTGCCCAGCAGTATAAAGAAGTGGACTAATGATACATGCAACAACTTGGATGAATCTCCAGGGAATTATGCTGAATAGGAAAGGCCAATCCCAAAAGGTTATATATTGTGTAATTTCATTTATGTAACATTCTTGAAATGACAAAATTGTAAAGATGGGAAACAGATCATTGATTGCCAGGGCTTAGGGATGGGGAAGAGGAGGCTGTAGCTATAAAGGGATGGCATGAAGGAGCCCTTTGGTGAGAGTACAGTTCTATATCTTGACTGTGGTGATGGTCACACAAATATACACGTGTTAAAATTACATAGGACTACATACATACACACACACACATGAGTGCATGTAAAACTGCAACATGGTACCATTGGGGGAAATTGAGTGAAGTGTGCATTGGTACAAAGATATCTCCCTGTACTTCTACTTCCTGTGAATCTATAATTATTTCACAATAAAAATTAGAGAAAATATCAATTAAAAAAACAAAAGCAGTCATATAATCTTGCTCATTTCAGAGCCCAAAGCCCAAGATGTTAAGAAAAGGAGAATTAACTTTATCTCTTATCTTCTCACAGGACCTGTACCTGCCTCTGTCCTTGGATGACTCAGACTCACTTGGTGATTCCATGTGAAGGAGGAGAGAGCGTTCAGAGTCCAGAGTACAAATCCAAGCTTACCGTTACAATAGGGTACTTCTGCTCAAGTGTCCAACAGGGCTATTGGTGCTTTCAAGTTTTTATTTTTTCTTATTGTTATTTTTAAAAACACACTGTAATATGTTGGGTTTATTTTCCTGTGATTTCTCCTCTGGGCCACTGATCCACAGTTATCAATTATAAGAGATAGATTGATAACCATCCATTGGGGTAACTTTCCAGGAATGCAAAATGTGCTAGTCCATGACATTTCTATTGAATATTTAGGCACCTGCGTTATTTTTCCCGTCTCACTTTGCTCATACACGACAGTCTTCCTTCTGTAGAGGGTTGTTTACATACATAACACTTAAAATGTGTGTGTGGGGGGAAACTCATTGGCAAATCCAAGAGTGACAAACACAAGTGCCCCTTGTCTCTCGATCTCAAGAATGCTGGAGGCTCCTGGGAGGACAGCAAGGCAGCTCCCCAGCCTCGCTCTTCACTCCTGATTGAGCCCCTAGTTTGTTGTCTAGCACCAGTTCTGGCTGCCAAGGGGGAGAAACACCAGCAACTTGTAATTCTGACACCAGATGCTTAGGACCCCAGTGTGAGGGCTAGCTAAAAGAGAATTGGCAGAATGGGGAAACACTGGGGACATTTCAGCAGAGTTTTATAAAGTACAGTGAATTCCTTGTCAACCTCTCCACTGGGACAATTTGGAATCAATAAGCAATTAATAAGAGTTGGGGGTGAGGGACTTCATATACCTGATTCCACTAGGAGGCTGTCTAACATAGCAAGTTATTACACAAACTGTATGGTATCCATCTATCTCTGTTCTATTGAATGCCTTGTAAGCAGCCAACACTGAAAACACTGTGAAATTTGTTTTCAGGTCTGACACCTTTCGGTCGCTTTTTATAGCAAGAAGCCAATATCCTTTTTATAAAACATTGTGTCTGTATTTCAGGAGCAAACTCTTCAGGCTCCTTTTTTATAAACTGGTGATTTTCTTTTGTCTAAAAAACACATGCAGAAAATTTACCAAAAAAAAAATGCAGAAGAATAACGTAGTTTAGAAATCATGCTGTCACTGCCAAACAGAAACCTCCAGGAGAAAACAAAATGAATAGCAGAGGCCAATTCAATAGAATCAGTCTTTTGATAACTTTTTAACAGTTATACTTACATTAATAATTTCAATGTGGACCAGACATTCTAGTTATATTTTAAATGAAATGTTATGGCATATTTTAAGCAACTCTTTTTTATCTAGATTCCTGGTATTTCATACTAAAGACACAGAAACCTTTCACTTGTCTTTAACACTAGAAAGGATTTCTCTTTGCTAAGGACTGATCATTTGAAGTAATTCTCAGTCTTTGAGGTACAGGTTCATAACGCTGCTTTTTGTTTGTAATCACAGCCCATAATGGCAAAGACAAGGAACTTTAAGTGGAAGCCATGCATGCCAATTCTGTGTTTGCTTTTAGCAGATATGAAGATGTCCTTATTTCTTTGTAATTGTTCAGATAGTTTGAAAGGTGCAGCATTCAAAGCCAAACTGCTGCTTGGCTAGTGAATGACTTGCAGTTGTTTATCCACTTTAACTGGAATAAGCTTGCTGTGTGTGTGTGTGTGTATGTGTGTGCACGCGCGCGCGTGTGTGCAGCTGCTTCATAATTAGGAGATACTACAGGATACTCCGACATGGATCAGTGGCAACTGCTGATGTGCACTGTGTAGGAGGGAACTCAGTGGTGGAAGGAGTAGCTCAAATGCCCCCAGACAAGCTTCAGATGTCCTTAGCTACAAAAAACATTTTTGGTTCGAGAAAAGTCCACATGATGGTAGTACTGATTCCTGGTTAAATTGGTCATTGAAGAACCCAAAATTATGAGAATCTCTTTTTGCCCTTCTCCTTTATTTGTAGGCCTGTTAGAAACCATTAAGAAGCCCATTTTACTTACCCCCTACCTCTTTCTAGAAGCTAAGGTTTTCTTAGTGCCTCTCAGAATAATTTGTAGTTAATTGAGAAAAATTGTTACTTGGAATGGAGAGGGAGTGTAGAGAGTGGTAGGAGGTCTGTTTCTAAACTTCAAGCCAGATGGCCAAAGATTCCACCCACAGTCTTTCTCCAGATCTCATTTCGTCCAATTCCTTCAATTAAAGATGAAACAGAGGCTGAGGCAGCCCAATGACCTGCTGGTAAAGAGCATGGCCAGAGGAGGAATTCAGATTTCCCTATGTCCAGGCCCTATGTTACCTCTCTGAGCCTTTCCTTGCTTGTGAATATGCACCATTAGAAAATATGAAATGGACATATTTTCTTTAGAATGATCTTTGAACCAACAATCTTCTAGAATAATAATAGATTTTCCATCTTTCTTTTAATCAATTATAAGGAAATATTTCTGTACTGCCATTTCAGG
Organism: Equus asinus; assembly: GCF_041296235.1. Lineage (NCBI taxonomy): Eukaryota > Metazoa > Chordata > Mammalia > Perissodactyla > Equidae > Equus > Equus asinus. The sequence goes on along the minus strand of NC_091820.1, from coordinate 104,099,376 downwards.
GGGCCTTGGTATAGTTCAAAATTCAAGCCTTCAATAATTGCATTTTAAATTAGCCTATTTTCAAGGCAAAAAAACCCAGTTGTAACTGAGCACCTTCACCCCTGTCTTTCATTCCCAATTTTACCAGATCCAGTTTTACCACTAAAGTCCCGTTGTATTACCTTCTGCACAGTCAGCAAATATCAAGTATTCAGTAAGTATTTACCTCCGCTACCCCCATTCTCCCTCCTTCTTTCACACACACACACAAACACACACATAATCCATCTGTTGCTTGTTCCTACCTCCTTATTTTTTTCCCTTACAGAAATAGAAATAGGGACAAAGAAGGGGAAAATGTATATATGGGGGCTGGGCTGAACAACTTCATAAGTAGTGTTAACTAGGAGTAAATTGAGAGAAAAGTTCCTTTTCTCTTCACTGTTTTGGAAAGGATAGCCATTACCATGACTGCTTTGTGTCCTTACAGACTTTAGTATTAGCCTAGATTGAATCATAGAGTTTTCTAGCTGGAAGGAACCTTAAGATCACATCATGTACTTCAAATTCCTCATTTTCAGGCCAGGAACGGAGATGCAGAGGTAAAGTAATTTCCCCAAGGTCACACAGCTGGCTAGGGGCAGGGCTGGGATTAGAACCCACATCTCCTGGCTCTTATTCCAGGGCCTTTTCCCACTGAACTGTATTGCCTTCCACTAGGCTCCTGAGAATTCTTTCCCAGGGTCATGTTGCATCTTGGAGCCATATGCTGCTGCCCTGATCTCAGTGGGAAATCCTCCAAGCAACCTAATACGGCTCTTTCTCCCTGTATTCATATGGTTCCCATCCACATGGACTGCAGATGTCTCCAAAGAGCAGGAGGCATCGAGGACCAACGGGAACAATGAGGGCCCTTGCCTTGTCCATCCAACACAAGGAATCACTGCCCCTCCTTGAGGAGCCCTCCGAACAGCCCCCCGAGCTTCTGTCCTGTCCAAAGCGAATGGAGGAAGACTGGTTTTCCTTGGCAGCTCAACTCATCTCACCTCATACTGGTTGGTCTTCACGAGCTGAGGGAAATGTTTCTTGTTCCTAGAGCAGGGAAAGGAAGGAAGGAAGAGCGGAACAATAGCTTTGTTCATCCAGACTTTCTGAGGTGGCTTTGCAGTATTTTTAAGTGACTGTGGCTGTGATTCATTGGCAATAAGTTCTTTTAAAATATGAGAGTGAGATTAGCTAGAGAAAATAACCTGGTCTTGCTGCAGTAGCCCTCATCCACAATGTCCCCATAGCCGTCCTGCCCTGATGGGGGGCAATTTCCAGGTATAAGCAAGGGGTTTGTGACTAATATGTACCCTGGCTGATGTTAAACATTGGCTCCTTCTATTTGCACTAAAATAGCAAGGTATGTGCTTTACACACCCTACTCATCTTTTTGTGTACACTGCTCCTGTGGCCTTCCATAGCAGAAACCAGGGCAACAAGATCTGAACACATAGTTTTCCTTGCAGCAAGGCTCTTCCTGGAAACTAAGGGGTATTCATTAGTTCGGTTCCAAGAGACCTCCTTCTCAGTTTACCCCACTCCTAAGGAAATTCTCTCTTTTGTGCTTCTTCCCAATCATAATTAACCAAGGAACTTTAAAATGGACCTGTAATTATCTGAAGAAGGCAAGAAGGGGTCTGAGCCCCTAAATCCTTCTTTAAATCACCCAGCCCCAGTCATAGACCAGCAATCCAGTGCTTGCCTTAGACAAAATTGTCTACTTCCATGCTCCCTTCAATACTCTGGATGGACATGCCCCCAATCCCCCTCAGATTTGGTTCTAAATAGCTTTTCTTTTCTTAAAGAACACATCTCCCTTGGACAGGGGAACAAGCATGCCCATGTTCTCAAAATGAGCTCCAGCATGCTGATGAGGATGTTCCTAAAGATCAGCCCACCTTAGAAACATCTATGCCAAGAGACCTTTCCAGACAGATGCAGTGGGGCAGTGGGCTTTGAATGACCTGTTTCACTGTCCAGGTTGCTATGGAAATAAAAGGCAATGGAGATTTCTTTCTTTAAAAAAAGCCATTGGAAGCTGTCCTTGGCCACATGGGGCCACTTGGATCTCCAAGGCTAGACCTCACTCACATATTGCCCTCATTGCATTAAGGGATTTGGCTCTTAGGCCTAGGCTGGTTTCCTAAGTAAACCATCAGTGTTTTGAAACTCATCTGGAATGGGTGAGGGGTTAAAGTCCTATGTTTTGGGACCAGGAACCTAGAGAGAATGAAAGCCCAGCCATTGATATGCCAGAAGTGACCTGAGGCCTCCTGTATAGCAATGGAGCCTTGCTGGGCTCCCTGAGTCTCTCTCCTGGTATAGAACTTCGAACCTATCACACTTCAACCTCTGCTTGAAGAAGGAGAACCCATATTAGCCTTGTCCACTGTTCTATGATTTCATGCAGGATTTCCTCTTCCTTACAGGTGTGACCACCTGGAGCAAGGACACTGCACTGATTCCTCATGCCTACCTTTTGGCTGGAGAGGCATCTGGAGAGGAGGTTCTCTGGCTATTGCTGGCCAAGACCCACCCTAGTGCTGTTAACAGTCAGTGGATTGCCCTTAGCCCTAAAGGTTGTGATTATTGACCAAGACAACACAAGTCATTTTTTAAAAATGAATTCCTAATTTTGTTCTTCTTCTGGCTAGCATACCTCACTTTCCTAGAAGGTAAAAGGCTAGAGATTTTTTCACACCACAGCCAAGACATGTGTGCAAGGAGGAAAATGCATTTCTAAACCCACAGAGCACTGACTCCAGTGGGCAGCCTACTATGGGCTGGGAGTGTTAGCAGTTTCTCCAAACCCCTTCCACTTTTTCTTTTCAGAGACTAAAAGGCTCCCTCTCCATCAGCCTGTCTTTCAGTATACCTAGCTAGAGAATTTTGCCCCTCCTCTCTTCAGGAAAAGGTGACTTCTTCCTCTGTCTCCCCTACGCTGCTCCCCAGAGCTTGTCTCCACCTCCAAAGATCTAGTGTGGTCTTTACACCCAGCCTCTTGCTATTGGTGTCACTTTCTGCTTGTTTCCCATTAAGGATTCATGCAGCCCTCCTACTTTGGCCTAGGTAGCATGACTCTTGAACTCTCCTTCCAACTGCCTAACTTTTTATCTCTTAGTTTATGGGCTTCAACATTTTCTGGAATCAGAGGCAATCTTATCTTACCTTGGATGCCCGGGGCTAGGAGAATATAGAATTCCCATTTGGAATTAAGGCATCTTCCTGCACCTTATTAGAAGGACAGGCTAGTTGGGAGAGGTCAGATGGCAAAACAGAGGTCAGAGAAAACACCTTGTAAACTAAGGGAAAAGTGGGAGGCATTGGAACTTTTCGTTTCTGAGTTAACAACCTGAGGAAATCAATGGCTTTTTGCCGCTGTCTCTCTCCCCTGTGTATCTCTGTCTTCTTTCTCTCTCTAGTTCACTATATTTGCTCTTGGTTTTGTACTCTGTGTTATCATGCTCTTTCCACAGCACAAATGTCCATCCTTTGTCCTCTGAAATTCTTCTCTCTCTCTTTCGTTGTCTCCCTCTTTCTTTTTCCTTCCTCCTTGTCGAGGCATTGGGCATACGCCTCTTCTCAGCCCTGTGATTTTGTCTTGGTGATGAGAAGTTATTTCCAGACTCAACCAGCCCTGATCCTACCCCAGTCCACTCAGAAGTATATTGATGGGAATCAATCTGATCCTGGCCCTCTCTTCTCCATTTTCAGTTGTAATTCCTCAAAGCAGATCCTAACAAGCAGTTTCCTTATAGCTCGTGTATCTTTGGGTCTTTGCCTTCCAAGTACTGTACAGAATACTTTGTGGTTCCTTTTTAGTCTGCCATTTTGTGGAGCAGTGAAGTGTGCTCAGAAAAATAATCAGCTGAACAGAAAAATCCACCCATGGATTCATATCAGCTAAATACTATTAATTGATTTTTTAAAAATTTGCTCATAGTTTCAAAAGCTGCAATATAATATAATGAGAGACCACAGGTAATTTCTCCCATCATTTGGTTTGGCTGGGTAGGGGTGTTGGGTGGGGGTAGCAATTTGCTTAAAGTTTTACCTTTACACATTAAGCTGTCTGTAATAACCTTCTGTTTTGGGCTTGCCAACTGTTGAACTGTTTTAGCTAAACTGATAGGCAATTGAGGTTGATTTAAATGAAGAGGGTATTTAACAAATCCCTACTATAAAAAGAAACATTTACTTAATCGAAATGTATTTTTCCTTCTGTTACTAATTTACCTAAACGTTTACTATTAACACCAACTGTTCATGATCCTGTGCAGGCAGTCTGTATCAGAGTAATTAATGAAGCTAAAGAAGCCAGCTTGCAGGTGCTAATTTATTCAACAGAGTGCCCAACCCTTGGGAATGTCACTGCTTGGCAATACCATATGGAATGCCCTTTCCAATGCCATTTCTTTATAAGTTTTCTTACAGAGATTTGAGCAAGTAAGAAATTATACCAAAATGTCTCCAATGTATGGTCCTGTAATATATTGCAGCTTGAAGCCAATGATCCCTTATAACTTGTACACAACTAATGCATGTTTTGATTGAATTTTGCATTTCTCATGTGTGGTGAGTTCTTTAAAACATTTTCGGTCACCTTTTTGTGCCATTAAACTTGTACAGAAAACGCTTTTATGGCCATTTTCAAAGGGAGAAAGTTTGAAATGGAAACAGCCCACCCTTTCTGCCCTATAGCTGTAGTTAGAACTCAGTAACTGTAGCAAAACAGCTGTAATTGGTGGTTGTAGTGTTAGAGGCGTTAGCTTGCTAGTGACTAGCTTTGGAGAGTAAATGCATGGTATTGTACATCGCATTTCTTAAATAACTCATTTTAACCTCTGAAAAGAATATATTCTTCCTTGTGGTCCCTCTTCCCTCCCTTGCCCTCTCTCTCCCCCTGCTCCCAGGTGTCTTACAGTTGTAAATAACTGATTTGGAGGCCAATAATTTTTGCCAAGTAAGGTCAGCAAAAAACAAACCAACCAAAAGGGAGAAAATGTCGTCTCTCGGCAGTTATTGACTATTTCGCAAGAAATGGCATTGTGATCAAAGACTCACATCCCCTTTGCATAAAAATCAGTGGCAAATTGGGAGTGTCTTTGACCATTTGATTACATTGCAGGATTGGCTAGTTCTCAGAATCACATATAATCGAAAGACAGTGGACAATGGCGGTCCCTACCCCTGCAGCAATTTTGAGGGATTTGGGGACCTCAGAAGGCTCTGCTTGATCAATGACCAATGATTATTTTTCAAAAAGAAAAAAAAAAAACAGAGAACGACAACAGATATTGAGGGATGTTTAGCTTCCCCTGTAGAATAGTCATAGCCAGAAAAGGCGAGGATATGGGTTTATATGCTTTGCTGTCGGTTTCCCAGGCAATGCCTAACCCACTCTTAGACTGTGATTCAAAAGCAGTGTTCCAAGAAGGCATTCTCCTTTTTGGTTTGCTGTTCCCACTTGGACTGGTAGGTTTGGTGAGGCCCATGTAAACCAGCGGGAGCAGACCCTTTTCATCTCCTGTGCCTGTTAATATCCCTCTTCCTCCCTCCACAATTTGATGAGGGCTTTCTTTGGTCAGAGGACTTCAAAGTCTAGAGAAGTTCCCCATGTGTGTAATGTGTCGTGAACTGTGAGCGCTGCAGATTCACAGCATTCAATACTGGGCAGCCAAAGAGCTGCTCTTGCAATCATTTTGGCTCTCAAGCTCTGTTCTTCATCTCATTCTCATTTCTGTGTACATTTGCAAGATGTGTGTAATGTCATTTTCCAAAAATAAAACTTGATTTCAATATCTCTGGCTGACATTCTCTTTTTTTAAGCATTGAACCGATGATCATATAACCACAAAATGTCCGAGTCGGCAGAAAGCTTAGACATTATTTTGTCCAACCCCTTAATTTTATAGATGAGGAAGCTGAGGATCAATGTATGATGGAAACACCATAATTAACAGCACAGCGCATTTACAACATATAAGATCTCATATCTCCCTTCCAGAGTCGAGCAGGAATCAAAGGACCTCTTTTTTTATGTATAAGATGCTTTGGCCAAGGTCAGTGTGTGCCATCAGAATAGGTAGTCACTTCTAGTACCATGTTTTCAGAGGCCCAAGAAAGGCTCCATGAAAATACCCTACCTGCTGCCTGAAATCCTTTGACAGTGTGGCTGTTCTCCCTTCATAGGTTGATAGTGCAGCTACTCTCTGGGTGGGGGAACACCTAAATATCTTATTCACTCTTAGGCGTAAATAACTAAACATTTTTCTCAGATAAGGTTTTATTAACAGGGAGAACACAAGACACTAGGCTTGTGAAGAGGTTGATGGAGAGGGAGGGAGGAAAGAGCACAGAAAGAGGAGGCTGAGATCTTGGAAAACAGTTTAATCAACCTCACACTGAGGACCAACCCTGCAGCTTCCATCTAACCTGTGTGTGGAGAAGCAAAGATGCCAGCATCCCAGGTATTCCCAAGGACTGAGATGATTAGGAATGCTTCCTCCATATAGCATATTTTATCAACTAGCCCCATGACTATCAGTCTGGTGGAGACAAAGAAGGTAGATGGAGATGGGACTTCTTAGTGTTCCTAATCCAAGGGAAAGTTAGATACAACAGTCACACTGGACATGCCAGTCTTCATCCCCACCATCATTAGGCCCTCCTCATTGCTTGTTTCTCATGATGTCACTTTCTCCCACCTTGCTCTATCCTGGTCTCCACTGCAAGTAAAATCTTTCCAAAAGATCATTTTGATTGTGTCATTCTCTGACCAGGAACTTAGAATAGTTGTCTATTGCCCATCAGATCAAGTCCAGCTCCTTTTCATGGTTTTCATTTAAGAGATCTCTGGAGTGCTGACTATGTTCCAGGTACCCTGCCAATTGCGAGGCCTTGATCTTAGGCCTCCAGGAGTTCTAGCCTAGTGAAGACAGACCTGTAAATCAATGAGTCCAGTGCAAAGGAGCAAGTGTTACGGGACAATTAATGTCCTGGGATGATAAAGGTCAGGAAGACTTCACGGAACTGGCAGTATTTGAGAAGAAATTAAGAGTTTTCAAGGTGGGCAAGGAGCATTCTAAGCAGAGGGAATAGCATGGGAAAGGGCAGAAAAAGCAAGGCCCTTTCTGAGAACTGAAAATTCCCTGAGGTGGCCAGGTTGTAGGCCTAGTACACAGGGTCCTGGGAAGAAAATACAAGTGCATAGTCTGGAATTATAGTTAGGGTGGTTTAGACCAGTGGTTCCCAAATGCAGGTACAGCAACCAGCGGTAGTCTGTAATAAAATTTTCACCAGACTGTGGTGAAAAGAGAAAACTAAGGAAATACAGTATGTTTTTTTCATAGAAATAAATGTATTTCATTTAAAAGGGAGGACTATCTTTTGTTTTGAGATCATATCCTTTTTAACTAAATTCTCTCCTCTGATCTCTCTCTCTCTCTTATCTTTCTCTCCCCACCCTCCCGTCCTCCCTCTCCCTTCCTCCCTCTCCCTTCCTCAGCCCCTTTTCCTTTCTCCTCCCTTCCTCTCCATCCCCCTTTCTTTTTTTCTCTTTTTGTGATTTCCTTCTTTCAACAGTTGCTACTGAAAGCCTTCTTCAAGCCAGGCCTTGTGCTAAGGTCCTGGGGATACAGAGATGAGACAGATGAAAGCATTTCTGCCTTCAAGGTGCTCACACTGTAAAGCAGTACGTCAGCACCACCCAGGAACTTGTCAGAAATGCAAATTCTCCTGTCCCACCCCACATATACTGGATCAGAAACTCTGGGAGTGGGGCTCAGCAATTCCTGTTTTAATAATCTCTCCAAAGGATTCTGAGGCCCTCCCTAATTTGAGAACACCTGCTCTTGTGAATTCTACTTCCTTTTCCCTGGGACGCAGTGAGGACCTAAGTAGCATATATGATCCCATGGGCCATTTGAATTAGAGTTTACATCTTTCCTGGAAGAACGAAGACTCAAGAGGCTATAATTTCTGGTAAGATCTCTATATATTTAGTTTTCTGAAGAAGGACTGCCTTTTCAAGCTTGAGAAAAATCTTGCATAGGTAAAGACAAACTGAGAACAGGTCTTTGCACCTGTTGCAAGAGTCCAGATGGAGACATAAGAAGACCATGAATAAGGCCAGAGCAGTGGTGGTAGAGAGAAAGGATGGGGACAAGGAGCTGTTGATATAGAAGTGTCAGGATTTGGTGGACGGATGGATGTAGGGAGAAAATGTCAAAGAAGGAAAACCTTGACTTGAGTAATTCAGTCCTAGCTTCCCCTGTCCCCAGACATGGTCCTCTGTTCCGGACAGCTCAGTAGCCTCCCTCTTGGCCACCTTCTCCCCTGACTATGCAATGCTCATTAAACTTCACTCTTGCTGATCGAGTCTACTCTTCTTTTCCTGCCCAGAAAAATACCCTCTGAATGCCCTTCCACATTCTCTTCACCTGTCTAAATCTCAGATGTAGCCAAGACCTACCAGCTACGGAACTTAAGGCATATTTATAAGGAAAACAAACTCAAACATGGAGAAAAACTGGCAACTTTCTATCCTGGACTTTCCAGGGCAGTCCTGATCTCATGTAATTTTTTCCTTTTCCAAATAAAGATGATTTGTTAAATACATAAATGTGATTTCGTTTTTAGACCTTTCTTAAAAATTTTATATAAATATACTCACAAATCGGAAAACATCCCTTGTCAGGACACACATCCACAGCGAGGGTTTGGAAAATATGATCCCTTTCTGGGAGAGGCTTTCCCCAGGTTTCCTTGTCAACTTGTCTGGCCCCCCTCTCCTTGAGTCCCTTGCCAATGTGGGAGAGACACTGCCCCCTCTATCTCTAATCCTTCCTTTTCAATACTCCAAGAGGGTCTTTCGTCTGATTATATCAAAGCTGATTGCTTCAAGGAGACAGTCGTGAGTAAGCAGGTAATTTCTCTTTGAACCCCGGCGGCTGCTGATTTTCTCCAATCAAGAAGACTTGGCTTAAGTTGTTGTAATCCCTCTTCCTTTCCCCACCTGCCTGCACAGCGCTGGATGATTCTGAAAATGTTTTACCCAATTTAGAGAAGGGAAAGTCCTGGAGGGCTGCATTATGTGCCACTATTTACTATTGGCAGTAATGAACCAGTTGCACACAGAATTGCTGAATGTCAAAAGTGGAAGGGCCCTCATAAACCACATGTCCAGTGTTTCCCAAGCTTACCCAGGGATGTGAGTCACTTGGGGTACTCGTTATAAATACAAATTCCCGATCCCACTTCATTAGGATCTCCAGGAAATCAGCCAGGAAAGCTGTATGTTTAACAAGAGCCTCCGTGATTCTTTGAGAAATCCATAGTGCTTCCCAAACTTTATTGTGGAGAAAAATCACCTGAGGATCTTGTTAAAATGCAGATTCTGATTTACAAGCCTTGGGGTGGGGCCCAGATTCCGCATTTCTAACAAGCTACCCACTGATGCTCCACTTTCCTTGTCCGCAGACCGTACTTTGAGTAGCAAAACATTAAGTTCAAACCCTTCATTGTTCAAAAGAAGAGGAAACTGAGGCTCAGGAAAGGAAAGGAAGTTGACTGCATTCAGACACTTAGGTGGAGGCAGAGATGGGCTGGCACTAAGGACTCCTGACTCCTGGTTCAGTGCTCTTTCCATCTGACCAGGCTGCCTATCACCAGTCGGCGCTAAAAGCAGCCCAGCTGCAAAGGTACTGTTTCCAATCAAAGCCTTATTGGAAAAATGATGCTTCCTGAAAGGGAAGCAGCCCTGGCTTGTCTCAATAATGAGTGGGCACACTGGTAGGGAAAAGACAAAAGGTGGGGGAGGGCACAGAATTTATGTCTCATTTTAATTGAAGAAATGAGCCAAAGTTCCTTTACACGGATCCAGGGGGTTTAAGGTTACACAATGTCCTCCTACCTCCTCCAGGAAAAAACTAAACTAAACTAAATTCAACCAACCAACCAAACAAACAAAAAAATCATCACCCAAAGCCTTGAGAAAGTGTTGTAATGGTGGTGCTGCCAGGAGTCAGGAGAGCACAGAGGAGGGGCAGTCTGGCTGCTAGGGTGGGGTGATGAAGGCTCCTAGATATTAGAGTTAGTATAATAAAGCATTAATGATGAAGAATGAGTTAAGAATTAACCTGCCTAGAATAAATCTTTATTTTAATGGTCCCCTTCAGGCACAAGCTTCACTGAAGAGATGAAACTTGAGCTGAGGTTGAATAACAAGTTGGAGTTTGTTAGGCAAAGAAGGGAGGAGGGGAGGATAGGGACATTCCAGCCACAAAGACCAGTAGAAACAAAGGTAAAGAGGTATGTCCATGTCTAATGTGTTTGGGGATCAGAAAGTCCTCCAGTGAGGTGGAGCGGCCTGGAGTGTAGAGGGCAGAGGAATGAGCGGATGAAGACCACAGTGGAAAGGTAAACCAGAATTCATTCATTTGACAAACATGCAACATGCTACATGCTGGGCACTGATGAGGCTCTAGAGAGTAAATAGATGTGGCCCCTCACCTCACAGAGCTCCAAGTCTAGCTAAGGTAGATAATAGTTATAACACAGTGTGTCAAGTGCTGTGACATGAGGAAGCACAAAATGGCAGGGGAATCACGTGGGGTACCTAATTCAGTCGGGGTGGGGCAGTAGGAGAGCCTTCCCAGAGGAAGCGACATCTTAACTGAAACTTAATGATGAAAAAAGTTAGCCAGAGGGAGGAGGGATGTTCCAGGTGAGGGGAAAAGAGTAGGTGAAGGCTCTGAGAAAAAAACACTGTTTGTTGCAGCAATTGAAAGAAGTCCAATATGGCTGAAGTGTGGAGTGTGATGGAGGAGAGGTGGTGAGAGATGACACCAGAGAGGCAGACAAAGGCCAGACCATGTGGGGCCTGTAAGCCACATTAAGGAGTTTGAGCTGCCCCGTGAAGAGCACCCAGGGAGTCATTAAAGAGTTTTGAGCAAGAGAGTGAGATGAGTGGATAAAAGTTGTAGATAGATCACTCCTGCTGCTGCCGGGAGACTGGACTGGAGAGACACAAGAGTGAGAGGCAAGGAGAGCATTATGGGGTGCAGTGATCTCCTGATCCAGGTAAGAACTGATAGCAGCTTGGACATGGGTAGTGGCAGTATGGACAAAAAGGAGGTGAAAAATTGAGAGACTTTCAGGAGGTTGAATCAACATGGCTGGGTAAAGGGTTAAATCTGTGGGAAGGCAAGGGAGAAAAGGGTTCAGTTCTGGCTGAAGGGAAGTGAGTTGAAGGATAGGAAGAACTCCGGGTCAGGAAGAGCAAAGGGCTGCTAAAAGTATCACCAAGGAGGGGCATTTGGGGGCCTCCTGCCAGGCAGTAGCAGGCTCTCACAGAACCTGGGCTTCTCCAGGCACAGGGCTACCAGAGGCAAGGGGCCAGTGAGGGACTTCCCCTGTTCCCACCCTTCAGTGCTGTGCAGCTTCTGAGTGGAATGGGCCCTGGCTGGGTCTGATGCTTCCTTCTGGCTGAAGAGTGTGGGCCCAGAGGAAGGAACAACCAATTGCTGAGCTCTCCCGTGGTGTGCCAGGCACTGAGCTTGGCACCTGCACATGCGTTACCCTGAAAAAAGCTCAACAAACCCCAGCAGGGTGGGTGGTGCTATCTTCATGTTTACAAATAGGAAACTCAGGGCTCAGAGAGGTAAAGTGAACTGTCAACAGTCACATAGCCAGGAAGTGATGGTTTGATGGTCTTTCCATTAGAGGAACTTGCTTCTCAGAGAAATACAACAAATGGCCTTTACACTCAGTCCCGCCACTATGGCTGCCATATAAGCAGAGTTTAAACTCGTCTCTGTCTGGGATGGCAGAAAGGTTACAAGTGGACTTGAGGCTGCCATGTTACAACACCCAAGACTGATGATGCTGCAGACTGAAAAGGCAGATCTCACGGGCATGGAGAAAGCAGCAAGAAAGTTGTAGGGTAATAAAGGGAAATGGTACTTAGAATGGAGCATGTTCTATCTAGAAGTAGCCTGGAGCTAATATGAGTGTACGAAAAGCTTGGGAGGAGCATGACCAGGACTGGAACTCAAAAACACAGAGCTGAAAGAACTTGGAGAAATCATCTAATGTGGTTTCCAGCCTGTGGACATCATTCTTGCTGGATTCTTTCTCCATTTCAGCACATTTTACTTGTCTTTAAAAATGTGGCTGGAGCATCAAAGGGCACAATCAACAGAGTGAAAAGGTAACCTATGGCATGGGAGAAAATATTTGCAAATCACATATCTGATAAGGGGTTAATATCCAGAATATATAAAGAACTCCTACGACCCAATAACAACAACAAAATAACCCAATTAAAAATGGGCAAAGGACTTGAATAGACATTTCTCCAGAGAAGATATACAAATGGCCAACAAGCACATGAAAAGATGCTCAACATCACTAATCATCAGGGAAATGCAAATCAAAACCACAAAGAGATACCGCTTCACACCCATTAAGATGGCTACTATAAGAAAACCCCAGACAACAACAAGTGTTGGCAAGAATGTGGAGAAATTGGAACGCTTGTACATTGCTGGTGGGAATATAAAATGGTACAATTCCTATGGAAAACAGCATGGCACTTCCTCAAAAAATTAAACAGAATTACCATATTCCAGTAGTACCACTTATGAGTATATATTGAAAATAATTGAAAACAGGGTCTCAATGAGATATTTGCACACCTATGTTAATAGCAGCATTATTCACAATAGCCAAAAGGTGGAAGAAACCCAAGTGTCCACTGACAGACAAATGGATAAACAGAACATGGTATATTCATAGAAAAGAATATTATTCAGCCTTAAAAAGGAAGGACATTCTGACACACGCTACAATAGTGATGAACCTGGAGGGCATTATTCTAAGTGAAAGAAGTCAGTCATAAAAAGGCAAATACTGTATGATTCCACTTATATGAGATATCTAAAATAGTCAAATTCTTAAAAACAGAAAGTAGTATGGTGGTTACTAGGGCCTGAGGGAAGGGGAAAAGGGAAATTGTTGTTTAATGGGTGCAGAGTTTCAGTTATGCAAGACGAAAAATTCTGGAGACCTCTTTCACAACAATATGAATGTACTTAACACTACTGAACCATATACATAAAAATGGTTCAGATGGAAAATATTACATCATGAGTATTTTAGCACAATTACTATTTTTTAAAAATTTTAAATATGGGCTGGGATCAATATTTCCAGGAGTTCCTTCTCTCTCTAGAAACCTCAGCTCCCCCTTCTCCTAAGTTTTTTTGAGTTCTCCTCCTAAGACTCCTTCAGAAAACTTTCTTAGACAATGGGAAGAGTAGAAATCATTCTCTGATGGGGCCACTTCCAAACCTCCTCCCTCCCTCCCCAGCCTGCAGAGCCCCTCCTCCTTCCTTATACCGAATGGATGTTCTTAGCCCATTTCCAGGGTGTTGATGGAATGTGCGTTCTCACAGGTACGAGAGGAAGGCTATTGATGAGAAGGAGAAAGATGTGAACAGCTTGTTCCAGCGCTGTAAGTTATAATGAGCTCTGCGCTTGTGCAGCAATAGCATTGCTTTGTAGATTTCAGGCAAGCCTATGCTTCCTCTGAAACGTTCTTTCACTGCAGGTACAAAAACACAGTAAACCATGATCCAAAAAAAACCCATCCACCCGTGAATGGTGCTTTGTAAGGCAGTTAATGTATAACACTTTAGAAAGCTGGGCAGGGAGCATGTTTGCTTTTCCAACAGGAACCACATCAGGGGTGTCAGATGCCAATAATCCCAGGATTCTGTGGTCATAGGCTTTGAATCTGTAGCCAAACTTTGGCATCCAGACGTGGAGGCCAGTGCTTTCCAACCTTTTCACCACCAAGGATCCCTTTTATTACTTTTTCCCCTGTGGGGCCCACATTTGGAAAGATTTTTATCTAACAAAGCCACATTTATTATGGAATAATTCATTTTCCCAATTTTTTACTCCCTCAGAACTTCTGATCTGCATGAGATAACCACTCCAAGTAATATAATTTCAGTCAAAAGCAAAGAAACATGATATTGTACTTAGCTTTCTGTGGCTTTGTCTTGGCTGAATGTGCAAATTCTATTAGACTTTTTTCAATATTAAAAAATAGCTTAATGGCACCAGTTTCCACCTTTTGAGACCTCCAAATTGAGAACTGCCAATACGATGTGGTGGGGCATTGACAGAATGACTATCAACTTAAGAAGCTCTGAAGCCCATGAACTACAAGTAGAACAGAATTTGTACATCAGGAGGCATACTTGCTTTATTTCACTCATATTTCACTAGCTTGAGTGGTTTTTTTTTCCCATGTAAAGGGAATGATGAAAGAGATTGTTCCCAAAACAAAAATAAATGTTTACCAAGCCCCCACCTAGGTGCCTGCTACTGTGACAAGACAAGTCTCACATATAAGATTCTGGCTCCCCCCAGACCCTCTGCTCCCCTAATTCTAAGGCATGCTCACACTAGATCAAGAATTTTTAGTTCGAGGGCATCTTAGAGGCTCATCTAAGCCAAATGTCCCTATTACACTGAATACAAATGGACATGTCTATGTGTCTGTCTACACTACTGTACTGGAATCCTCTTGAGGTCAAGGACCTTGTCCTGTTCTTTTCTGTGTCTCTATATCTCCACCAACCAGTGCAGTGCAGTAGCAGGCATTCAGCAAGTGCTAGTGGAATGAATGACAGTGAGTTCTAGGCTGGGTGAATAGTTGAACTGTTAGGAATGGAAACTAGGCTGTGAGCTCCTTAAGGGCAGACACTGTGCCTTATTCATGTCTGTGTTCCCAGTGCCTGCACAGTGAATGGCACAGCGTGGTCACTCAATAAATACCTAAATGAATGGATGAATGAGTGGATTCCGTAATGCAAGAGCTGGTACTCTGCTGCTGGACACCCACTGATGACCCAGAGACCAGTTATTACAGGCACACAGGTCAGGGGTTAAAGGTAGGATCCCCTCCTCACCATTTATTTTTGTAAGTCATCACCCAGTGCTGCCATGTCTCTGGCTAGTCCTCAGCCACCACACTCCCTTCTGTGAGACTGAGTATATCTCCCTTCACCCCCTCCTCTCCCTCCTGCTTCGTCACCCACCCACCTTGCCATTGATTACATATATAAACGCACACACACTAGTTCGATAAAAGAACATGGTTCAGAACCCTGGCACTCCGTTTTGGAAAGGGCGCTGACCCCTACTATAAAAGAAGCTCAGAAAGGATGTAGAATGAATGCAGCCTAGACATGTCTCTCCCTGTGGTGTCACTGGGTGTAATTTAAGCAGAGGCATTCCTGCAGTTGTTACACCCAGGCAAGTGTGGGGAATGAAACAGTTGTCTGTGACTGATTTAAACTGTGGTTTTTGACAACTGTGCCCTGGATTGAAGTGTCCCATCTGTTAAATTTAGTGTCCAAGGGAGCTGTGAACATGAGCCCTAATAGCAGCAGCTTCAGTTCTGTGGGGTCCTTGACAACTCAGGAAGAGTTTCTATCCCCAAACCAAATTGGGCATTTTCTCTGCATCTAAGGGCTATTTAATTAATACAGTTATTCCTGGCAGGATTCTGGAATGCAGGAACAAGGTGGGCAGAACGTGGAGGGGGTAGGGAGGGGTATGGGGGGAAGCCTCTTTGCAAATATTTAAGAAGTAACCAGGACTATGCATATACAAAGGTCACCAAAATGCCCCTTCTCAAATTCCCACCTCTACCCCCATCCCCACCCTTTCTCTATCCCCCTTTTCCCTAAGCCTGAAGTCCCCTGCCAACCCCTGCTTCTAGCAAAGGCATTGTAGGCTACCGTTCGAATTCAAATGTTATTAAGACATTATCAACCATTAACATTTACTCTGAATGTTTCTGCCAGATTTATGCTAGTAACATGACAGAACCCTGAGAAAAAGTGATATGATTTAGATGGAGAAAGGAAAAGGGATTAGTTGTGAGAGAAAAAGGTACTTCCTGGGTGAGACTTTGTTAGTGATAGAAGGTATGAGCTCATAGTACAGAAGGCAGGATGGAACTATTGAAATCCAAGGTGAAGGGAGAGCAAAAAATGCAGGTGAAGAGACCCAAGGCACACTATTTCACCACAGGTGGGCCCTTGCTCCCCATTTCCACTCCAGAAGAGCTTGATATGAAAGATGTTTCAATGATATTACCCATCCCCAGTGGCAGCCTTCCCAGCTGCCCCAGTCAACTAATCCATGACTGTCTCTACAGCTATATTTGGCTAGGCAGGCTCCTGTGTCTATACATACCAGTTTGCAGAACCCATGTAAACTCCTAACTCCTCCAGATTTAGGCTCTACCCAGTCTGATCTCCCATTATTTGCCAAGATGAACTCTGAAACCCAGTCCCACCAGTCCTCCTCATTGTTCTTCCCTGAAACCCACCCCCAACACAGACCACATTTTCACCTGACTGTCTCAAGGCCTTAAACTCCACAGATCTCTCTTCTGTGTACCACAAATGCCTACTTTCTCTCAAAGCACTATTATCCCTTCAGGCCCAACTCAAGTCTCATCTATTGCGTGAAGAAGTTTCTGACAACACTAAATTTCTAAAAAATGAAAGAAAAATTAAAAATGCACAATCTAGTAGGGGGTAGAGACAATAAAATAGACAATTACAGTGAAAGTATGATGAATAGAGTACCCAGGTTCAAATCCTGGTCCTGCTACTTACTAGATGTGTAACTGTGTATAAATTACTCAACTTCTCTGAACCTCAGTCTCCTCATCTATCAAATGTGGAAATGAGCAACACTTACCTCACTGAGCTAATGGAGAAATTCAATGAAGTGATGCATGTCAAGTACCTGGCACAGTGCCGATTCCTTCTGCTCCACGGCCTTAGACATGATCCAAGAGGCAGTAAGGGCTGATAGAGAGTTTGCCCCTGCTTCTTTAGGCTGAAGATTCTGTAGGGAAAAGCTTTGACGAAGAAGCAAAAATACACAGCTTAAGCAAAGTGCCTCTGAGGTGGAGAAGAGTGAATGTCTATAGGAGTATTGGGCAAAGGAAGAGGCCTGACTTCCTGGTGGAGGCGAGACTGCAGGAGCTGTTTATAAGCGAACAGTGGGAGCACTATATTGGTTGAAGGCCAAGCTGGACAAAGTACCACTTGGTAGATAGCAATAACCCTCAGATTCTGGAAAGGGGAGAGAGGGAAAGGGAAAAATATACCCCATTTCCTTCACACACATTCTCTAAGGCACACACTATAGAGGCCTTTAGGGTATTCCCTGCTGAGCGACAGGCTCCACGACTCACCTCAAGGAAGTCAAGAAGCTGATTGTTGTAAGCCCTCATGAGAAGAGAGTCCCCAGATCACATTTTCTCCTGGGCTCTTCTCTTATGAAGCTCCCTTTCACTCCCACTGCCCTTACTACCTCCTCCAGGAGCAGATGTATTCAGTCGTATGGAAAGTCAGCGTTCAAAAGAGCAATTCTAAGTCCAGGACAACAGGAACTTTTACCAAGGCTTGAAACAAGCACCTTAGATGCCTGCAAAAACTAATATCCTCACTATAAATACTTGGCTTCTTAAGTGCTCTTGTTCCTCGGCTGCTGACCTTCTTCCCATGGTTCTCTAACTTTAGGAAGCTTAACTCTCCAAGTAGGGCTCTAGTTAGACAGGAACAACTATGCTGAGAATCTTTCAGTCAGAGGAAGCAGTGACATCATGCACCCTTGAAACTTACAACTTGACCTGTCCTGTCATCCCTGTTCTTGGGCACAGCCACCAAATGGCACCAAGGCACCAAGAAAGGCTGCCTGGCATAGACCTTAGCCTGACCCCTCACAACTGAGCTTCACTTGGGGAAAGAGGCTCCAAAGGAGTGAGACGCCAGCCTGTTGCAGCCAGTTCTCTGGCAACCCTCTGGAGGAGTCCTTGTATCTTGGTAAAATTGCCTCACCAGTCTTGGAAGCGTTTGTGGATGCCCTACTCCTGAGGGTGTGTATATTCTTCTGACTGAGGTATCTCTGGATTAGAAGTCTATAGAGGGAAGAAGGGAACGAAGAAAGAAGTTCACAAGGAATGCCTCCAGACTCCAACCTTGGGCCCAGGTAATCATGGCAGTATGCACAATGAAAGAGGCCAGGCCTTGCTCTCAGAAAGCTTGGGTTTGAATCTCAGCTCTGCCACTGAGAGACCTATCTTATCACTGTGAAAACGAAACATGACAATATACAGGAAGCACATCGCACACAATAGGTGCGCAATCAAAGTTAGCTAAATCACAGGTGCTGATGAAGCATTTGCTTCCTGTGCTTGGAATATCATCTCATTTTGGGGGGCAGTGTGCCTGTGTTCATTCTCTAAACCTGTTACTTGCAATGTTTTCCAGTAGTCCAGAACTCCCATCACCCTTAGAACCCTTTCCATTTGCTACTTGCTTAAAGGAGCCAAGATTTATTCAGCCAGACCTTAGGGTAGGAGCAGACCTCCTGTACACCACAAAGCAGGTCTCAGGCCTGTATTCTCTGGGCTTCAGTTTTCTCAGTGTCTGGTGAGTGTACTGTGCTCCACTATCTTTTCTCACCTCCATCCCTTCACAACTCCTCCCTCCCCTTCATATTATCAAAGCCAGACTTATCCTTCAAGGGCCAATTCAAATTCCTCATCTCCTGAATCCTCCTCCTATGCTCCATCATTGCTAATACATCCCGCACATGTTCACACATAACAAACTGGGTTGTATGAAATGTAACTGTTTCATTTCTGTTTGCCTCATCTCCCCCAGGTAGAATGGAGGAAATCTGAGAACTAGGGCCAGTCATATCTTCCCTCTTTTCTGTATCCTTGCATTCCTTCAAGGAGCAAGCATTATGGTAGGCGCTGGGCCTACAGAGACGAACTTGACACAGTCTTTGCCTCAAAGTAAACACCTCAGAGACAGATTGGAGAGCAATGCTGTGCTATTTGAGGTAGCTGGTCAGGGGAAGGTATTCAAGGTAGAGAAAAGGGCATGTGGAAAGGCCTGGGGAAAGGAAAATATGCCATGTTCTGGGGATGATTAAAGTGCTGTATAGTAGGAGCTTTGGCTTTGTTGTTGTTAGTCCCATCGAGTTGATTCCATCTCTTGGCAACCCTGTGTACAGCAGAGCGGAACACTGCCTGGCCTTTTTGCACCATGTTCTCACCTTCTGGTGCTTTATCAGACACTGGCGAGCTTTGGCTACATAGCAAGAAACACGGCTGGAGGTGGAGAGTGTCGCCACCTCTGAAGGGCCTGGTTTTTGAAGCTAAAGAGCCTCAGTTATATTCTGGAAGCAATGGGACCCACAGGAGCTTTCTCCATCCTAGCAGTGAACACATTTTACATGAACTATCTGTCCACTTGTCAGTTTATCCTACAACAGCGGTTCTCGACCTGGGCTGTTTTTGCCCCACTAGGAGACATTTGGCCGTGTCTGTGGATATTTCTGGTTTTCATGATTTGGAGGTTGCTATTAGCATCTAATCAGTAGAGGCCAGGGATGTTGCTAAACATGGTACAATGTACAGAACAACCCCCCATAACAAAGAAGTATCCAGCCCCAAATGTCAATAGTGCCAAAGGTAGGAAATCCTATCCTACAAGAATGACCATTGTCTGTATCTCCAAGGCCCAGGAGGTTCTCAGACGCTGTGAGTGCTTGGGTACTTAATAAATGTGGAATGAATGAAAGGACGACTGATGTAAGATCCTTTTCTGGGAAAAGTGTGTATCTAAATAAATACTGCTATATTTAATTACACTCTTTCTCAACACATTCTGTGTGTGTCTGTCTCCATCTATTAGAATGCAGCTCCATGAAAGCCAGGAACTCCAGCTTGTTGACTGTTATCTCCCAACAGCTAGGTGAATGACTCAAAAATATTAGGTGCTCATAAATGTTGGTTAAATCAGTGAATGGTAGACTTGATGCGTGGCCCTGGGGATAGGGACCAGAAGAAGCTGGGGTTTGAAGTAGTTGCGATTCCTCTTTCTTCCCTTGCAAGATGGAAACAGGGGAGACTGACAGCCTTGAGGATCTTCTGTACTGAGTTCCCCAAAACCTACTCTCTCTTTTGGACCATGACTTCCAGTTTTCAGCAGTTTAATTATGTTGTGTATTGGCATGGATTTCTTTAGGTTTGTTCTGTTTGGGATTCACTCAGTTTCTTGAATTTGTAGGTTTATATCGTTTGACAAATTTGCAAGATTCTTAGCCACTGTTTGAATATTTTTTCAGCTCCACCTTCTTTACTCTTGCTTTCTGGGACTCCAATGATACAAATAATAACTCTTCTGTTATTGTCCCACAGGTCCCTGAGGCCCTGTCCACTTTTTTTTCAGTCTATTTTCTCTCTGTTATTCAGATTGGGTAAATTCTATTGCTCTGTCTTCACACTCACTGATTCTAACCTGTTATCTTCACTCTACTATTAAGACCATCCAGTGACTATTTTTTCAATTATTGTGTTTTTTGGTTCTATAATTTCCCTTTGGTTCTTCTTTACGTTTTCTACTTCTTTTCTGAGATTTTCCATTTCTTCACTTGTTTCAAGAGAATGCATAATTGCTTGTTGAAGACAGCTAGCCCTGCCTCGCTTTGCCTTGCTCAGTCTCCTTGCTGCAGAGCAAGGGCGGAGACTTAACGCACCACTGGACTACTCTGGCAGGGGAATTGGAGCACCAACTGTTTCTGGCAGGGAGAGCGCAGATCAGCTCCCCACTCTGCCCTGCCGAACCCCCAGAGGAGTGCCGTGCAGTTCTTCCATGGTGTCGAGCTGGAGCAGGGTGGAAAGGGCCAAAGGAAAGTGTTCTATTGTTCAGTTACCCTTTTCCCAGTCCTCTGACTAGGAGGAACGGGCTTTCCTTGGAACTTTTTTCATCTGTGCCTGTTGGAAGTTCTGGGTTGGGGGCTTCTGCAGTGTCCTGTCTGGGATATATGGGAAGAAATAAGAAAACTCAGAGAACTCAAGGCTGTGCTCTTCCTCAAGTCCTGAGGTCCTTAGGTGGTCCACCTTCTTCCACCTTTCAGTCTTCGTATGCTTGTTTGTTGTGTTAAGTACAGGGTTTTTTAGTTGGAAGAGGGAGGCCCTGGGAGGGAAGAATGGTACTACTCTATCTTGGCCAGAACCAGAAGTCTGGGCCATTTACTTTAACCTTACTTCTTCTTTCAGGCATTAGATCACATCAGTTACCTGCTAGGAGAGTCTCCAGGATATGTGTGTAATAATCCTGTCTTACATTTCTATACATCATGAGAGTTTTCATAATGCTTTCGTATCCACAATTTCATTTGATCCTCATGACAATTCAATAAGATAGGTACTCATTATTTTCTCCATTTTATAGATGAGAAAACTGACACATCCAGAAATTACTTGATTGTTCTAAGAGTGGCAGAGCCGACATCTGAGCCCTGGCCTCTAGGCTGTAGTGTAGTGCTTCCTTCATTGCTCATGTTAGGAATGGCCGCCAGCCTGATCTAATTTTCACCAGCCTCTCTTTGCCAGTGGGCACCCAGGTTTTCCAGCACGGCTTCTGCCTCTGGACTCTACCCTCCTCCCTCTCTTGTTCTAGATCTCATCTACACTGCAGCAATGTAGTCGATCAGTCAGCAGGAATTTTCCAAGTGCCCAGCATAGTGACTTCACAATGAATAGGTCCCAAAGGGCTATTTGGGCCTCAGTTAGCTCGGTCAGTCCAGACCAGCAGGGAGGGGCTGGGAAGGGGGTGCTGGTTTGTATTCTCTAGATGTTGCAGCTGTGGAGATTTAACAGAAATGTTAACTGGGGCCAGGACTTATGCAGTTTCACAGAGCCCCGTGCTCAGAGAGGCCCCGTGCCTGCTTTAATGCTATGCAGTCACCGTCTTGAAATTACTTATACGTTTTGAACGAGACCTCGCATTTTCATTTTGCACTGGGCCTCACGATTTACGTAGTCATTCCTGGCTGAGGCCCATCGTAGTCAGGTCTCTGGGAACAGGGTTCAATCTCCCAGAAAAGAGCAAAGGAACCTGCAAAGTTATGACCTTGAACGAAAGGCCCCCAAGCGTGAAATCTCTTCCTTCAAATTTCACACCACACTCCCATTCATTTACACTCAGTCAGGCTCAGCGACCTGTGTGAACTTTCTTCCTGAGCTGAGAGTCCCACCACCTCCAAGTCTTGGCTACACTGCTCAAATCGATCAGACCCACCGCAATTTCATCTTTCAAAAGTGATTTCTGACTGATGAGATAGAATATATTTGATGTACATACAAATCTCCCCACTACATTAATCTTTTTTTATCGATCTGTTTCAGATAATTGTAGATTCTCATGCAGTTGTAAGACATAGTACAGAGAGATCCTGTTTACCCTTTCCCTAGCTTTCCTCAATGGTGACATTTTGCAAAACTCTAGTATATCACAACTAGGATAACAATATTGATACAATTCACAGATCTTATTCAGATTTCCTGTTTTACTTTTACTCATCTGTGTTTGCTTTCAGTTCTATACAATTTTATTGCACGTGGGTTCATGTATCCACCACGGTCAAGATACTCAACAGTGCCATCACCTCAAGGATCCTTTGTGGTGTTATCCTTTCATAACTGCACCCACCTCCCTCCTGCAACCCTTTCCCCACCCATGGCAAATGCTAATCTGTTCTCTATTTCTTTCTTCTTTTTTTTTTTGAGGAAGATTAGCCTGAGCTAACATCTGCTGCCAATCCTCCTCTTTTTGCTGAGGAAGACTGGCCCTGAGCTAACATCATCTATGCCCATCTTCCTCTACTTTATATGTGGGATGCCTACCACAGCATGGCTTGCCAAGTGGTGCCATGTCCGCACCCAGGATCCGAACCGGCGAACTGCGGGCCGGCGAGAAGCCGAACGTGCGAACTTAACTGCTGCGCCACCAGGCCGGCCCCTGTTCTCTATTTCTAAAATTTGGACATCTTGGCTGGTTGCAGGTTTGGGCTATTACGAATATCACCTCTGTTTTCCACCACGTATTCTTCTCATGAATTCATAGCCACTTAGATGAGTTAATAAAGCAAGATTTGCCAAGAAAAGTCTTCGAATCCCCTATCAGTCAATGGTTATTTTCAATTTAGAGGCAAGAAAGCCCAGGAGAAAGCTGGAGGACTTTGGAGTTGGAAGAATTGTTTTTCAAAAAAACAGGGCTCCATTATTTCCTTCCTGTGTGGCCTGAGGCTGGTTACTTAACACCCCACCACCATCACCCCACCCTCCACCCAGCATCTCCCCTATCTCTGCTAACCACGAAAAACAATAGATCTGCACAGAGTTGTTTTTGTGAAGATTAAATGAGATAGCACATGAAAGCTCCCCGTACTTTGAGGCTTTCCATAGTCCCTTCTTTCTTGGCACCAGCTGGGAAGGGGGAATGGATCTAAAATAGTAAAAAGTTAAAATTGTAGATTTTTAAATGCAGTTCTAATACTCCTAATTATTTACAAGGGAAAAATAGGACAAGAATGACTACACAACCAGGACTTATAATTAGCTTAATGAGACTTCTAAAGAGCTCTAGGAGGGAACTGGGAAAACTACTTTTAACAAAGTCAAACAAGACCTTGTCCCATCCCCCATTCTCTCTCCCAACATCAAGGAGGCTTAATTAGTTTAGCAAGTCTTTTCTTTCAAGATCTGGCTATAACAAGCTACAGCCTCCCTTAGCCCAATTTTTCAAAAATCCTAAATAAGTAGATCCCAAATGAATGGCATTTTATTGGGATTGAAAAAGATTCCTTTCTTCTCATGTTGGAAATTTTTCATAATTCTGTTTGTTTCTAACCCTCTGCCCAATCTTTACTTCACTCCCAGTCTCAATGACAGCTCAAGGCTGCCTCTGCCCTCTTTGTTCTAATTCTATAAGCTTTCCCAGAACTCAAAGGGCTGTTTATGGATGTGTAACTCTGACAAAGAGATACAATCATTTCCCTCAGACCTCCTCTGTTTCTCAAGTTTTGAAAACCAAGAAGACAGTTCTACTTGATTTTCTAAGCACATGTTGTGAGTGTGTGATGGGCGCATCTCAGGGTCTCTTGCTAAGTTGCTACTGACTTCCATTCTGAATGTCTCTGGAATCCATTACCAACTATTTACTGCACATCCACTTGGTGCCTCACCCTGTGCTCCATACTATGGGAAGTGCAAAAGCCAAAGCTGCTGTCTTCAAGGAGTTTACATTTGGAGGAAACACAAGTGCACACATGTAACAGTTGGAGAAGGATAAACTAGAACCCTCTGTGATATGATACAGACTCAAAGAAAGATGATTATTCAGAGGTTTCAGATCAGTGAGGGAGGAAGAAGCCATCGTGGAAAAAGTAAGGTTGGAAAATCAAAGGATAGGCAAGACTTGGATAGATGGAAGGGTGAGAAAGGACAGTCCCAGTAGGGGGACATCTAGAGTAAAAACGTGGAGGTAGGATTGAATCATGCCATGCATGCAGCACCCAGTTAGAATGAATACCTGATATTTGGCTTCATTCTCAGCCTTTATCTTTCGTTATCTGGCTCCATCCCACCTTGCACAATGTTTCCTGACCTGTGAGTTCTAGATCACCTCAATTCTCGACTCCTCACCTTGCCTTCTGGTTATGGCCTTGCCTATTCTCACCTGGTACCCAATTCTTAATGCTCTGGGGCCAATCCTCAGCTACAATGTATGCTTAAGTCTTAGATAAAATCTGCATCCAAATCATTAACCCAAGCCAACCTTTCCCAGCCCTGAGTTCCCTACCCCAGTACCAGCCAGTGGTGGTTGTATTCCTGAAAACATTGCCAGCCCTGAGAAATGAAACACAAAGGCCAGCTAGACCAAAGCCAAGGAGTAGTGGTGAAGCCGATCATTAGAAATGGATAAAGTGGCATCCCTTGGTGGAGGAAGGGCCTTGGTCACCAAGCAGAGTAGTATAGATTTGATATAGTCAGAGATTAGGAACCACTATAACCATTTATTTCAATTACCAGAGAAAGAGGTTTCCTTTGACTAATATTGAGAAACTAGAGCCCTTTAGTTGACAAGGCAAATGAGTTGCTTCCCTTAATTAAAGGAAGTTCTGCCGACAGCCCAGTGAAGCATATTTTTGTTTTAACCAGGCCAACAGGGAAGATGTCCAAGTTACCCCCTCCCAAAGTCTTGGTTGAACTCCACCCCACACTGGCCCAAGGCTATTTGGTTTGGAAGCTGACAGTCCATCCTCTTCCGTGGCTTCTGTTCACACTCTCACTGGCCTTGCGGGATTGTAAAGTCAAAAGAGACAGGGACTGCAGTTAGCTGGCCAAAACCAAATGGCACTGCCCCACACTGCTGTGCCACACTACACTGATGTGCAGCACCCGCCCCCCCGCCCACACACACACACACACACACAGGGTGCAGCTGGCTTTTTCCCATAGAGGAATTCAATTTTACAATCTAGGGTTGGAAAATGCCCAAGATGAGGGGAATGATTGGGCTAGGAATGCAGCTGGAGGATGCAAAAGGGCAGAACCCAAGACTTGGGTGAAGGCTGAGATGGAATTAATTAGAATCTACAGCATCTTGGGGAGAGTAGCCACTAACTTGCTCCACAAATCCTGGGCTGCTGGATCAAAAGGCTCCTTACCACTATCCCCACAAACTTTTGAAAGAGGGCAAAACTTTTGAAGGAATAAGTAAAATGTACCAGTTTACCCAGAATATGAAACAACAAGAAAAAAAGTACAGACTGCAAACTTCCACAAAATAAATGGATAGCTAATCTTTAACTGATTGAGGGCTGAGGTCGTGTTTCTTATTGCTCACTGTTATATCCCCAGGACCTAACATGGTATCTAGCACATAGGAGGAGCTCAGCAAGTGCTTGTTGAATGAATAAATGAACCCCAGTAATAATAGTAATGACTGTAATAAATATTCGGTGAACCCAAACTGTATGCCCGGCAGTGTTCTAAGTACTTTACATCTATTAACTAGCTGATTGAATCCTCACAACAACACTCTCAAAGTAGGCCTACTATTATTCCCATTTTATAAAGCAGGAAAGCAAGGGTCAGGAGGACTGTGCCTTGCCCTAGGGCATACCACCAGTAAGCAACAGAGCTCGAATGAATGGTTACTTGCTAAAGGAAGGCAGGAACACCCTGGCTATCTCTCGACCGTTTGTGATCTCTTAGTGTTCCTAGTGATCAACCAACTGTACTACGAGGCAGACCCAAGGTGGTGATTCTTTATTATTTTCCATGTCTGGGATGCTATCCTCAATCTCCCCATCACCTACCACACATGCACACATCACTCCTTTCTTCCTATTAGAATCCTACTCATTCTTAAAGATCCAGTTCAAATTGCACCTCTTTTACCATCCCTGCACTGACTACTCTTGCTGGAAGAATTCTCTTCCACTTTGGAACTCATATAGCACCCGTGGGCCATATCACTCATTTGATATTTGAAAGCTACATAGCATGCTGGTTAAGAGCCAGACTTTAGAGTCAGACAGGGTGGGATTTAAATTCCAGCTCTGCCAATTTACTAGGTGTGTGACTGTGGGCAAGTTACTTAACCTCTCCAGCAAGGAGCATGATCTTTGAACTGGAAAGAGAATTAAAGCCCAAGATAGATGAGGAGATAATAAGGGAGTACTTAACTTCCTTCACTGAGTTCAAGTTTCCAGGCCCAGACAAATTACATCCGAGGCTAGTGAGAGAATGTGCAGATGTGATCATAGAGCCAGTCTTAGAAAGCTTTGAGAAATTATGGCAAAAGGAAGAGGTGAGAGATGCAAAGAGGCAGGCAAACATTGTCCCAATGTTTAGCGAAGGGGGGTGGTGGTGTTGCAGGGTGCAAAATGTAGATCCTGGAAACTGCAGACCAGTGAGTGTGGCATTGATCTTTGGCAAAAGTATAAAATGCACTATTAAGCAGATCATTTTTTAAGGCTTTAGAAAGGGAGCGGAAATCACTAGGGTTAAGCAAGCGCTAGCTGAAAACAAGTCATGCTTAACTAAGCCCATTTCCTTTTTTGAATGGGTATTGAAGGGTTGATGAAGGGAAAACTTAGTGTAATGTACCTGGATTTCAGCGAGACATTTGAAAAAGTCTTACGATATTCTCATGGAAAAAATAGAAAAATAGGAGAGGAGTGGTAGCAGAAGTTATATGGGTTGCTTCAAGTTTGAATAACCTTATTAAAAGTGACTGTTAATAAGGGGAAGGTTATGTTGCAGTGTTCTGTCCTGGACCGTATCTCATTCAATACTTTTATTAGTCTGGTTGACCAAATATGCAGATAAAAGAAACTTGATGACATAGAGCACGCACTCTCAATAGGAGTGGTATCACTTCCGAGAGGGCAAAAATTGCTTCTTGAAAAGTGAAAAAAAAATTTTATATATAGAGCACAGATATACATATAGTACATAAACATATAAATGTATAGCATATCTATGTTATTAAAATTTCATAGGGAGAGATTAGGAAAAAACATCTAAAAAGTCTCTTTAGGGGTGTGATAATGAAAAATAAAAGGTTGAGAAACATTGCTATAAACAATATGATATTTTAAATAAGAGACTCAAGATCTAGAAAAATCATAAAGGGATAGATTGAAATAAAAAATAAACAAGATGACGGTTATTGAGGATGCATGGAAAGCCCAGCATCTAGGTTAAAACAAAAGTCAACTGTATAAGAATAAGGCAAATAATAGCAGTTCAGGCAAGAAACCAAAGAGGGTTTTAATTGAGCTACAAGCTACACATTGATCAAATCTATGCTCAAAAGACAACCAGAATGACGAAAGTTCTGAAAACCACGTCCCATGAGGCATCGTGTAAATGAACTGAAGATATTCAGCCTGGAGGAGAGAAGACGTGGGGTGACATGACATATCTTAAAGGTCTGTTATGTGAAAGAGGAATTCGAATGGTTTGTGTGAAGCTACTTTTTGCTCAACCTAAGGAAGACGTTTTAAGCAATTAGGGGGTACCCAAACATGGAAGAAGCCGCTTTACAGAGGGATGAGCTTTCCAGATTATCAGGCGGACATTTCTGCACTGAGCAAGAGGGTGGATATGGCTTCTAAGGTTTCTTTTAATTCTCAGATTCTCTACTCTTTTGAAAATTATGGAGATAGAAAAGATGGCTAAGGAAGATGAGTCCAGACAACACACCCTTTCTTGGGTTCAAAGCCCAAGTCCTACAACACGAGGGATACTTGCTTGAGAAATCTGTCACTCAGAAACCAAATTAGGTGCCAATATTTAAAGCACTAATTCTCCTGGGCTCTGGCATTTTGTATTGCCCCCTACTTCTCGCTCAATTTCCATCTTGGCATAGAGGGTGAGAAGGCACAAAAGGTGTTGTGGGGAAATGCCAAGGAGGAGGTCTCAGAGACCAGTTATAGAACTGCTCAGATCTGTTTCATGAAAATATTGGTACGGGGCCCGTGAGTAGGGAGAGCGTACTTCCTTTCCTTCTTGAGCTCCACCTTGCTCGCTTGTTCGCTCTCTCTCACTCTCTCTCTCTCTCTCTTTCTCTCTCTCTAAGAGAGTTGGAGCAGGCATAGGGACAGAGGGTGGTAATTTCAAGTTGAAGGGTTAACACCGCATTGGTTGGGAGAGCTGGGGAATGAGATGATGGGAGCTTTCCTAGTTTGTGAAAATTGAAACAAACAAAACAACTTGAGAATTGTGTCCCTGGAATTGTGTCCCAGTGACTGTATCAGGAAGAAGGGAGCAGAACCTTGACTGGGATGCAGCACAGCATTTTGCAGGGGTCTGAATATCCTGCTGCAGTCTCCTGGTTGGTCTTTCAGAGCAAACCGTTATTTACTTTGATTTTCACCTAACACTGCTACACAGAATCTCCAC
Source organism: Equus asinus (assembly GCF_041296235.1). NCBI lineage: Eukaryota > Metazoa > Chordata > Mammalia > Perissodactyla > Equidae > Equus > Equus asinus. The sequence continues at coordinate 104,070,476 of NC_091820.1, read as the reverse complement.
TGCACGACTGCTAGAAATTAAGCTTCTTACAACTGCCATGGAATCAAACTCCATTCACTTTCCTCTTAATGCTCTCTTCTCTCTGCCCTTGGCCAAAAGTAACCTGTTGCTTCACAAAACAACCTTTTCTTCCCTGTGCTTTATTAGCTCCTCTTTCACTCCCACTTGCTTGCTGAAGTCCTCACCACTGTCATAAATCTATGTATAGGGGCCACGTCTGCAGCCCAGCCCAAAAGAACTTTGCCAACACTTCAAGATTTTCCTCTCTACATCTTCTTTCGAGTAATGTCCACATCTGCACTATTAACCCTGGGACAGAAAAGTCAGAATTCTATCAGAGCCCTCCCTGAAAGTCTTATTTCTCCTTGGAACAGAAAAAGCTTTCAAACGTGGCTTCCTGGGTTTTCAGATTTGCTGGTGGGTGGATCTGGAGTGGGCATCCCGTCTGCACATCTGGCAGGGGCGCTTTCCAGATTTTCCTCATGACTCAGGATCAGTTTCTGACTGCTAGGCGGGGCAAAGGCTCCTGAAGTTTCTGCGAGGCACCTCCCCCTGTGAGCAGAGCTTGGTACAGCCCAAATAGTTTTCAGGTTAAGAAAGCCAGAATCTTTGTTCAGCCGCACTGACTGAGCAGACTTTGTAGGGGTTACCTGGCCAAGAGCAGCGGCAGCGGCGGCAGCAGCAGCAAGGCTCCTGGGATAACTCAGGTGAGCAGAGTGGGCATTCGCAAACTCATCCTGAAGTTGTATTTGCTGGATAACTTAGAGTTTAAAAGAAGTGAAGAAATTTGAACTTTACAGTAAATCAAACTCTGCAGCTATAATTTTATGGTTTGTCTGAATCAAATGTGTGTGTGTAAGAGCACTCTGGAAACTTCAAAACTAATGGAATTCTTTATTGCTGATTTTTGGGTGTGTGTGGGGTGATTGTGCTTGTCTGGCAATGAGACTTTTCTGGTGATATTTGGTCAGGTTTTTAAGTTTGTTTCCTGTTGCCCAAAATACTTGATAAGGAAGGACAAACCTGGGAAGGGGCTGTGAGAGGGAGAATCCTGGGCTGACTGTCAGAGTTTCATTCTAGCATCTGTTGAACTACAGCTGTGGGCAAATGATTTAAATGCAGGCAAAATCTTGGAGCCACACTGTGTGCAAAAGGCCTTTAAGCCCTGGAAGTGGGGTGCATGGGCTATGCACGGTTGCCCAGGAGGGAGTGGCAGCAGAGGCTGTCCTGTCTGCACAGCTGGGGGTCCTCCTGCCCCATGACAGGTTGATCTTGGCGATTTATTTTCAGCTCCTGGCCAGCCTGGTTTTGTTCCTCTCTTATTCTCGCTTTGGTTTAAATGTTGATTTGCAGTTGGGGCTCTATCCCCCTGCACCCCACTACACTGCCACTCGTGTTGTAGGGGCTTAAGTAAGCTGCTTGCCTGGAGCGGGATAGGGGGAGGGCAGAAAAAGGACCAGAGCATTGCAATTGAACATTGGTTCGGAGGGTTTGGAACTTGAAGTTTGGTGAAAAGCACATAGGAAATTTAAACAAATTCTGCCGTCCTGAAAGTCATTTCTGGCTTCAGGATAAAGCATCCTGATTTGTGTTAATGTGTTATTGAAATACAGCTAATGTCTCATTTGCTAATCTTTGTTGTGAAATTAAGGACATTTTATAGTCTGAAAGAGTTTTTAAAAAGATTCTTTGGGGGACGGCTAATTAACTCTTTTATTCCTCTAGCAGTTTGTGTGCATGTGCATGCATGTGCACACGCGCGCGCGTGTGTGAATACTTTGGATGTGAATAGCATTCTTTATTTATCCTTAGAGTCCCTAGCAAGCTAGGGAAAAGTCTAAACACTTGTGTAGTCAGGAATAAGTTAAAAAGCAGCTTTCTGTAGCCTTGGGAGTTTTCAGTTCCTAAATTAAAAGCAGAAAAAGCCCCTTTGTGACCCCAAAACAGTGTTTCTTTGATTAGCCTTGATTTGAAATCATCTCGCCTTCTGACAGCTTGCAATTCAAAAACAAAACTCTTAAGTGCATTCTTGTAAGAAGAGGACAATGAGAATTTTCAAAAGCCACGTCTTGAGATTTAGCATTTGCGCCCCACCCCCTTTTTTAATTGTAGTGAAAAGAGTCAGGAGGTTCAGGTTTTAGTGCCAGCTCTGTCACTAGCTATGTAACCTTGGACAAGTCCCTTCACTTTCCTGTAACAGCAAGGAGTTGGGCTAAGTGATTTCTAAGAGTCTTTCCAGCATAACATTCTATAAAAATTGGAATTAGATTCTTGCAAGCTGTAAAATTAGACTTATAGTATGGGCTTATTCATCCAAGAGGGAAAAAACGGGTAGTGAAGCAAGTCAGCCAAAAAAGAGAGGTGGAAAAGAGAGGAGGTATTGAATAGTGGAGGGGCCATTTTATATTGGTCTTTTAAATGTCCGTGACTGTCTTATTTAACGCATGTGATCAAATCTTCTCATTTTCCACTAAGGACAGAAAGGATTTAATTTCCTAAAAACAAGCATTTCCTAAGACTACTGCCCTACACTGGTCTTATCCTTAACAGTTAAAAAGTATATTCACATGCTTAATTTCATTAGATTCCCCCAATAACACCCTGAGGTGTACAGGGCAGCCATCGATTCGCATTGTGCTGATGGGGAAACTGAGGCTCAGAGATGTTATCTACACTAAATCGTGGCATTTGGGACTTGATTCTGGATCTCCTAACTACCTGTGCTCTTTTTATGATTCTGAATTGCTTTTTAGTTTTTGATAGAGTTCTTCAACAATGGAATTAAAAGAAATTGTACGCTCTTTTTTTCTTTGAACAGAGCCTTCTCTCTGGGCGGAGTAGAGGTTTCCTATCTAAGGTTTGATCAGAGGGCCTTTCTGGTCCCTTTCAGACCCCAGATTATCTGGCCAATAATTTGAATCTGAGCAGCCATATGTTCCCCAGTAGGTACGTGCCCATGGATGTGGGCTAGCACTCGGTCTGTGTAGACATGAAAAGCACTATTCTCTGTGTAACATGTGGATGCTGAATTTTTATGATTTCTTCCTCTCCAAGCCTCATTTTTCTCACCACAGGTGTGAGGATGAGGACTGCTCATTGTGGCCAACGTGGCCTCTACTTTATGCCAGAGCACAGTTAGGTCTTCTGTATTCCGTTTGCTCTGCAAACTCGTAATTGCTTTTATCTCCGATTTTCTCCCAAGTACAGCAGAAGGGGGAAACTGGGGAAAAAGAGAAACTAGCCAGGGACAGCACCCCAGGAGCCATGCTCTCTCCCTCTCTCCCCGTTAAATGTTCTCCCACTCACCCCAATCAAAAGCAGTTTGTAAACCGCAGACTGGATTTCCTCTATCAGACGATAATGCTCTTTAATAAATCAAGGCACATTTCACTTTTTAGAGCACGATCTGGTTTCTACTCTAAGGCTGACCCACAGGTAAAGCACAAGTGCTTTTCCTCTTAAGAGTTTGCCCAGTTCCCCAAGCTTTCCAGTCCAGTGAGTAGCAAAAGCTCCCTCTCCTTACTGCAGCCTTGTGTTCTACATTGCAGGCTCCTTCAACTTCCCCTGGCAATTCTCAACTTTCCACACTCTGGATCCACCCCTCCTGCTTGCCTTCATCTATCTCTAGGTGTGGGTCTCAACTTAAACAGCACTGCTTATGACCATTATCTCAGTGCAAAACCCCACACTCTACTTCACCCAACCATCCGTGATACTAGCCCTCAGGACACAGGGTCCCTCTTCTCAGATGCGCACGTTCTCTTTGTTAGCTAGAGGCTCTTCTTGGTTGGTACTTAAAGCCTTAGCTTTTATTCTGTTTACGGACTTTCCTACTATGTGGTCTTTAACCTAAAGGCTCTGTCGTCTTCACAGTTGGGTGCAATAAGATAGTAAAGAAGGAACGTGCCCTTCTTTACTCCTCTATGCTCTGACAGGATAAGTTGTTTACGACAAACCCAACTTACAAATTTCTAGGTTTCCAAAAGTTTTCTGAAACTTAACTGATGAACCATCGGATGTGAAGGTTTGAATTCTCCTGTGACCATCAAACCATGGAAATAAAGAACCTTTTCAATATCCACCATGGCAATAAATTCTAGTCAGAACGCCTCAAAGTTAGGTATCATGTTTGCTTTGGAGGGTTTTCCTCATTTGAGCTAGAAAAAATCCCTTCTGTAAGAAAGCGGTGACCAAAAGAAGCAGTGTGGTGTGACGGAAAGCTGAACGCTAAATCTGGCATTGCACAGACCTGGGTTTGAGTCAGCTCTACCAGTTTCTGGGTGCCCCTTCTCGGAGCTGCCATTTCTACAAATACAAATGAAGGGCACAGATCATGTCTACTAAACATGGTTTCCATGAAAAGAACATGAACTGGAACATACATTTTAAACAATAAATTACCATACAAACATTAATTTTCTACATAAGACATTCATCATTTAACAAGTGTTTTCTTGTTGTGTGCCCAGCCCTGTGCCAGGCAATGAGAAGGCTTACAGTGCATATCTTGCATTTGTGGATCCCCCTCTACTTATTTAAAATACTTTTACACTAACCATCTCATTAGGTACAGCCACGTTGTTCTCCTTATGAGAAAATTGAGGCACAAAGAAACCAAGATCACAGCAAATAGATCACAGTTCTTCCGTTACCTAGTCAGAAATGGGGGTCAACTCTACTCTGCAAGTTGGACAGGACTTGGGACTACAATGTACTCTAGCGAAAGCCTGTTAAAGTTCCAACTGATAGCCTGTTATTCTGTATTTTCTGTGGGCCCCCAAAATGCAGGTGCTCTCACCCAAAAGACTTGACCTATCCACACCAGCTATACATTCTGCCTCTGACAGAGTCCACTGGGATCATACTGGTTTTTATTTTATTATTATTGTTATTATTATTGCTGAGGAAGATTCACCCTGAGCTACCATCTGCTGCCAATCTTCCTGTTTTTGTATGTGAGCCACCACTGCGGCATGGCCACTGACAGACGAGTGGTGTAGATCTGTGCCCAGGCCACTGAAGCAGAGCACACTGAACTTAACCACTAGGCCACCAGGCCGGCCCCACACTGGTTTTTAAAATCAAATCCGATTTTCTTTTCAGGTGATGCTGCTTCTGCCTGTAGACAGGCCCTCTTTATATAACAGGGATTCCCTTTCCAGGCTACTGCCTGCCTCGCCATTTGATTAGGTAACAAGAGAGAATGACGAGGGGCAGAGGGACTTCCTGAGAACAGGAAATACTCATTTATTCAAAATGTTCATGGACTAGGAATTTCTGGCAAACTAAATATCCTAATTGTCGCAGACTACCCCCTATTTACAGTCCCCAGCCTCTGGCAAACCACCAAACCTTCCAGGGAAAGCAAAAGGCATAAGTGTGTTTGTTACAAGCCTTGAGCACACGTGAAAATCGGGGTCCATTTGAACAGGCTCCAGAAATCAGCCTGGGCATAACTTCAGATTGGCTCTGATGCTGTTTAATGGAAAATTATTACTGATACCCTCCATGACTTCAAATATAGTGAAATTCACTTTAATATTTAAAATGTGTGAACAGACTTAAATCTGATGACGGATGGCATTTTGGTATTTTGCGGTGTCTCGTAGCCTTAATTTGAAAAACAATTGTCAATAAATATAGCTATGGAAAAAGTGTAGTTATTTTCAGCTTCTTATTTCTTGGATTCAGAGAAAGGGTAAGTTTGTTTACATATATTGTAGGTTGCAAATAACATTGAATTACAATTTTTATGGTTTTCAAATGGGGAGACTTCTTTACCATTAAGGCAATTCAATGTAATACTGAAACGACATGAAATAAAATAGTAGAGATGTCTGATTAATATTACACTTTTTATAAAATAGCAACTGAATCTGTTAACTGAGTTTTGAGCTGTGTTACCTACACAGATACTCTTTAAAGTGCTAATTAGCCTTTTTTTCAAATGTCTATTTTTTAGCAGATAATCTGAACTTAGCCAAATTTTTTGTTTCAACCCTTATGTAATCATAGATGTAGATGCAGATATCCTTAAAATATATTTTTGAAATAATTGGTGCCATGTAGATTTCACAACATCCCTCTTATTTACCATTGAATATTATGAGAAGATCATTAAAATCATTACAAATCTATCTTTGTGAATCAAGCAAAGGCGTTGAAACCCAATTATCACCCTAAAGCTATTCAAAATCAAATGTGTCTTTCAAATTATCTTCATAAAAACCAGTTGTTAGAGGTGTTTGAATGTGGGGAGCTCTCATAGACATTGCCTGAAGAGCCACTATATTAATTTTCTATTTAACCATGTGAGATTTTTTTTTTTAAAGAAAAGAAAGCAACAGTGTATTGCCCTGGGATAAGAATCTATAGTCCACCAAATTAGTGTAATTGAATTTCAGAGTCTGCCTTTTATCGTGGGCAAACGATTACACATTAGACTTTGAAGAAGAAAGACACATACAATCTTTCTATCTTTCCTTGTCTTTGGAGGCCATCTGCAGAGTTCTGTTTCTTGCATTAGCCTTCCTGGTCAGTAATAAAAATGCAAATCTCTTTAATGATAAAAGTGAAGAAACTGTGTAAAAGGGCTTGTTGGAAGTGAAAGTGGCTGCTTTTCCCCTCAAGCACAAAGTGTGTGGCCCTTCAGGGCACCAACTTATTCTGAATACAGTAAAGCGTTATTTTTGCCTTTATCTTCAAATTTAGAACTGTTGTTTGCCTTCAACTCCTCCATGCTGGTGTAAAATGGAAGATTGCCCTTTAAATTATAACGACTCATGTTTAAATAGCAATCATTTGCTATCTATTTTTCCAATAAGATTTTTAAGTCCCATTTGGCAGAAGAAGAACCTGAGGCCCCGAAATGGTTTAGGTGCCCTACTTAAAGCTCCAAACTAATTAGTTGCAGAGCCTGGATCCTTCTTTCCATGAAAATAGTAACTTTTCCTTTAAAGTCAAACTTGAAGTGCCTAGCTTCTGGAACAAATAACTGGGATGACTACCGGTTGCCTAATCTCAGGAAATCTTTAAAAGACTTGAGAACTTCTTCCCCCAATAACAACAATTTTTTTCTCATTCTACATATAGTTCGGCACTATGGGCCCTCCCTTGAAGCTCTTCAAAAACCAGAAGTACCAGGAACTGAAGCAGGAATGCATCAAAGATGGTAGACTTTTCTGTGATCCAACATTTTTGCCTGAGAATGATTCACTTTTCTACAACCGACTGCTTCCTGGGAAGGTGGTGTGGAAACGTCCCCAGGTAACTTTGTTTTTTTGCTTTCTCTCTCTCTCTTGATCTCTTTCATCATAACTCTACTTGATCCACTATTTCCCTTATACAGCCTACTGCGTTTAGATCAATTTAGGAGACAATTTTAAACTGGAAAGTTTTATGGATCTGTGCTTCTGGCTCTAGCTTGAGGAATCTTGAATTTCAGTCAAATTGTCAAGTCTAGTAATTTTAAAAAAACAGAAAAGTGATATACCATGCTTGTGTTCTTTTGGAAGTTCATTTGAGTAAATACGGTAACTCAAAAAGGAACTATACTCTTGTCTCCTTACCGAGTTACCTATCACAGCAACGTAAGATAAGGTCAAACCAGTGAGCAGAAAAACTCCTTATATGGTGAGTATAACTGAAATGAACTGTACAGGGACAAGATGGAGCTTGCACTGGGGGAGGGAGTTTTCTCTGCTACTCTTTGGATACCATCACCGATATCCTCCCACAATTAGCAAAGTGGGATCCAAGTAGGATTGTAGCTCTTTCACCACCTATTAATAGTTACTATCATTCTCTGTAGAACATCTATATATTGTATCTCTAAACCAAGTCTCAGGACCCCTTCGCAAGCCCCATATGAGTGGGAGCTCAATGCATAAAACGACTGAATAACTCAATCTGGAGAATAAATTGCAACCTTGCTATATCTAAAGGGTATAACTGGATAGAAGGCATGTTCTACCTGGGCTCCTTCCCATAATGGGTGAGCAGGTATATAGGCCATAGAGGGCTGTTATGAAATGCGAGTTCCTAGACCTTCACAATATCCTGAAGGCCTTCTGAGCCTATTTAATGGTGTACCTTTTTGTGCACTATTATGGAACCACCTCAGTCAGCAACTCAAGGTTTGCCTTCTTCAATAAGCAAGCTATCACTTTTTAGTTGCAATTTCCACAGTTTAAACTCCTAAATGGAGTTCTTACAATAGCTACTTCAGTTTATGTAGGTTGCCACCAGGTGGTGCCAAGATACATTGGTTACTTCAAGGCTCTTGTTTACTATGTGACTCAAAGGACATGTGTCAGTTTTTGCTGATAAAGTATGATAGCCATTGAGAGTATGAGATTTGGAGAAGTTCTCTCCTTCAGAAGGAATATTACACTCCTCCTGACTTTCTGTGCCTCCAGTTGTTGACATCCCTGCAGATCACTGACCTGCAATAAAAATCTGGGAAACATGAGCAGAATTCACTAGCCACTAATTCGGTATGCAGAGAGGTAAGTTTGTTTTGTTTTGTTGCAGAAATGCATGGAGGAAATAGAGATATGTTGTCTGTGAGCCACTCTTTTGAATGGTTGGTGATAATGAGGGGCACCACTCTTTTTTGATGCTTGGATATGAAAGAAAAGAGATCAATAGGGCAAAAGTAGCAGAAAACAAGGCAGGAAATTGAGGCAGGTCTCCTGGGGGGGTGTCTTTTTAAAATAGAACAGGCTTAAGCATATTTATAGGCTAAGAAGGAAACAGTAAAGAAGAAGCGGTTGAGGACACACAGAGAGAAGGAATGATTGATTCCTGGAGGAGATGGGAGGAGATCCAGTGGGCGGTAAAATTGCAAGCCAACATGAAGCCATTCCCCAGATGTGACCCAAGCCAGAAGTGCTTCCTGTACTGACCGGTCTTTAGACACATCTTTGTTTCTGTCTTGGCTCAGTCCTTTGTCCTTTGCCTTCTTCTTCCAAATTCTGTGGATTGAATCCTAGAAGGATTAGCAGAGAAGGAAAAAATTTAATAACCATGGCAATCGTCCATCTTGCCTCTGAGACAAGCAATACCACTTTCAGGGTGAGGGAATGTCAGAAAGAGAGGGTGAATGGGAATGGGTAGAAAAAGGAATCAGCATGTATGGCATGCTTACTATGGGCCCAGATACTGTGTTTGGAGTTTTTTTACATTTTTTCATTTCATCCTTATTTGCCATGGCTTAGCAAGGTAGGCATCTTAAAAATTACTTCAATGTAACTCTCTTTTCCTGGTTTAAGAAATAAAGATAGATACTGTGTCCATTTTATTGATGAGGAAACTGGGTCTCAGAGAGAAGGTAAGAATTTGCCCAGAGTCAGACTGCTAACAAGCTTGGATTTGAATCCAGGTTTGACTCCAAAGTCCACATTGAGTTTCACTCTACCATGCAGTTATTTCAAGGAGATAGAGCTGTCTTTGTCTCCCCTTTTGCTGAAATAGGTAGCTTCCCTCCAGTCAGTTCTCACATTCCTCCTCACTGTGTTGATGCTGTACATCCATTAATTGATCCATACCAGCCCTTTTGAGAGCATACTGTGAGCTTAGTCTTAATTGAGCCTAAAGGGAGAGTCACTTGAGAAACATTTATTGAGCACATACTCTATGCTAGCCTCTGTGCAATTTACAGACACAGTCTGGGGTAAGGCACTCGCATTCTAGTTTGAGAGATGGATACTGAGCTACTGGAGAGTTAAAGAATAAATTAATGCCTGATATAAGAAATGTTATTTTCAGGCATACAGACAGTAGTAAATCATGTAGGATTTGAAGAAGGGGGAGATCATCATAGATTGGAGTGGTTGGGGAAGGGGCCTCTTGTGGGAAGTGAGGGAAAAACAAGGTTCTGGACCACCATCTGAGTCTCCTCAAAAAGCTGTGGATTCCTTTCCAGCCAGAGCGGAGGCCAAGCCTGTGGTCAAGAACCACGTCAAAGTTCTCTGGCCTCCCATCAGGAAAGGCGAGAGACAGCCCTGGGCCTCTCTGAATTGGCTCAGGAAGACCAGATGGGTAGTTGGCCTCACCCGCCTCACTGGCAAGGTTGAGATCCTGGTTTTCAGGGAAGCTTACAGACGTCTTGTCCCTTGGCATGCCACATAGCCTCATACTTAACCAGGGCTATTTTCCGGAGTCTCTAATATGGAAGAAGCAAATTAGTCTGATATTTTCTGTCTCTTTCCTCTCTCATGCTGAAAAGCTTCTGCCTTTATAAGCCATGCCTGTAAACCCCACTGCTAGTTGAACCCAATGAGTCCAGTCAAGTCCTCACCATCCTAGGGCCGGATTGTGTTCCCCCTTCTTCCCAATTGCGACTTCTGTGCCATATCCTAAGAAGCCACTTTAGATCGACAAGGATTATGAAAGTGTTTTGCAATTGTTCAGTGCCAGCTCATCTGCTCATACCCTCCAAAGGATAATCCTTCTCCTTCATTCCTCCAGTGGTCCTGTGGCTACAGCTACTGTCCTACCTTCCTGGGTACACAGATTTATTGCCTGAGACATGTACTCCTGGACTTTCCTGTCCTCCTGGGTATTCAATACATAGTCTTAGTAAATTCTAAGTTATGCTGAGTTATACTGACTTACAGTGTGATTATAGACTGTAGGTAGGATTTTTAGGCTGAAATCTGGCTGCCTATTCCCATAGAAAATCTCTTCTCCAGCTTCCTCCAGCCACTCTCCCCTCCTACCCGTCTCTGGCTTTTTTCCTGACTGACTCATACCCAGCTACAATAGTGTCTTAGAGTCAGACACATCTAATCCCTGACTAAAATGGAGCAAACCCTCATGGGGATTTGCACAGCCAGCTGTGGGGGGAGGCAAGGGCACCTGCACAAGATCTTCTGTCAGCTCTCCTAGTGGAGTTTTGAGTTCAGCCTCCACTACCATTGCCCTTGCCCGGGTCTTCCACTAGGGAATATCCGCCCAGAGGGCCATTTCACTACACTGGGTGGGAGGAGGGTGATGAGGTTCTTAATTAAAGCATAGGAGGTAGGAATGGAAGGGAAAGGTTGATAAGGGGAGACATTAGCAGCAGAATACACAGGCTTTGGTGACTGTATATGAGGGAACAATAAAGAATGAAACACTTCTTTCTTCGTGCTAACAGAAATTTCCAACTACCATCTGAATGTGTGACACCTCTGTGTAGTAATTTTGGCCTAGACTGTTTGTAAAGTTCTTTTTTCTTTCCAGAGATCATGTCCCCCAGCCTGAGTAGCCCTAAGTGTTTTCCACTCAACACAGTTGAAGACAGTTGAATAGGCCCATTCTCTTTCTCTCCATCTATTCTGTTTATCATAAATTCTGCATTTTAACAGCTTTATTGAAGTACAATTTACATCTCATAAAATTCACCTGTTTTAAGTGTACGATGCAATGATTTTTAGTAAATTTACAGAGTTGTGCAAACGTTACCACAATCCAGTCTTAGAACAGTTGCATCATCCCAGAAAGATCCCTTGTGCACATTTTCAGTGAGTAAACCCCGCCTCCCCCCCAGTCACAGGCGACCACTAATCTACTTTTGGTTTCTATCTAGATTTGCCTGTTCTGGACATTTCACTTAAAATTGAATCATAAAAGTAACTGGCTTCTTTTGCTTAGCGTAATGTTTTCAAGGGGCATCCATGTTGTAGCATGTATTAGTGTGTTTCTTTTCACTGCTGAACAGTTTCCATTGCATGGATATATAAACTCTTACCAATAAAGCAGTTTGAGATTTATACCTGGAGTCTCCTAGAAGAAGTCTGAAGGTTCAAATAAGAAGATAATTACACAGTGACTTGATTGTCTAGGTTGGAAGTGGAAGTTGGCTTTTAGATCTTATTCCCAGGTTCCATATTGAGCTTTCCTTGAAGGCGTCAGGAAGGAAGAGAATGTTTTACTGGTGACAAAATTTTCATGCAGAAGTAAAAATCCCCAGCAAGGAAAGTGTACCCCTAGAGAGGCTGGTCCAACATTTGTCCCTGAGCCCATGTCCACCTATAAATGTCCTGCCTGGAGATGGTTCTGTTTTCTAAGGATAACAACTACTTGGACTAGCTCACACAGCCCTCAGGTACTGAGTGGCAGCCCTGAACCTTCTGGGGCTACTTAGAGCCCCAGACTTAGTCACAGTGTACCTACTGCAGGGCTGGCCTCACTTGTAGGTGCCCATGCCCCTATCCCCATAGTACTGCAAGGCTGCACGTAGCACTTTGGAAAATGCCTCCACTTTTCTGGCTGCTGGTTTTCTAGGTAGCCTTTCATTTTACTGTGGTTCTTGAGGTTTACCCTGGACTTCAATGTTTATTGTCAGCAAATTTCACCTGTGTAAAAAAAAATTGCTGAAGATGTGAATAGGGTGGGTGCAAAGGGAGCCACATAGAGTGATGTGTGCGGGTCTCCACGTCTTGTAATTGCATGCCTCCCCCCCCACCTCCAGAGGTCTCTGGGAAGGGAGATGAGGAGAAGACAATGGGAGAGTCCCTCAATGCTCACCTCAGAGAACATATTTCTTAGAGAAGCTGCTTTGCTTGTAGAAGGCTTTGGCTCGGGGATGGGGGTATATGGGGACCATTCCTGGCTTTGCTCTTGGTGCTCGACTTCCTAGTTGTGTGTGTTTCCCCCTAAGAAATTATTTGGCCTTGACAAACAGCCCAGTTCAAGGATCATGTTAACTGTGCCAAAACAGCTGGGAGCCATTAGGGACTCAGCATCTCCCCTCCCTCCCAAGCCACCCAAATATGTGAATATGTTAGCTGTGACCCTTCCCCCAACTCTGCTCCCTACCACTCCAGCAGAACTCAGGCTGAAATGTCCCATCTGCACTCTGCATCTCAGCTTTGAGCTACAGAGAAATTTCTCCAGCCTTACTTCCTTACCTCCAACAGGAAGACACCCAGTTGTCTAAATCTAGGGGGAAAGTCAATAAACAGCTATTTCATTATTTTCAAATTTGTCACCAAAAAGTCCATTTGGCTGTTAGATTTGCATTGACTCATTACCCTTTATCCTTTCTACCTCTTTAGCTGCTTTCTAGTCTTTCACTTCCTTAAAGAGGTAGAAGATGTGGCTTAATAAAGATTTTCTCCCATGTTTCACATTATGGTGCTGACATACATAAGAAATTGATTCATATTTAGCAGATTAAATTGAGGAGATTAAGGCCTATTGGTAATATTTAGCCCGGAACCAAAAGCTAAGACATGACTTAAGCAAATCCTCCAGAACAATGGCGAGCTTTGGGGTGAGTGTTAAGCAAAGAGGCATAAAACACTGAATGACTGAGAGAGGTGGTTGCATCTCTGTCCCTGAAGAGCTTCATAACATTACCTTTATGTCGTGGCCATTGATAAACCTAAAGGCAAAGGGGTGGACCAGCTGAGGTCTTGAATTTCCTTCTCGAACTATATGTGGTTCTGAAGAACCTAAAACTTCAATCCTAGGTCTCCTACTAATTAGCTGGATGACCAAAGGGGCAATTTACTGCCCTTCTCTGAGCCTGTTCCCTCATTTGTAAAATAAACAGATTGACTAAATAGTCTCTAAAATTCCTTCCAGCTTTGACAGCCTATGGACTGTCAGCTCTTCCCATGTTTAAAATCCATTGTTAAATAGTCATCCGTTATGTATGAAGAGTGGTGAAATAAAACCGGGGCATGGGCCAGTTTCTAAGAGGAAATGGAAAATAAGGGGGATTTTTTGCCCAGATTTATATTCTCCCATGATTACACACAGATTTACATGTACACACACACACATATAATATATAATAACCACGTTCAGCTTAGGTCTACAGGAGAATAATTGCCAAGTTCCTCAATTTGAGTTCTATTTACATGTCTTTACTCATTTATGTGACCCTTTATGTCTTAAATATAAGTTGACATGCCAAAAGTGTTGGCTAAGCCTAGATCCATGCTGTGAAATGAAAGCCTTGTGAAATTCAAGACACTTTAATGTAACCCCAACCACTAATAATGCTACATGAAACCAGCAAGTAATTTGCCTTAATAATCTAAAAGCACACTTTCCCCATATAAATGTTCGCTTCATTGTTTTTCCATGCTAGGCAACTATCAAACTATCGTATTCATCATCTAAGTCCAAAAAATCATTGTATAACTTTATATCTTTCTCCAAGTGAAATGGTAACACCTGACCCAAGAGAAGAAACTGTGCTTAGCTTCATCTTACAAAGGGCAAAGAAACAATAAGAAGAGAAGGAATATCAGGATCCAATTCACCCAACACATCTGCTTTATGTTCAATAAATAAAAAACAGGCAGATCCAAACCCATAAAAAAACATTTACTAAGATTGAAGTCTTCTCCTATGACAAAAAAGTAACGATGAGACACCAGACATGCATCTGAAAAAAAAGACCAGAAAATCCAAAGCTGACAACCCACCTAACCCTCTCCTTTTGGCAGAGCGATGCCCAATTAATCTTCAGTTTGGACTTGTCCCTTCCCAGAATGCCTATTCCTTTCCAGAGTTATTTTGGCTTTTAAAGAATATATGGAATGTTTCATTCTGTAGACCAGACCCTTCATCAAGCAGAATTATGTCCGTTAAAAAAAAGAGGTTTGAGAACCAGAAAAATATAGCTGTCTCTATTTAATAATTTTTAAAAGGATATATGTCTAGCTTTTCTTTCCATTTGAGACTAGGATTTATTTCTGCTGGGTAAGCAGAATGTCAAGGTACCGGCTAATGGCCTCCTCCACGATGCTTTCTCCGTCTACTCAAGACTTCATTGGTATTTCCTGCCTTTGAACTCTGCAAGTGCTGATACTCTGAGTCACACAATTATGTCTTCAATTGCGTGGTGCCATGTATGCAGCTATGCCTTTGTCTATGCCTGTCTCTCTACCCGTTATGCCTCCCTTGTCCAACTGCCTAACTCTAGTCATTCCTAAGGCTTCAACTCAAGTGTTACCACTGCTGTTCAATCTATTCTGTCTACCATCAGGGAAACTTTGGGGATCCATCCTCTAGGCACTGATTATACTTTGAAAATGCCTCCAATATGCCCTCATCACAATACGTTATAACAGTATTATTTCGGTCTCATTTTACTACTTGCAGTGGGAATGGCACAGCTACTGATATGTTGTGGGAAGACACACGCATACACCCAAAACAAATACTGCCCCCACTCTGTCCATGTTCTCTCAGAACATCCACTGTGGGAAGGGTATCTGTTGAAGTGCTCCTGTGAGTGGTCTGTTACCACATGCTATTAGTGCTGCTGCCATCTATGTTCATCCAAAGATGTGAAAAAATCTAGTTGCCATGGAGACTACTGTTGCCTTTGCTTTATGTTAGGAAAGGGCTTCAATGTATAAGGTCTCCTAATTCATTTTCCTAGAAAGGGACAAGCGTTAATGTCCACCTCCTTCAGGCCTCGTCTCTTAAATGCAACCACCCTTCCAAGCACAGATGCTTCAGAAAAGCTCATCCTGACAGAATCAGAATGTAATGTGCTAATTTCTAGTTCTCCTCTTAAAAATCTCATGGTGGTGAAAACTCTTCCAGATCCCACTGGTAGCTATGTCTGAGGGTCCCCATCAGTACATCTCATCCTGTATCATCGCATCCCCTTCTTCCAATTCTCCTCCCACTTCCCCATATGATCCTTTCCTGTGGCTAGATGATCTACTGCTTTCTGTTTTTCCTCACAACCCTCCAATCTTCCCTTTATCCCACCTATGGAAGTCCTAGTCATCTTTCAACCCCACCTCCTCTATGAAGTCTGTCCTGCCTAGCTCAGCTCACAGTGACACTTTGGAAACTTCCCAGAAACTCTTATAACCAATTATTGTATCCACAGGACATCTGTGATGACCCCCGTCTGATTGTGGGCAACATTAGCAACCACCAGCTGATCCAAGGGAGACTGGGGCACAAGCCAATGGTCTCTGCGTTTTCCTGTTTGGCTGTTCAGGAGTCTCACTGGACAAAGGTATTCCCCCTCCCGAGAGGCCTCACTCAGATCCCACCTTCTTGTCTTCTTTAAAATATTCAGGAAAAGTCAGCTCATAACTTTCTTAGATTGTTTATTTCCTGAAGGCAGAGGTATTCACTGGTGACTTCCCTCCAGTTTATCATGAGAACTGTTATAAATACAGAAAAGTTGAAAGAATTTTACAGTGAACATCCATATATTCACCTAGATTCTACCATTAATGTTTTGTTCTATTTGATTTGTCACACATACTAGTTGATCTTTTGTCACTTGTAGTAGTCTTTGACTCTGTAGCTGTGCATACTTGTGTTCTCTGTACCTACTGGAGTATAAAGCCAGTAGGGGCCAGGTAGTCACTAACAGATGTGACTAACAGACAAAGTGAGAAAGACGGAAGTAGATCCTTGCAAAGTTTCCAAAAAATTATTAAGAGTACAAAAATTCCTTTGGCATTTAGGTAGAGTTCAAGGCAATAAGCGTTGACTTGGTTTGGGACAAAGAGCATTTTCTTCAGAAAAAATGATTTTTAGAAGATTAATGTGTAATTGTTATATAAAAAGGAGAATTTCCTAAATGTAATTTTATTCAAGGTGTGAATAAAATCTATATTGTATGGAATCTATATGAAATCTCTAAGACGGACGTTTAAAAACTTAAACCACAGGGGGCCTTGAGTTTTTATTGATTTTGCTTTTTAAGATGCCTTGCTTATGTGGTTAAACATTCAACCATAAATGTGTTTGCATAGACAATTTCTCATGGTCAAGTTTGTAGATTATCTGTAGGAAATAATTTAACTCCTAACTGGCTGCCCCCAGTTACCCTGTGTATATTCAGGGCAGGCATGTTAATAGTATTCTCAGTAAAAATGAACTGGGGAAGCAGAAGTTTTGGGGGAAAAAATGCCCTACCTAGGACTTCCCAACCTAGACCCAAACCAGGTGTATTTGCTGTGCTTCCTATCGCCACATGGATTTGCTAGAGATCAACTGTAATTTCAATATTTGGATATGGTCAGGTGAATAAGAGTTGATTGAATGTTCTTATGTTTCCAGACAATTCCCAACCATAAGGAACAGGAATGGGACCCTCGAAAACTAGATAAATATGCTGGGATATTTCGCTTCCGTTTCTGGCATTTTGGTGAATGGACTGAGGTGGTGATTGATGACTTGCTGCCCACCATCAATGGAGATCTGGTTTTCTCCTTCTCCACTTCCATGAATGAGTTTTGGAATGCTTTACTGGAAAAAGCTTATGCAAAGTAAGAAGGGGGTTTGACTAGTTAGTGGTCGGGGTACATGAGAAAAGGAAGGCCACATTTGTTCTTTGCAGCTCGTTCTTTCCCAGCCCAGCCCTGGAGTTTAAATTGGGTAGGATCTCAGTCAGATCCAAGACAATGCTTTGGGCCTGGGACTGGCCCTTAGACACTCTGTACGAGAGAGAAATCAGCTGTTCTGGTTTTCATTAAACCCGTATCTGCTCCTAGCTGCCCCTTCCTGCTGCTAATCTGCAGATCACATAGCATTATAGCCTCAAATTTTCTCCCTGTCTAATATCTACCTATAGAGAGAAGTTTCTGCATGGACTGTCCTTAATCAACATAGCCTAAGCCTAGAAATCTCTGAATATAATCTCAAAATATCTCTCATTTTATACATAAGAGAAAAGCCATCTGGTAAAGGCTAGCTGGGCAGGAACTGTTTTAATTCTTGTTTACATGATGTCCTTGATCTGGAAAAATAATTTTACAAAGATAACCTTGCATATTTGCCCCCAGGCTGCTTGGCTGTTATGAGGCCCTTGATGGTTTGACCACCACTGATATCATCGTGGACTTCACTGGCACATTGGCTGAAACTGTTGACATGCAGAAGGGAAGATACACTGAGCTTGTTGAGGAGAAATACAAGCTGTTTGGAGAACTGTACAAAACATTTACCAAAGGAGGTCTGATCTGTTGCTCCATTGAGGTTTGTATCCACCAAAAACAACTCCTCTTTGCTCACTTCTGGCAGAGGAGACTACAAAATTTAGTAGGGAACATCACCCTTAGCCCAGAGATCCATGAAAAGCCATTATGGAACTCAGAAAGCTAACAATACACATTGTGCCTTGGCACAGAGGCTGAGGAGCTTTATCTTTTTATCCTTTTGTACCAGTCATCACACTCCAGGGGAGAACACAGCATCCAAGCTGATGTAAATAGCCTCCTCTAAATTATTCCTCCTGCCTCTGCTCTTGAAGGTGGAGGTTATAGTTGTTTGCTCAAGGAATAAATCAGCCCCACAAATTTTAATGCTGTTCATATCAATGTACTACTGCGGGCAGTTTGAATCTGACTTGTTTAAGTGAGTTATTATATTAAACTCTTCATTTCCTTTCCTTCACTTGTTTTGTGTCAAGTTAGGTGTCAGGATCAAATTTTCATCTGCATAGGGAGACCTGGCTGCAACCATACTGGGGTAAACCAACCAAGGAAGAAGAGGAGTCAGGCCTGGGTCTCCAAATTCCTATGCCCTTATGTATCTTTCTTTGCTCTTAGTCTCCCAATCAGGAGGAACAAGAAGTTGAAACTGATTGGGGTCTACTGAAGGGCCATACCTACACCATGACTGATATTCGCAAGATCCGTCTTGGAGAAAGACTTGTAGAAGTCTTCAGCACTGAGAAACTGTATATGGTTCGCCTGAGGAACCCCTTGGGAAGACAGGAATGGAGTGGCCCCTGGAGTGAAATGTGAGTGGCATTCCACTTTGAATGCTACATCCCGAAAACCCTGTAGTTCTTCCAAACCCATCCCTCTGACTAGTGGGCTGTCAATGCTCGGTGACATCTGTGGGTTCTTGTCAGGCACAGGGTCTGTGAGCCAGCTGGAGGTGAGATAAAGCAGGCCCAATTTTCATGCATTCTGTTCCTTTGGCACCCTGCTTACTGTAGGAAGTCAATGGCAAATGTAACAGCTTATCCCTTTGTTCTTTATTTGTCTTTAGTTCTGAAGAGTGGCAGCAACTGACTGCAGCAGATCGTAAGAACCTGGGGCTTGTTATGTCTGATGATGGAGAGTTTTGGTGAGGAGAGGTTTTCTGTGCTAAGGGAATTGAGGCTTCTACATGGAACTACAGGGGTAGGCATTAAGTACCATCTTCATTTCTTTCCTGACCTTCTTCCATTCAGGATGAGCCTGGAAGACTTTTGCCGCAACTTTCACGAACTGAACGTCTGCCGCAATGTGAGCAACCCTATTTTTGGCCGCAAGGAGCTGGAATCAGTGGTAGGATGCTGGACTGTGGATGATGACCCCCTGATGAACCGTTCAGGAGGCTGCTACAACAACCGAGACACCTTTCTGCAGAATCCTCAGGTTTGAATCAATTATTTTTCTTTTCCTTCAAGTTATCAAGGCAATAGAAACCCAGGTCTCACCTTAGAGTATTTCTTTGACATCAGTTCTTCCATTTGCAGCTATTGCGTAATATTCATCAACCAGGAGGCCTAGGGATTGGCTCAGATGCTTGTAAGGCATGGCATACTGTGTCTCTTTGCAGAGATGTACCTTGGCAACATTATCAAATCTGAGCCACTTCTGCTGGCTGCCTCTTTCCTGGCCATATTGCTTGGTATGGCTCTTTGACACTCTCTGCTTCCTTATGATGGTCCCATATTGGAGAGAAAGAATCTGCTCCCAGATGCTTTCTCAATTCTTTTCCATTTCTGTTCCGTTCTCTTAGGTGCACATTCACTATATGTGTCCTCTTTCTCATGCAGGTGATTCTTCTGAACCCCAATATGATACCTCTCTTTTATCATCTAGAACCCTGTTTTTCCAGGATTTGAATCACTACCTTGTCAATGACCCGATCTCATCCACCTCCTGTTACAATGCTATTCCAGATGACACATTAGGGATCAAGCCAAGGAATACCCCAAAGCAAAACTTCCAAACATCCAAAGCCTGAATCTATACTAACCTTGATGGTTTTATCCCCAAATGTGCTGATGAGCTAACCCACAGGTGACAAGAATTCCGACTGTATTGCAGCCTTACATGGCTGTATCTTTTCTTTCCATGGGCCTCCTTGGCTAGGCATTTTGGAGGTTACTAAGGTTGGTGGGATGATTTACTTAATTCATACTTTTTTTTCCATCCGTTCCATCTTAATTGTCCCTAAAGAAAAGAAATCTATTACCCCCCACTTTACCTCCATTTACAACCCTGGAAATATTTCAAGTATCAGGCACATATACCAAGCTGGGGAAATGACACTTAGGCTTCACTGTTAAATGTCTGCAGAGGATTGACCTTGTGAGCCTATGGCTCTGCATCTGTTTTTTGTTTGTTTCTAAAGGGAGGGGGAGAAAGAGGTAGAGAGAGAGAGAGGTGGGGAGAGAGAGAAACATAGAAACAGAGAAAGAGATAGATACAGAGGAAGAGAGAAAAATCTGATGCCTTTTAGTTTTCTTCCCAATGGCATAATGATTCCCCAGATGATGTTTGGAAAGTCTCTAGCACAGGCCTGCAGCTTCCTTAAAATGGTGATAGCAAAGCATCAATTCTCCAAGGAAGTGGATCCAGCCCCTCCACAAGCCACACCTCTGGGCTGGCAATAGGAGGCTAGCCTAGGGGGATGTTTCAGTGTCAGGTTAAGTCAAACAAGAATGCTTTCTGTCTTTATGGATTCTGGAATTTTCTGTGTACAGCTTTTAAAAACAAGAGGACAATAATAAAAACAAATCCAAGATCCTGCCAAGAACTTATTAAAACAAAGCATACCTCTTTGGCATCAAAGGCCTAGGCATAAAGTTGTCTCTCTCAACACATGCTGAATGTCATAGGGAAAAAGCAAGTATTATGATCTACACTTAACAAGTCAATGAATTTTCCAAGGCCTCATTGTCTGGTCAATGGCAAAGCCCAGGAAATAGCCCAAGTCTCTTCTTCCCAATGTAGAGTTTTCTTCCCTGAAATTTGAGCTGGCTCCTCTGAAATGGAAATGCTAACTAAGCTCCTTGATGGCCTCTTTCCCTTAGTACATCTTCACTGTGCCTGAGGATGGGCACAAGGTTATCATGTCACTGCAGCAGAAGGACCTGCGTACTTACCGCCGCATGGGAAGACCTGACAATTACATCATTGGTTTTGAGCTCTTCAAGGTAAGAATGGAGATTTGTAGCAGAGAGAATGATGGCAAATGGAGTTAAAATCAGGATGGCTTGGGGTTAGGGGAGTTAAGAAAAGTCCAGGCATAAAGAAAGCCAGGACCTAGGATCTTCCAACACAAAAACTATGATTTGAACAGAATGGAACATTTCATTCTATTTCATTTCCAGGTGGAGATGAACCGCAGATTCCGCCTCCACCACCTCTACATCCAAGAACGTGCTGGGACTTCCACCTATATTGATACCCGCACCGTGTTTCTGAGCAAGTACCTGAAGAAGGGCAACTACGTGCTTGTCCCGACCATGTTCCAGCATGGCCGCACCAGCGAGTTTCTCCTGAGAGTCTTCTCTGAAGTGCCTGTCCAGCTCAGGTTCAGTTTCCTTGGCCAGTCCTGCAAACTCCTCTTCTCTGCTTTGCCTCCAATCCTAATCCTCTTGATGCTTCTCTCCCTATGTAGACACTCAAAGGGACAGCTTGTTCAAGTCAGACTTCATTGAAATGATGGTGGTAGAAATATTTCTCAAAGCAGGGTTATGAAAAATTGCCCATTGGAGGTCTGAGCTTTGGAGCTCTGAGCTGCCGTTTAAGGGGAACAGGCCTATAGCCTAAGTTTTTCCACTTATATTTTATCTTCTGTTCTCTAGCGAACTTTCTCTTGTATTAAACAGCTGGCACTCCTCACTGCTCCTCTATTATGTTCCAAGAGCTGGGTCACCAAAGCTACCTTTTCACCCCAGCCTTGCCTACTCTGATCTTTATCTGCTGGTCCGTAAAGCAAGAGGAAAGGAAAACATACTCATAAAATATAAGCCATTTCTGAGGAGGAATGGGCTAGGTCACTGAGCGTTTCACGCTTTCAGCAACAATGTCTGCTTTGGTAAGCCTTTCTCCTCATCAAAGGGCATTCATCATCAATTATGTGTCTTCTTTTTGATGTTCCAGGGAACTGACTCTGGACATGCCCAAGATGTCCTGCTGGAACCTGGCTCGTGGCTACCCAAAGGTAGTTACCCAGATCACTGTTCACAGCGCTGAGGGCCTGGAGAAGAAGTATGCCAATGAAAGTAAGAACTGCAGGGGTGTCTGGGAAAGCAAAATTCAGTTTCATTTATTGCACGTATGGTTAGAAAAGATCGTCACAAACGATTCTCTTGAGAGGTATTTTCAGTCTAGAGAAGTCAGGATGGCTGTCAACCACGGCAGAGAATGGGATGTAAACTCCTTTGGGCAAGGGCTACGTAATATTCACTTTTGTATTCCTATATAAAGTATAGAAAAGAAAAGGGAAGCAGGAAAAAAGTGTTGAGTCCTAGGTCATTCTGATGCCCAGGTGTTATGCCAAAAGGCCTAGAATAGAATAGTGAGACACTTTCTTGACTATCTAGAAAGAGAACTTCAATCACTGTGTTAAAAACAGATGTCACTTTATTCCAGCTGTAAACCCATATTTGGTCATCAAGTGTGGAAAAGAGGAAGTCCGTTCTCCTGTCCAAAAGAATACTGTTCACGCCATTTTTGACACCCAGGCCATTTTCTACAGAAGGACCACTGACATTCCTATTATAGTGCAGGTAAGAATATGAACAGGGACCTCCAGGGTGGCTCAGTACCAGATACTAGATTACCCCAAGTGTGTCACATATGTCTAGGATACAGAACAAGGGTTATCCTGTTTTTTTGTTTGTTTTGTACTCAAAGACACCTCTCACCAGGCACAGACACTGACTTCCTTATTAATCTGCACCCTAAGTATCCTCTCCTTCATTTATTTCACTGGGGGAAGAAGCCCACATGCTCGCAGGTACACGTTAACACATGCACTATTCCATTTCATGAAAGGAAGCATATGCCAGTTCAGACGACCCACATCCTACTAGGTCAAGATGGACCACTACAGTTTGGCTGTTTTTCTGATTTAATGCTTCTGACAAGCTATCTTTAGGTAGGATCAAGGTTGATCCGGAGTTCTGCTTGTTTTCATCTACACTCTTTGAGGTATCTTCCCCTCAGCCAGAGAGGTATCAGGAAAGATAGTCTCTTGGTTTTAAAACAGACTTTTCCAAGCTTAGCATTAGGTTCTAGATGCCACAGGGCAAAGTCCAATCTCACAGAAGGTTGCTCACCTTCACTCTCTTGACTTGTCTCTCCAGGTCTGGAACAGCCGAAAATTCTGTGATCAGTTCTTGGGGCAGGTTACTCTGGATGCTGACCCCACCGACTGCCGTGATCTGAAGTCTCTGTACCTGCGTAAGAAGGGTGGTCCAACTGCCAAAGTCAAGCAAGGCCACATCAGTTTCAAGGTTATTTCCAGCGATGATCTCACTGAGCTCTAAATCTCCAGCTCCAAGGAATCCTGACAGAGCTTTCCATCCTTTTATTTTCTGTCAGAAGCCAAGTCTTATCTAAGATTCATAATCTTTTGAAAGAAAGAAATTCACAGTAATTAACTTTTCCTTTCTTCTGATAAGTTCCCCATACCTCCCGATCCAAGTAGCACCAGTAGCTACATAACCTATATACCTCCAGCAGCTGGACAGGGGGAGGTGACAGTCCTATCTGGAGATCATACAGGTGTTTGCTAAGAAAAGATCTCTGGGGCTTCCGGGGGTGAGATTTAAGCAGGACGACAACAGCGTGGATACCCTACAGTTGTCTTTGCTGCTTTCAAGTGCCCAACGTATGTCCCCTGTAGGGCATGTTGAGGAAGGAGGAGGGGTGATCAAGGCCAAGCTGGTCTAGCCTGACATCCCAGTTCCTGACTGAACACTACAATCTTCCTGGCAGCATTCTACTTAGCAGCCAGAGCCTGCTTATAAGTCCCCAGCCCTCACCACCAGCACCACCAT
This sequence comes from Equus asinus, assembly GCF_041296235.1. Taxonomy (NCBI): domain Eukaryota; kingdom Metazoa; phylum Chordata; class Mammalia; order Perissodactyla; family Equidae; genus Equus; species Equus asinus. The sequence continues at coordinate 104,046,481 of NC_091820.1, read as the reverse complement.
CACCACCACCATCACCACCAATCACCACCACCACCACCACCTCCGGAAAGTATAGTCCTGCCTTCACCCAAGTCACCCCCCACAGTAGGTTTTACCTTCATGTTGAGGAAGCTTCCTAGGTGCTTAATCAAGAGCTGGAGTTCAGTACGGCCTAGACAGTGGGAAGGGCCTGAGCTCCAGCTCAGTGGAAGCCAGCTGTGTGCCACAAGAGGGAAAAGTGGAAGAAGCTGCAGTGGGAGACAAAGCCTCGGTCCCCCACCCATCCACACACACCTACACTCACACACGCGCACATGGGCGCGCACGAACTACCGTTCAGGCAGTCAGTGGGCAAGAGGAAAGATGTATAAGTACCACACACCGCAGAAAGTATGAGAGAATCCATCCAGGCATAATACAGCTAGTTTGGGGCCCCTGACTGCAATGTGAAACCTCCTGCTGCTGCTAGGTTTACAAACAAGCCCATTGTCCTGTGCCTCCTAATATCATTGGTACTGAAGACCCCATCTGGGGGCTTGAGACTTGGGGTCAGCCCAGGTCCCTCAGGCTTTTCTCTCAGTTGGGAAGCTTCACTCCTTGGGGGTGTTTGTTTGCCCTCTTGTTTTTTCAGTACTTCTACAGAATTTTCTCTAGAGTCAGTCATTCTGAAATGTTCTTCCCTCCGTCTCATCTATCCACATTCTATCCCTTCTTCAAGGCCCAGCAGAAATGCCACCTCCTCCATGAAGCCTTCCCTAACTCCCCAATCCCCATCACCAACAATATTTCAATGCTTCTGCAATGATGAAAAAGAAAAAAAAAACAAAACATAGTTGTAGTACTTAGTCTAGTCCAGCACGCATTCATTTAAAAAAATACTTTGCAGGTTTTTTTTTAAACTCGTTCATTTCCTACCATGTTTTTTCAGTCTGTGTAACTTCTGCAGTGCCTTCACCACACTGCCTTACATAATCCAAACCACAATAAAGTTCACATTCAATAAATTGACCAGTCTTGACTTGATTTGATGGCACAGGGGAGATGGCAAGAGTGGCCATCTGTTGAGACTCTTTTCAGAGCTGCTAGGGTGGGGGTGGGTGTAGGGTAGAGGTACTTGGTGCGAACTGAGCCCAGATACAAGTCTGATGGATGCGGAGAACTTGGCTGCATTCTGATGGTGCAGTCCTTTATCCAGGTAGGAGAAGTGGTTGGGAAAATGGAGAGGGACTCTGTCCTAGTCCATATTTAGGTCTACTTGGGTGATATTTGGGGTTACATAATTTTGAAACCTCTCTGGGATTGGACCCACGGCCAAAGCTACAGTTGCCAGATCTTTCAAGGGCAGACCTCCCAATAGGAGAAAATACCAACTCTTCCCTTCCAGCATTACTTTTAGAGTCAAATGGATGTGAAGACTTCACTCACCCGCTTCCACACTCAATCTGCCATCTGCCCATTTTAGGGTAGGCTATGTTGATGAAATTTCTCTCTTTTTTCCTTGAGCTCTGCCCCTTCACGGGAAAAGATGCCTAGGCAGGAAAGGGGTCTCCAAGCTCAGCAGAACAGTCCTTAAGTACAGCCCTCATTTTCCATCCCTGCAACCCTAGCTCAGAATACACTGGAGATGACATCTTAAATATAGGTATTTAGATGTGGTAGACCTTTGTCAGAAATGAAGTCTCCAATACAGGTAATGTAATGGTTCTATACGGTCACCAGATGGCACTATGATATTACAATTAAGCTCAAAGACGCTACCACTTTTTTTAAGGATGAGAATTTTTTCCCCAAATAAAAAGATAGAAAAAAAGGGAACCAACACTTTTTGATAGTCTGCTACGTGTCAGACTCCACGCTCAGTGCTTTCTATACATGATCTCATTTTAACGCCCACAGCAAACATAGGAAGTGCTGTCATTATCCCTGTTTTTCAAAGATGAGGAAATTAAGGAAGAGTCTAAATAACTCACTCAACGTTGTTCATTCAATAATCATATCATGATTATTAGTCAGACAATGATGTTTATTTGACTCCTACACTTTGACCTTTTCTGTGAAAATATGGTGTCCCCCAGGAAGTGGTAACATGTTCTCTACATCTTTATCACCAGCTTTCTATCCACAATACTGTACCAAGAACTGTGCAGATAGCATACCAAATGTTTCTCTCAGAGTCTTTACTTCCCTAACTTCGGCACACACACATATACTTGCATATGCACACATATAATGTGTCGGTAAAATTGGTCTTTCCAAAAGGAATCCAATGCACTAATATGTACCAAAATGTATTTGATAACAACATGAATGAATCTCAAAATAATTATGCTGAGTGAAAGAAGCCAGAAAAATGGGTGTATCCTGCCTGATTCCATTCATATAAAATCTCAAAAAAGCCGAACTACTCTATAGTGACATAAAACTTATCATTGGTTGCTTGGGGAGGTGGGGAGGGGCAAGAGGGAAGGAATACAAAGTGGTCTGAGGAAACTTTGGGGAATAATGATTATATTCATTATTTTGGAACTACTCTGTATCTTGATTGTCGTGTTGGCTACTCAACTGTAAGCATTTTTCAAAACTCAAGTGAATTTTACTGTAAATAAATTTTTAAAAAGTGAAGCCTTATAATGACTTCACCCTCCCCCACTAATCTTTTAAATTTTTCATAGATATTTTATCTAAATACATTAAATACTCTTCCAGACAATGTTAGAATTTTTGCTTTTAGCAGTCATACATATTTTAAAGAATTTAAGAGGAGGAAAATAGTCTTTTATATTTACTATTCCTGTTTCTCTTTCTTTACTCCTGAAGCTCCAAGATTCTCTCTGATATCATTTATGTTTAGCCTGAAGAACTTCCATTAATATTTCCTTTAGAGCTGTCGATGAATTCTCTTAGTTTTTCTTCATCCAAGAATGTCTTTATTTTGCCTTCGTTCCTGAAGGATATTTTTACTGGATATAGAATTCTGGTTTGACAGTTCTTTCCTTTCAGCAATTAAAAGACATTGTGTCTCTGTCTTCTGCCCTCCATGGTTTCTGATGGTAGATCCACAGTAATTCAAAGTATTGTTGTTATATATATTATGTGTCATCTTTTCTCCAGCTGCTTTCAAGATTTTTCTTTGTCTTTGGTGTGCAACAGTTTTATTATCTAAGAGTCATTTTCTTTACGTTTATACAATTTGGAGTTCAATGGATTCTTGAATCTGTAAATTTATGGTTTTGATCAAATTTTGAGAAATGTTCAGCAATTACTTATTCAAAAATTACTTTCTGCACCAATCCCTTTTTCTGCTCCCTCTGGGCCTTTAATGACATGAACATTAGACCTTTTGATATTGTTCCAGAGATCTTGGAGGCTCTGTTCAATTTCTTTTCCTTTTGTAGTTGGTATAATTTTTTTTAATTTTAATTTTTCATTTTTAAAATTGGTATACAGTGAATGATTTGATAGAAATCAGCACAGAGAACTATTAGACACCAAGAATGTACACTTAATCCCAGGCTTCAGGGAAAGTTTTTTGGCAGAGGTGTTATGTAAGCCAATCCTGATGGATGAATACAATTAACCAAATGAAGAAGGGAGGGACCAACAGTTACAGGCAGTGAGAATGATGTGTGCAAGTACATGAATTTGCAAGAGAGCATGGAATGTTTCGAGAAAAACACTTTGTTATGATTGAAACATATGGTGCCAATGTGGGAATGATGAAAGATGATGTTGGAGAAGTAAACAGAAGGAATCATGAGAGGTCTTATATGGCAGAATAAGGATTTTTAACTTAATCAATCCTGAGAACAATTGGGAAACAGAAAGGTTTTTTAAAATGTCAACGGAGTTTCTGTTTTTTTTCTTTTCTGAATTTTCTCATGTTTCTATAATGGATATGTATCTTTTTTTAATTATAACAGCTTTAGTAAAATATAACTCACCAATACATACCATACAATTCACCAATTTAAAGTGTACAATTCAATGGTTTTTAGTATATTTACAGAGTTGAGCAACCATCACCACAATCAATTTTAGAACAATTTCATCACTTCCAAAGAGAAATCCTGTACCCTTTAGCGGTCACTCCCAACTTCCTCCCGATCCTCTTCTCCTCCACCAGAGGAAACCGCTAATCTGCTTTCTGTCTCTATGGATTTGCCTATTCTGGACATTTCGTATAAATGGAATCATACCATATGTGGCCTTTTGTGTCTGGCTTCTTTCATTTAGCACAATACTTTCAAGGTTCATCCATATTTTTGCATGAATCAGTACTTCATTTCGTTTTATTGTCAGATAGTATTCTATTGTATGGCTATATCACATTTTATTTATTCCACTTGCCCGCTGATGGAAACTTGGGTTGTTTCCACTTTTTGGGTATTATAAATGATGCTGCTGTGAACATTGTGTACAAGTTTTTGTGTGGACACACGTTTTCAATTCTCTTGGGCATGTAAATAGGAGTGGAATTGTTGGGTTGTATGGTAACTCTATACTTAACTGAGGTGTACAACATGATGGCTTGATATACATATATTGTGAAATGATTACCACAATAGGTTTAGTTAATATCCATTATCTCATATAGATACATTAAAAAGAAAAGAAAAAAAGTGTTCTCTTTGTGATGAGAACTCTTAGGATCGACTGTCTTAACAACTTTCCTATATATCATGCATCAGTGTTAGTTATAGTCATCATGTTGTACTTTATATCCCTAGTACTTATTTATCTTATAACTGGAAATCCATACATTTTGACCATCTTCCTCTAATTCCCCCTCCCCCGACTCCCCAGCTGTAGTAACCACAAATCTGATTTATTTTTCTTATTTTTTTTTTTGAGGAAGATTAGCCCTGAGATAACATCTGCCACCAATTCTCCTCTTTTTTTTTGCTGAGGAAGACTGGCCCTGAGCTAACATCCGTGCTCATCTTCCTCTACTTTATATGTGGGACACCTGCTACAGCATAGCTTGACAAGTGGTGCATAGGTCCACACCCGGGATCCAAACCCGTGAATCCCAGGCCACCGAAGCAGAATGTGTGAACTTAACCACTGCACGACCAGGCTGGCCCATGATTTTTTTTCTGTGAGATCTGTCTTATTTCCATTCTAGTGGGTGTGAAGTGATATCTCATTGTGGTTTTGATTTGTATTTCTCTGATGGCCAATACTGTTGAGCATCTATTTATGTGCTTATTGGCCACTTGTACATCTTCTTTGGAAAAATGTTTATTCATATCCTTTGCCCGTTTTTTAATTGGATTATTTGTCCTTTTATTATAGAGTTGTAGGTGTTCTTTATATATTCTGGATCTAAGTCATTTAACAGATGTGTGATTTGCAAATATTTTCTCCTCTTCTGTGAGTTGTCTTTTCTATTTTTTTTACGTGTAATCTTTTTTAAAAATTTTATTTATTTATTTTTTTAATTTCAGTAACATTGGATTATAACTTATATAGCTTTTGGATGTACATCATAATATATTTCGAATTCTGTGTAGATTACATCATATTCACCACCCAAAAACTAATTATAGTCCATCCCCTCACTTGCGAGTTAATCACCCCTTTTGCCCTTCTCCCCTTCCCCATGGTAACCACCAAACCATTCTCCGTTGCTATGTGTTTGTTTCTCGTTGTTTTTATCTTCTCCAGAGAAGATACACGGATGGCCAACAGGCATATGAAAAGATGCTCAACATCATTAGCTATCAGGGAAATGCAAATCAAAACTACAATGAGATATCACCTCACTCCTGTCAGAATGGCTATAATTAACAAGACAGGAAACAACAAATGTTGAGAGGATGTGGAGAGATGGGAATCCTTGTACACTGCTGGTGGGCATGCAAACTGGTGCAGCCTCTATTTCCTTTTTTGTTTTGTTTTGTTTGTTTTTTGCTTTTGTGTGTTTTTTTTTTTTTTGAGGAAGATTGGCCCTGAGCTAACATACACTACCAATCCTCCTCTTTTTGCTGAGGAAGATTGACCTTGAGCTAACATCTGTGCCTATCTTCCTCTATTTTGTTTGTGGAATGCCTGCTACAGCATGGCTTGATAAGTGGTGTGTAGGTCCAAACCTGGATCTGACAAACCCTGGGCTGACGAAGCAGAGCACGCGAACTTAACCGCTGTGCAACCAGGTTGGCCTCGTCTTTTCTATTTCTCAGTGGTGTTCTTTGAAGCACAAAAGTTTTCAATTTTGATGATGTCCAATTTATCTATTTTTTTCTTTTGTCGCTTATGGTTTCTGTGTGATATCTAAGAAATCATTGCCTAATTCAATGTCACAAATTTATGCCTAAATATTCTTCTAAAAGTTTCATAGTTTTAGCTCTTACGTGTAGATCATTGATCCATTTTGAGCTAATTTTTGTCTATGGTGTAAGGAAAGGGTCCAAATTCATCCTTTTGAATGTGGATATCCAGTTATCTCAGCACCATCTGTTGAAAAGATTTTTCTTTTCCCCACTGAATAGTCTTGACATTCTTGTTGAATTGACCACAAATGTATGGGTTTATTTCTGGGCTCTCAACTCTATTGCATTGATCTATAAGTCTATCCTTATGACAATACCACACTATCTTGACTACTGTAGGCTTCTAGTAAGTTTTGAAATCAGGAAGTGTGAGACTTTCAATTTTGTTCTCTTTCAAAGTGTTGGCTATTTGGGTTTTGGCTATTCTGGGTCTCTTGCACTGTCATAGAAATTTTAGGATAAGCTTGCAATTTCTGCAAAGAAGCCAGCTGGGATTTTGACAGGGATTGAATTGAATTTGTCGATCAATTGGGGGAATATTGCCATCTCGACAATATTAAATGGCATCTAACAACATCAAAATAAACATGGAACATGTATTACTTTTTAGATAAAAGTAAAACTAATATTTATTTACAAAATGGTGCACTAGTCTCCTTTTAAGACCCCTTTCGCAATAAGTGCCCACATCCATTTTGTGTTGTTTCTAATTGGTCCTTTAGAGACAGAAATGAAGACCCTGCTGTTAGAACTGGGCCATATCAAAAAAGGGGCATCGGGGCTGGCTCTGTAGCCAAGTGGTTAAGTTCACGCGCTCCACTGCGGCGGCCCAGGGTTCGGATCCTGGGCGTGGACATGGCACCGCTCGTCAGGCCATGTTGAGGCAGCGTCCCACATCCCACAACTAGAAGGACCTGCAACTAAGATATACAACTATGTACGGGGGTGGGGAGAGGGTTGGGGAGATAAAGCAGAAAAAAAAAAGATTGGCAACAGTTGTTAGCCCAGGTGCCAATCTTTAAAAATAAAAAAGGGGGGGGGCATCTCAGATCCTGAGGATTATTGGTTTTGCAGATTCACTCTTCATACAGTCCCAGGCTGAGTAGAGTAGAGGAAAATTAGCATTTATCAAGAGCATACTGTTTACCAAGCCCTGTACCCTCCATTTTCCCACAACATGGTCTCACTCAATCTTTACAACAACCTTTTACATGGGTGTGACTACTCCAATTTTACAGATGAGGAAGTGAAAGCCTGGGGAGTTTATGGAATTCGATAAATCTCACAGGACTATTAGCTGGCAGAGGTGAGTTTTGAATCAAAGTTGTTCTAACTGCAGAGCCTCTGATATTCCCACTGCTCCCATGCTCTGAGGCCACTGAGTGTATGAAAACATCTGTCCCAACCCCTTTCTAACCCTGCTGCCAAGACCTGGCAGAGTGGTCTCATCTCCTTTCTCTGAACTCTCTTAGGCTGTTGAGTTGTTTCCAGATGCTCCTACAGATGTTGAGGATCTGAAAGAAACTTCATAGTCTATGCCAGGGTCCTTATCCAAGTTGACCTGGACCCTGGCACAGTCCATCTCTCCAGAGGAGCTCTGTCCAAATAACAGCATTGCCTTTTATCTCAGGGCTGTAGTTACAGCCAAACCAACAACACTCATACTTTGGATTTCAATGTAGACATTCTCACCTGGTAAACCATTTGAGATGACGCTTTCAGTGACAACTGTGTAAGAACCCATTTTACTCTATAGTGGAAGATTTCTGTGTGTCTAACTTTAGACCACTATAGGTCTACTTCCAAGGATTTTGAATATATTAAATCCATGCAAATTATTGGTCAAGGACCATGCATCCTTGGGCATCAAGATGAGAGGAGAGTTAGCTTACCTTCCAGGATGGAGGCTGGCCTGCAGCAACTGGAAGGATGAATCCAAACACCATGGAATGGAGAACATTGTATGATTCTTCTGAATGAGGCCCAGTGTAAAAATGCCTTCTCTTCCTCCTCATTAGTCTGTGAGTTCTCAGACTCAGAACCAATTATGTCACTGGCCTTATATGCTTTTCCTACAGGATTATCATACAGGAAGAGTTTGCAGTCACAAACTACAGCCAATGTTCTTCGACCATTTTTTTCATTCCCTACTGGCTTAGGGATCACTAATTTTGATTTCTTGATGTGACTTTCATATGTGGTTCCCATATCTCTTCACAAATCTATCATCAGGGGTCATGATTTCTGTTCAGGAAGTATTAGACAACCTCTTGAGCTTGATGTGAGGATCCACATGAAGGGGATGCACTGAAGAGCAAGCGTCCACTCTGAAGGCACCAGAGAGTCCATGGAAAGGATTTAAGAAGGGTCATGACCTAGTTAGATTTACTTTTTAGAAAAAACAATCTAGCAGCAATATGAATCAGAAGAGTTCCAAGAGTGGAAGCTGAGAGACCAGTTTCTTAAGGCCGTCAATATTTATTTTTCCTGCATTGCTGCAATATTCCCCAGTAGTAGTGGGTGTAAAGAGTAAGGGATAGTTTAAGAGATATTTAACAGGAGGAATCAAGAGAGCTTGGTAACTGAGGAAATAGTAGGGGTAAATAAGACAAAGGGAAATTCAAGGAAGATGCCTAGATTTCCATCTTGGGTAGTGGTGAGAGAGAGACTGCAGGGAGAGGATCCAATATGATGAATATGAGATAATGCATTAAGTTCTGGACAACTTGAATATCAAGTGCCTTTGGGACACATTAGTGGAGATTTCAAGTAGGTAGATGGATTTACAATTAGGGTCTGAAGCTTAAAGGAGACATATGGGCTGCAGATATTAATTTGGAAGTTATGATATAGGTTGGAGCTGGAGACATGGGTTTGAATAAAACAGACCATGAAAAAAATCCTTGGGAGATTCCAACATGTAAAGGATGGCGAGGAGCAGGATTCTGAAAAGGGATTTGGAGAAATGGCAAACAGAGAGGTAGGAGAAAGATCAGGAGAAAGTGAACACAGAATCAAAAGAAGACAGGGTTTCAAGAAGAAAGGAACAGATAACATTCACTCAGTCACCTAAGGTTTATTGAGTGACTACTATGTACCTAGGGATGCCTCAGGGAATTAAAAAGAAAAAATACTTGCCTTGGTGAGCTTACATTCCATTGGGAGGAGTCAGACAATGGACTAAATAAATAAATAAATGGTAGAGTATGAAAGAAGTTGATAGATGTTATGGGAAAAGGACCAGGGAAAGCACATCAGGAGTTCTGCTAGTGGAAGTGCAGCTGAAATGGGGTAATCAGAGTAGGCTTCACTGAAAAAGAAATATTTGAGTAAAAATTTGAAGGAAGTGAAACATGAGACAAGTGGATATCTGAGCGAAGAGTTTTCCAGTCAGAAGAAACTGCCATCACAGAGGCTCTGAGGCAAACACTTGCTTGAAACATTTGCGAAATAGCAAAGAACCAGTGTGCCTGGAGCAGAATGAGTGAAGAGGAGAATAGAAGGGGTAAGATGAGAATGTAAAGGGGTGGCACACACAGTGGAGGACCTTGTAAGTCATTATAAGGACTTTGTCTTTACTCTGATAGGAATATGAAACCATTGGAGAGTTTTGATTTATGGTGAATGTCATGTCAAGACTATAGTTAGGCATGCAAGGGTAAAAGCAAGGAGACCAGTTAAAAGGCTATCACAACAATCCATGCAAGAGATGAAGATGCCTTGGATCAGACTGGTAGGAGTGAAGGAGATGAGAAGTGACCAGATTATATATACACATGTACATTCACACACACACTCACAATTATGTAGTTTCTTTTTAATCAGTCTAATTGAAGTATAATTCAGATACGATAAAATTGCCCAATTTTAATTGTACAATTCAATTATGGGTCAATCATGTCTTATGTGGATGCTATAATTTCTCATGCTGAAATAAATTGAAATAGTTGGATTTTCCCCAAGAGTGTTGTCTTATGATTTTAAGAGTATTACACAATAGCTTTGGCAATATAAGAAGGGACTTACTAACTATTAGAGAACTGGTTATTTCAGCCAAAAATGGATGAGGACTTAACATACAAATGCAAGGGCATGCGATTGTTTTTCACAGCACAAGTCCTCAACAATTCACAGAGCATAACTGGATGCTATTCCCAGATGCAAGCCACTTGTGTTGGTGAGCAAAGATTTTTTGCTTTTGGCTGTAGATGGGAAAAGAATTGGGGTGCATACTAACACTGCACACTTCACCAACTAGGGGCCTCCCAGGCTTGTCCCACACAGGACCAGAAGGTCTCTAACAACGGCTACAGTATTATGGAAGAAACACAATTTTGCATTTGGATTGCCAGCCAAAATTCACTCAGAGCAGTGGCTACTATCCAGTTGGCCAGGATATTTTTGAAAGGCTAATAATAATAACAGCTTCAATTTGTTGAGTGCCTACTATGTGACTAAATGAGCATTTTGATATAACTTTTTTATTCTTCACAACCCCATGAGGTATTTTTATTCTCTTTTTATAATTGAAACTAAGGCTTAGAGAGAAGTGAAATGCAGTTCTAGCTCTGAAATCTAAACTCTTAAACCCGTATCAGCCTAAGAGGGAATCCATAATTTAAGAGATTCAAGTGAATTCACAGCACATAGTTCAGTTTAGTTGAGCAAAAGCAAAAGAGGTTGTGGGAGCCAGGAGGGAGCATTTTTGGTACAGGGTTACTACCCTACAAGGAATGATATTTTACTCTCGTTATTTCATTTTTGGTGGGAAAACCCATTGCCCAGAGACTTCTATGGGGGGGGAAACAGGAGGTATGAAGATTCAGGAAGCTGATATAATATGTAGCTAGACTAAACCAGAAACTGCTAGAAACATACAGGTTGGCCCTCCAAGGCATTTTGCGGCAAACTTGAATTAGAACACGTACTAGTGTAGTGTTAGAGTGTGATGACAGGAGCTGCATGAAGGGGTGCTGAGTGATGCTGAGGAATTGAAGGCGTCCCTGGTGAGCCCAAAATGGTTGCCATATCTATGGGCATGGAGAAAAATGGGGTGAACCTACTACAGTGGGCCACAGTGTATACTCCAGCCAATATGGAAAACCACTGGGCCACCATCCACATGCTGGCCGGCAAAGAAAGTGCCCTTCCAAACAGAGTTCATTCCCTTACTTCTTAGATACTTAGAGGCTGAGGAGCCAACCTTGTACTTGGCCTGGCTCCTTCACCTGCAGTTGCCATCTCAGCTATAACCAGGCACCAGGACAATGATGAGGAAGAACACGATTGGTAATTATTCATTATGTGGGGGAAGTCTCCTTCAATTGTGATACCAAAGTGGTGAAAGAAAAGTTAGTTGGTGGAAAACCTGAAGATCTGAGAAAGAGGCAAACTGAAGTGGGTACACGACATCTCATGGATAATTAAGCCTGTGACCATGTGCTGAGCATCACCTTTCCCATCAGAGGAACAATGATTCCTAGGAAGTCATGGGGAGTGCATAGGCCCAGCACAACCGACATTGAACTCCAAATAGTACAGATGTTAGTGCAGATGATGTCAAGGCTTTGGTTGCATTAATAATCTACAAAGTGCTACGATTCATACACCATTTGAAAGAGGGCCTAAGGTAGGTGTTAGTAATCCTCAAAATTATACAGATAATGAGCTAGAAAAGGTCAGAGAAGTGTATCACGTAGCTAAATAAAAAGGATTTCATTGATTTTGGAATTGACGCCTTTGCTCTTCTTATAAGCCCTAAAGAAAGGGAAGTGTTCTAGATTGCAAATATTCATCCTGGTACCATAGGCCACTCTGAAATTAATGCACACACCCGTGTCATTGGTAAAGAGATCAGTCTAAGTGGCATCCGTGTAACTTTGTCATGGAAGAGGTATCTTCCACGGAATTGAAAAAATCATGAACGTGGCTTCTTGCATAAACCTCTTGGGATTATCTCCCAATAAGGGGGATGACACCTTTATTGTTCAGGATTTGGTAATATAGGCTTGCATACTATGTAGTATTTATATCGTTTTATGTTAGATTCGTTGGTGTTGGTGAGACTGATAATGTATGGAATCCACATAGTATTTACCCAAAGGAGTTAGAATATTCTAAAGCACAAATTGGGACAATATTGTCTTTTCTACTGTCAAGTCTTATGATAGCAATATCTTAAAAGTAGATTATGACATATGCACTTCTGTTTCAGGTGAAAAACAGCCTGTCAAATGCAATACATCCAAAATCAGAACAGAAATCATTGCTGAAGGTGGTAATGGACCAATAATACCAGGGATTAAAATCTTCCTGAAGGGGAGTAGTTTGGTAATCTCTGCTCTCTACTTGAATGCCAGAGGAGTAACTGTATCTCATTTAAGTGATTAAACATTTTTTTTTCGAATTATGTCACACATCTATTTAAATGTGAAGGAGATTTTAACCATCATTTGCTAATGTCTGTTCAAAAGAGTTTAGAAAGAAAATGTGGGGCTATTGTTAGAATATGACAATCCCCCTCCTGTATTTTGAAGCATGGCAATTCAGTCTTACCTGTTGTAAAATTAAAAGTTGTCTCACTATGAATTTTATTTTCACGTGACACTGTAGGCTAAGGAGCCTGTCAGTCCATGCCCCCAGGGAAGGACTCATAAGCAGTGATATTTGAGTTCTCTGCTTTCCCAATGAGGCCTCAGAAGTGCCTGAAGAGAGAGTGGGAAGTCCTACTACCTTAGGTGGGTGGGACTAGTGACAGGCGGAATTAAGTTAGGAGCAACTTCTTAATATCAAGGTAATTGGTAGTTGGTGGTGGAAATGGGTTGGGGTATGATATCCAGCCTGCATCCTACTTCCTTGCTATGACCTCTGAAATATCATGGGGGAGGTATGATGCAGTCTGTTGCTTTTCTTAATGTTTTTCTTTATTGAGATAATTGTAAACCCACATGCAGTTGTAAGAACTAATACAAAGAGATCCTGTGCACTCTATCCATTTCCCCCCGATGGTAACATAGTCTGTTGCCTCTTTGTGGGAATGTCTATCCCTAGGAAACAGGACAGGTACTCTGGTTAAAACATTAAAGTACGTGTAGAATGGAGCCCAAATGCCAATTTTCTTTTTACTCCAAGGAGGGCTGCTTGGAAAAACATGGAGAATTTATAAAGGAATATTTATAGCAAATGCTGCAAATTAACCTTCCTGGGAGGCGGCAGACCCGAAAGGGGCCGGGCTATGCACAGGTTGACCTCACAAGCCCCAGAAAGGGAAAGAGGGAAGTGAAGACCAAACTTGTCCCCTGGTTCAGTGAGGTGCCTGAACTGGAAAAAGAGCCACCATGACAGGTCCAAAGATGTAGCAGAATAGGTTGATTTCAAAGGAGGGGTTTCTGCTGTCAGGTATGGAAAAGAAAACAAGCACAGGCACACCTTGGAGATATTGCAGGTTCGGTTCCAGACCGCCGCAGTAAGTGAAGGTTGCAATAAAGTGAGTCACATGAATGTTTTGGTTTGCTGGTGTATTAAAAGTTATGTTTATACTACACTGTAGTCTGTTAAGTGTGCAATAGCATTATGTCTAAAAGAACAATTTACATAGCTTATTAAAAATATTTTATTGCTAAAAAATGCTAACCATCATCTGAGTCTTCAGCAAGTTATAATCTTTTTGCTGGTGGAAGGTCTTGTAAAAAATGCAATATCTGCAAAGCATAATAAAGTGAAGTGCAATA